>NC_088791.1:235923717-236553112 GCF_011386835.1 Chrysemys picta bellii | reverse complement strand
ATCACTGGACCCTTTTTGAACATCCATTCTTTACCATATCTATGAAGGGAACTGCAATGGTGGCAAATCATGGCACTAAACGTCAATAATACTGTGCCAGTCCCAAGAAATGTTGTATTTGTTGTTTGTGAGGATGGGACAGACCATTAAGGCTTGGAGCTTGTTGACTAGTTCTCATAGTTAAGACTACATTTTAGTCACAGGTATTTTTAGTAAAAATCATGGACAGGTCATGGGCCATAAACAAAAATTCACGGGCCTGTGACCTGTCCATGACTTTTACTAAAAATACCTGCCGTGACTAAAACTTGGGCAGGGGGCCCCGGGTGCTCTGGGGGCAGTGGTCCAGGGGCGCCTCGGGTGCTGGGGGAGGTGGCCCGGGACCCCCACTGGTGCTGGGAAGGGGGAGGGCTGGGCCACGGCACCCCCACTGGTGCTTGGGCAGGGGGTAGGGGCAGGTTGCGGCGTGCGGCCCGGGACCCTTGCTGGTGCTGGGGGAGGAGGTTTGGCGGGGCCAGCAGTGGGTTCCTGACTGGCTCTGAGGCCCTGCAGCTCCTAGGCGGCAAAGGCAGGGGCCAGGACAGGGGCGCCACTGCTCCCACCACAAGCGCTGGCTGCCGCAGCCCCCATTGGCCGGGAACCACAGTCAGTGGGAGCTGTGGGAGTGGGGCCTGCGGGTGTGGATAGCACGTGGTGCGGAGACCCCTCTGCCGCTCCACGTCCTAGGAGCTGCGGGGGAGTCATGCCAGTGGGGAGTGAGGGAGCCGCCCACCCCAAGATAAGTGCCCCCCACACTCCCCAACCCCCTGCCCCTAGTCCTGAGCCCCCTCCCACTCACCCAAACTGTTGCTGCTGGCCCAACCCGGGCAGCCCCTGAGCCAGCACCAGCCACTGTAGAAGTCATGGAGGTCACGGAAAGTCACGGAATCCGTAACTTCCGTGATCTCTGTGACAGACTTGCAGCCTTACTCATAGTCAGCCCTCTCCCAGATCAGATCAGATCCATTGTATATATTGGTGGCAGCCATATCAAGGAAAAACAAATTTCTCACACTTGCTGTGCTTGCCACAATGTGGCAATATGCACCCACTAAGAACATACAAATAGGCAAAAAAAGGGGAAGGGGGGGCTTTGGCAAAATGGCTGCTTAGTTAGACTAGAGCTGGCTGGCAAAAAGGCTTCTCTCTAGTTCTGGAAGGTTTTACCTGGGAAAAGATTGCCTGCCTGCCAGCCGGCCTTCTTAAGAGGAGGCATTGGGTGTGAAAAATCATAGCACTCGATTGGCTAACACCTGCTAACAGATAAGAGTATAACCACCTGAATTGTAATTTTTCCAGAACACCAGGTCTAATGCCTCTGCTCTTGTGAAAAGTTGGCCTTGAATCTTTTAATCACTACATATCTTTTCCTTTGAAAGGTGGCATCTTTCTCACTATTCTGGGGCATAGTTTAATACTGATTCAGGGAAAAGTGCTGTCTACTGAATTAGCAATACTGTTTGCTGTATTAGGTCTTCCATACACCTACTAGTCAGACCTTACCTGATTTAGTTTGAGAACAGAGAAGACTACCTAACAGTTGTATGCTTTTGATATGAGGCATGTTGACATATTTAAAGTTTTCGTTCAGAATTCTTTCAGGAGGAAACTTACTCCCATGCATTTCAAGATGCTTTCTGTTAGGCATTATAATGGACTTTAGTTAATATAAAAGCAGGTTTTCTTAATTGAAATGGTGATGAAAATCAAGGGATAGTAGTCTTAATCAAACAGGATTAATATTGCTATAGAAATTCTTGGGGCAGATTCTCCTTTCAGTGCATATAGCTCATTAATGCTAATCTTTTGATGTGCCCATAACTCAGAAGAGTATAAATTGTCCCTTTGTTTTCCATCATTTGTAAGAATAACCAGCAAGAGGCTGTAAATAAAGCATTCTGATGAACTGCCAGAATCTGCTTTGATTCGTCAAAGGCTAGAAATTTTCTTTTGAAAATTGATAATCGGTTCCTCAGAGTATTAGATTAATAACTGGAACAAAGACTGATTTTGAGCTTTGATTTATAAATTCAAAGGCTCACTTTTTTCAGAATGGGTACATATTACAGAAGACTAGGTTGTATAATATGGCAGGGTTAGAATTTTGGTGACCTTTACCTTATAGAAGGTCAGGATTTGATTTAAATGACTTGTAACTTTAAGTTATTTATGCAACATTATTTAAATCAGACTTAAGAGATTGCTAATAGAAATTTGTCTTTTGTAAAATTTAGACCTGATTCATGAGACCATCTCAATTCAAGAAAGCACTTAAGCATGCAAGTTGGGGACTTAATAGATGCTATAAATTACGGTTTTAATGTAATTTATTTCCAAAAGAAATAATCTGACTTTGAGTTGTCTATTTCTAGAAAACTTGTTTCTGTAAATATTTTCCCTAAAACTAGTAATTTTTCAGGTATGCATGGATCCCACTGTAGTTGTGCAAGCGCTACATAGTTGTAAGCTTGGAATCTTTTGACTAGCAGTGTCTGGTGGGATTGTGTGTATGCCCTGTGCCTCTTTGTGCACCCATACAAGGGAATAAAGGACAGAGTGGCCTGGCCCCTCCCTCAGCTCCCTCTTCTGCCCATGGTAGTGAGACAGAACCTGGCCTGTGACTCAACCCACTTTTGATTTCTGTAACTCTTCTCTGGTGAAGAAATGTCATCTCGGTTCTCCCTTTAATTAATTTCATTTAAGTTTTGTTGGTCTTTCTCCCCCCCCACCCCCATTCCCTCACCCCCGCCAAAAAAAAAAAAATGAAGTAGTGGAGGCAGATTGGGGACACCTTCCTGGACATCCCCCTGTACAGCAAGGTGAAATGCTTGGTGGCAACCACTAGCTATGGTGTATTCAAAACTCACTGGGTTCAAACCCTGTCTTTCCTTCAGTGTCCTAATGCTTGTGGCAGACTAACAGAGCAGATGCCTGTTCTATCTTGGGGAAGCAAGCACACATCCCCAATAAGTATGCTATCTGCTGCTCTTTTTGTCCCAGACCCAGAAATCCTGGGATGTCAAGTTCAAACTACACCTCTTGGAGCAATCCAGGAGGGTAGCTTTGGAGGATGTCTTCACTCCTGGATCCAGACAGGAACAGAGAAGTTTGTCTTAGGGAAGTGCTCTGATGACTAGGCACCACACCCCTGGTTCCAAAGGAAAAGGAAGGTGAAGAAGGCAACAAAACCATCTGTGCAGGCACTGGCATCCCCGATACTGACCATGTCTACCTTGGGTTGGCACCAAAGGCCTCAGTGCCAATTGTGTCAGTGCCTACTCTGTAGAAGAGAGACCCAACTCCATCCTCCAGAGCAGAAAGGCATGCCCGCAACGAGTGCAAACACAGCTTGGAGAGGCAATACGTCTGTCCTGCAGAGAGGATTCTGAACTGAGAAAGAAGCCCTCAACATTAACAAAGAATAGCACCAAGACACCAGCACCACCATCTAAAGTGAGAAAGACAGGCCCACTAATATCAATGCTGAAACCCGTGCCAGCACTAGAGCCAGAACACTTCCCAGTACCAAGATATGCCTTCAAGCCCCCCTCACTGCTCCTCTCAGCACAGATATTGGCACTATCCTACTGCCAAAACAAAAACCCCAAATTATGAAGGAGTCTTGAAATCTAATGCAGCTAGTTGGTCTAGTTACTTCACTACAAATTCACCTGAGAGCAGTGTAAATACTAGACTTTAAATTTTTCTTATGATTTTTTTTAATTAGCAATTTCACTCTATAGAACAATTCGTAGACATAATATCACTTTTGTAGGTTTAGAGAAAAAAAACCCTATGATTAACTTTTAGTTCTTCTGGCATGAATCTCATTACGTCAGTCCCAACCAAACTTTTTTTGCAGCAGACATTTAAAAAGTGTTACTATTTTTAATTACGTCTCCAGTTTAAAAAAAAAAATCCCTTTTCTCTATGTTGTTTAAACACCTCGTGTTCTAAAATTATGGTTGAGAAATGTCACTATTTAAAATACTTTTTCTTTTTAAAGGGGAAAAGTGTAGTTCCAAAACTGCTCTTTTTTTCTTTTCCAGACAGATCTTGACTATGTACACAGCGTTGTAGCAAGCCTGGAGAAAGAGTAAGTTGTGGGGATTATTTTTTTTTTTTTTCGTAACAAAACTGTGGTGTGAGGGAAATGTTTTGTTTACTTCCTTTTTTTTCTCAGGGTTGTTTTGGTTTCAGAAAAAATAAATGCATGAAGACAAACTAAGGGGAAATAATTAAGTAGGTTAAACTGTAAAACAGTAAATGGGATTAAGTGGATTTGGCGTGACATAAATGGATTGGGTTGGCATGACATAAATGGATTCTGTGACACCTGCATTCGTGCTATCCTTTGCAGTGGTATGCTCAAACTGAGCTATAGAAGGGAAAGCCCAGGTATTATAAAAATTGACATTATTACATTAACTAGACTATAGTGTAGAGTGGAGGAGTTCTTGTTCTGGAAGACTCACTTAGGAAAATAACTTTTATACTAGTTTTGTTTTATGTTGCTTGTTTAAAAAATTCTACTGCTGTATTATGCTGTCAACATAAATTAAGAATGTAATTTTACCAGACATAAATCCTGCATATCATAAAAGTTAGAAGATGAGCCCTCATTCTGATGTATTGTGAAGGTAACATTATGCATTTGTTCCAAATGATTACAAATATGTTTTATGTCAGACACAGTAACTGCACCAATAATAAATAAATAAATAGTCCCACTGCACTTATTTACTCGATGTTTCTGATAGATTTTCTACAGAAATCAGTTCTGGCTTGGTGGAAATAATATCCCCACCTGCGACTTACTATCCTGACTTGACAAATGTAAAAGAGACATTTGGAGACTCAAAAGAAAGAGTCAGGTAAGATTTTTCCCTCAGACCTTTCTTGTTTATGTAATGCCAGACTGAGTGTGAATTCTGGAAACATTTTTTGTATATCCTTTAAATTATGTGGAAACGAGGCCCTAATTCTGCAAAGAAAACTGAATGGGTGAATCCCTGCATCCACATGAAGCACTACCTGCATGGTTTTTTCTTAAGGATTGAAGCCTAAATGTTAAGCTTTGTGGGTTTCATTTAATGTTAAATTCTGGGAAGGTGCAGTGGGAGTTCAGAATATAACAGCATATAAGATTTTTGTTGTATAACATCATGTAGGTTGTCTGTTCTTGTTTTCTGTTTTCCTTCATGCTGTCAGGAATAAAACAGTGTATGAAACTCAACAGTATTGTTCAGTTACCATTTGAAATACCCAATATATTTTTAGAGAAAGCTCAAATAGCTGCAAGAGATCAGATTCAGTTGGGTCATTCCTCTTTTTGTGTTGCAGCATACCGGGGGGGAAGGGAGCATTGACCTGTTTTTTATTTTTTTTCCCCAGACAGAGGCTTTCCTGAGAAAATAATGCCAGATATAATTGTTCTAACATTCAAATAATGTGTAATAACTTGTCATCCTTTGTAATGCAATTCACTATGTATTGTGAAATTATTTTTTATTTTATAATTCCTTGACTTTTTTTTAACATTTAATTTCAGATGGCGAACAAAGCAAAACTTGGACTATTGTTTTCTTATGATGTATGCCCAGAAAAAGGGCATTTATTATATTCAGGTAAATCGCTGTTCTTTGATGTGTAAAGCTATTCAAATATACCGTGGTGATGGGCACATCACAAAAACCAAAATAGAATGATTATATATTTGTAGGGTGATTGCAATTATGGTTATTATAGTATTAGTGAATATGTATAAGTTGAATTACATACATTGTCTAAACTGGAAACCCAGTTGTCTATATGCTTAAGTGTGGCCAAAAACTGCTGATGTGGCAAAAAAAACATAAAGGAACACGGACTATTTAATTTTGTTTTTTTCATATGCCAAAGAAAGGGGTAGGAGTGGAGCCTCTATGGTGCAAAGAAACAATAGAACAGTTGTTGATGGAAGTAGAGCTCTAGATGCTGCATTATTTTTAATTGGTTTGGAAGAGGTGTAGATACAGTTTTTCTGTCCTTTGGCATATAAGCTAATGTGACTATGTATTGAGACTTAAAAGATGCTTTTAAGTGTGTTGCTAGATTCACTGCTTTTAACTAAAAGTTAAGATTGTGGTAAGAATTGTAACAGTTCTGAAAAATTAAAATAAACTTTAATGTAGCCCTGAGTAGATTTCACCTTATTCCTGCTTCCAGGTAGAAGCCCCACCTTCTCCTCCTCCTCAGATACATTTAGGGCTTGAGCTGCTATTAGAAGAAACAGCAGCATGTTTTCTTCAGGCAGCATTTGCTGCCAACACTGCCCCCTACTGACATATAAAACCACCTAATCACAGTATGGAACACATATCTGTACACAGGGAGAAAAGAAGAAAATTAGTTGGGAGGTCTCAAAATGAAGGTGAATTAAAGTGAGAATTTTTAAAAAACTGACCTATCTTGGTGGTTAACTAACCATGACTCTCCCATTTTCTGAAATGTGAGGCCACTGAGTCCAGCAACGCTTTAAGACTTGGCAGGACACCTAGAAGACTGAATGTACATAGATTTAAAAAAAAAAAGTATGTTATACTGTAATGAGCTGGGTGAAACCTTGTTATGGGTTGAGCTAAAACCTCATTCAAACTGGTGTGTGAACGCACCCTTTCTTTGATAGTTGTAAGATACAGTTAAGGCACCACACCTAAAACAAGGCTTATTAGATTTTGTCTAGAAACTATCACCATGTGGACAGAGGGTTCCACTGGGTATCGTGTGAGAGAACACACACAAACTGAGAACAGACAAGAACAGAAAGAGAGGCAGAGGTAAAAAGCAAGAAAGCCAAGCAGTAGCCTCTGAGCACAATGTGACTCTGGAAAAAGCTAGAGAGAGAGTTTTGGGTCTGGTGTTGGCTAAAGCTGCCTGGGGTTGTAAACTAAGAAACTTCCCCTTTTGTTCTTTGTTCCTCCTACGTTCAGACAAGCAGGATTTTGTACAATCCTTGTAAATAAACAAGATTGCATCAAGGAGATTACCAGACTCCATCAGTTTTACTTGCAACTGGAACATTGCCAGAGCCCTGAAATTTGACTAGCTGCTCGGATCAAAAAGGGGTAAAAATACCAATATTGCACTCTACATTTACTGTTTAAAAATGGCATTAGAGAATGATGATCTGATTGGCTTATAAGGAATCATGGCCATGAAGAAATTTTCAGTTAGATCCTACCACAAAAATGTAGAAATAAAGGTGTTAAAAGCTTACAAAAAAGTGTAAAGTTCCTTCAGTTTATTCAGATTCTGCACAATATACCTAGGCCCTTCAGTGTTGTCCTGTAGTATCTCTTATCAGGATGGTTGAAGGCACCTGAACTTTGGCCTTCTATCTCACAGTACACCAATGGATGCAGTTAGACAGTAATTTTAGAATTTAAGCTATTAGGAAGATTTGGTCCTGCCCTGGGGTTTGTACAGCACCTACCACAATGGGACTCTTATCCTGATTGGAGCCTTTGAATGTTACCCCAATACATATAGTAAATAAGAAGTAATGCACGTTATTTTCACACTGTGTTGAATCACTCAAACTGGTTCTTGCCAAATAATTATATTTGTGACAATAAATACATGAAGAAGAATAAAAAATCAGTGTTGAGATTCATCTTCCCCCCCCCCCCCGTATTTATCTGTTTATTTCTCTTCCCATGTAACTTTAGTGGTCCTCACAGTTGACATGCCATTTTATATATTCAGTGTTATTGTCATGTTGGTCCCAAATATTAGCGAGAGAAGGTGAGTGAGGTAATATATTTTATTGGACCAACTTCAGTGAGACTTGAAATAAGAGCTCTATGTAAGCTTAAAAGCTAGTCTCTCTCACCAGCAGAAGTTGGTCCAATAAAAGATAATACCTCACCCACCTTGTGTGTCTCATGCCATTTTGTAGACTATTGTGTTGTCATCTGCTATGATGTCAGTTTTGTTACAAATAATACATGTATTCATGTGAAGTAAAGCAAACAATACAACCAATTAATCTATATCTGGAAACTCACACTTAGTCATTGTGTGCCTACAAACAACACATGCGATAGGAGGAAACATATGTATGGATACTAGTATTCAGCGCATCCACTATGGGCAACAGTTGTAAGCAGAAGAGGGCAATTTTGGGGATAGAGTCCAAAACACTCACTATTATGGAACATTTGAAATTTTTTAAAAAAAATTGTTTGTTTAATCATGCCAGTATTTGCTTCAAAGCATAATTCTAAAATGGAGATCATTCTGCTTTGAATTATGTAAACATTTCTATGCTTATTTTCCATGATAATTGCTTTCTACATTTGCTGAAACAATTGCTATTGAGGGAATGGGACTATAGCTTCTGTTTTCAAGTTGTTATTTTTATTGGCCATTATAAAATGCACACATAGGAACCTACAGTTTCCCATCTAAGAAATGTGTGGGGGAAAATACCAAATAAAATATTATAGAAGTTAAAAGATGGTGCTTTCCCTTTTGGTCCAGTTCTATTATATGCCAGAAAGTAGCAACATCAAGCAAATTCACTACAGTAGTTGTGTACTAAAGTATTTAATATTGCCACAGCCTTCTGATCAAGGATGAGAGATCATTATTGATAGCTTATAATCTAACAGCAGTTAAGTATCAGAGGGGTAGCCGTGTTAGTCTGTATCCATTAAAAACAACGAGGAGTCTGGTGGCACCTTAAAGACTAATAGATTTATTTGGGCATAAATTTTGTGGGTAAAAAAAACACTTCTTCAGATGCATGGAGTGAAAATTACAAATGCAGGCATAAATATACTGACACATGAAGAGGAGGGAGTTACCTTACAAGTGGAGAACCAGTGCTGACAGGGCCAGTTCAATCAGGGTGGACCTGATAATTTTCACTCCATGCATCTGAAGAAGTGGGTTTTTTACCCACGAAAGCTTATGCCCAAATAAATCTATTAGTCTTTAAGGTGCCACCAGACTCCTCGTTATTTTTTTTTTTTAACCACAGATAAGTACATGCGGAACGGAATCTTTATCTGGATATTATATGTTTGTAAAGAGAAAAGTTTTTTAAAACTATTTCCTATCCAGTTCACTCTTGTGTGTTCCCAGATAGCTGATGTATATATCCCTGGATTTTTGCTATAAAGAGTCTCCAAATTAATTATCCTCAAATAGGTGGATGGTGATCATGCTTCTACAGTAATAAATCTTGTGTATGATGCCTGGATACCAGGGTGGTGTTTGCACTAGAAATCTATGGCTAAATATATTTTAGGACTACTTTTTCCTTGCTGTACTTTTTCTTTTTGCTTTGCTCTTCCTGTCTTGTGTTAATACGAGTGTTTGATTTCCCTAGCTTGAAGATGACATTGTTGTCAAGCAGAATTATTTCAGCACGATAAAAAATTTTGCACTTCAACTTTCTTCTGAAGATTGGATGATTCTAGAATTTTCTCAGCTGGGTTTCATTGGTAAGAAAAATGTCCACTTTAGTAGTTTGAAAAGAAAAAGTTCAACCACAGAATCTCTGATTAATAGTGCTGTGACCTCAAAACTACCTTCTTTATACTGGTAATGGAACAGGAAATAAAAATGGATTGACTTTTGTGGCTATATGCTGTAACTATACACTACAATAATTGCGGTTACCTATGGATGTTTGAGTCAGAATTAAGCAATGGAAAATGAGAACACTTTTATAACTAAAAATTAAGTTACTTTAAAAAATATGGAAAATCAAAATTTAAATATGTCTTATTTCTAATTATCTGTCGGCAAAATAAAAATGACATTAAAAGAACATTGTGTATGTGAAGCAAGGGACAAAATCAAGAAAACTCACCCAGCCCAAAGTAACTTCTATGTCTTTTGGCCATTAGAGATCTCACAAGTTTCCAAGGGTCAGCAGCCATAAAAATTAGTCTCTCTTGAAGAAAGGTTCTATTCTACCCTCCTGCTTCCACTTGGAGCAACCATGTGCCTTCCAGAGCCTGTCCCCTTTCTAGGGATGGAATCACAAATACCACCTGTCATTTACAGTGGTTAGGATAATGACAACAATGTTGAGACAGAAAATGCAGAGTCCAGAATCTTAGCAGGTTGACCACCGCTATGTCATGAAAGTAATTTTTAGTGTTCTGTGTTTCCTACACAATAATGGATTTTACTGAGAGGCACAACATTTACATAAATGCAACTGAAAGAGCTTTCAAAGGAATTTAACATTTTGAAAGTTGATACAACTAGAAACACAGTCTGGTTTGATCTAATTAACCATAATGAACTAGAACCATAGTGACAAAATTTGAAACTGATTCAAAGAAGCTATGACACCTTTCCATTAGTTAGTCAATGTTACTGATCCCAAATACAAAGATCATAAGTTGAGCCCAGAACAGGAAGAAGAGTCTGAAACGTGGCTAGTGGAATGTAACCCTGAGGTTTTTTCATTCTTTTCCAACATTTCAATTAAAGACCCAGATCTCTACCCACATATTTGTTTGCAAAGGAAGTTGTGTCTCAGTTCATTGTATTAAGGTGGTGGGAAACAGTGAATGTAAAATTAGACTCTTGATTTCAGAATTTTGTCAATATTTAAAGAATCTGCATTCCTCTGAAGTCAGCTTAGTATCAAATGTGTTTTTAATATGTTCCTCTCATGCACAGGAAGTGGGGGAGATATGACCCTTAACAGGCAGGGCCGTCTCTACCCATACGCAAAGTAGGCAGCTGCGGAGGGCACCAGGAAATTTGGGGCACCACATTTCCTGGTGCCCTGCGCAACTGCGTGCTGCTCCAGTCCCTGCTCCGCCTCTTCCCCATGGCCCCCGCCCCTGCTCTGCCCCCACCCCGCCTCTTCCTGCCCCTGCTCCACCCCAGCCCCACCCCCACTCCCTGGAGGACTGCTGCAGGGGTCGGGCCTGCACTCACCATGTGGTAAGTGGAGCAATCTGGCCCCAGCCTGCTCCACTCCCCTGGCTCCCTGCCTTGTCTTGCCGCTGGTGAGTGCTGGGGGGCGGTTCCCCTCCTTCCCCCCAAGCCTGGGAGCCAGGGGAACAGAGCGGGCTGGGGCCAGAGGGCGGTTTCCCACACACACATGGAGGCCTGGGACCCCACACAGCCCCCCCCCCCCCCCAGAGGGGGGGCTGCATAAGGAACCAAAATGGCTAAGGACTGCCTTGTTAATAGGGCTATATAGCAAGTAGAATGGGTGTCCACTGGGTTGAAAACATCAGCCAGCAACTTTCCCCCAAACTAAAACGGGAGGAGATGGTGATCCGTACATTTGACAATGAGGTGGTAAGCCCAAACAACAAAAGCAGTGTGGAGACAGGAACCGCCTCAAATGAGGAGAACATTTTTCAGTTCTTAAGCTAGGCAAGAACAAATGTCTCTCTTTATCTTGAGTCACACAGTTAAGGTTACTTCCAGCTGAAATACCTCCTATTCGTTTCATGGCGCCAAAAGGGACAGGGGTGAGAAGAGGAAAAGGACCAGCCTCGAGTGGAGAGCTAAGAGTTCATTTACTTGAGTTCTTCTATCCTCCAAGCAGCTCTGTTACTCCTGCTAAGGTGTTTTCTGTACACCTTGTAACTCTCTGTGACTGCCCAAACTTTAGCTCAAGAGACTGGCCTGGAACCTAGAATGCCATGGTTCTCAATTTCTGGATTGAGCAGATAAACCTTAATTGTGAATTTAACTTGGGTTTTGGAATTTGCTTCACAATCTAACCATCCTCTTAATGTAGATTTTCGTATGAAATTCTGTGGTTTTACAAGTAATGTAAAATTAATTATAGATTTTCTTAATTAGCATAGTACATGCTGGAATGTCTTCTGGCATGCAGGAGCTTGCAGTCTGCAGTTTTGTAAGACTGAAAAGGCAAAATATTTAAAATCTACCACGTGTTGAATCTTTAGTTTACACTTGCAATTTGGGACATGCAACATATAACCCTATGAGTAGAGCCCTACGTGGATAAAAAGTGTATATCTGTATCAGATCTCAAACATGGTCCACGGATATAAAGCGGATATCCACAGATTTACAGGGACTCTAGATATAAAATGTGGCTCTGCATCCATCCACTATCCACAAACATGGTCCATGGCTATAAAACGGATATCTGCAGATTTGCAGGGCTCTACCTATGAGTAAGGCTATATTTTAGTCATGGGTATTTTTAGTAAAAGTCATGGACAGGTCACAGGCAGTAAACAAAAAGTCATGGCCCGGGACCTGTCCATGACTTTTACTATATACCCCTAACTAAAACTTGGTTGGGGGGTTGCAGGTGCTCTGTGGGGGGCGGTCCAGGGGCACCGTGGGTGCTGGGGGAGGTGGCCTGGGACCCTGCTGGCGCTGGGGGTGGGGGCGGGCAGTGGCCTGGGACCACTGCTGGTGCTGGAGGCGGGTCTGGGTGGCGGCGCACAGCCCAGGACCCCTGCTGGTGCTGAGGGGGAGGGTTAGCGGGGCTGGCAGGGACTCCCTACCCAGCGCCGCGGGTCCTTGCACCTCCTAAGCAGCAGAGGGGCCAGGGAGCTCCGCGCAGCTCCCTCCACAAGCACTGGCTGCGCAGCTCCCATTGCCCGGGAACTACAGCCAATGGGAGCTGCGGGGGCTGCCAGCACGGGCAAAGCGCGGAACCCCCCTGACTCCTCCACGTAGGAACTGCAAGGCCATTCCGGTGGGAGCCGGGGAGCCCCCCACCCCAAGGTAAGAGTCACCCCACGCCCCCCAACCAGAGGTGCTGGAACTAGGATGTGGGGGGGTGCTGCAGGACCCCCAGGTTTGAAGTGGTTTCCATTATATACAGGGTTTACAGTTTGATTCAATGGCTCTCAGCACCCCCACTATAGAAATTGTTCCAGCGCCTCTGCCCCCAACCTCATGCCCCTAGCCCTGAGCCCCCTCCCACACACCCAAACTGCTGCTGCTGGTCCAGGGGCTTCCTGGCTCGGGCAGCGTGAATTCGTGACAGAGTTTCAGCCTTACCTATGAGTTACTTTTTAAAGTATATTTACAGATCATCTGTAAAAGGGACACATTTCTCTCCTGACCCCTACTGTTGGGGAATAATAAATAAGCATTATTTATTACAAGTTGCTTATTTCCTAGAGTTTCTGGTTAAATCATGAGTAAAACTGATTGGAACTCAAAGATTAGAAGTTGAGTTATGTTTGTTGGCTTTTCTTTTTATGGATTCTGAAAATAATTACTTTAAAAACTAAATTAATTAATTGTCTCCAGCTGCTCTCCCATGTATTATATTTACTGCTTACTCCATTCTGTAACCATTTCATTCAGATGTTATTGCCAGTAGGCTTTCAGGATTTACCCATGACTTCACCACATCTTAACAGTGTTTTTTATTGAGAGAGTTAAATCAGGAGTCTAATGCTCCCAATTTAACTACTTATTCTATTTTTGAGTGAATTTAGTATACATTAAAGTGTGTGATTAATAGCATTGTCTAGAGACATGTAGAGATAGTGTAATCATCCATAGTGCAAAATTCTTCACAGTTATCATTATTCTTGATTTGCCTTATCTCTGCTATTCCATTTCTGGTTCTTTATGTGGACACATACGACAAGTTGTACAATTTTGATAACAAAAGATGTAGGGGCAGCCAAATAAATCATTATTTATGACTTGGGATGAGATTTATATCCAGATCTCCAAAGGCAAAAGTCTAGCATATTGACCTGTTATATCACTTTGTCCCTATCGATTTAACTTAGAAAAATAATAATTGAAATGTTAATAGAGATGTGGCTTTAGCCATACTCTGTTGAAAGCCTTAGCTAGCTTACAAGTTCATTTATAAAAATGGTATTTTGTTTTTGTTAAAATTTGTCTTGGATGTAAATCTTATTTATACATACATCTAATCTGTTTTTTTTTTTTAAAGTGCGATAGAAAACAAATTGTTTATACACAGAGGTGACAAATTCATCCTTGTTGATAAGGGGTTTTGACTGACAGCCAAAAAATTGTAGAATTCTACCGTCCATACACCATAACAGAAGTTGCATTCTTTGTATGCTGTGCTGAATATGTAGTCTTTAAGTGTTGTCACTTAAACTAAATAAATTATAAAGGGTGGAATTCTGTGCTTCACCTCTAAGAGGCACAGCACAGAGTCATCAGTTTTGAGGTAGGGGATGCCCTCCCAATTCTGGGCTACTGGGTAGTCCATGGTATATCATAGGCAGCTCTAGGGACCTGTCTAAATTATGGCGGCCTGTCTCCAGCTGCCTGTGACCTGCAGCGGGTGCTCAGAATCTCTGCCATGCAAAGTGCTGCAGCCCTGTCCTGGACATCCCCTATGCCAGGGCTTGCAAGGGAGTCCTCTGAAGGCAGCCTTACAACTGCATTCCATAGTTCTATGCTGGGGGAATCCTCCCATGGCTGGATGTAGAGGTTTTTAGAACCCCTAATATGAAGGGGCCGTGGAGCAGGGGCGAGAAGCTCACTCAAGTCTTTAAATTTTTTCCAATTAAAATATTGAGAACAAAAAGTGAGCTTTGGATGAGTTTGGACTCTAATAACACCAGCTGCCAGACAGATTTGGTCAATGGATCCATTTTAATATTAGCCAAATAACTTCAATAATTTGCAGAATATAAGCATAAAAATAGTTTAAAAGTTTTTCACTTTTAAGTGAAATAGTTTAAAAGTTTCTGGAGATATAAAATTAGTTTTGGAAACATTCTGATCTGTGGCTGTAATTAACTCTGTTTAACTCGACGCTTTTACTAAAGATTTTAAATGAATGATTTAAATATCTGTAATTCAGAGAAGAATGAAAACAAAGTTTTTCCTCTTGAATTGTATCTTTTACATTAATACTGACCCAACAAAATACTATGCAGTCAGAATAGTGTAATTTACAACAGAGTTAAAATATACTGAGACTCTAATGGACTAATGAACTAGTAGAAGGTCATAATAGGTAATAGTAAATTTTCCACTGTATACCTTTTTTGAATCCCAATCTCTCATTTGCCCTCTTCTCTATATAAACACAAAATTAATATTTTTAATATGGAGAAATAATCTTCAATGTTGTATTGCTAATTGTTTACAGAAATCTGGTCCTATTTTAAGTTTGACTTTAGAATATAAAAGTTCTCTGTTCTTGCAATTGTTGAAAAAATCCGTATTTATATTGATTTATGTTTTATTATGCAAGTTGAGTATTTTAATGATGTTGGGAGTTGTAATATTGTAAAGAGCTGTTTTGTGAAGTTTTCCTATTTATACAGTTTTGCTCTACTTGTTGAAATGTGTGGTATTAGCTGGGATTTCCAATTGTGAGATGGTAATACAACTTGCCTTAGCACAAACAATATGGTCTCTAGGCTTGTGATCTCAAAAGAGTGGTTTCAGAATAACTATTATTAATTTAGAATAATATCTTTACAGGTAAAATGTTCCAATCTCCAGATATCACTCTTATTGTAGAGTTCATATTTATGTTTTATAAGGAGAAACCTATTGATTGGCTCTTAGATCATATACTCTGGGTGAAAGTCTGCAACCCTGAAAAAGATGCAGTAAGTTCAATTTTTATTATGTAGATTTTAATGTCGCTTCTTGATAAAAAAAAAGCTTTATTTTCTGTGAATCTAAGTAGTAGTATGTGATGTGCTGATTCTTTTCCTGGTTCCTTCATATCCCAATACAAATCTCAGTCTATGGTTAGATCTGAATCTGAGAGAGAGTTTTGGAGACCTCAGAGATCAAAAAAATGGCTTTCTTAGATTTCTTAATGTTTCAGATTTGGGAGGCTTAGAAATGCATTTTTGGGGGAAAACAGAGGTCAGCATTTTTTGTGCCTAGAAGTCCTAAGATAACTAGCAGTTGCACTAGTTATATTTAACATTCTGCAGCAAAATTATTTGAGTCCACTTTAATTTTTGAAAATAATTATAAAGGTTCATCCCAGTAGCTTAATGGTAGTGCTCAATACTTCAGAGAAGGAGTCCTTCATTGAATATACAGTCTCTGAGTAAATTCCTGGTCCTTTTGAAGTCAATGAAAGTTTTTCCATTGACTTCAGTAGGCCAGGATTTCACCCAGGGTTTCTTCATCTTCAGACTACCACATCCCTGTGGAGGTAGTTCTTGTAGCCCTATAGGGAGTGTCTTATGTAGCCACACAGAAAGCTCTCTGTCCAGTGAAGAAGCAGTATTGACTAGTTCCATTAAAAATCTCTTCCAAGTCTCATTAACCAAAAGAATGATGACTACAATATGGGGTACAAAAGCTTTATCTCTGGGGGTGCTATTCTGCTTGTGTGTTTGCCTGCAGAGTGTTTCCAAGTTAACTTTACACACTGCTTTTTTTGGCTGAGGTTTTTGTGTATGAAAACTCTAGGGGTAAAATTCACACATCAGTGAAGGGACCAAGTGTAGCTGAACCACTTCAGTTCTGCTGCATGGGCAGGGCAGCAGTTGAGAGATTATATAAAAGGGTCTATGTGCATGGCACAGTTGGCACGTAGACCAGTATAGATGGAGAATATGGGGCATGTGAGCAGATTGCTCTGAACAGAATACTTGTAGTCAGAGTATAGTCCAGATTTATACCATACTTGAGAATTGGATTTACTGGTACTAGAAACAAGAATTAAACAACATAAATCTCAACCTGAGTTTTCTGCCCAAGTTTGATGTTTCTAAGGTTTCCTGCAGATGCCATTAATTCGACCTTCCTTATATTCCTGTAGTGTTAACAAGCCCCACTTGCAACAATGAGTGAGCAGAATTTACTCAGCAGCTTTATGCCAGGTCCAATACCAGCTAGATAGGGTGGATCAACAGGAGAGCCCCATTAGTATTGTCACAGGGTGGAAAGGGGAGAGAGGAGAGCATTTTGTCTGAGACTATACAGACATACTGGTCACATATCATCATATGGAGGCTGTACAGAAATTACCTGTTTGACTGGAGAAGTAGTTGTGGTAGGGTTACAGGCTGCCCTGCACCCACCTACTGATTGGTAGATAATTTCTCATATAGTTCCTCTGTACAGAGCCCATTTACTCAGGCTTTTTGCAGGAGGAGGAGAGGAGTAAATTTTAACCAGAATGAATAGCCCAATGGTGCTCTTAGGCAATGAAAGAAGATAGCATCAGGAATGAAGTATATAGTTCCGGTTTCTTGTAATTTGTTTTGGTTCAGGAATCATAGATTATCATACAATTTCAATAAAAACTCACTGATCTTTCTTTATTATCTTTGCTAATGTGAGGTTTTCTTGATTTTATTTTAAGAAACATTGTGACAGACAGAAATCTAATCTACGAATACGCTTCAGGCCTTCCCTTTTCCAACATGTTGGACTGCACTCCTCCCTAGCAGGAAAGATCCAGAAACTCACGGTTAGTAGCGAAAACTTCCCTGCCCTTCCAGATCAGACAGGATTGATAAGTGATTTTTCATCAGATGAGAAAATTAACTTTTTGCTATAGTTTAGCATTTTTAAGTATAATATATTATACTCTAGTTGGAATTAAGCCTGATTAAAGCTTGCTACCATTGAATAGGAGAATGTTCAGCTCAACTCCTATATTTTTATACAACTTCTGTATATAGTCTCTCATTTTAAATCTCTAACCTTTTATCTGTAATACTGTGACCTTTTAAGTAATCAATACAGGGTTTGAGATGTACAATGGAGAAAATGGATAATACATTAGTTGTCCTTTGTTTTCCATTTGCTTTTAAGTACTAGCAAAATTAGCCACTAAGGAAAAGAGACTGCCTGACCAGCTTGATAGCATGTTTGTCTTTCTTTCAATTAGGATAAAGACTTCCTGAAACCATTATTACATAAAATTCATGTGAATCCACCCGCGGAAGTTTCTACATCTTTAAAAGTCTACCAAGGACATACACTGGAAAAAACCTATATGGGAGAGGATTTTTTCTGGGCTGTTACACCCATTGCGGGGGATTATATCCTATTTAAATTTGACAAACCAGTCAACGTAGAAAGGTTAGTAATCACTTGTCTTTTGGTCTCACAGCTAAAGATGCTTGCTGAGCAAGTATGCTTGAGGATAGAATTGAGGAAATAATAAATTAAACATAATGAAAAAGTAATTTCGTACAAGGTATCAAATGAAATGGATACTTTGCGGTTCAGTTTAAAATGTGCTTCAATCAACTTTGTTCGTTGTAGTTGACTCTGTATTTTATTTAGAGTATTTTGCTACAAAATCTATTTTTGTAACCTTCTCCAGAAGTATAACACCACAGCCAGTACCCTGCCAGCAGTTAAAAAAGACTGCCAAATTGAGTCTGTTCCAGTCGGTTGAAGGTGACTTTTTTTCAAGCCCTTTATCTTACTCAAACTTGATGTGTGTGGGTTTTTTATCTGCATCTGTGCTTGAATTTATGATTTGCTACAGTCACACAGAGGAGTGAAAGTGACCTCTTCTATTTATTAACCTTTAGGCCAGCTAAGGCAAGGAAATACTACTTTTGCTTTTATTTTTTAACAGAGTAATTTTAATTTTGTTAAGTTGCCACTGTCCTCTCTTTTAGTTATGTTGGAGTCTCTTTTGTTTGCTTATTTTCTTTTCCCCTTGTACACTAGCCCACGACTTCAGAAAGAAATTTTTTGTTTAGGATATCTTTATATTCCCCTTTCATGCACATTGTGCCTTTCTGCTGCCCCACTTCTGCAGACCCAAAGCCTTGCAGTGGTAACTACTACTATTGGAGTAATCTCACTAGATATTTTCCTTGTGGAGGATATCTCAGGCTGTCAAGCTGCTCTTTCTGCCTTCTTGAAGTGAACCCAGTTGGTCAACTTCTTCCATGGATTTGCAGCAAGCTGAAGACTGAGTCATAACCTTAACTGATCTTGAAGATCTCAGATTCACTGAGTTTAGTATTTTCCCCACATTGTAATTTTTGCTTCAATGATTCTGACCAGTGAAATGCAGATCACTTGAGAGGTGAAAGAATTAAAAATTACTGTACTCTTCAGTTGCTTATAAAAGTCTTTTCTTCCAGTGTAGTTGTTAGGCCTGCATGGAATGTACCTTAAAGGGGGTACATACACCCCACCGTATCATATAAAAGTCAATACCTTTTATCTGTGGCAATAATATGAAATAGACACCTTTCAGCTGGAGAGTGTACATTCAGTGGTAGGTTTCACTGCTCTACAGCCAAAATGCTTCTGAAATAAATGTAGTCAAACTTTACTAATTCTGGGTCACTGAGAACGAAAATGATGCTTGAAATTGTTGATTGGCTCTAATTTTCAAGATATGCTATTGGGACAGTATACACGACCCTTGACTTAAGAATGGCGGAGGATAAGTGAGTTATAAAGGGAAGCGATCTCAATTTAAACCAGAAATGACTAAAATACATCTTTGACTGGATCTATGAATAAATCTATGACTGGGTTTGGACAGTACTTGCTTTTTAGGCAAAACAATGAATGATGCAATCTGAAGCTGGTATTGCGTCATACATGCTATGAATTGCATTATGTTATTCCTAGAAGTCATGGATGATGCAATCATAACGAAGCTTACATCACTCTGCTGAACAAATTGCCCTATATCAGCTCTAGAAATCATACAGTGTCGTGCTCTCTTATTTGTCTCGGTGTTTGATTTTGCAAAGGGACACATTTCTGTTTAGCCAAAGTGAGCAGAGATGCCTCGTACTTGTGTGAACAGTGCAGATAACTTCTGCTATGTTTGTGGTGAAGTGACTTTTGCATCACAAAAGCGCATTATAACCACTATGGTTAAGAAAACCTATCACCTTTATTTTGGCTGCAAAATTGGAGATCAGGACAAGAGGTGGGCCCCACACACATGCTGCAACACTTGTGCAACAAATCTTCACCAGTGGTTGAACAGGAAAAGGAAATCTATGCCTTTTGCAGTGCCAATGATTTGTAGAGAGCCAACAGATCATACCAGCAATTGTTACTTCTGCATGGTGCCTCCAGTTGGGAAAGGTGTGTCAAAGAAGAAAAAGTGGACTGTGCATTATCCAAACATTCCATCGGCTATACGCCCAGTACCCCACGGAGAAAGACTGCTGGTTCCTGATGCACCAGAATCATTCTCACTTGAGTCAGACGAGGAAGAGGATGAAACTTCTGGTCCTGAACCATCAGTGTCACAGGACCCTCATTTTCTCCCATCCTCCTCCTCTGAACCACACCTCATAACACAAGGTGAACTGACTGACCTTGTGAGGGATTTGGAACTACCCAAAAGTAAGGCAGAGCTGTTGGGCTCCAGACTACAGCAGTGCAGTCTCCTGGCAGGTGATGTTAGGGTTTCCATGTTCCGTGACCGTCAAAAGGATCTTGTCCCATTCTTCTTCATGGAAGGTGATCTTGTAGCCTGCAACAACATCGATGGTGTGATGGCAGCTCTCAACATCGTTCACGATCCAGATGAGTGGAGACTGTTCATTGATTCATCGAAGACGAGTCTTAAAGCTGTTTTACTGCATAATGGCAATGTTTTGCCATCAATTCCAGTTGGTCATGCAGTCCATATGAAGGAAACCTATGACAACATGAAACAACTTTTGAGGTGCATAAACTATGACCAACATCAGTGGCAGCTTTGTGGCGATTTGAAGGTTGTTGCTCTCTTGCTTGGTCTGCAGACTGGATACACAAAGTACTGCTGTTTTCTCTGCAAATGGGATAGTCGTGCAAGAGATTCCCACTACATCAAGGAAGATTGGCCACTCCGACAGTCATTGGAGCCTGGGAGGAAAAGTATTCCACATCCACCACTTGTTGAATCAAGGAAGATTTTGTTACCACCCTTACACATCAAGCTGGATCTGATGAAGAACTTCGTCAAGGCCATTGACAAAACACAAGCAGCTTTCAAGTACCTCCGTGGAAAATTTCCAAGGTTAAGTGAAGCTAAGATAAAGGAAGGTGTCTTTGTTGGTCCTCAGATTCGTGAACTTCTTTGAGATGATGCATTTGACCATGCACTGCGTGGCAAGGAAAAGAAGGCATGGAAAGCCTTCCAGTTAGTGGCAATAAATTTTCTCAGAAACAACAAGGCAGACAACTACAGGTTGTTGGTGGAAAACCTCCTCAAGGCATACAAAAGCCTTGGTTGCAACATGTCACTAAAGATACAGATAGATCTCTCATCTAGATTTTTTTCCACCGAACTGCGGAGCAGTGAGCGACGAGCATGGCGAGCGATTTCACCAGGACATTGCAACAATGGAGAAACGTTATCAGGGCAAATGGAGCCCATCAATGCTTGCAGACTATTGCTGGACAGTGACAAGAGATGCTCCATTTAATGAATACAAGAGACAAGGCAAGAAGCGCCGAGTAGACACTGAACAGGACTAAACTATGTACATAATAGTTTTTTGCCTTTTGTTTCATAATAAATTTTATTTATATAACCCTTCTGCTGATTTTTAAAGTGTTACATAAACAGGACAGGTGAAATATTATCATGTAAAGCAACCATAAACACATGAAAAGACCTAGGTTTACAGTTTACGATTAAAACTCTACTATCTACACGATATACATAGACATAAAATGTAAAAACTTAAATATCTTAGAAACAGTAGCCAGTTGTTTTAATTGTCATATTTGAATTCAGCACATCAAAATACATAATAAATGGCATTTTATCTCTGAAGCAGACAACTTCTCAAAAATTGTAGACCAGTGTTTTTGATCAACTTCAAAGTTTCTGTTTCAAAGTTATATTGAAATGAACAATATTGTTTGTGTTTTTACTTATCCATTTTTGAAAAAAAAAGTGCACACTTTTATAGATATGAATTTCAGGGTAAGGGGGTGGAACTAGTTAATTTTTATTTTGGTTAGATACTTGTTTAATTAGGATGTGTCAGAAGCAACCTGGCAGTTTTGACAAATGCTCTAAACTTGCTAGGAAATGTCATAAGTAAACTTTGTGCCTCAAAAATGGACATGACTTACACAATATATTTGCTGAAGAGTGTCATCTCAGTTTATCGTGTTGAGGGCAGTGGTGAGCTGGAGCCGGTTCTCACCAGTTCGCACGAACCGGTTGTTAAATTTTGAAGCGGTTTTAGAACCACTTGTTAACTGGCTTCCCTGCGAGGGAAGCTTTGATGGGCTCCGGCTGGGAAGAGTGTAATTCCTCCTCCCGGCCCCGGGGGGTGCTGCGCTGAGGGAGCCATGTGGGCTGCCTCCTGGCCCTTTTGCTGCTGCTGCTCCTCGGACTTCTGGCCCTGGGGCTCCTGCTGCTGCCTGGTGGGTCCCTGGCTGCTCTGCTGGGCTTGGCCTGCGTCCTGCTGCTCCCAGCTGCTCTCCCCGTCTGAGTATTTGCTCCAATCCCTCAGATAGAGACAAGCACCTACAAGATCTCTATCAAGCATTCTTAAAACTACAATACCCACCTGCTGACGTGAAAAAACAGATTGACAGAGCCAGACGAGTACCCAGAAGTCACCTTCTACAAGACAGGCCCAACAAGGAAAATAACAGAACACCACTAGCTGTCACCTTCAGCCCCCAACTAAAACCTCTCCAGCACATCATCAGAGATCTACAACCTATCCTGAAAGATGATCCTTTACTCTCACAGATCTTGGGAGACAGACCTGTCCTCGCTTACAGACAACCCCCCAACCTAAAGCAAATACTCACCAGCAACCACACATCACTGAACAAAACCACTGACCCAGGAACCTATCCTTGTAACAAACCCCGATGCCAACTCTGTCCACATATCTATTCAAGTGACATCATCATAGGACCTAATCACATCAGCCATACCATCAGGGGCTAGTTCCACCTGCACATCTACCAATGTGATATATGCCATCATGTGCCAGCAATGCCCCTCTGCCATGTACATTGGCCAAACCGGACAGTCTCTCTGCAAAAGAATTAATGGACACAAATCTGACATCAGGAATCATAATATTCAAAAACAAGTGGGAGAACACTTTAACCTGTCTGGCCATTCAATGACAGTCCTGCGGGTGGCTATATTACAACAGAAAAACTTCAAAAACAGGCTCCAACGAGAGACTGCTGAGCTGGAATTGATATGCAAACTAGACACAATCAACTCAGGATTGAATAAGGACTGGGAATGGCTGAGCCATTACAAACATTGAATCTATCTCCCCCTGTAAGTATTCTCACACTTCTTATCAAACTGTCTGTACTGGGCTATCTTGATTATCACTTCAAAAGTTTTTTTCTCTTACTTAATTGGCCTCTCAGAGTTGGTAAGACAATTCCCACCTGTTTATGCTCTCTGTATGTGTGTATATATATCTCCTCAATATTTATTCCACTCTGTATGCATCCGAAGAAGTGGGCTGTAGTCCACGAAAGCTTATGCTCTAATAAATTTGTTAGTCTCTAAGGTGCCACAAGTACTCCTGTTCTTTTTGCGGATACAGACTAACACGGCTGCTACTCTGAAACCTGTCATAAGTCTAAGTAGTTTTTCATCTGACGTGAGGTCATTTTCTCAATTTCTAATAAATATTGAAATGTTATTTGGGCTCTTATATCATTACCCAAAGTCCACACACGTCAGTTTTTACCTTTCTTGAATTGTCAGAAGATTTGGGAGAGTTACTACTGTTAAGAATTGTCAGGGATGTGATGCACTTAAGTGGTGGGATTTTCAAAAGCACTCAGTATTGGCTTAAATCTGCTTCCTTTAAAGTCAAGTGACAAGTAAGTGGAGAAATAAGTTTGCAGATATATCATGGCTCTAAACACCAATGAGGGAGAGGAATGATTTACTGAAGTACACAAAGGTTATAACTGGGAGTAATGGGTTGAATTAAGAACGGGAAAACTTAGGCTGAATATCAGGAAAACCTTCCTGATGGTGAGATGGAGTAGGATGTGGAATAAAACTAAACTAGATAAACATTAGAAAGTATACTTTTGGGAACAATCTGGATTTGTGAGGGGAGGGAACTTGATGACCTTTGGTATGCATGTCTTCTCTTTGTCTTAGAGACTAAATTTGTTAGTCTCTAAGGTGCCACAAGTACTCCTGTTCTTTTTGCGGATACAGACTAACACGGCTGCTACTCTGAAACTTCTCTTTGTCTGTGATTCTTGAAACCAATGAAAAAAGCCTTCTGAACCTGAATGAAACTTTGTCTGCCAAGCTCCACCCCAGAGTTACTGGTTAGTAGCTAGCTGTGTTAGTAAAATCCTGATATATGAACTTTCTAATGGAAATAATGACTACAAATCTGACCAAATGAATGGTGCATCTGTAACAGCATAACACAGCAATTACTTGCTCCCATAATGTATTTTTCTATGTAAAACATTTTACTATGCTGAATTTACCGTTTCTGTAGTAATTTGTTTGGTTAGCTATAAACTTTTGATCCCTTTCTTTAAAACTCCATATTTTTGAGAATCAGAAAAATTGTTCTTTTGCAAGGATAAGAGCATAACTGAACACACAGAAACCCAACTGTTTATTTTATTTCTTCATAACGTCAGCAGTTCAGTGGATGTTTCTTGTCCTAAGCCAACCATACTACAACAGGGATGGAGTGAACTGAACAAGACTCTGAAACTAGTTTTCCATTTCGATAACAGTTCTTACAACTGAAGTTCTTCTTCGAGTGCTTGCTCATATCCATTCCATTAGGTGTGTGCGCGCCGCGTGCACGATCGTCGGAAGATTTTTACCCTAGCAACACCGGCGGGTCGGCTGTGGAGCCCCCTAGAGTGGCGCCTTCATGGCGCTGAATATATACCCCAGCCGACCCGGCGCCCCCTCAGTTCCTTCTTACCGCCCCTGACGGTCGTTGGAACTGTGGAGCGCTGCTTAGCTGTTCTCCACTCTCCCTAGCTTACTTCATTATTCGTAGTTATAGTTATAGTTATAGTCCTAGTGTGGTAGTTTTAAAAGTTGTCTAGTTGTTTTAATAGTTCAGGGGATTAAGGGGGTCGTCTCCCCCTTTCTCCCCCGGCCGCGGGGCCGGGCTCATGCCCAACGCTCCCGGCTTCAAGCTGTGCGCCTCCTGCGCTAAGCCTATGCCCACGAGCGACCCGCACGACTCCTGTCTGAAGTGCCTGGGAGAGTCCCATCAAACAGATAAGTGCAAGATCTGTAAGGCCTTCAGACCAAGGACCAAGAAGGAGCGGGACTTTCGGCTCCGGCAACTCCTGATGGAGGCGGCACTTACTCCGGACGCTCCATCCACAAGTCAAGCCCCGGCACCTTGCGCCTCGGTGCGCAGTGCCCCGGCGGCACCGGCCATGACGACCACGCGAGTGGCGTCAGATGAGCCTTCCCGGCACCGGACCTCGTCGGCACCGCAAGCACGGCAAGTGCCTCGGCGCCGGTCATTATCCCCAGGGCATAAGAAAGCCCATAAGACGGGGACCTCCGTGCCGAAGACGCTGGCTCCCCCAGTGCCGGGGGTAGAGCCGCGTACGCCGGTGGAGCACCGGAAACAGGTGCCTCCAGCACCGTCGACTCCGGCACCGAGGCCGTTGAGTCCGGTGCAGACGGCGTCTCCACCGAGGCCGGCGGTGATACAGTGCCTCCCGTCGACGCCAGAGACCTTCGCGGCGGCGAGAGACTTAATAGCTCTCACGGAGCCGGCACCGCCTCAACCACCGGCACCGACGGCACCGTTGACTCGCCCGGTCCAGTCGAGGGGGAAACCTGCCTTGATGCGCCCTCCATCACAAGGGCTGGAACCTCGGCACCGATCCAGGTCCCGAAGCAGGTCCCCACGCCGCTCGCAGTCCCGGCACCGAGTACCGTCTCGGCACCGGTCGTACTCGCGGCCAAGATCTTCTTCGCGGCACCGCTCTACGTCTCGGCACCGCTATGATCGTCGGCACCGATCAACGTCGAGACGTAGTTCTCGGCACCGCCACGGTCGACGCTCGACGTCGAGGGGCCGCTCCCGGCACCGGGCATACTCCAGGTCCTCGTCGAGGTCCAGATCCGACTCCCGGCACCGACGAGGTCATCGGCACCGATCGCGGTCCCGGCACCGATCGCCGGCACCGCGCAGAGATAGGTCATCTCCAGACCGGCACCGTGCGGCACCACAGCCCACGGGGCTCGTTTCATCTCTCTCGGCACCGCCATGGCCGTCAAGATCGGTGTCTCGCTCCTCGGAGGACCTGTCGAGATCGGCATATCCCCCTCAAGGGCAAGCCGAGGAACGAAACTTGGGCCATTGGCAGGAGATGGCAGAGGACCACTCTCATGGACCATCTCACTGGTCGTTTTGGACCCCGTGGGCGTACCATCAGGCGCAAGGGGCTCCAATAGCTTCGACCTCTCGCTCGGGTCACTCCGTTAGAAGGGCCCCGGAGTCCACCATCTCTCGGCCTCCGCCAGGGGGCATGGAGGCTTCAGTGTCCACACCACCCGACACCATGGACCCAAGTGCAGGTGATGCCCCGGCCCAAGAGCAGGGGGATCAGGACCCCCCCTTGGATCCAGTGCCACCGGAGGCATCCTCTTCCTCCTCTCCGGATGAGGCAGTGGCGGGCACTTCCTGTACGGGTCCCCCTCCGATAGATCTTCGGGCTCACCAGGATCTCCTGCGTAGGATGGCCCGTAATATGGACCTAC
This sequence comes from Chrysemys picta bellii, assembly GCF_011386835.1. Classification (NCBI taxonomy): domain Eukaryota; kingdom Metazoa; phylum Chordata; order Testudines; family Emydidae; genus Chrysemys; species Chrysemys picta. Next base: position 236,526,426 of record NC_088791.1, on the reverse strand, counting down.
AGGTGGAGGAGATAGTGGAGGTTCACGACCCGATCGTGAATATCCTTGGAGCAGATGCCCCATCGAGGGTGGCGTTACCTCTGATCCGCACGATCCAAACAAATGCGGATACGATATGGCAAACTCCTGCCTCCATTCCACCCACAGCGAGAGGGGTGGAAAGAAAATACTTTGTCCCGTCTAAGGACTGTGGGTACTTGTATACCCACCCCCAACCGTGTTCACTGGTGGTGGAATCAGTGAATGCACGAGAGCGCCACGGCCAGCAGGCTGCAGCGCCTAAATCAAAAGAGGCTAAGCGGCTCGATCTGTTTGGCCGCAAGGTTTACTCAGCCGGAGGGCTACAACTTAGAGCGGCGAACCAACAGGCGCTACTGAGCCGCTACAATTTCAACTCCTGGAACTCTATGGGGAAGTTTAAGGAGTTGATTCCCCAAGAGTCCAGGGAGGAGTTTGGAGCCATGGTAGAGGAGGGCAAGAAGGTGGCTCGGACCTCCTTGCAAGCCTCCTTGGACATTGCAGACTCAGCGGCGAGGACCCTGGCTTCGGGTGTCGCTATGCGCAGGATCTCCTGGCTTCAGGTTTCGGGTTTGCCTCCGGAGCTGCAGCAAACCCTACAAGATCTGCCTTTTGAGGGTCATGGATTGTTCTCAGATAAGACGGACTCTCGCCTGCAGAGCCTCAAGGACTCGAGAACAATCATGCGCTCCCTGGGGATGCATGTTGTGGGCCCCCAGCGCAGGCCGTTTAGGCTGCAGCCTCAGCGCTTCTACCCCCCCCCGCCTCGTCAGAGACAGGACTCGGCCCGGAGGCGAGGGCGAGGTGGTAGAAGAAGGTGGACCGGCCCTCAACCTGGCCAGAACCAGGGGCCACCTAGACCACCTTCAGGCCCCAGGCAGAACTTTTGAAGGTGCGGTCGAGGACGGCGCCCCAGTCATCCCCCAGGATCCAGCCCCCTCCTTTCGGGATCGCCTCTCCCACTTCCACCGTGCTTGGTCCCTTATAACTTCGGACCGTTGGGTCCTCCGCACGGTGGAGAGGGGATACGCTATCCAGTTTTCTTCATTTCCCCCCTCCTCCCCCCCTTCCCCGTCCCTCTTCAGGGACCCTTCTCACGAGCAACTTCTTATACAGGAAGTCTCTACGCTCCTCGCCATGGGGGCCATAGAGGAGGTTCCGGTGGATTTAAGGGGCAGGGGATTCTATTCCCGTTACTTCCTCATCCCCAAGTCCAAAGGAGGTCTGCGACCCATCTTGGACTTGCGCGGACTCAACAAATTCGTAGTAAAGTTGAAGTTCCGCATGGTCTCTCTGGGGGCCATTATCCCTTCCCTCGATCCTGGAGACTGGTTTGCCGCCCTCGACATGAAAGACGCATACTTTCACATTGCTATTTACCCGCCTCACAGACGCTTCCTCCGATTCGTGGTAAACAGGGTGCACTACCAATTTGCAGTCCTTCCCTTCGGCCTATCTTCGGCCCCACGGGTCTTCACGAAATGTATGGCTGTCGTGGCAGCGTACCTTCGTCGGCAAGGGATACAGGTGTTCCCGTACCTAGACGACTGGCTGGTACGCGGTCGCACCAAGGAACAAGTTCGCGATCACGTCCACATAATAGTGCGCACATTCAACAAGTTGGGTATCCTACTCAACAAGGACAAATCCACTCTAGAACCTACCCAGAGAATAGAATTCATCGGTGCGGTTCTAGACTCCAGACGCGCACAAGCCATCCTGCCAGACAATCGCTTTTGCACCATCACGAGCCTCATCCAAGGACTCAAGGCCTTCCCAACTACCACGGTGAGGTCGTGCCTTACCCTGCTGGGTCACATGGCTTCCTGCACGTACGTAACCAGGCATGCCAGACTTCGGCTTCGCCCACTCCAGACCTGGGTGTCATCAATATACCGCCCACATCGGGACAGCCTGAATATGGTGGTCACAATCCCGAACTCGGTCCTGACCTCCCTCACATGGTGGCTAGATCACAATGTGGTTTGCGAAGGGATGCCGTTTCACGCCCCACAACCCTCTCTGCACCTGGTCACAGACGCTTCATCTCTGGGTTGGGGCGCCCATCTCAACGAGCACCATACCCAGGGCCTGTGGACTGCACCTCAGCTAGCCCTACACATCAATGTTCGGGAACTGATGGCGGTGCGCCTGGCGTGCCAGGCATTTCTCAATCTCCTACGGGGCCGCTGTGTGTTAGTTCTCACCGACAACACCACGGCCATGTTTTACATCAACAAGCAAGGAGGAGCACGTTCGTCAATTCTATGCCAAGAGGCCATTCGCCTGTGGGACTTCTGCATCGCCCACTCAATCCATCTCACGGCATCGTTCCTCCCTGGAGTCCAGAACACTTTAGCGGACCGACTCAGCAGGTCCTTTCAAACGCACGAGTGGTCTATCCGTCCGGACATCATACATTCCGTCTTCCAGAAGTGGGGGTTTCCCCAGATAGACCTGTTTGCATCTCGAGACAACAGGAAGTGCCACGTGTTCTGCTCCCTGCAAGGTCGAGCCCCAGGCTCCCTCTCGGATGCGTTTCTCCTTCCCTGGAAAGACCACCTGTTTTATGCCTTCCCTCCGTTTCCTCTGGTCCACAAGGTACTGCTCAAATTGCGCAGAGACCAGGCACAGGTAATTCTGGTCGCTCCAGCGTGGCCGAGACAACATTGGTACACCACGCTGCTGGAACTCTCGGTTCAGACACCGATCCCGCTTCCGTTGTATCCGGATCTCATCACGCAGAACCACGGCCGGCTGCGTCACCCCGACCTGCAATCACTCCACCTCACGGCGTGGCTGCTCCATGGTTCACCCAGGCAGAGCAACAGTGTTCACACTCTGTCCAACAGATTCTGCTGAGCAGTAGGAAGCCTTCAACACGGACCACATACTTGGCCAAGTGGAAGCGGTTCTCCTGTTGGTGCGAACAACGAGCCACGTCCCCGTTGCACGCACCTATTCCTCTTATTTTGGAATATCTCCTCTCCCTAAAACAGCAAGGGTTGGCGATATCTTCAATTAGAGTTCACCTGGCCGCTATATCGGCCTTTCACCCAGGGGAACTCGCGTCCTCGGTATTCTCTAACCCGATGGTCGTTAGATTCCTCAAGGGCTTAGACCGGATGTACCCACAACAACGTCAACCCGTTCCGACGTGGGACCTCAACCTGGTTCTCTCCAAGCTCACAGGTCCTCCATTCGAGCCACTGGCCACCTGTTCACTTCTGTACCTGTCCTGGAAGACAGCCTTCCTCGTAGCCATCACCTCAGCAAGGCGCGTTTCTGAACTCAGGGCGCTTACATCCGAGCCCCCTTACACAGTTTTCCACAAGGATAAAGTGCAGCTTCGTCCACATCCTGCCTTTCTCCCTAAAGTGGTTTCTCCATTTCATATCAACCAGGATATATTTCTCCCGGTTTTTCACCCTAAACCACATGCTACTCGCCAGGATCAACGTTTGCATTCCCTGGACGTGCGAAGGGCCCTGGCCTTCTATATTGACCGCACAAAGCACTTTAGAAAGACGACGCAACTCTTCGTTGCAGTGGCCGACCGAATGAAAGGATCACCGGTCTCCTCACAACGCCTATCCTCCTGGATTACGTCTTGCATCCGGACTTGCTACGACCTGGCAGGTGTCTCAGTACCACACCTCACCGCTCACTCCACGAGGGCCCAAGCTTCCTCGACGGCTTTCCTGGCGCAAGTTCCGATCCAGGACATTTGTAGAGCTGCGGTTTGGTCGTCAGTCCACACGTTTACGGCTCACTATGCACTAGTGCAGCAGTCCAGGGACGATGCTGCCTTCGGATCAGCAGTTTTGCACACAGCAATGTCTCACTCCGACCCCACCACCTAAGTTGGGCTTGGGAGTCACCTAATGGAATGGATATGAGCAAGCACTCGAAGAAGAAAAGACGGTTACTCACCGTTGTAACTGTTGTTCTTCGAGATGTGTTGCTCATATCCATTCCAAACCCGCCCTCCGTCCCCACTGTCGGAGTAGCCGGCAAGAAGGAACTGAGGGGGCGCCGGGTCGGCTGGGGTATATATTCAGCGCCATGAAGGCGCCACTCTAGGGGGCTCCACAGCCGACCCGCCGGTGTTGCTAGGGTAAAAATCTTCCGACGATCGTGCACGCGGCGCGCACACACCTAATGGAATGGATATGAGCAACACATCTCGAAGAACAACAGTTACAACGGTGAGTAACCGTCTTTTCCTCATCCAGAGCACTGAACCCCCTATATAGTAAGCTAGAATCCCACTGTCATCTTTGCAATCTCTGATGTGCTTCTTCACACATCTCTCTATTTCAGTGCTGTACTGTGAATTCACTAGTTTTATTCTTGATAGGCAATTGGACATCAACATTTTGTGGATTGTTTGCAAAAATAAATCCATCATTAATTCTGGATGTTAAGACCCTCAAAATAGATCACACTTTTAAGATTACAAAAAGATGCAGTCACTTTAAGTTGTTACTAGGCTATTGAAGTCCACTTTGGCTATTTTGATATGCTACTTGTTGTCCAAATGCACTTTTTTGAACTAAAAATGAGTCACATTTAAAAGTAGCTTTAAATGCTTGACAATTCTATCACTGTAATTGTTGTGTCAAAGATACATTTCCTTTCTTTAGGTTCTAATACTTTGTAAGAGACTATAGATACCCCTTTTCTTCTTCAAGTGATTGCGCATGTGCATTCCACAATAGGTGTGCGTGCTCACCACGTGCACTGGTGCGGGAAGCTTTTCCCCTAGCAGTACCTCTAGGGGAGTGCCCCTAGCAACCCCTGGAGTGGTGCCGCTATGGCGCAGTATAAGGGGCGCTGCGCGCTCCCCCCACCATCAGTTCCTTCTTGTCGCCAGTGAAGGTGCGTCGGAACTGCTCTGCTCCAGCTTTGCTGTAGCTTCCCTCTTGGACTCTGTTAATTCATAGTTAGTAGTACCTAAAGTTAGAAGTAGTTTAGTTTAGAGCAGGGGTCGGCAACCTCTGGCACGCGGCTTGCCAGGATAAGCACCCTGGCGGGCCGGGCCAGTTTGTTTACCTGCCGTGTCCACAGGTTCAGCCGATCGCGGCTCCCACTGGCCGCGGTCAGCACATCCCTTGGCCCGCGCTGCTTCCCGCAGCCCCCATTGCCCTGGAGCGGCAAACCGCGGCCAGTGGGAGCCGCGATCGGCCAAACCTGTGGATGTGGCAGGTAAACAAACTGGCCTGGCCTGCCAGGGTGCTTACCCTGATGAGCTGCGTGCCAGAGGTTGCCGACCCCTGGTTTAGAGTTAGTTTAGTGCACCTGGGTCGGGGCATGCCACGGGCTTTAAGTCGTGCGACACTTGCAAGCGGCCGATGCCTGTGAGTGATCTGCATGCAGACTGTTTACACTGTCTGGGGGAAGCCCATCTCAGCGATTGCTGCAAGATTTGCAGATCCTTCAAACCTCAGACCAAGAAGGAACGGGACATTCGGCTCAGCCATTTTGATGGAGTCGGTCCTGACCCCGACACCGTTGCGGTGCTCCGAGTTGGCACCGAGCACCGCAGCATCCACCAGCTGGCACCGCTCCCTGCTCAAGTTGAGCGGAGTAGCCCAGCCCATTCTGAGACTACCTCCCCAGACGTTTGGGTGCCCTCCACGCCGGAGACCCTGCAAGAGGCCCGAGACTTTGTCTCTGCCGGTACCAGGGACACTGCAGCTGTTGGCTCCCCAGTCCAGAGGCAAGCCACTGCTCAGATCCCCGCAGTCACCGCCTGGACAATACCGTTCACGGTCTAGGGAAGGTTCCCGACGCCATTCCCTGCTCAGCGACTGCCCCATGTGCCATGCACGCCACTCCCTGTTGACCCTCACCAGGTTGTCTGGCTGGATACTGACTGGCAGGGGTTCCAGGCACCGCTCCATCTCGAGGGACCATAGACTTCGCAAGGAGAGCGTGCCCTGTCAAGACCGGGACAGACGGCACTAGAGGTCCTTGTCTCCGAGAGGCTACTGTAACTCTTCGCGGTATAGACATCGATGCCGTTCCCATTCTTCATCTCGCTTGAGGTCCCCGCCGTGACACCGCTCCCGCAGTCCCAGGCATCGATCACCAGCACCTTGCCGTTGCGGATCCACCTGTTGGAGCCGGTTGTGGAGCAGCTGCTACCAGCTGTACTCCCGCTCCTCTGTACCGGGATCACTGTCTCGTGGTCGGCACCATTCCTGCTGCTTGTCCCAGTCCCGAGATAGCAGCAGATCGTATGCCAGCCCGGCCTCCCTTCGCAGTCGTCAGTCAATGGGCCAGGCTAGTCAGGCTGAACAGTCTGCTCCGCCGGTGCCATAGCAGGTTCAGTGGCCGGGCTCCTTGGCTGGCACCATGGTACCAATGGGCTCCATGGCCCCCAATGCAGCCCCCGGTTGTGGCTCTCTTGGTGGCTGGAGCCTCAGAGACCGTTGGCCTCCCTTTCTCAGCCTCCCAAGAAGGAGTCGGTGGAGCATTCATCCCCGGTTCTGCACGTGGAGTGGGACCAAGCGGTGGGACCTGCGGCACTAGTGGAGATGCAGAGTACCGCACCCCTATCCTCATCCTTCCCAGATGAGGCAATCACAGCCCCTCCTCTGCCTGTCCCGGAGGAGGACTCTAACGCCCACCAGGAACTGTTGAAAAGGGTGGCATCAAGCCTCAACCTTCAAGCTGAGGAGGTGGAGGAAACCTTGGACTCCCTCTTCAATGTTCTCTCGGCTTTGGCACCGGGCAGGGTGGCTCTCCCACTCCATGAAGGGGTCGCAGGTGCGGGATCACGTGCCACTCCTCCTGTCCACATGTGCCACTCTGGGCCTGTTGGTAAATAACACCAAGTCCACGTTGGTCCTAGTGCAGCGCACAGAGTTCATTGGGGTAATTCTGGACGCGACGTCAGCCAGGGCCTCCCTCCCTCTGGACAAGTTCAAAACCCTAAGGGAGTTCGTCAGCACAGTCGCAAGGTTCCCCGGGACCACAGCCAGAGCGTGCCTCCAGCTCCTGGGTCATATGTCAGCGTGCACATATCTGTTTCGCCATGCCAGACTCATGATGCGGCCCCTCCAGCTCTGGTTGGCCTCCGTGTTCTTCCAGTTCAGAGACAGGATGGACAAAGTCCTCAGTGTGCCCAAACCGGTGATCGCCTCTCTGCGATGGTGGTCCTCCCCGGGGAACATGCTCCACGGGGTCCTGTTCAGGGGCCGACCCTCGTCCATGGAGCTGGCGTCCGACGCGTCGGACCTGGGGTAAGGAGCCCATGTGGGAAACGTTCAGACCCAAGGTCTGAGGTCTGCGCAGGACCTTGCCCTGCATATAAATGTCAAGGTCCTGACCTCTGACCCCCCATACACAGCGTTCCATAAGGATAAGGTCCAGCTCCGACCACATCCTTCATTCCTCCACAAGGTGGTCTCTGCCTACCATATGGGTCAGGACATTTTCCTGCCGGTGCTCTGTCCCAAATCCCACGCATCCGGTGAGGAGCGCCACCTCCACATGCTGGATGTGAGACGGGCTTTGACTTTTTACCTGGAATGTACAAAGCCGTTCAGGAAATCCTCGCAGCTGTTCATCGCCTCGGCCGAATGCATGAGAGGTTGGCTGATCTCCACTCAGCGGCTCTCCAACTGGATCACCTCATGTATTCATACCTGTTACAACCTGTCGGGAGTCTCCCCGTCGCCAGTTGTGAGGGTGGCACAGTCAACTAGGGCACAAGCCTCATTGGCTGCATTTTTGGCACATGTCCCCATCCAGGATATTTGTAGGGCTGCCACATGGTCTTCGGTTCACACATTTACCTCACATTATGCGATTGTCTCCCAAACCAGGGAGGATGCCGGGTTCGGCAGAGCTGTACTCCGTCCCAAGTGTCTGTGAACTCCTACCCACCTCCAATATAGCTGGAAGAGGTAACTATAGCTGAACCACTTGGTAATAGTGACCATAATGTAATTAAATTTATCATTGTAGGGAGGAAAATACTAATACAACCCACCACAGTAATACTTAACTTTGAAAAGGAACTACACAAGAATGAGGATGCTAGTTACGCAGAAATTAAAGAGAGCAGTCACAAGGGTAAAATGCCTACAAGCAGCACGGAGACTACTTAAAAACACCACAATAGACATTCAGAATAAATGTATACGCCAAATAAAAAAAAAAAAGACAGTAGGAGGACCAAAAGAGTGCCACCATGGCTAAACAGCAGAATAAAAGAGATGGTTAGAGGCAAAAAGACAGTCTTTAAAAATTGGAAGTCAAATCCTAATGAGATTAATAGGAAGGATCATAAACTCTGGCAAGTAAAATGTCAAAGTATAATAAAATAGGCCAAGAAAGAATTTGAGAAGCAACTTGTTATAGATGGAAAAAACTAACAGTAATTTTGTTTAAAGTACATCAGAAGCAGGAAGCCGCCTAAACAGGCAGTGGAACCAGTAGATGACAAAGCTGCTAAAGGAGGACTCAGGGAAGACAAGGCCCTTGCACAGAAGCTAAATGAATTTTTTGCACTGGTCTTCAATTCAGAGGTTATGGGGGAAGATACCCACATCAGAGCTATTTTTTTGGGCAAAGATCTGAAGTACTGTCCTAAATTGATCTGTCAGTAGAAGAGGTTTTAGAACAAATTGATAAACTAAACAATAAGAAGTCACCAGGACCATATGGTATTCACCTTAGCATTCTGAAAAAACTCAAATATGAAATTGCAGTACCACTAACTATAGTATGTAACCTATCACTGAAATCATATACTTGATTACCTGCTGCATCTGAAGTGCTCTGGTCTGTGTCAGTTCAGCGAGAGTCCATCTAGCATGCATCTTTGCAGGACACCTTCCAGTGGATGGATTTTCTATCTTTTCACAGTCTGTCATTTCCAGATTTTAAAGGGGATTTCTTAACATGTACCATTACCTTCATGAGACCTGAATGTAATGCTGTCTTGCTTGTTGGTTCCCTCTTTGAACCTTTGATAACATTTCTGAAAACCATGTTCTTGATGGTTGTTAGTTCTGCAAGGAGAATCTTAGGCCACACCGCAAGTTTGTGCCTAAGGTAGTATCAGCATTGCACCTTAATGAGAATATTCATCGCCTGCTGTTCTTTTCAAAATGTCATGGCTACAAGGCCAAAGAAAAGCTTCACACCTTGGATGTTTGGAGGGCTCTGGCATTTTACCTCAACCACAAAAAGTCTTTCAAATCCTCTGCCGGATTCTTTGAAGTCTATGCTGAAAGGATCAAAAGGGAACCTGTTCCAGCTCATTGTATTTTACACTGGATTTTTGATAGGGATTTGATAGCTGCTTTCAACTACCTGAAAGGGGGTTCCAAAGAGGATGGATCTAGACTGTTCTCAGTGGTACCAGATGACAGAACAAGGAGTAATGGTCTCAAGTTGCAGTGGGGGAGGTTAGGTTGGATATTTGGAAAAACTTTTTCACTAGGAGGGTGGTGAAGCACTGCAGTGGGTTACCTAGGGAGGTGGTGGAATCTCCTTCCTTAGAGGTTTTTAAGGTCAGGCTTGACAAAGCCCTGGCTAGGGTGATTTAGTTGGGAATTGGTCCTGCTTTGAGCAGGGGGTTGGACTAGATGACCTCCTGAGGTCCCTTCCAACCCTGCTATTCTATGACTGTATCAAGCTTTGCTACGATCTTGCGAAAGTCCATACTCCACCATAATAATGGCCCACTCTGCTAGCGCTCATTCCACTTTATCAGCCTTTTTTGAGCAACATTCCTGAAGTGGACATTTGCAAAGCAGCAATATGCTTGTCTGTACATAGCTTCTCTAGATACAACACTATTACTCAAGCTTTCTGGGATAATTCCTGCTTTGGCAAATCAGTCTCTCTTCAGATAATCCAAAGTCCTGGCACTCATAAGAAAACTGCTGGTGAGTCACCCACAGCAATATGTATATGTGCACAATCACTCAAAGGAGAAAAAATGGTGTTTTAGGAGAATGAAAAATAACAGTAAGCCTGCTATGGTGATTTCTAAGAAGACGACCACATTTTAACATACATGTAATCTGATATTCTATAGAGTGTTCTTTATTTTTAAAAATCATTTAAACATCAATCAGTAAGAGAAGATTATTAAAACCAGAGTTGTTTAAAAATCTGTATATAGAGACAAAACACATACTATAACCTAAATAACTACTACAACCATGATAACAAAGCAGCTACTTGGAGTCCTGAAAAACCACTAAGGGGGAAATCCTGGCGCCATTGAAGTCAGTGGCAAAACTCTCATTGACTTCAGTGGGGCCAGATTTTCACCCCCAGGATTTTATAAATAGACCAAACAGTTCACTAGGCACATAAAAACAAGACAGGAAAAAAAAAATACTTTTTCCAACTAAGTTAAAGTGCAATTGTAAGTTATACAACAACAGGCTCTAAAAAAATCAAGTTGTAGTTTAATTAAATTAAATGACACGTGTTCAGTAAGTATCACCCATTCATAGAGAATTTTAATTTAAGGGAAATATTTCCCTTTCTCAATATAGAATATAAAACAACAAGTGATGTTCATGCTCCTCTTCAGTATCAAGCTCTTTAGTATCTTTACAAGCCAGCTGTGAAGAAAGGAAAGTCTTGTCTTCATCAAAAGTGTAAAATAAGTACATTTTATAAGTACATAAAATTTGAAAGGACATAAGGCAGAAGCCTAAAGACAGAACTTTAGCTCAGAGAAACAATAATTAATTCTCTGTACCAGCATAGATTTTTGAAACGTTAGAAAATACATATTTTTATTTTGCTAGAAAAGATTACTTTCTATTTCCTGACCTGATTTATGAGCCTTGTGCAATCAACAGCTGATCAAACATGGTACAATCAGCACATGATTTTGCAAATAGAAGAGATGAAGAACTGCTGTTAGAGATTAAACAGTTTAAGTATGGAAAGGGGAAGATTAAAATCACAAATAGAAGTTAAAAGTTGACATGAAAATCATTTGTATGATTTTCAAGAAAACCCAGGACATTAGGCTTCAAGAAAAATTTTCTAAGGTTTCATCACAATGGGCTATAATCCTGATTGAAGCTTTTTTTTAGAATATCAGTAATAAATAATGAATTTCTGCCTAGGGAAGTTGTTACTATCTTTAATTACCACACCAATGAGAGTCAGTGCTTTTTCTTAGGTTTTCACAGCAATCAGATTGTGTTGGATTTCATTAATACACCTCTACCCCGATATAACACGAATTCAGATATAACGCGGTAAAGCAGCACTCCAGGGAGGCACGGCTACATGCTCCAGCAGATCAAAGCAAGTTTGATATAATGCGGTTTCACTATAACGTGCTAAGATTTTTTGGCTCCCGAGGACAGCGTTACATCGGGGTAGAAGTGTACTTATTTCAACAGATTATATTTTTCTCTCCAACTCGTATGTTTTTAGATACTACATCTAGTTTACTTTCAATGGAATCCAATTCCAAATTCTGTATTACATTCAAGACATACAGTGAAAAAAACCAAGATTGCATGTGTAATGACACTGTCACATACTATTTTTCATATCTTATACAACTTTTTCTACACTAGCAATGTGAATCATCTTGTACTTCTATGTACATTGAAACAAAGTAAGAAGTAATTTATATTTTGCAAGGTGGACATTGTAAATGGTTGAGGTTTTTTAAATGACACAAGAATTAGGTAGTTATTAACCCTTGCACAAACTCCATACAAAGAAGGAGTCAGGGATAGAGCAGCTTCTTACAGTTTCATTTTTATGAGGTAGCTTGATGTTACATTTACAAAATAGAAAATATTACTTTTCATTGACAGACTTATTTTATAATTTCCAAACTTCTGCATGTTTAAATTTGTAACTAAAATATTCTTTTACAGCTTTTATTTTTTAAGAGAATAATTTAGCAATTTTCACTTCTGTTTGGAATAATATACATGTGTGTGCTTTCCAGAATTTTAATGTTAATGAATGATTCTGAGGATATTGTGTTTAAATAGCAGATAGATGAGACACTATTGTTAGTGATTTTAGTAACAAGAAAAATGCGACTCAAGCAGAAAAAAAATACATATTTCCAGTGTTCCCATGGGTTGACACCAGTAAATCCCAGGCCAGATGCCTTAGTAATTCATGAACCAAAAGCACCTCTCTCTACACATCAGTCAGGTCTCGCAGCTAGAAAAATGTTCTGTAGCTCAACTCCTCTTGGGCCTTGTGCTTGTTATCCACCAAGAGGAAGGCACGCTTACTGCAGACAGTAAGTACAAGAATAGACTATCATCAAGGCTCCGTGTTTGTCACGGAGGTCACGGAAGTCACAGATTCCGTGACCTCTGTGACTTCTGCAGCAGCCTGAGCAGCTCGGGCAGCCCTTGGGCCAGTCGCACCAGCTGCTGCTGGGGCAGTCTTGGGGCCCCCGCAGCAGCAGGAGTTTGGGTATGGGGGGGCTCAGGGCTGGGGTGCAGTGCTTACCTGGGGGGAAGGGGGGTAGCCTTAATTTACTAAAACGTAGCCTTAACTATCATACATAACTTTATTTGTATTTTGTATGCATTCTTTGATTATGGTAATAGACCTGATCTGTCAAAGAGAAAATACACGTGTATGTGTTATTTACACAGATGAAGAGAGATAAATGAAAAGGACAACTTTGGATGGAAGGAAGCCTGGAAACTCATTTAGGTCAATCGTATCAGACTGACATTATGCTAACTTTTGTGTGTTGCAGTGTTGCTACAGTGGAGCTGATAACTGCTGTAAATGAACAAAATCACCCCCAGTGTCTAAATGTTAATAGCACAGCAGGAAAAACACTGCTCCTATTGCACTTTGTTCACCATTACCCATCAGAGAGAGCTTGATGACTATAGAGGAATTTCTTTGGTGATTGTTCTCATTTCTGTCCTGCTGTCAGTAATAAGAGTTGTGAACTAAAAAGTGATGAAGAAAAGCACTGTTCCTGTCTCTATGCAAGAGCATTTTATGCATTTGCGTTTTTAAAAAGTCCCTTATGAAAAAATATTGGCGAGTGAGTGGTAATCTTATTAATATAGTGGTAAAACTCCCACTGATGATTAGGGTGTTAGAATGCATAAGGCCATCTGAATAGATCTAAATGCACATTTTAAACAAATATCTTTCTGGGCTGCTTTGCTGTAATTTTGTCTTACTTATCATTGAGACCTGTACTAAATGCTGGAAAGTTAACTCAGTGTATGTTTTTGAGATTTCATAAATGTTTAGAAAAAGGATTACAAATCTGGTTTTGCAGTCCTTAATCCAGGCAAAACTCTCCATTAATTTCAATAAGTTTTATCTGATAAAATCTGCAGATTAGGGACCTGTGTATGATAAATTCTGTTTGTATGTTAGCATTGTGTAAACTCAGGTATTGAACATTTAACAACAATTGTTAAAAAGCACAAATATTTTTCTTGAAGAGTTTACAGAGCCGATGCCCCTGGAGCAGATTCTGTTCTGCTACTCCTATGCAATTCCTGTTGAATTCAGTGTATGCCACTGAAGTCAATGGAGCTTGCATGCATGCATCTGACAACAGAATTTGGCACTGTCTCTTTCAGGGCCCTGATCCTGTTTTAGGATTTTTTGTCACCCTATTACTCTATCAGAGAATTTCCTTATTCAAGAAAGCAGATGCTTAAAGTTAAGCATGTGCTGCTATCTGAATAGAGATGTTTTCCCAAATCAGGACTAGAGCGCCCTGTTTTCCTCTTCTGCTTCCTTTTAATGATGCTTTCTGTAAGGATCATTCATCACAGTAAAAAAATAATTTCTTGCAGATAAAGATTATGTGGATTAATGGCAACTACTTATCCAGCTCTAGACATATTTAACACTGACAAATTGGAAATTTTATGTCTGATTACATTTTAATAAATTGTAAATGAAGTGATTTTTCATAATTTTAGTTAAGTGATAATTCTTGAACTAGTTTTAACTGAGTGGTGATGCATATGTAGTGTGTTGGATGGTGCTTACTTTACATTTCAGTTGAAATGAGCGCTTCAGTGCTAATAGATTTTACATATTTATTTAGATGCATTAAGAATAACAAAAGCCTGTTAAACTAGGTGTATTTAGATATCACTTCTATACGCAGTTAAATAGACATTAATTTTAGGAAACTAGTCTGTGTTCTATTAATATAAATGAATGGCCTTAATAAATTCCCAAGTATAGCTATACCACCTAGTGGTAAAAAATGCTGGTGTTTCTCATTCACGCAATGCATGTTGAAAACTCAATGTTAAAAGGAATGTATGCAGTATAGTTGTAGCCATGTCGGTCCCAGGATATTAGAGAGACAAAGTAGGTGAGGTAATATCTTTTATTGGACCAACTTTTGTTAGTGAGAAAGATAAACTTTCAAGTCACACGGAGCTATTCTTCAGGTCTGTAAATGTTACCCACACAAAATTCTCTATTACACACACTCTAGGGCACCTGTTTTTACCTAGTTCCTAGGGCTCAAGGCTTCCACCTCTACCTAGTTCCTAAAGCTCAAGGCATAACCCTGTTGATTTAGGCACCCCCACCCTTTCCCAGTTCCTACATCTCCAGGCGAAAGGCATCTAACTTTATCCCTCAATGGGCTCCGGGCTGTACTTCTCCGTGGGCTCCAGGTAAACACCCATTCCCTGTGGACTCAGGGCTTAATCTTTTAGGGATTTATGGGGTCTTTTACCAGTGAAGAAGCCTTACACAGTAATATCCTACTTAACCTCTATTTATTAACAATCACCAAAACAGAATGCACACACTAAGCATACAAGGCTCACCGCTCCCAATAAGGCAGACTTACTGTTCCTGCTGGCCAGTCAGGATCAGGTAATCTGGGGAACTCCAGATTTTGCACTCTGTGATTGGCAGGCTGTTGAGGTCTGGCAGCTCTAATCTTGGGGCTGTGTCCTGGAGTTGGTTCCAAAGAATTTCCTTTTGGACCTCAGTTTATATAGTGACAGGTTTCAGGGTAGCAGCCGTGTTAGTCTGTATCTGCAAAAAAAACAGGAGTACTTGTGGCACCTTAGAGACTAACAAATTTGAGCATAAACTTTCATGGGCTACAGCCCACTTCATCAGATGCATACAATGGAACATTAAGAAGATAGATATATAGATAGATAGTGATAAAGTTCCTTCTCTACCTTGGTGGGTCCTGCGCTTATTGGCAGATTTTGCTTGCCTCAGAGATTCACAGTAGCCCTCAGTTTGGCCACTTTCGTGGCTCAAATCTGCTGTTCACTCAGATAACCTAATCACTGGCCAATATGGGGGAAAAAAGAGTAAGAACAATCCCCGCAGTTTCTGCTGATCCACCATGTGGGTCAGGGAACAGCCCAGAGACCTTCCGCTCTAGTGAAACCTCCTGTGTTAGATCAGGAGTTGGAAGGTTTGGGGGGAACCTAGGCCCACCCTCTACCCCAGGTTCCAGCCCAGGGCCCTGTGGACTGCAGCTGTCTAGAGTGCCTTCTGGAACAGCTGTGCAACAGCTAGAATTCCCTGGGCTACTTCCCCATGGCCTCCTCCCAACACCTTCTTTTTCCTCACCACAGGACCTTCCTCCTGATGTCTGTTAATGCTTGTACTCCTCAGTTCTCCAGCAGTATATCCTCTCACTCCCAGCTCCTTATGCACATCTCACTAACTGCAGTGAGAGCCTTTTTAAACCAGATGTCCTGATTAGCCTTAAGTAATTCTAACAGCTTCCCAATTGGCTACAGGTGTCCTAATTAGCCTGCCTGCCTTAATTAGTTCTAAAACGTTCCTGAGTGTTCTGGAATAGGCCCTGTTATCTTACCCAGGGAAAAGGGACCTGCTTAACCTGGAAAAGACGGTTACTCACCGTTGTAACTGTTGTTCTTCGAGATGTGTTGCTCATATCCATTCCATTAGGTGTGTGCGCGCCGCGTGCACGATCGTCGGAAGATTTTTACCCTAGCAACACCGGCGGGTCGGCTGTGGAGCCCCCTAGAGTGGCGCCTTCATGGCGCTGAATATATACCCCAGCCGACCCGGCGCCCCCTCAGTTCCTTCTTGCCGGCTACTCCGACAGTGGGGACGGAGGGCGGGTTTGGAATGGATATGAGCAACACATCTCGAAGAACAACAGTTACAACGGTGAGTAACCGTCTTTTCTTCTTCGAGTGCTTGCTCATATCCATTCCATTAGGTGACTCCCAAGCCCAACTTAGGTGGTGGGGTCGGAGTGAGACATTGCTGTGTGCAAAACTGCTGATCCGAAGGCAGCATCGTCCCTGGACTGCTGCACTAGTGCATAGTGAGCCGTAAACGTGTGGACTGACGACCAAACCGCAGCTCTACAAATGTCCTGGATCGGAACTTGCGCCAGGAAAGCCGTCGAGGAAGCTTGGGCCCTCGTGGAGTGAGCGGTGAGGTGTGGTACTGAGACACCTGCCAGGTCGTAGCAAGTCCGGATGCAAGACGTAATCCAGGAGGATAGGCGTTGTGAGGAGACCGGTGATCCTTTCATTCGGTCGGCCACTGCAACGAAGAGTTGCGTCGTCTTTCTAAAGTGCTTTGTGCGGTCAATATAGAAGGCCAGGGCCCTTCGCACGTCCAGGGAATGCAAACGTTGATCCTGGCGAGTAGCATGTGGTTTAGGGTGAAAAACCGGGAGAAATATATCCTGGTTGATATGAAATGGAGAAACCACTTTAGGGAGAAAGGCAGGATGTGGACGAAGCTGCACTTTATCCTTGTGGAAAACTGTGTAAGGGGGCTCGGATGTAAGCGCCCTGAGTTCAGAAACGCGCCTTGCTGAGGTGATGGCTACGAGGAAGGCTGTCTTCCAGGACAGGTACAGAAGTGAACAGGTGGCCAGTGGCTCGAATGGAGGACCTGTGAGCTTGGAGAGAACCAGGTTGAGGTCCCACGTCGGAACGGGTTGACGTTGTTGTGGGTACATCCGGTCTAAGCCCTTGAGGAATCTAACGACCATCGGGTTAGAGAATACCGAGGACGCGAGTTCCCCTGGGTGAAAGGCCGATATAGCGGCCAGGTGAACTCTAATTGAAGATATCGCCAACCCTTGCTGTTTTAGGGAGAGGAGATATTCCAAAATAAGAGGAATAGGTGCGTGCAACGGGGACGTGGCTCGTTGTTCGCACCAACAGGAGAACCGCTTCCACTTGGCCAAGTATGTGGTCCGTGTTGAAGGCTTCCTACTGCTCAGCAGAATCTGTTGGACAGAGTGTGAACACTGTTGCTCTGCCTGGGTGAACCATGGAGCAGCCACGCCGTGAGGTGGAGTGATTGCAGGTCGGGGTGACGCAGCCGGCCGTGGTTCTGCGTGATGAGATCCGGATACAACGGAAGCGGGATCGGTGTCTGAACCGAGAGTTCCAGCAGCGTGGTGTACCAATGTTGTCTCGGCCACGCTGGAGCGACCAGAATTACCTGTGCCTGATCTCTGCGCAATTTGAGCAGTACCTTGTGGACCAGAGGAAACGGAGGGAAGGCATAAAACAGGTGGTCTTTCCAGGGAAGGAGAAACGCATCCGAGAGGGAGCCTGGGGCTCGACCTTGCAGGGAGCAGAACACGTGGCACTTCCTGTTGTCTCGAGATGCAAACAGGTCTATCTGGGGAAACCCCCACTTCTGGAAGACGGAATGTATGATGTCCGGACGGATAGACCACTCGTGCGTTTGAAAGGACCTGCTGAGTCGGTCCGCTAAAGTGTTCTGGACTCCAGGGAGGAACGATGCCGTGAGATGGATTGAGTGGGCGATGCAGAAGTCCCACAGGCGAATGGCCTCTTGGCATAGAATTGACGAACGTGCTCCTCCTTGCTTGTTGATGTAAAACATGGCCGTGGTGTTGTCGGTGAGAACTAACACACAGCGGCCCCGTAGGAGATTGAGAAATGCCTGGCACGCCAGGCGCACCGCCATCAGTTCCCGAACATTGATGTGTAGGGCTAGCTGAGGTGCAGTCCACAGGCCCTGGGTATGGTGCTCGTTGAGATGGGCGCCCCAACCCAGAGATGAAGCGTCTGTGACCAGGTGCAGAGAGGGTTGTGGGGCGTGAAACGGCATCCCTTCGCAAACCACATTGTGATCTAGCCACCATGTGAGGGAGGTCAGGACCGAGTTCGGGATTGTGACCACCATATTCAGGCTGTCCCGATGTGGGCGGTATATTGATGACACCCAGGTCTGGAGTGGGCGAAGCCGAAGTCTGGCATGCCTGGTTACGTACGTGCAGGAAGCCATGTGACCCAGCAGGGTAAGGCACGACCTCACCGTGGTAGTTGGGAAGGCCTTGAGTCCTTGGATGAGGCTCGTGATGGTGCAAAAGCGATTGTCTGGCAGGATGGCTTGTGCGCGTCTGGAGTCTAGAACCGCACCGATGAATTCTATTCTCTGGGTAGGTTCTAGAGTGGATTTGTCCTTGTTGAGTAGGATACCCAACTTGTTGAATGTGCGCACTATTATGTGGACGTGATCGCGAACTTGTTCCTTGGTGCGACCGCGTACCAGCCAGTCGTCTAGGTACGGGAACACCTGTATCCCTTGCCGACGAAGGTACGCTGCCACGACAGCCATACATTTCGTGAAGACCCGTGGGGCCGAAGATAGGCCGAAGGGAAGGACTGCAAATTGGTAGTGCACCCTGTTTACCACGAATCGGAGGAAGCGTCTGTGAGGCGGGTAAATAGCAATGTGAAAGTATGCGTCTTTCATGTCGAGGGCGGCAAACCAGTCTCCAGGATCGAGGGAAGGGATAATGGCCCCCAGAGAGACCATGCGGAACTTCAACTTTACTACGAATTTGTTGAGTCCGCGCAAGTCCAAGATGGGTCGCAGACCTCCTTTGGACTTGGGGATGAGGAAGTAACGGGAATAGAATCCCCTGCCCCTTAAATCCACCGGAACCTCCTCTATGGCCCCCATGGCGAGGAGCGTAGAGACTTCCTGTATAAGAAGTTGCTCGTGAGAAGGGTCCCTGAAGAGGGACGGGGAAGGGGGGGAGGAGGGGGGAAATGAAGAAAACTGGATAGCGTATCCCCTCTCCACCGTGCGGAGGACCCAACGGTCCGAAGTTATAAGGGACCAAGCACGGTGGAAGTGGGAGAGGCGATCCCGAAAGGAGGGGGCTGGATCCTGGGGGATGACTGGGGCGCCGTCCTCGACCGCACCTTCAAAAGTTCTGCCTGGGGCCTGAAGGTGGTCTAGGTGGCCCCTGGTTCTGGCCAGGTTGAGGGCCGGTCCACCTTCTTCTACCACCTCGCCCTCGCCTCCGGGCCGAGTCCTGTCTCTGACGAGGCGGGGGGGGGTAGAAGCGCTGAGGCTGCAGCCTAAACGGCCTGCGCTGGGGGCCCACAACATGCATCCCCAGGGAGCGCATGATTGTTCTCGAGTCCTTGAGGCTCTGCAGGCGAGAGTCCGTCTTATCTGAGAACAATCCATGACCCTCAAAAGGCAGATCTTGTAGGGTTTGCTGCAGCTCCGGAGGCAAACCCGAAACCTGAAGCCAGGAGATCCTGCGCATAGCGACACCCGAAGCCAGGGTCCTCGCCGCTGAGTCTGCAATGTCCAAGGAGGCTTGCAAGGAGGTCCGAGCCACCTTCTTGCCCTCCTCTACCATGGCTCCAAACTCCTCCCTGGACTCTTGGGGAATCAACTCCTTAAACTTCCCCATAGAGTTCCAGGAGTTGAAATTGTAGCGGCTCAGTAGCGCCTGTTGGTTCGCCGCTCTAAGTTGTAGCCCTCCGGCTGAGTAAACCTTGCGGCCAAACAGATCGAGCCGCTTAGCCTCTTTTGATTTAGGCGCTGCAGCCTGCTGGCCGTGGCGCTCTCGTGCATTCACTGATTCCACCACCAGTGAACACGGTTGGGGGTGGGTATACAAGTACCCACAGTCCTTAGACGGGACAAAGTATTTTCTTTCCACCCCTCTCGCTGTGGGTGGAATGGAGGCAGGAGTTTGCCATATCGTATCCGCATTTGTTTGGATCGTGCGGATCAGAGGTAACGCCACCCTCGATGGGGCATCTGCTCCAAGGATATTCACGATCGGGTCGTGAACCTCCACTATCTCCTCCACCTGTAGGTCCATATTACGGGCCATCCTACGCAGGAGATCCTGGTGAGCCCGAAGATCTATCGGAGGGGGACCCGTACAGGAAGTGCCCGCCACTGCCTCATCCGGAGAGGAGGAAGAGGATGCCTCCGGTGGCACTGGATCCAAGGGGGGGTCCTGATCCCCCTGCTCTTGGGCCGGGGCATCACCTGCACTTGGGTCCATGGTGTCGGGTGGTGTGGACACTGAAGCCTCCATGCCCCCTGGCGGAGGCCGAGAGATGGTGGACTCCGGGGCCCTTCTAACGGAGTGACCCGAGCGAGAGGTCGAAGCTATTGGAGCCCCTTGCGCCTGATGGTACGCCCACGGGGTCCAAAACGACCAGTGAGATGGTCCATGAGAGTGGTCCTCTGCCATCTCCTGCCAATGGCCCAAGTTTCGTTCCTCGGCTTGCCCTTGAGGGGGATATGCCGATCTCGACAGGTCCTCCGAGGAGCGAGACACCGATCTTGACGGCCATGGCGGTGCCGAGAGAGATGAAACGAGCCCCGTGGGCTGTGGTGCCGCACGGTGCCGGTCTGGAGATGACCTATCTCTGCGCGGTGCCGGCGATCGGTGCCGGGACCGCGATCGGTGCCGATGACCTCGTCGGTGCCGGGAGTCGGATCTGGACCTCGACGAGGACCTGGAGTATGCCCGGTGCCGGGAGCGGCCCCTCGACGTCGAGCGTCGACCGTGGCGGTGCCGAGAACTACGTCTCGACGTTGATCGGTGCCGACGATCATAGCGGTGCCGAGACGTAGAGCGGTGCCGCGAAGAAGATCTTGGCCGCGAGTACGACCGGTGCCGAGACGGTACTCGGTGCCGGGACTGCGAGCGGCGTGGGGACCTGCTTCGGGACCTGGATCGGTGCCGAGGTTCCAGCCCTTGTGATGGAGGGCGCATCAAGGCAGGTTTCCCCCTCGACTGGACCGGGCGAGTCAACGGTGCCGTCGGTGCCGGTGGTTGAGGCGGTGCCGGCTCCGTGAGAGCTATTAAGTCTCTCGCCGCCGCGAAGGTCTCTGGCGTCGACGGGAGGCACTGTATCACCGCCGGCCTCGGTGGAGACGCCGTCTGCACCGGACTCAACGGCCTCGGTGCCGGAGTCGACGGTGCTGGAGGCACCTGTTTCCGGTGCTCCACCGGCGTACGCGGCTCTACCCCCGGCACTGGGGGAGCCAGCGTCTTCGGCACGGAGGTCCCCGTCTTATGGGCTTTCTTATGCCCTGGGGATAATGACCGGCGCCGAGGCACTTGCCGTGCTTGCGGTGCCGACGAGGTCCGGTGCCGGGAAGGCTCATCTGACGCCACTCGCGTGGTCGTCATGGCCGGTGCCGCCGGGGCACTGCGCACCGAGGCGCAAGGTGCCGGGGCTTGACTTGTGGATGGAGCGTCCGGAGTAAGTGCCGCCTCCATCAGGAGTTGCCGGAGCCGAAAGTCCCGCTCCTTCTTGGTCCTTGGTCTGAAGGCCTTACAGATCTTGCACTTATCTGTTTGATGGGACTCTCCCAGGCACTTCAGACAGGAGTCGTGCGGGTCGCTCGTGGGCATAGGCTTAGCGCAGGAGGCGCACAGCTTGAAGCCGGGAGCGTTGGGCATGAGCCCGGCCCCGCGGCCGGGGGAGAAAGGGGGAGACGACCCCCTTAATCCCCTGAACTATTAAAACAACTAGACAACTTTTAAAACTACCACACTAGGACTATAACTATAACTATAACTACGAATAATGAAGTAAGCTAGGGAGAGTGGAGAACAGCTAAGCAGCGCTCCACAGTTCCAACGACCGTCAGGGGCGGTAAGAAGGAACTGAGGGGGCGCCGGGTCGGCTGGGGTATATATTCAGCGCCATGAAGGCGCCACTCTAGGGGGCTCCACAGCCGACCCGCCGGTGTTGCTAGGGTAAAAATCTTCCGACGATCGTGCACGCGGCGCGCACACACCTAATGGAATGGATATGAGCAAGCACTCGAAGAAGAACTAATGTATCTACCTTCGACCACTCTCTTGTAGCCATCTGGCCTGACCCTGTCACAATATATACAGAGAACATGAAAAGGTGGAAGTTGCCATACCAACTCTACGAGGCTAATTAATTAAGATGAGCTATTATCAGCAGGAGAAAAAAAACTTTTGTAGTGATAATCAAGATGGCCCATTTCGGACAGTTGACAAGTTTATATAGTGAAACTTGAGTCTTGGTTAGTTGTACCTTAACCAATCATTTTATTAAAATATTACTAAAACAATTTTAACCTAACATATTATAAAACATATTGTACATATTGTAAAACAATTATTTAACCAATCATACCCCACCACCTTAATTGATTTATACCTAGCAAATTAATTATGTAACAGACAGAAACAATCAAAGAACCAGACAGAGATCATACATAAGTAGTTAGCACATATTGTAAGGGATCATTCAAGGTGAAGTGGCCAGTCACAGGATAAAAAGAGGGGTTTAGCTGGGTTACAGATTGTTGTAATAAGCTATAAATCCAGTGTCTCTGTTCAGTCTGTGATTTTTATTGTCTAACAGTGTTATGAATTTAAGCTCCCATGCTCATCTTTTGAATGTGTTGTGCAGGTTTTCTTTGAGGATGCAGATTGATATAGAGTGATTGCTTTGTGAAAAGTGTTCACCCACAGGTAATAGGGTGTAATTGTCTTTTATATTTTCCTGTGTGAGTTCATTTGAGGGCGTAGTGATTGTCTGGTTTTAACTAGTTGTTATTGGGGCATTTAGTGCACTGGATGAGATGTACTACATGTTGTGACAGGCATATGTAGGATCCACAGATCTGGAAAGGTATGTTGTGGGGGTTGTTGATCATTGTAGCAGTGGAGATATGTCTGCAGGTTTTGCATCTGTTGTTCTGGCAGGGTCTGGTGCTGCTTTGAGTTGGTGTGTCCTGGTCTGTGAATCCCTACGTTGGAATTCTCCCATAACTTTGCATTAAAATTCCAATTAGTTACTCTTAATATATGTCATACACATTTATTTTTATCATCACATTAATCCATCATTTAAAAAAAAAGTATAATTAATAAATGCAACCACAGTTCAAACAGCCTACACTGAGGAAAAATGTTGACCATGAAGATAAATATATTTATTAATGATGAGAAACATCCAATTTTCTCCTAATATAACTAATGCTACATTTAGCAGCCATTTATATTGAGTGTTCTTTATTAGCAAAGTGAGTTCTTGCAAATGTGTGTTTTCAAATGTCTGTTTGAAATGTGTCCATTACCGGATGTCATAGGCATAATTAAAAATGTAATTTCTGTCACACAGTTCATCCCAACCTTGTTACTCTACTTTCTGAAAATGGAATTGTTGTCTTTTCCCTCCATTTCATTGTTGTATTCTGGAACATTCTGTTATTAGGGGGAGCCTTGCTCAAAGAGACAGTCCTGTCTTGACTCTTAAAAGTAGCAAGTCTCAGGCTCATCCAAGTCTCTGGTGGTAGGGAGTTCCATCGTCCATGGGCTCCTCTTTTAAGTCCTCTCGGCCAGAAAGCTGTCTGCCACTAGGTTTAGGACTAGAAACTGCCATATTGAATTAAGCCAATGGTCCTTCTGGGTTAGTGTCCAGTCTCTAACAGTGTCCAGTACCAACTCCTTCAGAGGAAGGTCCAGGAAACTTAATAACAAGCAATTATGGAATAACCTGCCCATGGGAGAAGTGAATTCCTTTTCTCAAGTGGTTAGTGGTTTACTTGTGCCCTGAAACATGAGGGTTTAAGTGCTATAAACATTTTTTTATGTAATATATTCCATCCAATATGCATGTTTACAGGGAAATTTTCTATTTTCTTTTTTCAAAGTTGTGATGCACATCGCAATATGGTCTCTAAAATTAGTGTGTAAAATACATACAGGTACTGCTGTTGCCTAACATACCTTGTTTTTCTCTCTTGTAATAAATAATTCCGTAACCCCATAATAAATGGGAAACTGTTCCACAACCAGGGTGGGGGAAAGTGGCTTCTGGCTATTGCACTACATTAATTTTGGGGATTTGTTTTTTTGTATGTTTGTTTATAATATGTGATCAAGGGGTTGTAGCTTTGATGAGCCATAACACTATATAAATGTTAAAACACTAATATTTATTAATACATATAGTTAGGAATACAGACATGTAAATACAACTATGCTAATAAACTATGTAGCTTTGTTATTGCATTTGTGATCTTGGTCAGCGCTTATTCAGTAGCTTTTCCCATGACCAGCAAATTTCCATATAGATGACAATAACATTTAGCATTTACTATATAGCATTTTTCATCCCTAGAGCTCAAAGTATGTTATGAAAGAAGTTATTTAGTATTAGTTTTGCAGATGGGCAAGATGGGATGTAATGGGCCCATGTGAATTGCCCATGGTTACACAGCTGGTCAGCAGCAGAGCTAAGAATAAATGCAATTTTCCTGAACCTGTTGCCTCCCAGTCCCCTTTGTCTCACAGGATAACCCTGTGGTGTCAAGACCAGCTCTATATGGCTATTTTCCACGTAAATCCTATGAAAAAAACTTTGCCTGGTCACTTTTTAAAAACTCAATATCTTTCATTAAAGCAGAGCTTTTCAGTACATTCATATATGAAACTAATTTTCAGTTGATTTTCATAGTTGTACTGGGATCATCTACCAGGGTAATTTCCATAATGTCGTTTAATGTTACTTATTAAACTAACAGTGACTGAGTGTACAGACCATTTATTTTTAATTTTTGCATTTATAGATACTTGTTTCATAGTGGCAATCCAGAGCATCCAGGAGATATTCTACTAAATACTACAGTAGAGGTTCTGCCTTTTAAGGTATGAATACATTAATATCTCTCCTTTCTATATTAGAGTAAAGGCAAAACTCCTAATTTCTAATGAAATCATTGGATTGGGAAAATATGGGTGTCTCTTTTATTGGAATTGAAAACCACTTATCTCATCACATTTATTCCTCTTTACTTTAAACAGACCTTATTTACAAAGAGCAGAGACTTTCGTTCAGAATAAAGCTTGGTAAAAGGAAGATGGGTAATCTGGAGGAGAACAGTGTTTACTCATCTACATTTGTTTAGCTGCTGCTTTTTTTTTTTTTTTTAATTTTATTTTAAAGAATTGGATTTTGGAGGAATTGGCTTCACTCCACTTCCTCATTTTTCAACCACTGAGTGTCCAGCCTTAAAGATCCTGCACAAATCCAGCTAAGCAAATATTTTGGCATCTTAATGGTCAAGTTACCAGAACAGAGTCTGAAACTTTCTATTCCTTCCACACAACCAACCTGGATTTTACCTCAAGATGGCAATGCAGTGAATAAAGTCAATTCCAGTCTGAAGTCAGACTCTAACCACTGTATCTAAAGGAGAATCTTTAGTCTTTTTCACCACAAAAATTTCTATTCCAAAAGACATTACTTCAAAAAGAGGGTTATTTCAGTAGGTATGAAAAGAGTAATCTAAAGTATTTGTGTCTGATCTCATTGCAAATGATACACATCTGATGCAGATATTTTCAGCTGGAAGAACCCTGACCATTGTGTCTGGAAGATTAACATATGATGATTCAAAGTGATATCAGAGCAGTGATCTTGCTAGTATTCCTCTCTCCCCTACTTTATTCCTATACAAATCCTACCTTCAACACTCATGAGATACTACTTCGCAATTTTAATCAAAACAAGACCCACTCTCCTCTCCCCACTTTCTTGTGTTGTGAGAGGCCAAACTTATTGATGTTCATACATACATTACAAGAGTGAAATTATAAAAAAGAAATAACTGCTCAAAATGCAAAAATTATTTGGAGAGCTGCATAATTTCACAATGGAAATATCTTTAGCCAAATTCAGAACTGGCATAAACAGGCATGAAATTGAGGTGTACCGGAATTAGGCCTGAATTTGGCTCATCATATTTACATTGTACCGGGTAGAGTTAATTTGATTTAAGTTCACTAGTTTTACCTTGGAGGTCAGCTGGAAAAGATGGGAAACATTTCAGACAGGAGCAGGTAAACAGTGTTGTAAGTCAGATTGTATTTTGATATCCCTTTCTCCTGATGTTTGATTCTTGTTGCTTCATCAACAATATTTTTCTTTAA
This sequence comes from Chrysemys picta bellii, assembly GCF_011386835.1. Taxonomy (NCBI): domain Eukaryota; kingdom Metazoa; phylum Chordata; order Testudines; family Emydidae; genus Chrysemys; species Chrysemys picta. The sequence continues at coordinate 236,500,181 of NC_088791.1, read as the reverse complement.
AAAAATCCATATATTTATCATGTATACAATTCTAAACATTATTAAAATTATTAATTTTAATACAGTTTACATTTCATCATACTGTTTTTACATGTCTAAATAAAGGCCAGGATGTATAGAAAGACAACTAGAAGCCTATAAAAGGGATTAAAATATGTTGCCAACTCTTGTGATTTTTATCGCGTGTCTTGCCATATTTGTTGTTTTTCTTAAATCCTTAGTTTCTTGAGTCAAGTGATTACATGAGGGTATTAGCATTTTTAAAGGAAAACAAAAAATAAAGTAATTTTCTAGCCCTAGTGATTGCAGAGAAAAGTTTGAAAAGTTTGAAAGCGGTGGATGTGATATATCTTGACTTTAGCAAAGCTTTTGATACAGTCTCCCACAGTATTCTTGCCAGCAAGTTAAAAAAGTATGGATTGGATGAATGGACTATAAGGTGGATAGAAAGCTGGCTAGATGGTTGGGCTCAACGGGTAGCGATCAACAGCTCGATGTCCAGTTGGCAGCCGGTATCCAGCAGAGTGCCCCAGGGACTGGTCCTGGGGCCAGTTTTGTTCAACATCTTCATTAATGATCTGGATGATGGATGGATTGCACCCTCAGCAAGTTCGTGGATGACACTAAGCTGGGGGGAGAGGTAGGGTCCAGAGTGACCTAGACAGATTGGAGGTATATAAAATCATGAGTGGTGTGGAGAAAGCGAATAAGGAAAAGTTATTTACTTGTTCCCATAATATAAGGACTAGGGGCCACAAAATGAAATTAATGGGCAGCAGGTTTAAAACAAATAAAAGGAAGTTCTTCACACAGCGCACAGTCAACCTGTGGAACTCCTTGCCTGAGGAGATTGTTAAGGCTAGGACTATAACAGGGTTTAAAAGAGAACTAGATACATTCATGGAGGTTAAGTCTATTAATGGCTATTAGCCAGGATGAGTAAGGAATGGTGTCCCTAGCCTCTGTTTGTCAGAGGCTGGAGATGGATGGCAGGAGAGAGAACACTTGATCATTACCTGTTAGGTTCACTCCCTCTGGGGCACCTGGCATTGGCCACTGTCAGCAGACAGGATACTAGGCTGGATGAACCTTTGGTCTGACCCAGTATGACCATTCTTATGTTCTTATGGAGGATTGGGCCAAAATAAATCTGATGAGGTTCAACAAGGACAAGGGCAGAGTCTTGCACTTAGGACAGAAGAATCCCATGCACCGCTACAGGCTGGGGCTCGACTGGCTAAAGTGGCAGTTCTTCAGAAAAGGACCTGGGGATTACAGTGGACGAGAAGCTGGCTATGAGTCAACAGTGTGCCCTTGTTGCAAGATGGCTAACGGAATATTAGGCTACATTAGTAGGAACATTGCTAGCAGATTGAGGGAAGTGATTATTCCCCTCTATTTGGCACTGTGATGCCACATCTGGAGTATTGTGTCCAGTTTTGGGCCCCCTACTACAGAAAGGATTTGGACAAATTGGAGAGAGTCCAGCGGAGGGCAACGAAAATTATTAGGGGGCTGGGGCACAAGACTTAGGAGGAGAGGCTGAGGGAACTGGGCTTATTTAGTCTGCAGAAGAAAAGAGTGAGATGGGATTTGATAGCAGCCTTCAACTACCTGAAACGGGGTTCCAAAGAGGATGGAGCTAGGCTGTTCTCAGTGATGGCAGATGACAGAACAAGGAGCAATGGTCTCAAGTTGTAGTGCGGGAGGTCTAGGTTGGATATTAGGAAAAACTATTTCACTAAGTGGCTGGTGAAGCACTGGAATGGGTTGCCTAGGGAGGTGGTGGAATCTCCTTCCTTAGAGGTTTTTAAGGCCCGGCTTGACAAAGCCCTGGCTGGGATGATTTAGTTGGTCTTGCTTTGAGCAGGGGGTTGGACTAGATGACCTCCTGAGGTCTCTTCCAACCCTAATCTTCTATGATTCTATGACCTGAGGACATGTCTACATATGGATATCCAGAAAAATTAATCCAAATTAACTAAAGGTGTGAATTTGAAGTAGAATTAGCTAAACCACATTCACTTCCAAAGTGAATTAAACTAAATTGAATTAAGGCCACTTTAATTCTGAATAACCCTATCAAGCATTTTTGATTAATCACCAGGAATTCCCCAGAGTAGAGCCTTTGGATTTAGATCATCTGACCCTGGATGCAATTACTAGACTGTTCACATTTCTTTCTTCAGTTTCATTTTTCTATCTCTTTATTAAAGAGAGCTTACCATCCCCTTTGTACATGGAGGGTCTTTTCTAGAGGCATTGTGTATTGAATAATTACAAATACACCTCTACCCCAATATAACACTGTCCTTGGGAGCCAAAAAATCTTACCGTGTTATAGGTGAAACCGCGTTATATCGAACTTGCTTTGATCCGCCGGAGTGCGCAGCCCTGCCCCCCCGGAGCACTGCTTTACCACATTATATCCAAATTTGTGTTATATCGGGTCACGTTATACTGGGGTAGAGGTGTACTGTATTTTTCACATTGATCAGATGGCTCTTCATCTCAAATATTTTTTTTACCAAAAGTAAATTAGGGATTTCACAGATCCCAGGAGCTAGTCCTCCCATCATTTTCTACAAACCCTACGCATCCAAAAGCAAAGCTCCAGCAAATATTTGATATACACCAAGCTGTTTAGATCTAGCTGGCAAGAATGTAAATGTATAGAAAAGTCATCCAGCAACAAGAGCCAAAAAAAGCATCTAAAGCATTAATTGCTAGATAGCTGGAGTATTGCATTAAAGAAGTCTATGAAGCAGGCTTACAGGAAAGATAAAGCTCTTCAAACAAGGACATTGTTTACTTCCTGGACTGGTAAATTGTTTGTGTTGAATTAAAGGCATTGGTAGGGCAGCAACAGTCACCTAATTAAGCATTCACCAGGCGCTAGGAATTGGACACCGGCCTTGACAGATGCTGTCTTAGCAGGAGGGTATTGCATACAGTACTGTGATACCTAATAATCTCTTAAAGTATCATTGCTTCAGTAGTCTTGCTTGTGGCCTACCCTTGCTTGGGGCTTTCCCATGATAGGAATGGTGAGCCTGGATAAGAATGAGAAAGTTGATAACTGCTGATAGTTCTTCTCTGAGTACCTGGGCACAACGTTCTGACCCACCTGTTAATTGGAAGTAAGTAAAAGCAGGGCCACCCAGAGGGGAGGGGCAAGTGGGGCAATTTGCCCTGGGCCCAGTGAGCATGTCTGAGGCGTCCACGGCCCCACCTCCATCTTCCCCCATCCCCCGGCGCCTCAGTGCGCCATGTCAGGAGCAGCCCTGGACAGTGTTGCAGCAGTGTGGCTCTGGTGAGGCCTGAGCTCCTCCCGCTGAGTCAGAGCCATGTGGTAAGGGGGCGGGGCTGTGAGCTCCGGTCCCGCCAGAGCCACACCGCTGCAGCTCTATCCAGGGGCCGGGACAGCTCCTGGACGTGGCGCGCTGAGGCTCTGAGAGAGGGGAGAGGTGGGGGTAACCCAGGAGCGGCCCTGGACAGCGCTGCTGGGGGGTGGTCAGGGGACGGGGAATGGGGGGTTGGATCGTGGGCGTTCTGGGGGTCTGTCAGGACTTGGCGGGGGGGTGGATAGGGGTCAGGGCAGTCAGGGGACAGGGAGCAGCAGGGGGAGTTCGTGGTGGGTGGGGTTCCGGAGTGGTGATTGGGGGAGGTCTTCGGGGGAGGTCGGGGGGGGGAACAAGGAGCAGGATGGGTCGTGGGGCAGAAAGTGGGTGGGGGTTGGATAGAGGGCAGGGCCAGGCTGTTTGGGGAGGCACAGCCTTCCCTACCCTAAAGCTCATTCAGCAGTTTGAGGCTTGCAGACAGCTATTTAACACAAAGAGCCAAGCTGTTATCTTTTCCCTTAGGGCTACCATCCCTTTCACTTCTCAAATGCCAAATTATAGTCTACATTTAATTTCAGTGCCATAGGGAGATTCATGTCAGGGGAGGGTAGCTTCATTTAAAATTAGCCACCTTAGATTAATAGTGATAGAGCCAAGAGAGCCATGGGGGAGGGATCACATGAGAAGAGCAATATCCTACACCACCTACCTCCTTCCCAACCCTACCAAGGGAGACCTCCCTCCCCTGCATTCCCCGAGGCTCCAGAGGGGTTAATTCAGTGGTTCTCAAACTTTTGTACTGGTGACCCCTTTCACATAGCAAACCTCTGAGTGCAACCCCCCCCCTATAAATTAAAAACACTTTTTTATATATTTAACACTATTATAAATGCTGGAGGCAAAGCGCGGTTTGAGGTGGAGGCCGACAGCTCGCAACCCCCAGTAATAACCTCGTGACCCCCTGAGGGGTCCCGACCCCCAGTTTGAGAACCCCTGGGTTAATTTAATTTTAGCACCCTGTGTCCATTCACATGCATGTGCTATTTTGAGCATTTCAGTTTTCACAACGTAGGCTCATCCCAAATTCTGGAACAAGCTCAAACGCTCAGTTTGTGGAGTATGTACATAAGCTATACTAAAGACAAACCCACAGTAACCATCTCCAGTTTGTGAGGGACCCCATGGAGCCAGTCTCTAGGAAACAGATAAATTCACGGAGGTTAAGTCCATGGCTATTAGCCAGGATGGGTAAGGAATGGTGTCCCTAGCCTCTGTTTTTCAGAGAGTCGAGATGGATTGCAGGAGAGAGATCACTTGATCATTACCTGTTAGGTTCATTCCCTCTGGGGCACTTGGCATTGGCCACTGTCGGTAGACAGGATACTGGGCTGGATGGACCTTTGGTCTGACCCAGTATGGCCATTCTTATGTTCTAACCTAAATGAACCCAAAGTTATAGAGACTGATATGAGTCAAGGAAACCAGCAGAGTATCAAAACCTGGAAAAATCTCTGACTGCATGGGCTCAGGCGTTTGGTCACAAGCTGAGGTGGTTCAAAAATTTTGGATATTTTTTAAGGAGAATTTTTTTATTGTTTCTTTAAACAATCAAACACAGCAAGCAGCAAATATTTGGCCACACACTTCTGAAACCCCAAACCATGTTCAGGTTTTGGCAGACTAATTTCAGCTTTTCAATTAAAAAAACCACAACAAATTTTGAAGGAAAGCAGACATTGTCCGTGATTTTTTCTGCTTTTTAAAAACCCCTAGTTTTCAATCCAAAAAAGTTTTGATGGAAAATATTTGTCCAAGCCTTTTAATGAGCTTTAGTGCTTTGTAGCACTAGCTGATACTGAGAACCAGTGATAGCTTGTAAAGGTGACTTGAAAAGAAGTTTTCTCAACACTGGGTTTGTGCCGAGATGCGGAAGGTTTTTAAATGTTTATTTTTACCAGGGCCGCCCGGGGTGGGGGCGGGGGTGAAGAGTGGGGCAATTTGCCCTGGGCCCCCCAGGGGCCCACACAAGAATATAGTATTCTATAGTATTGTAACTTTTTTTTATGGAAGGGGTCCCCGAAATTGCTTTGCCCCAGGCCCCCTGAATCCTCTGGGCAGCCCTGAGTAAAAGTTGTTTGAGGACAGATTGTTCTGTAGATAGACTTACTCAAGTGGAAGTTGATTGTTAATTATTGTTCTAGTGTTACAAACTGATCTGTGTTTTAGCTTTGGAAGCATTCTCAGTTTGTAGAAAAAGCAGCCAGCCCCAATGTGGTGGGTGATAAGTTTCTGATCCTGCCTCCTCAAACTGCAGATGAGAACAAAAACGAACTATAGGAATATGATAAGCCTGGATGCTCAAAAGAGAAATCCGCAAGTATCCGATTTCTTTCTGAACACAGCAGGCAGATTAGACCTATTTTAAGATTAAAGTGTGCTGTATGGTTTCATGAGTGTCCTTTGGGTGGGGAAGAGGTTACTTGATCTTTCTCTCCCCAAATCAGCCGTGGAGCAGGCTTTACCCAGAGTGTCTTTTCTGTCGTGTATGCCAGTATCTGCAATATCCTTGTGCTTCATCATATGAGTTCTTATGAGTGGTATTTTTCTCTTCTACCCTGAAGCCAAATACAGTCAGTTCTGGAACAGGTTGTTTTTTTGTTTTTGTTTTGTTTTAAGAAAAGTCTATGCTATAAATAACATCTGTTTGCTCATGGAAATAGTAGGCTGGTTCAAAGTTTTTAGGAAAGTGCTCTAAATAGAGAACATGGGCACCCACGTTTTGCTCTAGCTTGCAAATTTATTAGATACATGCAAAATAAGTGCTTTCATTTTGTTTTGTGTCTGTTTTATTTTAGAATGAAGACTTGATATTAAGCAAAGAAACCAAAGACAAACGCTTGGAGGACGGTTATTTCAGAATAGGTAATACTGTGCACCATAGAACAGCAACGTTCGTTCTTTTACAAACATAGAAATAGAAATAAAATTTGTTTTATTACTATATCAATTAGTAAAATGTTATTTTTTTTAAAAGCCTTTATATGTTTCTGATCATTCTCATTGCGTAACTGACCTTATAAATGTTACTTGCCCTTTTCAGGTTGCTTTAATGAACGAAGTTCTGATGTGATTCTTAGTTGTAGTGAAAAAAAGGATTTTATTCATCACTTTTTAAAGTATTATAGTTAAAGTTTTTATTCATTTTAGCTTTGGTCTATTAATAGCCTTTACAACATCATGTTTATTCATCCTGATATAATCAAAGTTTCTACCAGTAGAAATACCAATATCCATACATGCTTAATGTAGTTTATATATATTTAAGTCAAAATTTAAAAGTTGGTTGCCTAAAATTTGACCTCTGAATCCAATCTAACCAAAAGTGGCCTAATTTTCAGAGGTGTTGAACACCCACAGCTACACTGAATTTAAGCTTTTTTATTCCATATTAGTGCTTCTGCTGCTTAGTCTGTGTGCTAAGGCTATATGTACTGCAGTATTTGCCAATGAAAAACTGAAGCTGATGGCAAAGAGCTCTGAGCATTATGGAAGATTTTTGGGTAGTGTTGTAAGGTTCCATTTTCCTACTATTAGACTTAAACAAAAAAAAATAAAAAACCCTCAAAAACTTATTTATGGCGAATTACTGCAGCCAATTCATGACTGTAGCGTTGCAAATCCATTTATTGAATAGATAGTCACTAAGGCTGTCGATTAATCTCAGTTAACTCACGCGATTAACTCAAAAAATTAATCACGATTAAAAATGAATCGTGATTAATCGCAGTTTTAATCGCACTGTTAAACAATAGAATACCAATTGAAATTTATTGAATATTTTGGATGTTTTTCTATATTTTCATATATATTGTATTCTGTGTTGTAATTGAAATCAAAGTGTACATTATCTTTTATTACAAATATTTGCACTGTAAATGATAAAAGAAATAGTATTTTTCAATTCACCTCATACAAGCACTGTATGAGTAGTGCAATCTCTCTGTTGTGAACTCCTTGGGGGAGAATTCTACGTCTCCTGTTCTGTTTTACTCGCATTCTGCCATATATTTTCATAGAATCATAGAATATCAGGGTTGGAAGGGACCTCAAGAGGTCATCTAGTCCAACCCCCTGCTCAAAGCAGGACCAATTCCCAACTAAATCATCCCAGCCAGGGCTTTGTCAAGCCGGGCCTTAAAAACCTCCAAGGAAGGAGACTCCACCACCTCCCTAGGTAACGCATTCCAGTGCTTCACCACCCTCCTAGTGAAATAGTGTTTCCTAATATCCAACCTGGACCTCCCCCACTGCAACTTGAGACCATTGCTCTTTGTTCTGTCATCTGCCACCACTGAGAACAGCCGAGCTCCATCCTCTTTGGAACCCCCCTTCAGGTAGTTGAAGGCTGCTATCAAATCCCCCCTCATTCTTCTCTTCTGGAGACTAAACAATCCCAGTTCCCTCAGCCTCTCCTCATAAGTCATGTGCTCCAGACCCCTAATCATTTTTGTTGCCCTCCGCTGGACTCTTTCCAATTTTTCCACATCCTTCTTGTAGTGTGGGGCCCAAAACTGGACACAGTATTCCAGATGAGGCCTCACCAATGTCGAATAAAGGGGAATGATCACGTTCCTTGATCTGCTGGCAATGCCCCTACTTATACAGCCCAAAATGCCGTTTGCCTTCTTGGCAACAAGAGCACGCTGTTGACTCATATCCAGCTTCTCGTCCACTGTGACCCCTCGATCCTTTTCTGCAGAACTGCTACCTAGCCATTCGGTCCCTAGTCTGTAGCAGTGCATGGGATTCTTCCGTCCTAAGTGCAGGACTCTGCACTTGTCCTTGTTGAACCTCTTCAGGGTTTTTTTGGCCCAATCCTCAAATTTGTCTAGGTCCTTCTGTATCAGATCCCTACCCTCTAGTGTATCTACCACGCCTCCTAGTTTAGTGTCATCTGCAAACTTGCTGAGAGTGCAGTCCACACCATCCTCCAGATCACTAATAAAGATATTAAACAAAACCGGCCCCAGGACCGACCCTTGGGGCACTCCGCTTGAAACCGGCTGCCAACTAGACATGGAGCCATTGATCACTACCCGTTGTGTTATAGCAGTCTCGGATGATGACCCAGCACATGTTGTTCATTTTAAGAACACTTTCACTGCAGATTTGACAAAATGCAAAGAAGGTACCAATGTGAGATTTCTAAAAATAGCTACAGCACTCGACCCCAGGTTTAAGAATCTGAAGTGCCTTCCAAAATCTGAGAGGGATGAGATGTGGCGCATGCTTTTATAAGTCTTAAAAAAGCAACACTCCAATGTGGAAACTACAGAACCTGAACCACCAAAAAAGAAAATCAACCCTCTGCTGGTGGCATCTGACTCAGATGATGAAAATGAACATGAGTCAGTCCGCACTGCTTTGGATTGTTGTTGAGCAGAACCCGTCATCAGCATGGACGCATGTCCCCTGGAAGGGTGGTTGAAGCATGAAGGGACATATGAATCATTAGTGCAACTGGCATGTAAATATATTGTGACTCTGGCTACAACAGTGCCATGAGAACGCCTGTTCTCACTTTCAGGTGACATTGTAAACAAGAAGTGGGCAGCATTATCTCCTGCAAATGTAAAGAAACTTATTTGTCTGAGGGATTGGCTGAATAAGAAGTAGGACTGAGTGGACTTGCAGGCTCTAAAATTTTACATTGTTGTATTTTTGAATGGCAGTTTTTTTGTACATAATTCTACATTTGTAAGTTCAACTTTCATGATAGCGATTGCACTACAGTACTTGTATGAGGTGAATTGAAAAAAAAATTTTTTTCTATAGTGCAAATATTTGTAATAAGAAAATAAATATAAAGTGAGCACTGTACACTTTGTAATCTGTGTTGTGATTGAAATCAATATATTTGAAAATGTAGAAAACATCAAAAATATTTAAATAAATGGTATTCTATTATTTAACAGTGTGATTAATCGCGATTAATTTTTTTAATTGCTTTAAACACCGTATCTTGTATTTGTTTGTCTGGAGATTGTTTATTTAGGATATCCTTTTGTTCATTTGAAGGTAAATTTGAAAGTGGTATAGCAGAAGGGACAGTTGACCCAAGTCTAAACCCTATTTCATCATTTCGGCTTTCGGTAATACAAAACTCAGCAGTCTGGGCAATTCTGAATGAGGTGAGATGTTGTATACTTTACCCCTTTTAAAATCAGAATATCAAATATGAGATGTTTTTAATTGCATCAACATATTTGAAGCTAAGAATTTTGGATTAATCAGAAAGCTGTTTCTCTTTTATAATTGTCTAAAAATTAAGATTTACTGTAATGTACTAAAACATATGGATTTTTTTAATGTATGATTTTTTTTTCCATTCTTCATTTTAGATTCACATTAAAAAAGTCACAACCTGATCAAAATCTGTTTGGAAGAAAAGAGAGAATCTTTGCAAACTTTTCCTATAATATCCTACATCTTTAACAAGTCACAAATTGAAAATACTGAGCATGCACCTTATTCCAATTGTCTTTTATTTTTCACTCGAACTCTACCTCTTGTGAAATCTACTGTAGATGAGAAGATTGTAAGTAACCCTTCTTGTCATATCCATCCAGAAACTGATTCTCCACACTGATAACATTCATCTGAGATCCAAGTTGTCCTCCATTTTTACATGACTTTACCATCTTATGGTTGCAGAAGCCTGCTACTCTTAACCCATACTATTTTGATAGTATAGTAATACGGAGAAGTTGTACATATTCTTACATTTCTTGGAGATGAAAAAATATAATTAAATTTTATGAAGGGGGTACTTTTGGGGTTCCATTTATTTTCCTATAACAAAACCCTCTTTTATAGATTATCAGGATATATTTATATCTATATCTAGATATAGATATATAGATATATAAAAACATTAGGGATATTTAATTTATTAAAATAATTTGAAAAGTACATATTTTTATGCAGTAAAATTTTAAATTGATATAGGTTTTTTTTATGGATTATCTAACTTAAATTATCTTTCTACATTTTTCTTTGCAACTGCAAACAACATAAAAAATTAATACCATATTTCAACTATACTGCCATGGTTAAGAAAACTAAATTGAGTTGCTAAATTTTAAAGTACTTTTGTATCACAAAATCTGAAAGCTATTGTTCAAAGCATAAGCATGCCTTAATTGCCGGAGTTCTGAAGAACATTATTCTTGGGGGCTACCATATTCCACTGATTACAAGGCATAGCCACATAAAAAGCATGTTGAAGTATCTTAATATTTCAGTATAACGTAAATGCTAAATCTGCAGTGATTTTAAGTTTAATGCATCACATTTTAGAGGGAGATTTCGATACCGAGCTATCCCTTTTTAAAACTTTGTAGACAGTTCCTAAACTGAATGAATTCATTCACTGTATAGAAAAGCATTCCCTACTTTGTGCTGTAAATTTTGAATTTTGTCTCATGTCCCCAGACATACAAATTCTGTTCAGTACTTTGAATTACTACAATCCTACATGATATTTTTATCAGCAAAAAATATAAAAAAATAGTAATTACTTGTAATTAACCTCATTATAGGTCTCTCTTAAAATGTTTTTATTTCGGTGTTTACCTTAGGTAAACATTGTGGTGGGTGATTTTTTTTTTTTTTTGAAGGGTGAGTCCTATCCAACTTCCATGGGAATCAATGGAAAGACTTCCATTGACTTGAATAGAATCAAGCCTAAAGTCAGTTTCCTGCCTTTTGTGCTTCAAGGAAAAGAACAATACTTGTGTAACTGATGAGCAGCCCAGACAGACCGTGTGAGCTCTTTGTGCTGCTACAGCACTGTTCATAACATGTAATGCCATTCAACAGTTCATTAAAATCTAGTAGTTTTTTCATCACATCTCAGCATAGATCTGAGAAATTATTTGGGTTTATTTTCCCCCCCAATTTTACCTGCGACTGATGTCAATAATTTAAATTATAGCTATTTATTAAATTTTATATCATGACTTAATTTTTAAGTCAGATATATGTTTCTGAACAAAACAAGCAATGCCAACAATGTTGTCTTATCGTTCCATGAAGTTAAAATGATTTATAATAAATTTACCAGTACCATTGTTAGGTGCCTTTCCTCTGAGCAGTGTTTTTTTATGGGTTTATTCTGTCAGCACAGTGTTCCTAAAGTAACATTCAACATATAAGAAACTCCAAACATCTCTAAATGTGTAGAAACTCACCCCAAACTGATCACACTTTTGTGTTGTTTCTTTGTGAGCTCTACCTTATATTTTTTCGAATAACTTTTTTCTAGCAGTCAAAATATTGAACTGAAACTCGTCAATTATCATCCATTACCTCCTTTTTGATAAACTGATTTTTTTTAAACGGATTAATTTATATTCTATTTTGTTGGATCTTACTAGCAGGAGCCAGAAATACCCTGGGATGCTATGATAGATTGCACTCTTACTAAATGAATGTGCCACAACAGTAGAAGTGAATTTATTATAAATCATTTAGGGAGCAGATAGGTTTTGTAGATTCAGAATCAAATTCAGACCTGATGTAATCAGGTTCAACTCCGTTGATTTCCTGAGAGTTTGTTCCTTAAATTAGAAGAAGGTAGAGGTGGAGAAAATGTAGCGTTTTTTTGTTGTTGTTATTGTTTAAAGAAAATTATCTCTACATACCATTGTTTTAGACTCTAAATTCTCAAAAATTCTAATTCACAAATCACTCCAAAGTGGTCTGCTCTCCTTTTTGGAGATCCACCTATTTTATGGCAGAATAAGAGCATTTCAAATATTGCTGGACATTAGCCAGTTTGTGTATTGCATTCCTCCATGCTTTATGATTAATAGACACTCCAAATATACTTTATGTGCATTATGTCAGCCAGAAACGATAGTATTTAACACACGAGCTCATCTCAATGTCTTGGATTTACTATAGATTTTTAAATCCTTAGGATTTTTTTGTACGTTTTTCATTTTCAGTGAACTTTAGGTCAGCCTTAAACACTCCTATATAGGAGAATAAAACCTGTAGTAGCTTTACAATAGTAACTATTTCAGACTGAGTTGTATTAGTTCCTTCTGAAGATGTTATAGCTTAAGGAAACGTAGGTCTTTTTTGGAGCAGCTGGCATTTCCAGATACCTTAATTTTCTGATCAAATTGAGTTTAAATCCCCAGATTTGATGCCAATTAAAGCTTTTTCTTAAAATAGTACTGTTGTTTTTTTGTTTTTGTTTTTTTAAACAATGATCTTTAGCGGGGCCCACAGCAATTGCAAAGATTTGGCCTATTCATAACTAAATCCTGTTTAGCTTACTAAGTGAATAGTCCTGCTGAAGACTTTGTGTGTGAGTGATGTAAGCAAGATTTGGCCCCATGTCAAAACAATCCCCCCTCTGAAAAAGCTACTACAGGGCTTTCTGCTCTTTTAGGGTCCTAAACTTAATTTATTTGCATTAATTGAAAACTATTTACAGTCATAGGGATAAATGTAATGATTTTTTCCCTCCTCTAGCCATGGTGGTTTGGCAAAGCTCAAGGCAGGTATAGTAGTTATGGACCAGATTAGAATTCTCACCCCATCACTGCTTTTCTCAGCCTTTTAAAAATTTAGATTAGAAAATCATTAGGGTCCCTTGTGAATCTGAGATAAGATACTGGCTAAATTTAAGGCAGAATGACTTTGTACTTCTGCCTTATAATATGTAGTACGTATACCTTTGAGTATGTTGAGGGATCATGTTTAGTCTTTTGGCAAGACTAGACAATTTTGTACTTTTTCCTTCATTTTTTCCATAAGCAAGTATGAAATCTCTTCAGTAATTCCTTGATTTTTTTGTTTGAAATATCTGCTCCAAAAGGAGTACAGTATTAATTTACATCTTGTGCTTCTAATCTGTGCTTTCCTCTGGAAACGAGAATACAAATTTATTCTAAGACCATTGTTTCATGAAATCAAGTATTTGCTTAAGTTTTAGGTTTCTTCTTAACAAGGATCCATTTTGAAATTGGACTAAAATGAAAACTGTACTCATTTTTAAAAGCACGGTTATGCTTATTCATATTTACAAACATTACAGTTTAATACTGAAAGGGTGTCATACTGCTATGCTGCTGTTTTTGGAAATGGAATTTGATTGGTGTAAATATTGACACCAAGACTTTGTCATTTTGTATCATGTTTCTTGATTTCAGTGTTCTCTTGAGTGGGTTTTTTGTGATTTCTACTGTAAGCATTGAGCTAGAACTCTAGGTAGCTTAATGTTGAGAACTATGAAACTTTGTTTCAGGGGGACAAACTTTGATATCTTTACATGACCGGCAGTCATCCTACTCCCATTAATTTTAGTGGTGCAGGATCAAGCTCCTAATTGCAAAACATCATTACTGTTGACTTTAATGGTAGCTGACATGATGATCATCACTGGTGCTAAACGTTCCTATGAAGTAAGGAAGGGTTGCTTTTTTAAAAGTGTTAATTGGTGGCTGCCTGCAGGTCAGGAGCTCTCACTTTGTGCCAGTGTACAGCAGGTCACAACAGAAATTCCCAGCCTCCCCAGGATCAAAGGTATAGTGCTTTACTTGTTGAAATGGTAAATTTTTCTTTGTTGCTCAGTGTTTGCTGAGATTTCAATAGATGACTTGGAGTGCATTCTCTTCAAGCCTTAACAGTGGTGGATACACTACTGTAAAATGAACTGCCAGCAGATTTGGTATTTTAAGCTAAATGTAGTTTTTTTTTCTAGAAATATCAAATTCTAGTAATCAAATATTGAAGTCTTATTGTAACTAGTTTGCTGTTTAAAAATATCCTTTTTGAAATTAAAACCTGGTGCTTGAGTTTGATACTGAGCACTGTTTTTGGAAAATTGCCATCTTCATTTGCAGGGTTATTTTTGAGGGGGGGTTGTCAGTTTGTACTCTTGCCTTGTGGAATCTAGTACTGTTAGATCCTGAAACATTCTTTTCTGGCAAAACTTATTCTGTACGTTTCCCCATCTTTTCATTAACCAACCCCTGCTGTAATAGATTTTTATAAATTGGCTAGATTTGTTTAAAACTTGCTGCTATATTTGAAAACCTGATATGGGTCATGTCAACTGTGCCTTTCATCAATGTTTATGTACCACAGCTATCCATGTATATTTGAAATAAAGGCTTAAAAAAAAATCTGTTCTGTAGTTCTTACATAAGCTGAGAGAGAATACTTCTGTCCCTAAGAGACCCAATATGTTGCATTAACAATGTAGCAATATTTTAAGGTGTTGAGTCCAAACTGTCAAAAGGCATGTTAAATAGGGATTGAATACGGTACTTTAAATGCCATGTCTCAGAGCCACTACAGCAACTGCTCTTCAGTTAAGAAGTGACACACACAGGTGCAGGGCTGAAGCACTCAGAGGGAAAAATTAGTGGGTGCTCTGCACCCACCACCAACCAAGCTCCCCTTACCCCCTCCTCCTTCCCCCAGAGCACGCTGCATCCCTGTTCCTCCACCTACCTCCCAGCGCTTCCCGCTCGGCCCCAAGCAGCTGTTTGGCAGCGTTAGCACGCTCCGGGGGAAGGAGAGCAGCAATGTGGCATGCTCAGGGGAAGAGGTGGGACCTTATGGAAGGGGTGTAGTGGGGGCAGGACCAGAGGGAAAGTCAGCACCTATGGTGACATATACAAAAGCCTCAGTGCTGGCCAAGAATTTGTTTGTGAAAAAGTTGAGTCATCCTTATTACAATAGTGCCATTGGGCTAGACTCTGTATAAACATGATAGTAGAAAGTCCCTGCTCCTAAAAGCTTAGTCTAAATAGACAAGACACAGGGTGAAGGGGTGGAACACAGAGTGAACAGTGTAATAAACAGTTATGTCAGGGGTGGGTTTGCTTATGACTAGATAATGGAAAACAAAGGGGAGGTGAAGACTGTGAGGGAGGGACATGGTTGGGGCAAACAGCCACTCAGCATAGGAAAAAAATAGTTGATGCAAAACCCTAGGATGTTCTGAATGGCCAGTGGTCTCTGTGGTTGGGTGCTTTTGCTCCTATGGGCTGAAGTCTCATGCTGATTGTCTACATTTTTTTGCCCCAAGGCTGTATGGCAGGGGAGGCATCACCTGGGTCTTAATATCCCTACAGTACAGGGGCTCACAGCTGTATCTTTGAGTCCATCGGGGTGGGCCTAATTTCACTACCTGCCCCCGTGCGGGAGTCCTTGCTTTAGCTGACTCCAGCTGCTGCTAGTGGCAGATATGGCTGATACACTGTAGGAACTTTGGCCTGGACCCCACTAACCCCCCACTTCGGACTAAGGTACGCAAATTCAGCTACGTTAATAACGTAGCTGAATTCGAAGTACCTTAGTCCGAACTTACCGTGGGTCCAGACGCGGCAGGGAGGCTCCCCCGTCGATGCCGCGTACTCCTCTCGCCGAGCTGGAGTACCGGCGTCGACGGCAAGCACTTCCGGGATCGATTTATCGCGTCTAAACCAGACACGATAAATCGATCCCAGAACATCGATTGCCTGCCGCCGGACCCTCCGGTAAGTGTAGACGTACCATGTGACTGAGCAGCAATCAGGCATTATTAGTGTAGCTAAACTTAAGCAGCATTAAACCTGAGAACCACACAATAATAAACCAAGCACTTTGTCTTCAAAGTGATTTATAACTAGCCTCCATCTATTGATTCCACTAACTTAATATGGTACTTATCCCATTAAAAGACATTAGCAGTGAGAATTATGCTATTCAACTTATTCATAGGTAGATTTATTACAAAAATGTACATGTAGTTTGTCTTGAGGAATGTACTGCAAAAGTATTCATACAGAATTACTAACATTTTTACTGTTTGTAAATATTTTAATCATTAAAAATTGCAATAGACTCTTCAAGCTTTTTACACTTATCTACAAAGAGAAAATTTACAACCATTTACAACGAGAGGTCTTAGATGTGCATACTGTCAGCAGCTAAGACAAACTACACCGTAGAGACATATGAAGTCCTGTTTTTATTTCACTCTGAATTCATAGAAAGTACAAAGTGTCTTGGTGAAGTTCCATCCCAGTGCTAATGAGAGCACATACAGCAGAATTAAGAGTGCAAATGGATACAAAAGGATAACTGTGTTCTTCAAAAATGGCAATGCTAGAAAAGAAATACAATTATAATCAATACAAAATTATTTAAAACCAGCAATTAGTTGCATTAATGGACCAAAACCATCAACTGTTACATCTAGAAGGACCCTGGGGAGAGGCTGCCAGTATTTCATCAATTTCTTAACAGCTTGGTTAAAATTAGGTGCCTGTTTATCATCCCTGCCATGCTGATTCTGCAGCCCTTTGCCCAGATACAGAATAGCTTCTATCAGAGTAAAGGAGTAATTGAGGTAGCTCTGTATACATTAGTACAGCCAACTTGCTCAATGATTTTGTTGCATTACTACCCTCCTCTCTAGTCAATCTGCGAGTCCAGAACTAATGTAAGGGTCTTGAAGTTTGACGCAGCAGCTGAACTGGATTATAGTACAACACAATGGCGAGCATCAATGAGTACCAATATCTTCTGTGCAAAGAGTGTTTTAATACCACCCCATAAATTGACAAGTCCTTTAGGTATAAACTTTTTAACCCAGTTTGGACATTTAGATAAGGGAGTACCTAGGATTCTTGGCAAAGGATTACAAATGATTAACTCCAACCACCCAGTATTGGGTTTGGAACGGAACGGGAAAAGTGATGTTCAGAAAAAATGTAACAATGGAACAAGCTGCCAAGGGAGCATGTGGAATTGCTTCATTAGACAGTGAAGACTACAAGACATCTATCATGGAGGGATAGCTTAAATAAATCAACACTGAATTATTCTCCTACTTCTGCATTTGAGATGATCATTACAAACCTATGAATTCATAAATTAAAGTAGCTTACTGGGCCAGGGCTCGGTTGTTTTCATATAGTCAGTTGCCTAATTAATAAAAGCTTTTGAAATTACTTACCACTGTACCCTAAAAATGTTACATAGATATAATAACCAATTGCAATGAGCCATACTGTGTTCCCAACAAAATATCCCATGAATGAGGTTGACGAGATAACATCTGTAAAAGAGAAGACAGTTGCTCTAGTACCTGCCTGAGGCCCAGCACCATGGCAAAAAGCATTAAAAAGGCTGTTCTACTTACAATTGATGAAAAACAGTTGGATAAAATGCAAAATGACTAGAAGTGGATAGAAAGCATTCAGATGAACATCAAAGGCATATCCCCATTCCACATCATAGTCTCTGCTCTGTCGCTTTACCAAGTACTTATTAGAAATAAACCTAATTGGAAAAGAAATTTAAAAGGAATAAGTTGTGAAACAATTTCGCACTTTCATGTTTCCTAAAGTTATGTTGATTTGACATTCCACCTATAGTTAAAGTAATGAAGTCACATACAGGAAAAAAACCTCAAGTCTTTACCATTTAATTCATAAGTTCAATCCTTTCAAATGTCTCTGCATAATTGCCAACCTCAGATGACTGAAAATTATTTCCCTAATGTGTGAATAAAACATGGTAGCCTAAGCAAAGGTGAGTATTTCCCCAAAAAGACAGCACAGACTAGCCTTTCGTTAGCCCATTTCTCTCTCAGCAGTAGTCACATTCTTTGATGCTGAATAGAAAGTGCAAACACTGTGCACAGGAGAACAGCAGCTTCCTTTAATTATAGGATACTGAAGAAGCCCTGTCTTTCAGTTGTCCATCCACTCACTTCCCAAAAAGGCTGGGGATAGCCACATCTTCACATTTCCTGTGTTACAAAAATCTCAGTTGCATTCAATTTTAGAGACAGACGGCACACTGGTTACCTCATTTAATAAACGCCCCACCTCCACCAAAGAAGGCAACAAAATACTTAAAATATGGGTACTAACTTGATATGAGTACTACATTACTTGCTGCACCCAAAAACAAAGCAGACCAAACATGGTTTCTGGTTTTGAGATTATGGACCAAATCAATAGTTTAGCCTAATTTTCACAGGCAAACTTCCACTGCAGTCTATGGAAGTTTTGCCTAATTAAAACCTGAGTAGAGCTAAGAATTTGCTAACACATTTTGGGCATATACCTGGAATAAGAGCAGAACATTCCTTATATGATCAACAAACTTCCAAAGTCATTTTTGAATCAAATATTGCATTTTTTTTCAAGGTCACTCTACTTTAAAATGTCGTTTTCACTAATGAGAAATCAGTTCTTTAAAGTGCCCCTGATTTCCTTTACAGTTTTGACAAGAGCTTTCCTGCCTTTTCCCCCACCTCCCTGCTGCTTCAAGTGAACCACACAAGCAGCAGAGAAAAGAGCAAGTGTGAGAATTGAGCCCTTCCTGTGCGTGTGCCTCGAGGAACCAACTGAAGGCAAAAGATGGCCTCTGCTATTGGTCTTTCAACAGTGGAGAAAAGTCCTACCACTGTTCTCAGCTGTTTCCCTCAGAGGTCCAATACTGCAGAGGAACCAGCATCAGACATATTCTCAACTCCTGCCCAATCAGGTGCTATCCTCAAGGACTGGAAAAGTCTCCTGTGTCTGCAGGGAGATTCTTGGCCCTCACTACCCTGACAAGATTCTTAGAATTGGAATACTATATCTCAGGGGTGGGCAAACTACGGCCTGTGAGCTGAGCCGTTTTAAACCAGCCCCTGAGCTCCCACTGGGGAGTGGGGCCCGGAGCTTGCTGCGCTCCAGCCAGGGCGCTGGGTTGGGGACTGCACCACACTGCTCGGCCCCACTCCGGCACTCCAGTGGGGGTGCAGGGTCAGGGGATGCACGGTGTAGCTCCCGGAAGCCATGGCATGGCTCCGCTCCAGCTCCTATGTGCTCCAATGGCCCCCTCCAGTGCTCCAATGGGAGCTGCAGGGGCAGTGCCTGCGGACAGGGCAGTGTGCAGAGCCGCCTGGCTGCGCCTCCGCATCCGCATAGGAGCTGAAGAAAGGGACATGTCGCTGCTTCTGGGAGAACTCAGCAGGAAAATAGGCACTGAGAGGTGCAAGTGACAAATTTCCTCTAAGTATTAACCTTTTTTGGCAGAAAAAGGTCAAGCGAAATAACTATTTTCTAGTGCTCTATTCACAGCCAATGAAAACTCTTAACCCTCTCTTCTGAGCAAAGTCATATCGTACAGATTTAAGTACACTGCCTCAGCAACAGGGACCTTCAACTCCCTTATAGCAATGCCCAACTTAGTTCTAGGTGGAATTATTTACTTACCACATTAAAGTTGCTATTAGAAGGCCAACGCCTACACAGTCTATAAACACAACCCAAAGAAGTAGCTTTATCATTTGAAAAAATCCCATGTCCAGCACAAATCCAAATCCTATAGTAGAGACTGGGGGGTGGGGGAGAGAGAGAAGAGGAAAAAGAGAGATTAATCCTTCCTAGCTGGAAAAATGCTGTAACACCAAACAATGCCAGTTCCTCAAACTTTGACATTCCAGAGGTTAACTTTTTGGAGGAGATCTCCTGAAATCTCAACATTTTCCCCTTTATTCCTCCTCACCCCTAAGATCTTCTGCAAAGCAGTTCCTTTTTCTATTCAAATGCTGCATAGCATACCACTTGTGTATAATGTGGTTGGCTTAGATTCAGCGTGTGGCACCACTGCCATTGAACTAATCTCACGTTTTTAAACTTACAAACTTTTAATGAAGACGATACCTTGTTAAGCAGAAGTGCAGAGTAAGAGCAACAAGCAGAGCTGAAGTCTCACTCTTTCAGTTACAACAAAACCACCTGACAGCGCAGAGCTTTCTGGCTCTGAAGACTCAGATGTCCTGTCCATTTTAGTTGAATGAAAATGCCGTACACGTAAGACACATTCTTATAAGAGTTCCTTGGGCAGCTTTGGGAAAACATCCGTGAAACACAAATGGATCTAGGAAATATTTCCCATCCAACCACAAGAACACTAGAATTTCAGAAGTAACAGCTTTGTTATGACTGCAGGTACCGTGCCACGTCAAAAATGGACTGGATATTGTCTTTTAAAAGGCAACAGTAAAAACACAATCTGAACTGAAGCTTACATGCAAAAGATTTTCTTTTGATTGGTGATGACTGACGTTCACAGTGTCTCGCTGCGGCTTTGGTCACTGAATTATTTGTATTATCAAAGCACCTAGGAGTCCTAGTTGTGGATTACGACCCTACTGTGCTAGGTACAGTACAAAAAGTGAGTCTCTGCCCCAAAGGGGTTACAATCTAAGTATCAGACAAGAGACAACAAATAGATAAAGACAGACTGAGTCTACAAGGAAACAATGAGACAATACTGGACAGCATGATAGGCAGAGGTCTCAGCATACAAGCAGCCTAATTGTTGCCAAGGGTTCTGTAGGCATCACAGCAAAGGAGAGTTTTGAGAAGGCCTTTGAAGGTGGATAATGACATTCCTTTGCTGATGTTTATGGGGCGCTCCTCCCAAGCGTGTGGGTCAGCATGGGAGAAAGCATGAAAGCGCTGTTTGAAAATATAACAATGGAGTAGTGGGCAATAGAGGCTGGCATCGCAGGAAAGGAAGTGAGCATCCACAGGTGGATAGCGAATGAGAAACGATAGGTAAATTGGGGACTGACCATGAAGGGCCTCGAAAGTGAACACAAGCACCTTATGTTTGATGTGATAGTGAAGAGGCAGCCAGTGAAGAGATTCAAAAACAGGGGTGATGTGGTCAAAGCGCAGGCTAGGAAAATGATCTCTGCAGAAGCATTGTGAATGGATAGGAGTGGGGCAAGACTGCATTTGTCAAGGCCAGAGAGAAGGATGTTACAGTTTTAGTTGTATGGATAGATAAGAAAGGCCTATTCTTAGATACAGCCTGGATGTAATGACCTAGCAAGAGGTCTGAGTCAAGATGATGTCTGGCTTACAGGTCTGAGTGACAGGCAGGATGGTGGGGTTGTCTACAGTGATCAAGAAAGGGGGTAGTAGGAAGGTATGGGGAGGAGAGGGTTTGCAAGAATAGGAGCTCTGTTTTAGCCATGCTTAGCTTGAGCTGGCAGCTAGACATCCATGAGGGATGTCAGAGAGACAGTCCAAGATTTTAGTTTGGACAGAAAGGTAGATCTGTGAGCCATCAGCATATTTGTGTTTGTAGATAAGATGACCAGAGATAAGGTATAGAGGTAGATGAGAAGGGGAGCAAGGACAGAACCCTGTGTAAAGGGTACTTTGCCTGTAATGGGTTCAACATTAGGGACTGTCTTTTTGTTCTGTTTTTGCACAGTGACTAGCACAATGTCTACAATTTGGGTGCCTGTGTATTATGGTAATACACGCAACAATAATACATCCCATTTACTAATCATCCAAATGTTCAACTATTTAAAAAAAACAACACCAAGAATAGTCATTCATTCCTCTGGTTGTCTTTGCTATGACACAATTATTGAACCCCCCCGCCTCCCAGTTTGAAACACAGAACAGAGACAAGACTTGATTACAGTAAACATAAATAAACTCTTTAGAGGATTCTAGATACAGCTAGACCCTCTGGTTTACCCTGGTTCTCTAATTTCTAAATGGTTACTGTAACCTTTGAGTGTAGATAGCTCATCAGCTTCTTTTCCATTCTGATTAAGGGCCTCTACAGTCAAAAACTGAGGGTGCTGAAAAAAACCCTGTGAAGGTACATTCCTGCAACTTTATTGAAAAGAGAAAGATCTTATCTATCTTAGGTACTTATATGGCCACCACCACTGTAGTATCTGCGCACTTCACAACCTTTTTAACATGTTTATCCTCACAACACTCGTAAGGTTAGGAACTACTACTTTCCCCATTTTACAGATGAGGAAGTGAGGCATAGCGAGACTAAATGAGTTGCCCAAGGTTACACAAAGTCTGTGGCAGAGCAAGGACTTGAACCCAGGCCTCCCTAATCTTAGGCTAATGCCCAATTCTTCCTCTTTCCCACCTCATTTTTGCTGATCATGGAAATAGACACTCACCACACAGCCAGATACTCAGCAATACCAAGAAAGCAGGATCATCTCTTGCCCACTGGTCCTTTGTTTGTTTTCGGTAATGAAAGTTTCTATAAACTCTCTGTGGTGAAGTGAACAGGTAGAGCATCTGCCAAACAGCAAACTCAAAGTCCATCTGCCGGAAGTGAAGGAGCCTCCTTAGATATTTGTAGCGTTTTGCACCCGCTGTATGTCTCGCTGCATCCCTGGAGTTTAACGCACCATTGCCCTGGTTTGGGGAACTAACTGAAGTGGTCGGCAACATTTTTCTGAAGGAAAGATTTTAAAGTTAAAACTAATTGATTTTACATAATCTTAGAAATGACAGATGTAAAATTAGAAGCGTTTTAAATTATGCAGTGTTAATTATGGCATTTAGATATAAATTTAATTTGCAAGGGTAATCAGGCAAGTAGATAGCTAAATACTACCACTTGTGCCAGCAAGACTACGTGTAAAATTATAAGCTAGAGTGTGCCCCTTTCAAAATGTGGCCATTTATGTGAATTGATTCCCCTTTCTGCTGCCTAAAAACAGTGTATTGAAATAGCATAGTTTAGAGACCTGCGCACCAGGATTGGTGCCAATAATACATAAATTAAAATTCCAATCTGCTACTAACTCAGTATGTGGCCCTTGACAAATTATGTAACCTCTCTATCCCTCCCCCTTTCCATGTATAACACAAATACACCTCTATCCCGATATAACGCGACCTGATATAACACGAATTCGGATATAACGCAGTAAAGCAGCACTCCGGGGGGCGGGGCTGCGCACTCCGGTGGATCAAAGCAAGTTCGATATAATACGGTTTCACCTATAACGCGGTAAGATTTTTTGGCTCCCGAGGACAGCGTTGTATCAAGGTAGAGATGTACTTACCTGCCTACTGCATGGGGTGCTGTGACAATCTTTGTACACTGCTCTGGAAACAAAGCACTCTTCAAGCACTAAGTATAAATGTACAGTTTAACAATTGCCCTTGAATGCTTTTACTATTAAAGATATTCTATTTTACACAGCATTATATTTTAATTATTTCAGATAAAAATTCAGTGTGCCCCACTCCTCAAAGAAGCATAGGCATGTCATTCTGGGCTAGAGGGAGCCACCTCTGTTTGCTTGGGATTCAAAGCCATGAATCTTCTCCCTACCTAAGCTCTTTCTTACAACAAACAAAACAAAATAAAGACGAGATGATTGTGTCTCCCCTTATAAACTTCAGTCCAGTGGGCAGGGCACTTACCCAGGCTGTGGGAACCCTCGCTTCAAAATTCCCCTTTGCCTGAGGTAGGGAGAACCCAGGTCTCCCATGTCTCAGATGAGTGCCAACTGATTATTGGGTATTCTGGGGTGGGTCTCTCAATCTGTCCCGTTGAAGCTGTTCCACTTTGTATTAATAATTAAATAGTCAATGCAACGCTGTTTTGAACTCAGGTCTCTGAATATCAGTATTAGTTTAAGGGCCTGAAAGGACCACCAGATAATCTAGTTCGACTGCCTATATATCACAGGCCACCAACACCACCCAGAACCCTACACACTAAACTCAACAACCAAAATATTACTGCCCACAGGAGATGAGACTGTGATGTGTCACAGGCAGAGAATAGGAGGGACTAAGGCTATATCTACGCTAGCACTTTTGTTAGTAATACTTTTGTCGGACAGGTGAGTGAGGGAAAAAAACACCCCTCCCCCGACCAACATACATTTCACTGACAAAAATGCCAGTGTGGATAGCGCTACATTGGTGGGAGATGCTCTCCTGCTGACATAGCTACCACCGCTCATTGGGGTGACTTAGTTATGCCAGGAGGAGAGCTCTCTGCTGCCAGCACAGAGCGGCTACACAGGAGACTTTACAGTGGCACAGCTGCAGCAGTATAGCTGTGCCACTGTAAGATCGGTAGTGTCATAGTCTGAGGTGCACCAATGCCTGAGGCTCCTGCAATGGTAGGGTAGTGACTGAGATATACTCAGATAATCCGAGCAAGTGACCCACACTCTCACACTTCAGGGGAAGGCAAAAAACCCCAAATGCTGAACTCTCTGCCTGACCCCAAATACGGGGATAGTTATACCCTGAGCATGAGAAAGAAAAACTGCTGAGCCACCTCCGACCCCAACCCAGCTAATGTCCCACCTCCAGCAATCCCTGATGTTTCAGAGGAGGGAGACCCAGTGAGTCCCAGCAGGACGCGCCCTGGGCCCTGCCTTAACGCTGAGCTAGAGTCGCTCTCAGACCGAGGCTAGTTAAGAGCCCCCGCAAAGTGGAACAGCTTCGGCAGCACAGATGGAGACACACCCACACCCCCCGCAGTGCCCCGCGCCCAGGGGTCCGGGCAGCCCCTGGTTCAAGTTCCTTCCCCGCAGCAGGGCAGAGAACGCAGGTCTCCCCCTCCCCCTTCCGCCCTCAGCTCCCGCCTCCCCGGCAACGATCAGCCCGGGGCACGTGCCCAGAGGCGGCTCCGAGGCGCGAGGCGAGAATCGCCTCCTTTGAGGACCCGGGGGGGGGAGGAGGGCCGCGCGCGCAGCAGCAGAAGGGAGGGGCCCCCACCCCGCAGGGATCCCAAGGCCCTGGGGGCGAGACCTCCGCCCGCAACTGCCCCGCTCACCTGCCGCTCCAGTCCCGCCCCTCCCCTCCCAACCACACACAGCGCGAGGGTCTCCCGGGGTGGTGCGCACCCACAGCAAACTCCAGCTGCTTCCGGCAACGTAGCGCGGCGCGCGCCCCCTGACCCGGCCCGTGATCCTGCGTCGCGGTGCATGCTGGGTACGGTAGTTCCTGTCCCGGCGGGGAAGAGCGGTGGCGGTGTCTGCGCGTGCACCGCAGCTGGGTCAAAGGACAACAAGATGGCGGCGTCCTGCAGAGCGAACTGGGAGGCGGTGTCGGCGGCGCTGCAGTGAGGAGCCGAAACGCTGTGTGTGGGGAGCGCTGCCGCGATGCCCAAATACTATGAGGAGAAGGAGGAGGACGGGCGGGCCTGTGCGGGGGTGCGGGAGGACCTGAGACAGTGTCTGCTCGAGACCTCCTGCGTCATACAGGTACGCGGGCGGGGCGGGGCCTGCTGAGAGACCCCCTGCGTCACACAGTCAATGGGGGGAGCTGGGCGGCCCCTTCCCTGTTCCCCCTGGTGACGGCCTCGGCCGGGACACTGCACCTGTCTCGCGCCCGGTCCCGCAGCGCCGTTGCCCCTGCAAAGCGGTTGGGTCCTCGCGGTTGCCCGGAGCCTGGGTCCCCCTTGACAAGTGGCCATGTACAAAGAGCAGCGTCTCACTCAGCAGATCTGCTCCCTGTGTGAGTCGGGCCCAGCCGGGACTGTGGGTGAGACAGTCACTGCTCCTCCGAGCCCCGTGGGGTTGCACAACTGAAAGGGAAGAGCTGGACACTGGTCTTCCCCAGCTGCCATCAGCAGAACTGTCCCGCCTAGTTACACCTGTACACGTAATTTGTTGAAGTCTTGCCTTTATTTACACATGTGCTACCCCATTGAAGGCATTAGTGTCCCAGCGTAAATGGCAAAAAACGTAATACATCTACCTTAGAATGGTCATTGGCTGAGTTCACCCACCTTATCTTAAGAACATAAGAACGGCCGTACTGGATCAGACCAAAGGTCCATCCAGCCCAGTATCCTGTCCTCTGACAGTGGCCAATGCCAGGTGCCCCAGAGGGAATGAACCTAACAGGTAATGATCAAGTGATCTCTCTCCTGCCATCCATCTCCAGCCTCTGACAAACAG
Source organism: Chrysemys picta bellii (assembly GCF_011386835.1). Taxonomy (NCBI): domain Eukaryota; kingdom Metazoa; phylum Chordata; order Testudines; family Emydidae; genus Chrysemys; species Chrysemys picta. The sequence continues at coordinate 236,474,051 of NC_088791.1, read as the reverse complement.
AGGCTAGGGACACCATTCCTTACCCATCCTGGCTAATAGCCATTAATGGACCTTGGAAATTGGTTCCAAGGAGCCTTGGAAAGCCGGATGAAAATCTACCAGCTAGCACATGATAGTGATAAAACTAATAAAATATTATTTGTCTCAGGCAAATAGCCAAGCAAAGGAAGATTACTGTATCCATTTGGACTATTAATATTTTTGTCCGTTTCCTCATCTGAAAAATGGGAAATAATACAAGCGTATTGTTTGACGTAATGTTTGTTAAGCACTTCCAAAGTGAAAATTCTATATAGCGCTTTGTATTATTATTAGATCAATCTACTTTATTTTTTCTGGGTTAACATATCATCTATGTTTTATTGTGTCATTGGTTGCCACCTCTCATGACATGTCCTGCATGACAGAACCACTATTATATGATATATCATATTCTGTGCTGTCAAGATTTGTGACTTTAGGGTTGTTATTTAAAGAGAACTGGAATGCTCATTTTGACATCCAGGAGATTTTGAAGTTGCTAATAAGAAGCTATCTTCAAAATATAATACCTTTTCTCTTAATCATACCTATCTCTTAGTCAAACTAAACCTCAGCAGTACTGGAAATAACAAAAGTGCTCTTTATTTTGTTTGCTAAATTGATTGTTCGTATATAAACTGTCAGTATCAAAGCTACAAACTCTAGTGAAGATCAAAGAAGACAATTCATGGAAAGTCAATGTCAGTACAAGAATTAAAACTTCTTTAGCTATTTCGGACCTTGTGATTATTTCCGGACAAAGTACCTCCAGAGCTAATGTTGCTTGATAATGTTGCTTGGTCCACATTGTAACCAGCCGGTCAATAAAAACCAAAGAATTTGCCACTTTAGGCAACACCACCAACGTGAGATCACCATAACCTTTTATCCCTTGAATAATAGGCTATGGAGGCTTTGTAAAAAATCTTTGTACAGAGAGACTTGCACTGAGCGAAACTGCAGAAAATTAAAAAAAAAAAAAAAAAGTGACCAGTTATGAAAGTTTTGAGTGGTGAAGTTTTAGACCATGTTTTCCAATTACATAGGATAAATATCCTGAAAGGGCCATGCCCACTGTCTAACATGAGTTAGCAATAAACCTTTTTTCCTGGTGAAGATGCAGCCTCTGAGTAGGTTTATGTGCAGCTACTGAAAATCTATAAACATTAGATGCCATTTTTACCTGATCATTTTCTATTTTAAAAAAGAATGTTGTTCTACACCTGAGCTTTTGTTTTTGAACTGCCATCTTTCCATCTAAAATCCAAAGGAGAAATGAACTGTTAATGTTTGTCAAACACTCTCTGAACATGTGAATTGCTACATATATGCCAAGTATGCAAAAGGGTTCAGTTGCTGTGATGGCATTGATACTTAAACTTCTTTAACAACTTACTGAGCACTGCAAGTTTTCAAGCAGTATATTACCTTTATGGACATCTCATTTTAAATAGACCAGAAAATCTTGCCCTCTTTCATGATATACTGAAACCGAGTAGAAATGTAGGAATGAGAATTCCACAATGATTTATTTACTTTAGAGGCACCTACAATAGAGATAAGTATAAATAAACAGAATCATTGTAAGGGCTTGTCTATACTTACGCGCTGGTTCGGCGGCAGGCAATCAAACTTCTGGGTTCGATTTATCGCGTCTTGTCTGGACGCGATAAATCGAACCCAGAAGTGCTCCCCGTCGACTCCGGTAATCCTGCTCGGCGCGGCGGAGTCGACGGGGGAGCCTGCCTGCCGCGTCTGGACCACGGTAAGTTCGAACTAAGGTACGTCGACTTCAGCTACGTTATTCACGTAGCTGAAGTTGCGTACCTTAGTTCGAATTGGGGGGTTAGTGTAGACCAGGCCTAAGAGAAGGTGTGTGTGTGTGACCCCTAAGAATTCCTCAGTTCTGACTGGCAAAGGGTTCAATCTTCTGTACCAGTAAGTAACTCTTGACAGGCCTGCCAAACTCACTATACCTAGCACATTGCTTTCCATAAAAGATGTCATGTACAATCGTAAATTAAAGCCAGAAAACACAGTGATCATAAATATGCTTGTGAAATGTCTGTACGGATATGATGTAAAAAGTTATATATGTACAGTATAAAGGAAATATGTTCCTACAGTCTGAATCAAGGCAAAGTTGACAAAGAAGTACCTACCAGACAAAAGATTGTATATCACCTGTCTGCCTCAGTTCACAATGTAAATTAAGCATTGTAAGCCAATACAATGGAAGCCCTGTTTGCATACAAGTCAGCATGGGGATGTGACATAAACTTTGTGGGGTGCAAGGGAGGCATCCCAACTTCGATATCCAATAATTAATTTGGGGGGATAAAAGAGAAGGCAAAAGGATACATCTTTATCCTGCACCTGAGGAAGTAATCAGTCAGTGGGATTTCATTCATGAAAACAGGATCCTAACCTTTGGAAACACTACAAAAGACATTTTGGGTGAGATAAAATTCCTTAGTCAGAAGGTCAACCTACTAAGTTAAGTTTAATTTCTAGAAAGTATGCTATGCCTTTTGTTTTATAAATAATATTTCTATTTTTATTGTCCTTACTATTAAATGTTAACCATTGATAACAAATATATCTCAGTGCTGAGCTGATTCTCAGTTAAATCAAACAAGCTGGTATGTGAGCTGTTCCCTTGGGGATAGTAAACCTGGTATTCTTGTGAGTAGCCAGTGACAGGCAGGATATCACAGGGGAATGCTTCAAAGGGGCATGGGGATTAGGGTATGCCTATCATAACAAGAAAAGTGAGGACTAGCATTGCCCAGTGGAGGTTCTTTGGGTGGCCAACAGGCAGGAAGGATCAGGGAAGTGATACCCAATTAAGCACCAGCAAGTCTCTCTCTCACTGGAGGCAGGGGGCTAACAGTAACTCAGTGTCCTGGGCACCCCAAGGAAGTATCACGGTGTGTTAGTTTATAGTGTGTAGTCATGAGCTGGGAAAATGTGTGTTCACTGAAACAGAAATGTTGAAATTTGATCATACAGAACTTCAGGTATGGTAGTGTGATTTTTTTCCTATAAAAAGTCAAATGGTTGTGTTAGAAATTCAGTACTGTATACACATCTTTTGAGTGGTTTTAGATTTATTCACACTGAACTTAACATAATGCTAAAAGCAAGCTATCATCACGAGAAGACCAAAAACAAAAACAAAACAAAACAGTGGTAATTGCGCTGGTGAAAGGTGTCAACTAGACAGTCTTGGAGACAGAAGTTTTCTACTTACCTACACAACACATACGACATAGACAGCATACAGGGCAACAGCAAACATATAATATTTTAACAAAACAAGCATATGGATTTTTGAATTTAGTTAAACATTCAAGTTTTTTTAAATCAGGTTTCTTTTTGTTAAAATTGTTTTTAACCAAAATAGTTTAAAAGAAATATTTAAAAAAATAAACAAAAATTAAATAGACTATGTCAGCCAGGTCAACATGAGAAACTTAAAATATTGGCTTCTGCAGCTAACTCAGTCGTCTTCACCTTCATTTTTCTGTTTGTTCATAATCTGGAAAAGAAAAACAAGCTTTCCTGCTTTTTCAGGTCCCAAATGATTTCTCAATTTAGAATGAATTCAAAGGAAGAAAATATTCTTTCTATACCAGCAGAAGCTACTGCTGTTAAAAGTGAGATTCTCACTTCAACAGTCTCTGAATCCAAGTGCTTAAGTGACTTCCACCAGTTCACTAGTGTGACTTTCTTTAAAATATCAGAAAACGTATATTTCTTGAATGGTCCACCCTTACTCCGAAGTTTATTATAGTTGGCATTATGGAGGGATGATTGCTGGATGTCCATGTCCTAGCCAACTCCTCTCTTCAGCAGTTAAGGTTTGACCCTGGTACCAAGTATTGAGAATATTTGCAAGAAAATGAGCTGGAGATAGTGCTTGTCCCATTTGTTTTTTTAATGCTTGTAATTTAACTCTGTCATTGCATAGTTCTCTTTTTAAGATCTCACTCCGTTCCTTCCAAATTTCAACAGCATCAGCAATAAAACAGCTGTTTCCCTGCATTTTGTTCAAGGCTACAGAAATAGGCTTCAAGGTACTCAGCATGAGTTCAACATTTCTCTTAAGCCCAATATTGAGAATTTTGGCTGTGACAGTGCCATCTATTTTTTCACAATTTTGTTCACAAACTGTCATCAGATTAAGCCAGTTCTTGATATAGTGCTCAAAACAGTGCACTACTGTGTTCCATTGCATGTCTTGTGGGAGAGTTAGCTTGGTTCCTCCCACTTTTTTCAGAGCAGCTGCTGCAAAGTGGTTGTTACGGAAGTATTTTGCAATTTCAACAACATTAGCCTTTATTTCTGGAACACAGAAGTCTTTGGCTAGGAGGTGCATCAAATGAGCACTGCAACTGTATTTTATTAGCTTGGGACTCTCTTCTAAATTTCTTCTCATCTTGGATACATTTTCAGCATGTGACCAAGCTGTGTACTAGACATTTGAATTTTTTTTCACAGTTTGTTATAGTTTTTACTGCTAATTCTTGTAAGTATTCTGTGTATGCATTTCCTAATGTATCAGTTGTTTCTGTAAGGAAGACATTCCCTTCTTCTGTTGTCACACAAGCACATACAACAGGATCATTGTGGACATTGCTCCACCCATCAAGACTCAGGTTAACAATTTTACCCTCTAGACCTTCTGCACACTGCTCAATTTCTCTTTCATACACTTTATCCAGCAATTTGCCTGCGATATCTGCTCTGTTGGGTGAACTGTATCCTGGTCTTAATGACTGAACCATGTTAATGAAGTGTGGGTTCTCAATCATACGGAAAGGAGAGTTTGTTGCATAAACAAATCGGGCAATATTTCATCAATTCCTTTTTTTTGTAATCTGCTGGTTCTTATCACAAACTTATCTATGGTTGTTTCTGGATGATGGAGATTTTTTTTTTTCTTTTTGCTACAGGTGATATACTGTGGCTATGTGACAAAGTGGTGTGACTGAAACACTATCATTGGCATATAACTCTGAAACAATAGAAAATGATGGTGATCTTGAAGGTGGATAGTCTTCAGAATCCTGTATGTTCTCCTAAACAAAATAAGTCAATGCAGTTATTTAATTATTAATTCCATACTGCTCAGTTAGTATCACTCATTGCATTCACTGACATTCAGTACGACTTCAAAGGTGAAATTGTAAAAGGAAGATCTGCCTATTTCAGCTATTTATTTTTATCACAACTGCATCTAAAATGATAGTACCATAGAGTAACAACTATATTTTTTTGCTCAAACATGAGAATTCAAGAATAGTCCAGAAGGAAGACAGGCAGTCCTCAAGAAAGAAGTATGACATAAAAAAGTTTACCAACCTGAAGATCCTGCATGTTCAGATATGTTCATTTCATCATCTTCAGTGCAGCTTCCTCCTGAGAAGGAACACTTCTCATGAAGTTGTTTCATTCGGGCAACCAGACCTTGCATTTCTTTGTGCACTGTTTGCATTTTGCACACCATGCCTGTCTTACCCACAGGTAGAGGAACTTCATGAAAATATTCCCAAACTGGGTCTCTTTTATGGCCTACTGCCATTATAGGTTTTCCCTTCTAGTGAGAGAATGGTATGGTAGATCTCAAATCAATGAAGGCTACACTCAGAAAGACCTCAAAACTTCTGGAATATGCTGCTCAAACAGTTTCACTTTTGTTTCTACTGCCTGTCCCTCCCTTCTCACATTTATCTCCAGACTTCTTTTCCTTGTCCAGGTCTATTCCGCCCCCAACAATCTTATATTCATTGAACTTTTTTGAAATTTTGCACTTTTAGAGAGAGGTAAGGGATTGACTCTATGTACACAAATTTGCAGAGGGACAATAGGGTTGAGGTCTGTTATTTCTCACCTCTATATATTATTGATTTATTTATTTCAAAACATTTTTGCTGTTAACAAGCATGTTACCTCTGGAGAGACAAATCCACAGTTTGAGAACTGCAAAATTAAGCATCTCTGATGGTATCTTCTAGACTGAGCACTGAGTCCCGTTGGGTAGATAGAAAGATTAACCTAAACAATCTATACAGAAGCCCCTGGAACCCCATAAGATTGGATCCCTAATCCATGAACTATTGGAACTCATTTACAAAAGTTTTCTTAAACATTACATGAATATATTGTCTCATATTATAGAATTAGAATGTTCCATGATGAGATACATTATAGCTCAAAGCTATCTTTATTAAAACTATCTTTAGATAGGTTTTTTCCTCAAAAAGCATTTTATCAAAAAAATGTGATTTAAATAAAAATTCCGGGGGGGGGGGGGGTTGTTTGTTTGTTTTGTTTTTTAAATTATTGATTTTTATCCACCCTGGTCTTCATTTTACTGATACAAGCACATGTCTTTGAAGTTGGGGGAGGAAGGGAAGAATTATTATCTGCACTTTCACAACTCTCAGGAACTTACCACAGCAAAGAACACAAGTTAAAGGACCTTGGACTGAGTTTCAACAGTGTGCACAGGACTTTTTAGAGGTGCCTTGTCTGTAGTGTCCTTTCCACTGAAGAAATACACTGGATTCTTATACTGTTATGTTTCATATGACAGGAAGGAAAAAGCCCCAGACAATGCTTGAAGGAAGGACACTGCAGAAGTTTGCAGGTTTCGTTTTTTGAGTGCAAAAGGTCAATGGTAAGTGATTGGTTTGATTGTTTTTTAGTCTTTGCCAATGTTTTTTTTTTTTCTAAAAGATTCTGATGAGGAAGAAGACACGATTGAAATTAATCAAATTGACATCATTAAGTAGAATAGCTCCTTACTTGTCATAATTGTAATTGGTCCTTAATAAATGTTAGCTCTTGTGAACATTAGTATAGCACATCTTTCTCACTCAAGCAAAACAAGGAATTAGGTTGTGGGTATAATCCAACAAGATATTCATATTTCAATTGGAGAAGGCTCAGAGTGTGACAGCTACAAAAAAATAGGAAATGATTAACAAAATTGGGGTTATTTTAAATATGAAAGATCAATAGGTAAAATAGCTTTTTAATATTTAAGATTGATAATTAGCCATACCTTAATCTTATCTATTTGAGATCATTGGAAGAAACAGAACGGGGGGACATTGATTTAAGTTTAGAGGAAACTCATTAAAGGATCATTTTACTGTGGTAATGGACTTCTGCTTTCCACTTGAAGTTTTGTAGTTTTAATATAATGTACTTAGGTAATAATTGGATGACTGTTAATTTAAGGAGATATGTCAGTTTTATGATGGAGTGACAAACTCTCCTTTTGGGAGTGAGTGCTCAAGTACCACAGCGAGAAGCCTATTATAAATACCTACCTAGATAGAAAAGGAGTTTCCCCAGACTGGCTATGGGTTTCTTGTATGGAAATGTTGACCTATGCTGTCATAAAGCTTTTTTGTAAAATAGGGTAGAGGCAGCAAAGTTGATATCAAACCATTCCACACATGATGGGCACATAGCCTGTTTTTGGTTTTACCTAATGTGTTACTTTGCTCTGTAATGAATAAACCCTGATTTTAATTTTAATTAAAGGGATGCAGAAGTAGAACATACCTAAGATCTTTCATCCCACTCTGCTGCTGTAGCCTCACAGCCTTCAACCCTCCTCCAGTGGAAACTGTCTTAATTCAGCTAGAGAGGAAAATGGAATTAAGCTAGAAATATGCTAGAAAAGTGTCTTTACTCTCCAGCATGTCTACAACAACACTGTAACAATCTTCAAATATTTCTCACTATAGTTCAGTATGTAACAAGGACAGATGAAAAATACTAGGTAGGTGGTTCTCAAACTTAATTGATCACGCCCCTCTTCTTTGTGTCTGTAGTAGTTTATGCCTCCCCTCCCGCAGCACAAGTACATATACGGATTAGAAAAAAATCAACATGCACCCCTCACTAAATTTTAAAAACACTAAGGCATTGATTCAAACAGAGCCAACGATCCGTTGTAATAGCAAAAGCAAACCTGCGATTGTGGCTGATGCTTACAATTAAATGTGCACACCGCATTGTAGCAAACGGATTCATGTACAGATGGCAACGGCTTTGTATAATGCTATGCAAGCTTAACAGAAATCTGTCAAAATGCACAGCGCCATCTGAGGACCCGATATTTCTGGAGGAATCAGCTTTGCTAGTTATTCATTGCTGTGGGTAAAATGTGCACAGCAAGGGTGTACTTTTTTGTTTTTGTTTTCTTCTCAAGTATCTCATGCCCCCCAGAATACATTCCCCACCCTTTCCCCCGGGGGCCTCATCCCCCTGTTTGAGAACCACTGGATTAGATTATTTAGTCTGGAAAGGAAAAGAGTGAGAGATGATAATTATATTTAAATAGGAATGTAATAGAAAAGGCTGTTTGTGGACTTCTGCTTAACCTGTCCCATAATATAAGAAAAAAAAGACGTATTTGTTGACCAATTAAATTAAATGGCAACAAACTTAAAATGGAATTGTAAAAGATTTTGTATTCTGGAATTTTACTATCTCAGGGTACTAGTGAGGCAAATAATTTAGTACATTTTTTAAAGGATGTGGCACTGCATGCAAATACAAATACTTTGAACATTTACACTAGATTAAAATGATTAAGGTTTTCAGTTCTCATGCTTCAGGACATGAGACAATCAGCAGTTGGGTAAAGAATAAAGTATGCTTCTATGCTAGCAATTAGATACACAAATGGGCAGGGAGTGTACACGTTCCTCTCCCTGCACATGGCATGGTGACTGGTGTAATATGGTCAACCTTATGTTTTACCTAACTTTTTATTGTGCTATAGCAGTGAATTCTAGTTAATGATTTTGCATAGTAGTAATCTATTCCTCAAATTTAAGTGTGTGGAACATACTAACTTAATTATTGTTGGATTCAAGAATACTCAGTCATCACAACCTTGAAGACGGAAAACTTAAGAGGAACTATGCCAGGCCAAAATAATGTGGCCCTTCTTGCTGCCATATCTCTTGCAGTGCTAAAAACAATCTACTGTACAGCAGCTATCCACTCTCAGCTTTAGGAAATGCTGGTGTACAGTAAATCTTTAGGCTTTTCCCTCCAATTATATATCCATGTATTATTTCCCTCCGATATTAGCTTGCATTTTCCTAAATTGAATCTCACTTTATATTTTACCCATATTTATAGACTCTGTAGGTTCCTTTTTATATTATCCCAGCCTCACTAGTGTTTGCAACACCTTCCATTTTAACTTAATCTGAATTTGCTGTGTACCACATTCTCCAGTTCATGAATGATGATCAGTAAGATAAGACTAATGAGTATTCTCTACAGTACCTCACTTACACACTTCCTCGCTCTCCCGACTCTATTGTACCACTTACTATTATTCTGTTTATGGTCCTTTAGCACTGTCATGTAGACTTCAGATTTGCTGATCAGTCACCTAGTATTAATTATGAGTAAGATTTCTGAGTACAGTTCTACCATGTACTTTCACACCAGTCTTGTGTCTTTTTATGGAGAAATAATTTATTCTCTTCAGTGACTTTTTCTTTACTGTATCCTTGTTTGTAAAGTGCCAGAAATAGAAACAAAGTTGCTTCAAAGCAGTTCTAATAGTAGTATTTTACATTTTGCAACATGTTGACTTAATTATTATTCAATTTTTAGTTGGATGGCAGAGCAAGATTCAGAGGAAGGAAGGGATACTGAAGCCTTTGTGAAGAGAGCCAAGCATGGGGATTTGTGGGTGTATCAGTGCTTTAAGCAAAATACAGAGACTAAAATAAGAAGAGTACATCATCTGCATCCTCCCAGTCATGAAGTATTCTCATGGAAAATACCTGCTTTCAAGAACTCTGATAGATTGAGGCTGACATGCACCTAAAATACTGAAAAGAAAACCAATATTAGGCTTGCAGTTTGAAGTGATATGAAATGCCCTAATTCATTTTAAATAAACTATGCAAAATCCAAAATAAGCTGTAGCAATCTTTAGCTGAGTCAATTTGTTTTGAAATTGAGATTTCCTTTCAGTTTTTAGGTTTGTAGTTTTATTTATCTAAAACCTTAAAACATTGTCAGAATGAAATATTATAAAATGATTGAAATTGGTAGACCGCTTGAGTAATGTTCTGCAGTATCATTCAGGAAACCTAAGATAGATCTCTTGTTTCCCAGTTTGGCAGGGCCGACATACACTGAAATGTACAGGTTAGCCTCTGGGGAAGAGAGTGGCTTATATTGCTCAATAGTGAGTTCCAGTTAGAGTGCAGTTGGTACCTGTCCAGTCCCCAAGAACTGTGACAACATCTCTTCATCCCTCCACAAAATTCTTTTTTTAATATGATGGTTGGTGTAAGTTCATTCATACATTGTAGCCTTTCATTACTGAAGAGCTAAATTAAAGTTGGGGTTACTCTTAAAAATTAAAATATGTCTGTCTGAAAGTGATTGTTCATATCGAAAAACAACCACTGCTTTTAAGAGAAATATAGTTCATCTGACCAGTACTAGTGTATAGCTGAAGAGTTGCATATGAGAAGTAAGAGTAATTAAATGTCATGTTTTTCACCCAGACATGCAGCTGAAGAGATATCGGTTGTCGCTTTTATCATAGTGTGCCGACAACAGCCTCTAGATTCCTTTGAGGTTATGCTTGACTTTTCCCCCTTACTACCCAAACAAATATACTTTACACACTTGACCACAATTCAGAATTACATTTTTTCTTACCTTTGTATTAAACATTAATTATGTACCACAAACTTTATAATTTTTTTAAAAAATTCTTATTCCTGCATTCTTATTCCTTTCTGTACTCTAAAATGTATATATGGGTGTACAATTTTCAAGTTGTCATTCACATTAATTTAAATTATGACTGGTTTTCTACGGTAAAGTTGTTTTTTAAACTCTTAGCATTTCCACATGTTCCTTTTGTACAACTTAATTCACAAGTTTGTATAATTGCACAAGTCATAATGTAGTTCAGCTGGAAGACCAAACTATAAATGGGAGAAAAGGAAAAATGTTTGATTTTGATTTTTTTCTTTAAATCAAGGATGTCTCCTCCCAGTGCCAGATCTGTCTGTAACATGTAAGTATTGGAGGATGTTCTTTATGATATATGCTGCCTAGAGTTAGGCATTTCACAGGTCTAAAAATAGTTGGTCAGTTGATTTGTCATATATTTTAAAGCACTAATTTATTAGAATGGGAACAGTAGTAACAAAAGAGAGGAAGACTTCATTTCTAATAGGCTTAGCTCAGATACTTACTCTTAATTACAAAAAAAAAATTACTTAACTGAGTTATTTCATCTTAGAATAATGCAAATAACCATGAAACCAAGTTCTAAAAAATGAAAGAATGGCACCATAATGCAATCAAAAATGTAGGCAACCACCTACTGTGACGGGTTGGATCACAGAAACCCCCTTGGGAGCTGCCACCCGATGTGCAAAGACTACCCCTGCTTCTGTTTTCCCTGCCAGCTCAGGACTCCAGCACCCTGTCTTGCTGAGCCAGACACTCCCGTTTGGCTCCAGACACAGACCCAGGGTCTGAATCACTTGTCCCAAAGCTGCAAGTTTACCCGAAAACAGCTCACAGTAGCGTGCTTGTCTTTAGCACTCAGATGCCCAACTCCCAATGGGGTCTAAACCCAGATAAATCCGTTTTACCCTGCATAAAGTTTATGCAGGGCAAACTCATAAATTGTTCGCCCTCTATAACACTGATAGAGAGATATGCACAGTTGTTTGCTCCCCCAGGTATTAATACATACTCTGAGTAAATTACTAAATAGAAAGTGATTTTATTAAATACAGACAGTAGGATTTAAGTGGTTCAAAGTAGTAACAGACAGAACAAAGTAAGTCACCAAGCAAAATAAAATAAAATGCGCAGATCTATGCCTAATCAAACTGAATACAGATAATTTCCTCACCAGTTCCAGAATGCTCCCTTCTACAGGCTAATCTCCTTTTAGCCTGGGTCCAGCAATCACTCACACCCCCTGTAGTTACTGTCCTTTGTTTCAGTCTCCTTCAAGTATCCTGGGGGGGGTGGAGAGGCTCCTTCTTTAGCCAGCTGAAGACAACCTGGAGGGGTCTCCCACAGGTTTAAGTAGACTCTCTCTTGTGGGTGGAGACCCCCCTCCTCCCTCCTATGCAAAGCCCAGCTCCAAGATGGAGTTTTGGAGTCACCTGGGCAAGTCACATGCCCCTGCATGACTCAGTCTTTGCAGGCCCACGCCATTGTCCACATGGCATCTTGCATGTCTCCAGGAAGACTTCTCATGTGGATTGGAGCATTCCAAGATGCATTGTTCCCTAAGTGTCTCCTGATCAGGTACTTAACCTGGCAAATTCCTTCCTAAAGAAGCTGACCAAATGCCTCACAAAGCTTACTTAGAAATCAGGCAAGCATACAGCCCATATTCTTAACCTCGAGTAGAAAATGATATATATGTACAAATAGGGTGAATAGATATAGTAGACCATAACCCTTACGGAGATATGTTACATGGCACAGGCAGCACAAAACATATTCCAGTTATGTCATACATACATTTATAAGCACCCCCTCCCCATAAAGCCTTATGGGGTACACTGTCACACCTACATCAGCGTGTTCTTGCTGGAACATGTCAGTACAGTAACTCCTCACTGAACGTTGTCCCGGTTAACTTTGTTTTGTTATTACGTCGCTGATCTATTAGAGAACATACTTGTTTAAAGTTGCACGATGTTCGCTTATAACATTGTTTGGCCGCCGCCTGCTAGTACAGTACTTTGTCCACTACTTGCAGGATTTTCTGTAAGAGTAGCCCCTCGGAGCTAGCAGGTGGCGGCTTGGAACCAAGGTTGGCTGGCAGCCCCCCTTCAGCTCCCCTCCACCAGCACCTCCTGCCTGACAGTGGGCCCCGTGGGTAGGCGCCTCTCCTATCCCTCCCTGCACCTTCCACCTGCAGCAATCAGCTGTGTCGCAGTGTTCAGGAAGCTCTGGGGGGGAGGAACGAGGATACGGCATGCAGCCTCACCCCTCCCTCCCTGTACCTCCCGCCTGCAGCAATCAGCTGTTTCTCAGCATTCAGGAGGGTGGGGAGGAGCAAGGATGTAGCGTGTTTGGGAGAAGGGGGTTGAGCAAAGGTGGGCGGAGAAGGGGGTTGAGCACCCTCCTTCACTTTGGAAAGAACAGCAAGAGGAGCAGCCGGACAATCCATCCTCTGACTCAACCAGGCTTCACAATAATCATTGCTGAGAAGAGTATTAAATTGTTTAAAACTTGTACCTGTATTACTTTGTTTAAACTTGTACTGTATATTTATATAATGTCTTTTGTCTGGCAAAAAAAATTCTCTGGAACCTAGCCCCCTCTACATTTACATTAATTCTTATGGGGAAATTTGATTCACTTAACATCATTTTGCTTAAAGTTGCATTTTTCAAAAACATAACTACAACGTTAAGCTAGGAGTTACTGTATTTGAGTGTGATCAAATAATAGGTGATCAATTGGCATTTTTTGACCAGTTTTTAAGCCTAATATTGCCACTCAGTTTTCTTATAACTATTCATGAGAGTGGGATTCCTTTACTTCTGTTCTTATAGTTTGGCTCCAGGGGGACCAAACAAGGCAATTTGCCACTTTATATACCCTTATCTAAGCCATGTTCCGTCTTGGTAACAAAACAAGATTTATACCAGTAGTTAAACAAAGTAAGGCACACACAAAACATACTGTAACCAAAACTTAGGGTTACCCAAGAACTAATTTCTGAAAAAGGCTTTTTAATACTCAATACTTAACTCTGTATTTAATAAGAAAACTCTCCAACAGTTTCTCAATGCTCTTTCAAGGGCATGTACTTTAAAAACAAACATAAAATCCTCTCCAAAGTGCATTGGTGCCCTAACCCAGACATCTTTGCTGTGAATAGTTTAACCTTACAACCAGGGCATCTTTGTACCCAAAATATATAGAGGCATCATGAGGAAATATTTTGACAACTCTTCATATTCCTTTTATGGAAAATTTAATGTTGCAGAGGTCAGTTTTCTCACATTCTGTCTTCCACCAAGTCGATCGGAGTATAAAGAAGAAATGTCTCCAAACACAAGATAAAACAAGCAAGGAGATTCATTAAATGTGAAAAAGTACTAGCCCAAATATGAGCTTGGTGTATGCAATATTCAGTTAAATTAGCTATACCCTTAGATAGTTATTTTCAGCTAACATTAAAGCAGTTTAAAAGTGGCTGCTTTGTACGGGGAAAATCTTTTGGAGCCCTTTAAAAGCCAAATAGCCTTAAAAATGATAATTTAACTCTTAAAATGGGGGGAATCAAAGTAATTTTAGCCAACCTGATTAGTAAACTAGAACATAAGACATGTAAATCAGAAAATGAGTGTAAGGCTAAAGATAGCTACCAGCTTTTGCCTACCTTCTCTGATGGATAATTAATACATACACTGCTAACTGGAAGGCCAGGCCCAAGAATGGCTGGACGTTTGTAATGATAAACAATGTCTTTTTTTTTTTTTTAAGCGTTTGGTAGTTTTTGAAATAGATAAAATTTGATTGTTTTGTGCAAGAACGTTAAACAATTTTTCTTATGGAGTTTTCCTCTATGTTTAGATATATAATATGTGTTAATCTATCTTGTATTACTCCTGAGGGAATTCGGTGCCAAAAAAATTAAAATTCTGTGCACAATATTTTAAAAATGCAAATTGTATTTGTCAATAAATAAATGTGGCGGCTCCAGCATGGCAGTGGGGAGTACAGGGCACTGGCTGCATGGAGCTGGGAGATCAACCTGCAACCGCCTCACCAGGACACGGACTCAGGGGGTGAGGCTACCCCTGACACAGCGCAATGGCTGGGCCTGCCCCAGAAATACCCCGGAGCACTGGCCCTCGGCACCAGGTGTGAGCAGGCAGATGCAGAGCGGTGGTGTGGGGCAGAGCCCAGCGGGTGGTCTTGGGGTGGAGGGATAGAGCTCAGCAGGGGGGTATGGGTGCAGTAGAGCTCTGAATGCAGAGGGTGAGGTTTGGCGGAGGGGGGTGTTCAATTCGGGCAGGAAGCAGTCAGGGGCGGTACGGTGCTGGGGGATTTCTGTGGGTGGTTTTGACCCAGCCCTGGCCGCTCCTTGCAGGGGAAGGGGAAGAAGAAGAGGAAGTCCTGGAACTAGCAGGACAGGAACCACTGACCCAGGTGTCCCCAGCCACCGCACCCCCTCTCCTCGCAGTGATTTACTTCTCTGCCAGCTGCTCCAGGCACCCAAAACAATATGCTCACACTGCTGGAGAGGGGTACATGACTGCACTTGCAGCTTCCCTGTCACAAAGTCATTTTTCTGTGGGGAAGCAAATGTGAATTCTGTGTGCCCACCGTCGTACAGAATTGTCCCAGGAGTTAAATGGTATGTGTGATGAGTTGGAACCCCCCACCCCTTCTGGGATGCCACCCTGATGTGCTGCGGTTTAACTGAGCCTCCCCTGCTCAATCAGACTGGGCTCCCTCTCCTTGCTTTGCTGAATTAGGTTGTCCGGTCTCCTGCAGTACACACACACACACACACACAAACACACGTAGGGACACACCCCTCTGCAGACACAGACTGAAGTCAACTCTGTGTGAGGGGACTCCCCCAGAACTCATGTGCACAAATCTTTTTGGGAGATAAACCCAAAATAATATTGTCTTGCACTGTATAGAAAAATCTGCACAGTGCAAACTTAAAAAAATCCGTCCTCTTCCTCAATGTGAAGAGAGGTGTGCACACTTCTTCCCCCCTTCACCTCCTAGTTAGAAATTACATAAACTGGGTTATATTATAAACAAGAAATAAGTTTATTAACTACCAAAGGTGAATTTTAAGTAACTTGAGTGGCTTGAGTAACCAGAAACTTTAAATTGGTAATGTGGCATTGTTTTTATTTTTTAAAACATAAATACAATTTTTAAAACCTTCCTATTTTCCCTTTTCTCCCTGTCTTTCCATGTTCTTAATGACCCTCAGACCATTTTTGTTTTAGCTGGTGGTGGTGTGGCTTTAATGCAAACATCATCAGAACAATATCAAACAATTCTGAAGTTCTTGAAAGCGTTTTAATTCTATCCTGGGATTAATCTTCTAATTTTGTCCATGACATCATGTCCTGATGTTCACTGCTGTATGGGGATTTTTCAGAAAAATATTACATATATGGAGAGTTATTTCTTGCACTGCATTATGTTTTATTTTCAGGACTTAAAATAGGTTGATTAATATTTCTCATAGATACTGACAGGAGAAGAAGCCACTGCTTAGAGACAGGAACACCCTTACGAATGACCATAATGAGGTCACTAGCAGGTGATATATTTAAGACACTTTTCTGATGCAGTATTTTAATAAATATTTCTTAGGGGTTTTTTCATATGAAGCTGGGTTTTTGATGAGAGTTTTGATGTTCTCTGTTCTTAATGAATAGGGATTAATCAATGGGCTGCAAGCAGGAGCGGCGTCAGGGTTTTTGCCGCCCTAGGCAGCAGCGCTCCTCCTCGGAGCATTCGGCGGCGGGGGTCCTTCCGCTCCGCGTCTTCGGGGCACTTCAGCGGCGGGTCCCAGAGCGAGTGAAGGACTTGCCGCCGAATTTCCGCTGAAGACCTGGAGTGGAAGGACCCCCCGCCACCGAATTTCTGCCGAGGATGGCAAAATGCCGCCCCCCAAATCCTGCCGCCCTAGGCAACTGCCTAGGGTCTCCTAGTGGAAGCGCCGGCCCTGGCTGCAAGAGACAGAAGGAAGTAATTGCAGTAATTCCACCAAGGTTTTTGGTGAGATAAATCACACAATTAAATCTCAATTGATTTATGACAGCATCACAGCCAGCCCCGAACTGAACGTTTCTTATTTTTACTGTTGATTTCTTTTTAATAGGGATCTAACAAGAGTTGGGAAAGAAACAGTAAATAAATAAGATCAACTGAATGCTGAAACTGTGAAGTTGGCCTTTTGGGAGTACTGAAAGTCAGTTACTTCTCCCCACTTATTTACAGGCTGAAGATGGTTACTTATTTCATAGATTCTAATTTTAAAATATGTTCTTGTAAAATGATGCTATTGTATAATTTCTTTTTAATTTACGCCTGGGGCGGTAAGGTTTATGAATGGGTTATTCTTTTGTGAATTTGGGGCCAGGGATGTGTTTTTCCCACAAGTCTTTTTTTTGGGGGGGCGAGGGGGGAAGACATCTTTCAGTAGATGTCTGTTGCAACATGTCTTGATGGTTTTTACTCACATACCCAGCTGTACTCCATCAATGACTGCTGCAGGGTGATCAAGAC
Organism: Chrysemys picta bellii; assembly: GCF_011386835.1. Classification (NCBI taxonomy): domain Eukaryota; kingdom Metazoa; phylum Chordata; order Testudines; family Emydidae; genus Chrysemys; species Chrysemys picta. The sequence goes on along the minus strand of NC_088791.1, from coordinate 236,456,702 downwards.
AGTTGAACAATACTATTGCAGATTGTAACAGATTGTAAATACGGAGGTCTAGGTCAGAAGAGACCAATTGTGGGTCCTTGGCATGGTGGGCACAGTGAGAATAAATAGGAAGAGTGCGTGCTTCAGGCATGGACCACAGAACATCACTTGTCTAAGATCCTTTCTTTAGATTCATGTTGTTCAGTACTAGAATAAAATGTATACAAAGCCCTTTATGGCTTGAGTCCTGGGTATCAGATGAACTGCCTCTTTCTCCTGGCAGCTGAGATCATCAGGGACCTTAGAGCTGAAATTCCTAGATTTATACTTATGGATGCTGGTAGTGGTGCATACTCAGTGGAGAGCCCCCTATTTTGAAACTCATTTCCTATCTTGGTCTGACAGAGCACATGTTTTATGACCTTTTGGCTGTGCACTCAGGCTTTTTATGAGCAGATGGCTTATTTTGGAGGGACTCTTTCTTTTTTTCTGGTAGACATAGGAAATCTGTTTAGTGACTCTTCCTATTTGTTTTATTTTGTTGTTTTTAAGAGGGTTAATTTGAATAATGTTTGTATGCATTTTTAAATATGTATTGTTTCTGAGTGTAGATCAGTGGTGTCCAAAATGTGGCACTCAAGGCTCTAACCTGTGGCTGCGGGCAAATGTTAAAAACATTGATGTTTGATTATCAATTGAAAATAGGCTCTCTGAGCTACATTCTGTGATTTTTATGTGTTTGAATCAGCCAAGACAATGCAGGGAGACGATAGGAGGCCTTGCCTACCGTCACTTTCCCTGTAGCCCTAGGAGTAGCTCTGGTGTGAGCCATGATTACTCTGAGCAACTTCACAGCTCCCCTTCTGACTGCCCGCTGCATCACAAGAGAGGGAGGAGCTCTGGTTGCTCCATTGCCTGTTTCACTGTTGTGCGGCGGGTGGAAGCTCTGTTGGCTCTGCCCCAATCTAGGGGAGCACCTAGCAAAAGATGGCTCCCTCCTCTACACAGTTGCTCAGGAGAAAGGAAAAGAGAAGCAGACAATTATGGCTTTCTGATTCTCTGCTCCAGCTGGATCAGAGTAGCCTGGGGCCTGATCTAACCTGAGTCAGCAGCTGGCAGCAGTCCTCTACAGGGCATACATACTAGCTGGAGATAGCCATAAACAGTAGAACCTCAGAGCTACGGACACCTCGGGAATGGAGGTTGTCTGTAACTCTGAAATGTTTCTAACTCTGAACAAAGCGCAGCTCGGGCTCAGGATCCAGCAGCTAACACTCCAGGCCAGGATTCAGCAGCAATTGAGCTCTGTACTCAGCCCCGGCATAAGTTTGCAAGCTTGTCCCACTCTGGGCAAGTGTGCGTGTGTGTGTGCGTGCGTGCGTGTGTGTGTGTAAACAGCTATGTAGACCCCCAGTGCTACTCCTGCTCTGCTGGCTCCAGCTGCCTTAGCCTGTAAGTGGTTGCCCCGCGAGTGGGGTTGGGGTGGGGACAGGGAGTCCAGATGTGCCTACCTTTAAGATGCAATACAGGCACAGTACAGTACTTGCCTTTTTTTGTCTCTGCTGCTGCCTGATTGGTTACGACTGGTTTCACATGGTTTCTGGTTGACCGGTCAGTCCGTAACTCTGGTGTTTGTATCTTTGAGGGTCTACTGTAGTAGTATACTCTAGCCACTCTTCATACTGATATGTTCCTTGCACACAGGAGCTAGCTGTCAACTGTTAAGGGGAATCCACAGCAGGTGACTTGGGGGTAAAACCTGCTCCATTTGTATGCCCTGAGCTATGCAAAGGAAATAGAATGAAACAGAAAGCTTGCCTTAAAATATCAATTGTGGCCCCTTGAATTTTTCAAAATACAATACAACCCCTGTTATCTGAGCCTCCATTATCTGGCTGTCTGTCTTAACTGAACCAGGTGGTGGGGCTGACAGCTGGAGCCCAGCTGCTGCCCAGGGCTGACTGCCGGAGGCCCACCGCTTCTCCTGATTATCCAAATTTTTGATTAGCGGATCTGGCCCCGGTCCCAATTAGATTGCATAAATGGGGGTCCATCTGCACAGGCCTTCTTGCAGGATTGGGACATTATTGGGATAATATAAAAATTTATTTTATAATTACATTGGAGTTATGTCTCATCTTAAATCCTAGTCTGTCTTGTTAAAAATACATAACTTGAATAAAAGTCAGCAATAGTCAAAACATAATTTTCTTTTTCCTACATGTGCTGTTAGTTTACTTTTGCACTTTAAATAGGTCATGGAGAAAAAACTTGTCAGTTTTGTTTTCAGATGCTCATGTTTCAAAAACTGCAGGAAATGTTTAAATCAAACCAAAAAATGGAAGAGGAAATCAGTAAGGTTATGTTTAATACAAAATTTAAATACCTGTGTCTCTTAGGATGCCTTTTATTTTGCCCCTTTTAAAGAAAATTCATAGAATATCAGGGTGGGAAGGGACCTCATCTAGTCCAACCCCCTGCTCAAAGCAGGACCAATCCCAAGATAGATTTTTGCCCCAGATCCCTAAATGGCCCCCTCAAGGATTGATCTCACAACCCTAGGTTTAGGAGGGGCCAATGCTCAAACCACTGAGCTATCCCTCCCCCCACCTGGATGTGTTGCCAACAGATGTAATTTCATTGCTGGTTTTATGATATTCAATGTTTATTTAAAGTCCAGCTTCCTTGAGACTGAGGTGAGAACCTCAGCTTTAATTTTTTTTTTTTTTTTTTTTTTTTGTAAAGTAACTTTCTAGCCTTCATGATTTCAAAGCAAATCTTGAAGATGTGACTGAGTGCACCCAGAAGGCTTCAAAACCTTAACACAAATAAGCAAAATCTCAATTTATTTTTAAGACAGTCACAAATTTCCAATTCATAGGGCGGGTACGAGACTGACTCAGTTCTGAAAGTTTGAGGTTGGCAGCAGTACTGTTCACAGGCTTGGATGGCCACAGCTTGTGGGTGCGGTTGCTGATCGTATGTGCTCACTGAAGTGCCAAGGGCACCTTGGGTCAGGGAGTGTCTCTTTTTGTACCCTGCACAGCGTGGCGCACCCTATTGGCTCTAGGTAACACAGTGCAGATTGCACAGATAGTGCTCCGCTGCACATTTTGGCTTGCACAAGGCAAGCAGAGCAGGCCCCCTCCTGTTGAAAGTGGGGGCCTATGCGTGCAGCAGGTGGAGACACAAGCATAGATGCTGGAAGGGACTAGGGGCGCACACACCCCCTGGCTTGAAGTGGTTTCCACCATATACAGGGTGTACAGCTTGGTTCAGCGGCTCTCAGCGCCCCCACTATACACATTGTTCCAGGGCTTCCGGACACAAGAGGCTCCTGGGCCCGCTGGAGGGAGAGGGGATTTACCTGCCCTCTGAGCGCCCCTGGGGCGGTGCGCGGCGGGCTGCCGGCGCTGCGGCAGAGGATGCGCTGGCAGGAGCAGCCCTGGAGGGGGGGCGAGGCGAGCGGCTGCAGCGGGAGGAGGGGCCGGGCTGCCTGTGCCGTCACAACCGGGTCGCTGCTGAGCGTGTCTGCGCCGCTGGAGCCGCGGCTGCGGGGTGGGGGCGGCGGAGCGGGGCGCTGCTGCGAGCCATGTTGGGCGGGAGCGGCTGAGGAGCGGGGCGGCGGAGGTAAGGCGGAGGCTCGTTTCCCGGGCTGTCCCCCCCCCCCAGCCTGCGGATGCCCGGGGGGCGGGCGCTGCGTTCGGTGCAGCAGCAGCCGGGGCGACCAGCGGGCGGCAGCGGCCCCTGCTCCGGACCGCGCCCCGGCTATGGCCAGGGGGCGCTCGGTTCCCCTGGCGCTGCCCCCGCGGGCAGGGCTGGTTCCCGGGGGGCCGGGGGAAGCGCCGCGCTGTCAGCAGCCCGCGCGTGGTGGGGGCGTTTGTGACCGTGGCTCCGGGCTGCCGGGGGTTTGGTTTCGAGCGCGGCTGCGGCGATGCCGGTGCCCGAGTGACAGCCCGGGCGCCTGCCTGGAGCCTGCCCCGCCGCGCCGCGCCGGGGCGGGATGTGACAGCAGCTCGGCTAGTGCGTGAGCGTGGCGACTGGCTGGTGCAGAGACCGAGGGCATCAGTTTGCAGGGAGGGAACAAATCCTGATTTGTAAGTAGTAAAAGCAGATCTCCGGGTGTCTGCGCGACAGCTGCTCAGCTACAGTGGTGTGGGCTAACCTGCAGGCCTGGCAGGCAGATACCGGGGCTTCTGCTCCTTGTGAGCATAGGAATCAGTGATGCATTAGTCAAGGGGTCTGCTGTATTTTCTACCCAAATAATGGGGAATGTTGAGTTTCCCTACTTAATCCCGCGGGTTAAGGTGTTCATATGCAGTATCCATTTTGAACAGGTTTATGATGCTTAATGTTTACTTAACAGGCAGTGTCAAGGTGTCTCTCCAATTTCAAAAAATCGTTTTCTTCCAACTTCCCACTTATCAGTCCAGCTGTTTGTAGGCCATATTGATTTTTTTCCATGTCAGCATAATTTTGTTTTCTGTATTGTTGATCTTGAGAAGTGGGCTACTGTGATCACTTTAAAATAGCTGTGCCTATTGTGTGGTGTTTTTGAGGGGGAAAATAGATGCATATAAATAACTATCTTGCAAACAGATGCAGAACTTCAAAATTGATTTTTGTAATTAACCCTGCCCAACAATCCATTTGAATTTTTTATTATGTGACATTTGCATTGTCATTTCTTTTCTTCCATGTTTCTGGGTATTTTATCACAGAACCTGTGCTTTGACATTAGTATGGACACCTCTTTTATTATTTTGTATAGTGATGTTAGTGTACATGATATTTTACAGGAATACTTGATGGCAAGGTCTTTGCACCTGAGGAATTTTAGATCTGAATTGTATGTCTATTTTTACAGAAGTACTGTGATCTTAACACTAAGTGTTAAGTTCAAAATGGTACAATGTATTGCATCCACCTCCTCCCCCCTCCTTTGCAAGTGACTCTCTTCTGAGTTGGAAGTGCCACCTGATGTTACTCCAGAGCTTGAGTGGGAGGAATTACCTCCCATCCAATGCATTACTCAAGTTGAAAAAAATAAGTTGGAGCAGGGTTCGAAGCCCCCATTTGCAAACCAGATTGCTTGCTTGTACCTGGGGTGCCATGAGGGTTCTTGTGATCTCTGCCTCTCCAGTTAAGTTATCATGCAAGGGGCAGAAAGAGGCCACAGTATCAGGACTATTGTCATATGGACAAAGAACATGACAAACATGACCCAGGTGGGTTGAGTAGATGATGGAGAGGGAGTACAAAATTTGAGAGAGCATCCACTTTGAAAGTGGATTAAGCTAGAATGGAAAAAGGCATTCTTCTTCTGGAATATGAATGTCCACACTGGGAGCTATTCTGGAATAGTTTATTCTGCAATAACCATTCTGGTCAATTTCCACATTCAGACAAGCCCTAAAAGGAAGAAGATTGCTTATTTGTTTTGTACATATCTTGGATTTTATTATCCATGTGCAAGACCAGAGTATATCAACAGCGGAGAGCTATCTGCATAAGAACATACTGGGTCAGACCAAAGGTCCATCTAGCCCAGTATCCTGTCTTCTAACAGTGGCCAATGCCAGATGCCCCAGAAGGAATGAACAGAACAGATAATCATCAAGTGATCCATCCCCTGTCATTCATTCCCAGCTTCTGGCAAACAGAGGTTAGGGACACCATCCCTGCCCATCCTGGCTAAAAGCTATTGATGGACCTATCCTCCATCAGTGTATCTAGTTCTTTTTTTATTTTGGTTTTCTAAACCAAAGGGAATGATACAGAGGTGATTGTATGTGCATTTGATTCAAATTTTTAACTCAGTCATGTCAGTTGAGGTGAGTTTAAAAGTGCGGGTTGTCCTGGAGAAAACACTCTCTCTTTCCCCCTGTGAAAACAGCTTTACGCTTGTGTTTGTCTCAAAGTCTCCTGTTTTTAAAAGCTCACTGTTGAGCTCTGTTTTTCTTCTAAAGATTCAGTTCAACAGGTTGCTTGGCCTCTGGGAACTCCTAGGTGAATATAAGCCAATTATTTTCCTCCCAGTGTCTCACTAAACTCAACACTACTGTTAAATGTTGGAGGAGAGCTGAGACTGGTGTGGAAATGCATGTGTATAAACTTCATGTACCTTTACATGTGTATAAACTTCAATATTTTAAAATTTGAAACCTTAGCACTTTGTGTCAGCTAGTCCAAATTTAGACATGCAGTTTGCTACTGCTCCCCAGCCATTAGTACCAGGTTCAGTTAGTTTCTATTGTAATGTAGTACTCTATTTTCAGCACCTGTGCCAGACATGTTTCTTAAAGACTGACATATGATAGCTTTACACTGGAATGAATTTGTTTTTAATGATCACATTTGAATATAATCCCTAATGTGCACTAGTACCTTTTGAGAATACCAATGAAAGAATCATTACAAGGAGTCATTTGAGCTGTAGAAGGAAGATGGCTGCCTGATTCTGAACTCTGTGACCAAGATCCCTACAAATTAGATGTTTGCCTAAATCATCCTTACCCAAAAAATTTCTACAGCACTTTTAAAAGGCACTTGAACTTACATGGATGATAGCAAAACCTTCCAAATCTCTGATGGAGCAAAGAACACTGAAAGAGTTGAGATAAACAGCTGTGACACCTCTACCACTCAAAACGCAGACTGAGAACGGAATCTCAGCCATGTAGCAGGCTCACTCGTGCAGAACTACACCTCTACCTTGATATAACGCTGTCCTTTGGAGCCAAAAAATCTTACTGCATTATAGGTGAAACAGTGTTATATCGAACTTGCTTTGATCCACCGGAGTGTGCGGCCCCTCCCCCCCCGGAGCTCTGCATTACCGTGTTATATCCGAATTCGTGTTATATCGGGTCGCGTTATATCGGGGTAGATTTGTACTTCTGATAACATCACAAGCGTGCAGTACATTCTGGGCACAGTTCAGATGATGCTGCATGATCTGACTGTGTGGATAGCAGAGGCTGAAGAACAGGTTTCGGCTTTGGAAGACCAATCCTGGGCTGTACAAGAAGTGGAGGCAAAATCTGCCTGACTTGATAAAAGCCCTGCAGGAGAAAGGGGATAAGATCTTAGCACTGCAATATAAGGGTCATGGCAAGCTAATTCCTTCATTGCACATTAATCAAGCTGCCTTGGGACACAGACTTTGATCGGGTGCACAGATCACCTGCATCTAAGCCTCATTTAGATATCTGAGGATGACAACTAGGAGCTGGGGGGTCCAGGGAGCAATCCAGAGCAGGCAGCCTGGCAAACCTGGAAATGATAGTTTCTCAGTACAGAAATGCTGAAACATTTGCCCTCCACCTCTTCCCCTAATTCGCATAGAATCATTGAAGTGTAGGACCGCAAGGGAACTCAGTAGGTCTTCTAGTCCGGTCCCCTGCAGTCAAGGCAGGACTACATAATAACTAGACCATTCCTGACAGGTATTTTTGACCTTCTAAAAGATGGTGTCCTAGCTCCATTCCCATGAACTGCTCTTATCTTGATACTGCAAATGCCCAGATAAATATGCTAGTTACTACCAATATCCTCGATCAACACTTACTGTAAGAGATTGGGAGAATTCTCCAGTCTCAGAAAATACTTTTGCCAGATATTGTCCAGAGTCTGGCTTGGTTTGGTAAGCATAGACATGGGGTAAGTAACCTGGAACAGATGATGATGTCCAGCTCTCAATACTTAGAAGTATCTACTTATTGATAGAACTGGAACCCCTCCCCCCCCCAAAAAAGGTAAACTGCTCCAATTTACAATCTTATATAGATTGTGATCTAGGATCGACCTTTTAAAATTACAAGATCCTTCTTGAGCTTCCATCCTATACTCTCTCAAGAGAAAATACTGTTCCTCTTCCATTGATCTACCACTTAGAGGCAAGGCACAGAATCTTGCCCATAGTCCTTGGTCCTAGACCTGAGATCAATGATCCATTACTATGCAGTATGAACCTTTAAAACTGTATGTGCATTTTACACACTCTTCACTCATGAGCACTATATGGACCACATTTCACTTCTTCCTTTCTTCCCTTCTCCCCTTTTCCGATGGTCTGTCCACTGATGAGCTACGTCCCCTCTTCCTTGGATTTATTATTTAATTGCTATATACCTAACTAAAAGCACTTAACTAGAAACCATATTTAAAAAATACATGTTGTGGATTAACATTTTTCAGAAGTTTTAGAATGGCTGTGCCTGGTCTACAATAACCAGGGAGACAGATTTAAACTGTCTTAGCCTGAACTGTTTTAAAATCACGTTTAATGCTGGTTCTCCAATGTGGTTTCATCTTCATTGTAGACAAGGTTGTGCTGTTTCCTGTCAGTCTGCCCTGTCTCTCCAGCTTAATACTCATCTGATGCAGTCACAGCGGCCTCTCCATCACCTCCATAACTAGTTCTTTCACTTGTGCTGCCTCACCTATTTGGAAATCCCTTCCTCACAGTCACCATATCATGTGAGTCGGAGGAAAAAGTGAAAAGAGACCAAGTAGAAATCTGATTGAAAGCAAAGGTAGGCCAAATAAAATGGGAAAGTCAGAGATGAGTGTGACAGGTTTGGTCACAGAGACCCTCTTGGGACTGCCACCTGATGTGCTGAGACTACCTCTGAGCCCATTTTCCCTGCCAGCTTGGGACTTCAGAAACCTGCCTTGTTGAGCCAGACATGCTAGCCTGCTGCAAACACAGACCCAGGGTCTGAACCATGTCCTCCAAAGCTGCAGGCTTTGACTGAAAACCACTTAGCAGGTTACTTATCTCCAGCACCCAGATACACAGCTCCCAATGTGATGCAAAGTAAGTTACCAAGCCAAATAAAACAAAATATGCAAGTCTAAGCCTAATACAGTAAGAAACTGAATACAAGTAAATATCACCCTCTGAGATGTTCCAATAAGCTTCTTTCATAGACTGGACTCCTTCCTAGTCTGGGCCCAATCCTTTTCAGACCAATGTTGTAGTTTATGGTCTGGGTCCAGCAATCACTTACACCCCTGTGGTTACTGTCCTTTGTTCCAGTTTCTTTTAGGCATGTCTTTGCGGTGGAGAGGCCATCTCTTGAGCTAGTTGAAGACCAAATGGAGAGGCTTCCAGGGCCTTTTATAGTCTTTCTCTTGTGGGTGGGAACCCCTTTGTTCTTCTGTGTAAAATCACAGTAACAAGATGGAGTTTGTAGCCACCCGGGCAAGTCACATGTCCATGAATGATTCAGCTTTTTGCAGGCCAACGCCATTGTTTACATGGTAGTTTGAAGATTCCCAGGAAAGCTCAGATGTGGATTGGCATCTCCCAAAGTCCATTGTCAGTTAAGTGTTTCTTGATTGGGCACTTACTCAGAATAGGTCTTTCTCAAGAAGCTGACCAAATGCTTCACTGATGCTACTTAGAATCAAACACATTGAGATACAAGTACATAGCCAATATTCATAACTTCAGATACAAAAATGATACATACAGACAGCATAATCATAACCAGCAAATTACAACCTTTCCATAGACACCTTACTTGACCTCCTTTGTACAAGATTTGGTGCAACTATAGGACCTTGGTTACAACAATGATCTATATGGTCACAGTTCATGTCAATAATGCCACAATGAACATCGTAAATAAGAGGAGCTACTAAGAGGATGATGCTGACTTTGGCTGTAGAGGGATAATACAGATACAACTGGCTCTTGTCGTTTGCACTGCACTATAATTAGGTTACCCAAAACAAGACACTGGCAAACAAACCCCTCAAGCACCTGCCTGGATCTTGTCTCTGTGTTGTCCTCATTCCTCTTCAAAAATTAAGGTTCAGTCATGTTGGATCAATCAACGCAGAGTAGTTGAGCATGCTGGGCTCCTATTTCCACTTATTTCCATTAAAGCAGATGCTTTTCTATCTCTTATAGAGGAAAGGAAGTTACCAACTGTCCAGAAATATTAGTTAGCACTTTCAAAATTCTTTTGAAGCTGGAGATAGAATGAAGGTATAATCTAACCAGGAAGAGGGTTCCCCCTTCTAGTCCATTGAATACCCATCACTAAATGTCTGCCCGTTTGGATTGCTCAGCATCCACACTATCCACACAGTAGTTTGTAGATGAGTAGTTACAGATACAATGAAGTAAACCACATCGTATCCTAAACTTATGAACTATGTCTCTACTTGTTTGCAAACACTTCTACGATGTATCATTTTCTTGTTTAGTATTTGTTTCTTAGCACTGAGGAAAATAATCTTATATTTAATAAGCACTTTGCAGGGCAATACCACTCCATATAAGTGGGCTTTCCTGTAATACGTACAACTCCAAAGCTAAGGTGTAACATACACAGATTGAATTTGGTGACTGGCATTTCTCCTGGAGGTAATTTTCTAATGCATAACCTATAAATCACTAAGAGTAATAGCAGTCAGAGAACTACTAGCTTTGCCAAGAATGGGTTCTGCTACTTTGTCTTCACAGTTAGCGCCTTTGCATTGGGGAAAAGTGTAGTACCTTTTTACTACTAATGATGAGATATTGTCTTTCTGTGGTCCTATGGCTCAAAATTGCTTCCATTTAAAGCATTAACCATTGCTGGTCTGTGGTGTGGATGTAGGCTTTGTAAGTATTTTTACAAATAACCTTCAAGAATGAGAGGTATAGTGAAATTTTAATATTCGCAAACTGCATCAAGTGAACAGCTTTTCATCAGGCTTTTTAATATGTGCCTGCCTTAGTGCCCTGTTCATTCTTTCCCCACTCTCTTTGCATTTGTCCAATATGTATGGAATGGACTTTCTCAGGTTCTTTATTCACATCGCACTTAAAAAACAAACAAACAAAAACAGTAACAGAAGACGCCTCTGGTGCCCTCAAGAACTGAATTAATAACGAGGGATGGGGAAAACTAAATTGTCCCATATTCCTGGATTTCTCAGTGCAGCCTGTCTATGTATGTAATCTTTAAACTGTAAGCTTCTTTGGGCAGGAGCTGTCTTTATTTTTATGCACGGTGTAGTGCTGAGCTCACTATTGGTGCCAAACAAAGTGGATTATATACCATATTTCATAGACTGTTAAGGCTAGACGGGGCCATTGTGATCATCTAGTCTGACTTCCTGCAGAACACAGGCCATAGCACCTCACCCTATAATTCTTGCATCAAGTCCATAAATTCTGGTTGAGCTAGAGTATCGCTTTTAAGAAAGACACCGAATCTTGCTTCAATTTGCATTTTTAAATACACAACCATTAAATTGTCTGACCCTAACAATGAGTGCAATGACCAAACATTAGTTGAGGAAAAACAAAAACACGTTTTGATAATGAATGTGAATATTGTGAACTTTTAATGGAGAACACACAGGGACAAGCAATTTAAGTTTCTAATTTGTCTGTATCTAGAAGGCAGTTTCTGTGAAGGTGGTGTTGGAAGGAAGGACAGCAATGTAATGGTTTGGTTTTGAAATTATATGTTGGAAGCAACTAGAATTGACACCAATGCAAAAACTTTCTGTTTGTGTTTTGAAATGCTCATTATAAGGCCTCTTCATGTAGCTTTTCATGAAACATGAAAGTTATTCAGTATGAATTCAGTCATCTAAAAGCTGTATTTTCACCATAGGGTGAGGCTGATAAGTACTAGTGTGTTGCTAGTTCTGCTGACAGTCTTCTGTGTGTCAGTATTATTTAAACAAACACTATAGCATTTATTAAAAGAATATCTCATGTCAAATCCTGTGGAAATGTTACATGTAGCACTCTATAAAATCTGGCCTTGCATTGGAAAGCTACCCACAATAGCAATCGCTACAGGATTTCTTGAACACTTTCCGAGTATGGTTTACATTTTAAAAGAGGGATTATCTTGTGGACTCTGTACCCTTCCAATCATGATTCTGTGGACCCATACCCCTTTTTTCACAATCATATAACACCAAATAGACAGTTAAATGAAAAAATATTGCTAGGGAAGTAATGTGTTTAGCTGTTTTTAAAACCAGTTTAACAGATGGAAACCAGGAGCAGGAAGCCAGTAACATGGGACCACTCTGCTCTCTGTGGTTCATGCACCTGAATAAAATTGTGGCTACCTGGGGTTTTGTGCTCATCATTATGCTGCACTGTCTGTCGACTTGGAACTTCAGGGGGACAGTAGGATTAGAATTTAATTCCTGCCCCAAAATCATAGGCAGCTGCCACTTGAGCTCAAGGATTCTGGGAATGTTACAGTGTTGGGGGCAGAGTAGAAGGCAGTGCTGTACATGCAAGCAAGCCAGTTCACTATGGTAGTAGTGAGACACTGGGTTTTTATCCTTTGTGATAAGTTATCACATACAAAAAACTCCTATGTTAATAAAACATTGTCAGGGTTGCAAAGTCAAACATTAAAAGTTAGGCAATATCAGAATTAAGATTGCCGTTGCAAAGTCAAGGTTGTATAACTCATCTCCACTAACTCATTTTACTTCATCCATGGTGTCTTTTGTTGCCTGCTTCATCGCTCAGTGTGTTTCTAATGCAAAGACAATTGGTAGTAGCACACGCCCTTGTCTAACTCCAGTCACAATATCGAATTACTCACCCAGGCCTGCATCCAATTATACTGCTCATCTCTTTCCATCAGCTTGTCTGGGATCCCAGAGGTAGCAATATTCCACCAGGTGTCGAATGCTTTCTTAAAGTCAATACATGTGATTAAGGTGTGCTTTTGCCAAGCAGCAGCTTTTTCGATGATCTGTCAGAGTGAAGATCTGTTCACAACATGATGTACCTGGATGGAACCCAGCCTAATCTCCTCATAATATTTCATCTACTTCATTCTGTTCAGCATAACGGTGCCCAATACTTTGCCCGAGGTTGGTAGCAGTACAATAGCTCCTAGGTTCATTGAGTGATTATGATCACCCTTTTTAGTCAGTGACACTGTGATACCATCTTTCGAGTCTTGTGGCACTTGTTCTTTCACCAATGTTTCATTACTGTGTTTAGTTGTCTACTCAGTCAGAATTTGCCTCCTGTCTTTAGTTGAATTCTGTTAACCCCCAAATCTTTCCCCTGTTTGAGGTCTTTGATGGTTGCTTTAATTTCATGAGATGTTATTGGTCCCTCTTCTATTTCTAATTTAGTATTGGCATTTCTCTTAAACCTGAGCATGATCATCTGCCCCAGGCAGTTTAATATGGAATGGAAATTTTTGCCATTGTCTGGCTTGTTCTTCATGCATTTTCAACATCTGTACCCAAGAGTCCCTGGTGAGCATCACCTGTGACTGGTTCTTCCTGAGAGGTCTATCACTGTTCTACAGAGCTGCTTGATGTCTCCCCTTTGTGCTGCTTCCTCTTCCTCTTCAGTCTTCTCCTGAAACCAGGCACTTCTATCTTACCTGCTTCTCCCCTTTATTTCTTTGTCATCTTCTCTGTATGTGCCACTGGGTAGCAACAGGATGTCTCCCTTGTTCCGTAGGGCATACACGTTGCAATCACCTGAGCTTGCTTTGATCTCCTTATTTGATATTTTCTGTGATGTCCTGCTCTGTCAGCTCGCTTACTCTCTCATTTGTTATTTTGTCTTTCCCTGAAATGGAGCCAAAAACCCAAGTATGGCAGATCTCAATGAAAGCTGAGATCTCGTGACATTGAATTCTAATGACCAAATCTGTAACAAAAGTAGGTACATGGAATGTATGTACTTTGTATAATCTGGGAAAGTTGGCACCGGTTACGTGAGAAATGAAAAAAGCACCATCTGACCATACTTGGTGTCAGTGAAACGAGATGGGCAGGAAGTGGGAAGATGGTGTGTGATGGTGCTGCAATCTTATACAGTGGAACCTCGATTGTCTGATTGGGGCCATGTCGGATAACCAGAAATCCAGATAAACTGGAGAATGAGTGGTAGGGCTCAGGTTGTCAGCGCAGGGCAGTGGGACTCCTGCTGTTGTGCTGACAGCTGAAGCCCCAGCTGCTAACAGCCCCAGGCAGCTGATGGTTCGGTTAATACAGAGAGCTGGATAATGGAGGCTTGGTTAAACAGTTCTACTGTACTTGGGATGTGGAATGGACAAAAGAGGTGTAATTATGTTTGATCACATCACAACAAAGCCTCTGCTGGCTTGGGAGCTAGTGAACAACAGAATAACAGCCAGGCTGCAAACAAGACACATTAAGCATGCAATAATCTGAGTGTATGCACTCACAAATGCAGTAGGTGACAGTGAAAAGGATGCATTCTCTGCGCAGGTGCAGCAAGTATTTGATGATGTGCCTAACCATGACATTAACTTGATAGACAACTTCAATGCACAAATTGGCAACAGCTCTGTTGGCTGGGAAGGCTTTATGGGCACAGCAGCAGAAGGCATCCAAACTGATATGGCAAACAGTTCTTGAATTTCTGTGGCACAAACAACCTAAAGATAGGAGGCAGTCTCTTCTAGCACAAGAGGATTCACAAGATCACATTGAGATCACCAGACAATATGATTGTCAGCCAGATAGATCATGTGTTTATAAATAAGAAATGGACGTCTTTTTGGAGGGATGTCAGAGTAAGCAGAGGAGCAGATGTTGGCTCAGATCATTCTCTTTTAGTGGGTACATTACAACTTCAAGTGAAAAAGATCACAGAGCATTAAAATCAGATGGCTTCTTCCTTCATGTTGATCGGGCGCCAGTGGGGTGGGTGGGTGTGAACTGCAGTTTTTTTCAATGGCTTATAGCATGTCTAAATTTGGGCTGACTTCCCATGGGATGTCAAAGGGCACCTCCCTGAAACAAAGCTCCCCCCCTCCCCCCCTTGCCAAATTTCAAATCCTTGCTCTGTAGCGTAGGGGCATTAGATCATTTCAAAGAAAAGGTCCCAATAATTTTTTTTAAACATACATTATTTTGTCTATTATTTCCTAGCTTTGTTCTCGGAAAGAGGCTACAGCTGAACCATTTTGGCATGGAAAACTTCAGCCCACATGGTTAAAGTTTGGCAAAGTTATAGGCAATTGAAAATAGATCCTTGTAATGGGAAGTGTCAGGCAACCTTAATCATAACTGTAGTGTGCATTGGTGAGAACACAAAGGCCCCTCCCCCTTTTGTTAGGTGCCATTGGAACATTAAAGAATGTAAAGTGCAGGATCCCTGTGTTTGTCCCATGTCATAACATCTTCCTCAGGCTCCTCCACTCTCCCCAAAACAGTAACACATGGCACTGTGAGCAGCATAGAGTCTCTGAACACCATGGAAAAACATTTGTTCAGTATGAACTCAAAGATACAAGTGCTACCAAATGAACTGCCAACAGTACCTAGGCTTTCGATCATTCAAATAATGAACTGGTCTGATCCTGCTTAGCTTATGAGACCTGACAAAATTGTAGCCTGAGGGAATAGACCTTTATTTCATGCTGTTAGTAAAATTAAAACTCTTGTATATTTCAAATATTTGCAAGAAGAAAATTCACAAAGAATAGTTGAATTTTTTCCCCCCTATATTAACTGGCATGGTTTAGCCCAGGGGTTGGCAATGTTCGGCACGCGGCTCACCAGGGTAAGCACCCTGGCGGGCCGGGCCAGTTTTATTTACCTGCTGACGCGGCAAGTTCGGCCGATCGCGGCCCCCACTGGCCGCGGTTCGCCGTCCTGGGCCAATGGCGGCAGCGAGAAGCGGCGCGGGAAAGCGATGTGCTGACCGCGGCTTCTTGCCACCACCATTGGCCCGGGACGGCGAACCACGGCCAGTGGGGGCCGCGATCGGCCGAACTTGCCGCATCAGCAGGTAAATAAAACTGGCCCGGCCCACCAGGGTGCTTACCCTGGCGAGCTACGTGCCAAATGTTGCCGACCCCTGGTTTTAGCCCCTTAGCCCAAGCGGAGTTGGTAAGAACTATATTTCTATTAAGATTACTTAATATGTAGGGGTACTTGTTACATTACAATAAGAAGGCCTTCAACACAAGATTTAAATTCAAGTTTCCTGCTTCATTTTGTGAAAGGTTCTCTGTTAAACCTAGATAGTGTCACGTAGAAAGCAACATGAAAACTCTGTGATCTCTGTCTCAATATCTAAAGTGTTCTGTACTAAATACACTAAGGTCAGGCTACAACTCTGTTCTCTCCTGGCAGGAAGGCTTCTTGGAAACACAATCTGTTATGCCCAGAAGGATGTCTCATTCTTGTTTATATAATGTATAAAAAGCTAGCAGAGCGAAATATAATTAATAAGAAATGTAAAAGTGGTCTCCTGTACTAAATGAATCCTGTGCTGAGATTGCTGGCTGGATTTGTGTTAGGGTTGCCAGCCCTGCAGGATTGTCCTGGAGTCTCCAGGAATTAAAGATTAATCTTTAGTTAAAGATTGTGTCATGTGATGAAACCTCCAGGAATACATCCAACCCAAAGTGGCAGCCCTAATTCATATTGTTGACTGATTAAACTTTGAGAGAATTTCAGTCATTCAGAAATAAATAAAAAATATATATATATATAGTTTCTGAATCAGATTGTCTTGATTGGATAAAATGTTCAGTAATTCTGTTTTCTCAGCTGGTCAAAATGCAGTAGCCCAGGAATGGTAGAAGGCCCATTGTCTCTAGGTACTGTGGGAACCTGTTGATTTCTGGGGGAATTGAGGGGTTCAGCACTCTGTAATATTGGGTCCAAAATTAGCAACTGCATCAACATGTATTAGATAGGATGGCTAGACTTATAACAGTGATTTGGCAGAGCATAAATAAAGCCATTATAAAAACATCACAGGCTCAACTAGAGCTTTAAATTAGCTATCTGTACGTGCAGGGAATTGCATTGCTCTTCAGTGGCCACTGCAATGCCACTTATCTCCAAGCAGGATAATCCTGCCTGGGGAGAATAGGCTCCTGCTGAGTCAGGGTCTCTGCTCCCGCCCCTGAGCAGCTGCCAAGCCAATCTCCTGCACACACAGTTGTTACAGAAGAGCTGCTCTAGAGACGCAGTGTGAGGAGGCAGATACAATGGGAGACAATAAGTGGGGTGCAAATGGAAGGAAATACGATGGAAGACACAAGCTTTTTAATCAACCTTCCTCATTGGAAGGTACCAGTGGTTTGGGGTGGATCTTCCTCCTCACAGGGTGTGTCTATAATACCCGCAGGATCGGCGGGCAGCGATCGATCCAGCGGGGGTCAATTTATCACGTCTAGTCGAGACGCGATAAATCGACCCCACCCCCCCCGAGCGCTCTCCTGTCGACTCCTGCACTCTGCTGCTGCAAAAGGTGCAGGCGGAGTTGATGGGGGAGCGGCAGCAGTCGACTCACCGCAGTGAAGACACCACGGTGAGTAGGTCTAAGTACGTCAACTTCAGCTACGTTATTCACATAGCTGAAGTCGTGTAACTTAGATCAATTTCCCCTCCCCCAATGTAGACCAGGCTCCACACACACATGCTAAAGCCCCATCTTGTGATTTGAAACTACTTTGCTTCCTCACTTTTGTAGCAGCAGGTGACAGTTAGCTTGTCCCAACATTTTGCTAATAAATCTTATTTCTTACTTAGCCAAGAGAGTTATAAATTTCAGAGGACCAAACATGACACAAGAGCAGAGAAGTGCTCCATTTTCCTGCTTTATCTCCACTGCTGTGCTCTAAGGCAATTTACAGATTCCCCTGTGGGAGAATTACATCTTTGCTGCTCATGCACATAGCACTTCCCTGTAGGTTATAACTTGCCTGGAGTGGAAGTTTCTCCCTTGCCCCCATTAGTCAGTTAATCCATCAATTGATTCTAACAGTAGTAAATCTGGATGTTCCCATTGTTCATGTGACTGTCCAAGGATAGACAAAAGGAGGTGGGGCTGACCCTACTGGCCTTAGTGGCAGCCTGTTGGGGTTAAGTGGCTTGGCAGATGCAAAAAAAAAAAAAAAGAAAGAAAAGGAACAGGAACAACAACCCGTAGCTGCAAATCCCCCTTTTTGGGTCCTTAAAATAAATTTCTCTGTTTCTATGCGGCAACATGAGGGGAATTTTGCCTTTCTTTCCAGACAGACACAAAAGGAGCCCAGGGCTGTGCCCCTTGCCCCCCCAGTCTTTGATAAGCCGTGTGTTGGTAGGCAGGCAGGCATGTTTACAAAGAGGAGGGATGGATGCAATGGAGAGTTTGTCAGAGATAAGGAAATCCTCCCAAACTGGCCTTCATTTTAGCGGCAGAATTTTAATAAGGGCCTGCCACAAGCCCCCTCCACACAATACTGGATTAACTCCTTGAAGTTAGCTCTTTGATCCCAACAGGATATTGCCAGGAGTAACCCACCTCTTTTCTAATCTATAGTTTTCTGTCACTTGTCTTTAACAGACAGCTTTTACTGCACTTATAACTGACGTGTTGTACAGCCGAATTGCTGTAGCAAAAAGGAAATAGTGGATTTAAATCCAGCACCAGATAATGCCTCTTAGCCACTAATGGTGTAATAGCCCTCAGCCTCGGAGTATTAGAACCCACAGAACATGTTCAGTTTCTGTTGGGTGATCTGCTTTTGTATGATGAAGGCAAAATGCAGGTGCATGTGTGGTCAAATTAGCTAGCCATAGAGATGGTTATAATTCCTTAGAACAGGGTTATCAGATTTGAAGTTCCCAAACAGAGGACACTGCTGGAGAGAGGAGGAGTTGGGGGGAGGGTGCAGTTGGGGGGTATTTGGGAGATGCAGGAGGGGGTACCTGCGGCCTCTCTCTTGAAATGGGTGGCAGTGTTGCTCCATGGCAGGGCGGCTGGCACAGGCCCAGGACACAGCGCCAGCCTATCAGTCAGCACCTCCCTGTGGGCCTCTCCCCCTCCCCAGGGCAGGGAGCTGGGGCCTGGCCCTGTCACCCTTCTGGCAGGGCTCTGAGGCCCCACAGCAGGGTAGGCAGCCTGGCTGAGAGGCGCTTGGCAGCTCTGCTTAGCTGGTGGGCAGGGCTGGACTGGGCAGGGTTAGCAGCTGCATATGCAGAGGAGGGACCAACTGGGGCACGGAAACAGCTCTTTCTGATCTGCAGTTAACAAGGAAAAATCCCAGACATTTCTTCATATTTCAAAAAGCCACCCAGATGGAGATCAGAGGATCTAAAAAGAGGTCGTGTCTGGGAAATCCCAGATGTATAGTAATCCCTTAGAACGGTATCTTCCTTCCTCCATGGCGGGTCTGACTAGCTGGGCTTGCTGGAGGGGTGGCTGGTGAAGGAGAGAATGCACCTCCCTGGGAGCTGCAGCATGGGAGCAGAGTTCCTCTTGAGTGACCATTCTGCCAGGGCCACTCTGATGGCTCTCAGCTTGGGAATGTTGATGTGCATTTATCTCTCTTTGTGGCATCATCATTTGTGGCTATTTCTTGTTCCTTGGGTAAGCTGGTCACACCTCAGGCTGGCATGTCTAGTTTGATTATGATCCTGTCTGGGTTTTATTGTTGGAAGCAGGGGGGTTTTCTTTGAAACTGTTGAGCTCTGAGAGCCTCTGTGGAATGACTTGTTGGCTGGGGAGTGTTTGCCTGCAAGCCCCAAATAAAAAAACAGGTGTTGAATAATCCTCTTTTCACCAGTTGAGGTTGCAGGACTTGGCTTTTATTTTTAACAGGTGAAGGACAATTTGGGGAATTTTATGTTAACACAACTGCCAACCTTCTGCTCAAAAACCATGAGTCAAGCCCCCAAAATTAATGAGTGGCTTAAAAATAATACATCTTGGGTTCTT
This sequence comes from Chrysemys picta bellii, assembly GCF_011386835.1. Lineage (NCBI taxonomy): Eukaryota > Metazoa > Chordata > Testudines > Emydidae > Chrysemys > Chrysemys picta. The sequence goes on along the minus strand of NC_088791.1, from coordinate 236,437,027 downwards.
TATTTGCATCCTGGCTTTTGAGCCATTAGGGTTCACTAAAGTCACATTTTCAAGCCCTTTTCAACAACCATGAAGGCCAAAAGGCTTATTTTTTAAAATGAAAGCTGAGAGTCTCACTTAAAGCATGATTCCAGGATCTTGGGCTTAAAGAAAACCCTCAAATATTGTGCGACTCAGTAACATTATGAACTGAGGCAACACTGAAGAAAACCGTTCTCGGGTATAGACGAAGGGCTGGGAATTCTACCAAATCTGTCCATTTATGGGTTTTCTGGAGTGCCCATCACTGTAGTGTTTAAGCCTGTGTCCCTTTGATAGTATGAATGCACCTTTCTTGGGCTCCTAAAAATGTGCAGATTCATATAGTGGGCAGTGGTGACTCTGAATTGTACATGATTCACTGCTTTAGGTGTTCATGATGCAAGATTATGTACAAGCTGCTGATCTGGACTGGGGAGTGGACAGTAATATCTACCCATATTGACTCAGTCAGGGAATGTTTGAGGGATTAGTAAAGAGTGCAGTAAGGAACAGACCCTGCAGGGGAGTCCCAGGAGTAGAACAATATGGGGACTCTGAGTGAGAGATTCTGGGCCAGGCTCTCATAAGGAAGCCTTAAATCTGGCCCAAGTGGCAAGCTGGGGAATCTCCACAGCCAGCTCTGTGCCAGCCCCCACCCGTTCTGAGCACCCAGGAGATGTGCAGGGATCCATGTCCAGAGCACACTATGCACTGCCTATTCCTATCTGCTGCAATGGCCCTTTGGGAGCCATTGCAGGCTGTTGTAAATTAGATTGAGCCTGTGGCAGCTCTGATTTATGCTAGGGGTCAAATTGATCCTTGGCAGCCCCAGGGATTGGGGGAACCCAGGGGTGGTATACGCTATGTTTGCCATTGCCCTTCTCCTTCCCTGGTTTCTGGGCTGGGAGTGCTGTGGAGGCAGCCTGCCCAGCCCTAAGGAAAATGAAGCACCTCACCTTCCCTTTGACAATCCCTGTCTCTAGAGTAACATTAAATGGGTCTGGAAAGTGAGTATCTTCACCCCTCTTAAGCAGTGTGCCAACTGATTTTAGGGGGAAAAGGGAAGAAAAAATATACAAATCCCTGAAGTGAAAGAAAGTGGAGCCGTCTGTAATTTTCTGAGAAATGCAATTCTGCCTGCAGAGTCTGAAAGGTTAAGAATTGGGCATTATGGTTCTAATTGGAAGAAAATAAGTTTATATTAGGCAGGTGAGATGAACTGCATCCAAACAGTGTGCTGGTTAAGAGGAAAGACTTCTGTGTGGGACAGTTTAACTAATGGATGGGGGAAAGGGAAAAGAAACAAAGTCCATGCAGAAGCCAGGAAAGAGAGATTAAAAATCATTTGAAACAACATGAATGGGTCAGACAGCGATAAAATTACTTATTTGTATTAATAACACAGTGGGGTGTAGGAGAGAATATTAAAAGATCCTCCAGAATGATGGGAGTAAAATCACAAAGGAGTTTACTAAGGCAGGGGTTCTCAAACTGGGGGTTGGGACCCCTCAGGGGGTCGCAAGAGTATTACATGGGGGGGGGGGAGGTGTCGTGAGCCGTCAGTCTCCAACCCAAACCCCGCTTTGCCTCCAACATTTATAATGGTATTAAATATATTAAAAAGTGTTTTTAATTTATAAGGGGGGTCGCACTCAGAGGCTACCTATGTGAAAGGGATCACCAGTACAAAAGTTTGAGAACTACGGTGCTAAAGTATTCATATAATTTCAAGAAGCAAGGCAATAAAAAACAGGGGAAGTGGAACTGTGAATGCAAAAAGAATTTCAACATTTTATTAATAGAAACAGATGGTGGGAAAGTGAAAGCAACTGGGCAGCTCAGTATTGAAGGATTTACTCTGTTCAGAAAGAAAATGAAAGGGGGAAGGGACTGACCTTCTGTAAATTAAAGTTTGGAAGCTACTGAAGTAATAATGTTTAGCAATGCATACTGTTAGTGCACTGTGCAAATATTAATTAATATAACAGTAGGAGATCCTAGAAGAGATATATGTAGACTATCATCATAATGAATCAGAATTACAGATAGGAATTTGCTATAGCTTCAGAGCAGCAACATAAAGCAAAAACAGAAATAAACAAGAGTTCCTACATTAGCTTCTGTGGGGACAGCTGTAGAACCAGATGTTCGTTGTGGGTGACGTGCAAATAATATATTTAGCACTGCAAAACTAGCATAAAAATATACTGTCCCAGATACTAAATCTGTTTACTATGAAAATTGATCATGGAAAAATAGATGTTGTTTTTCTCATGTATTTAAAAAAATAAATAATGACTATGCGCAAAAATAAATTATGCAAAGCTGGCTAATTCTCACAAATGAAATAAATAGTTAAAAACAATTAAGGGTTGCCCAAGTGAATATTGTACCAAGAAAACCACTAAAAATCCAGGAAGGCCCTAGTTAAGCCATCCCTTGAAACCCACAGCTATGATTTTATCTTCTCCATATTATCTTGTTCACATCTACCACTTACCCCACATGCTTCTCTTCTCTATGTCTATGCAAACGGGCAGTCTTTATCTCTGACCACGTAGCGTGGCTAGACAGGAACGTTTTCTAATGATGGAGAATGTTTCATAGGTTATAAGGCCAGAAGGAACCATTGTGATCCTCTAATGTGACCACCTGTATAACATATTGATGCTGTTCTGAAGTTGAAGACTCATGTGGAGGATATTTAGTTCACCCGTTTAAATGTATTGTGCTGGATGACTGTTAATGGAACAATTTTTTAAAAGTGGAAATACTTCGCAATAAGAGTTTCTTTATGGGAAGTTACTGGTTGTAATACAGGTATCTATTGTGTAATGAGGAAAAATACAATTATATCTTTCAGTATTGATACTTGTGGTTGGAGTTAAGGGACTGCATATTTTGTGTGGAGGTGGAGGCAGGAGACACGTGGGAGGTAATGTGAAGAAGATGAAATAATGGTTGTAGGTTGCAGAGAAGGATGCAGCTACATTTTTCCTGTTTGTGATGGTGGTGTTTTTTAATGATTGTGGAATATTAATTTGGTCAACATTGACCAGTATTTAATGGAGATTTCCGTTGGGGGAGGGGGGGAGAGATATACCAAGTGTTTAAGGAAGTGTTAATCAGTGCTGAAAATCATCTATGTTGGTAGCTGCCCAGGTGAATATGTATTTTCCTCCCTTTGTTGCTCCAGTTCCCCCCCCCCCCCGACACACTGTTTCCCAGGTCCCCCATCAAAGTCCCCTTTCCCATCCCTTCCATAGCTTCCTCTACACAAAATGCCCTGCTCATTCCTATTCAGTCTCCTTCCTGTTCACCGAGCTTCTCCCACCCACCAACCCAGACACCCACAAAGCCCCTTATTCTCCTGCCATGTTCAGCTTTTAAATGTTGATACATATCAGGATTTATCTGTGTTCTCTTTATACGCGTCAACACTGATACAGATCCGTGTTTTAAAAGTGGAATGTGGAGAGGAATAGGGTATATGGATGGGGGAGTGGGGCTGGAAGGAAAAGTGAGGGTTCTAGGTGGGAACCTGAAGAAGGCACATGGTTGTAAGGAGGGGCATGAGGAAATCTTTTGAGCTGACGGGAGGTGAACAGATGTGGACAGTGGAAAAGAGTATCATGTATGGGGAAGAAGTGGGGTTTGAGCTGCAGTGGGAGAAGCAGTATTGTGTGACCCTTACTCTTGGAGACAGAGAATGTAGTGGAGAAAATTCCTTTTGGCAATGATTCAGGAGAGAGGGACACAGAACATGCTGGAAGGCACTAGAAATGTGTAGCTGCCCTTTGTCACTGCTGACTAGTAGTCAGGCCTAGCCTACACTAGAAAAGGTTTACTAGGATAGCTATGCTCGCAAATCCTCCTCGTATAGACACAGCGTATACTGGTTCCTCAAATAAAATAAACTATATTGGCAAAACCACTTTTTTCTAGTATAACTGTATCTACATGGGGGCTTTTACCAGTTTAGAAATATTGTAAAAAAAAAAAAAAAAATCATGCCCCTAATGAACGTTGCTATTCCCTCAGAAGTTTCTTGTGTAGACGTGGCCTCATAGCGAAGATGACAGTACCCTGTCAGTCTGGATTGGTGGACTAGCAATATAGAAATAATGGAGCCTTGAAACACAGGAGAAAACAGATATTAGAAGTTTTTGTTTTTTTCAGATTTGATAAAAAGTTAAGCATCTCTGCTCTACTTGTTCACATCTGCAATCTCCTGGTAGTAAAAGCTACGAGAATTTGCTTTTGCCTCCTAGACTAATTGAATTTCCATATCCAGGCCACTAGATTTTACCTCTGTGTTTTACTTTTAGCTAGAAATGGAAATTCAGTTGGAACTCTTAAGATAAAAAGTGAATCAAGGAAAGTCTGCTGCTGTCTGCTCCTTTACCACGCTGACCTTGGTTCTTTAGCCAAAATGGCAATATTGTAAAATGATTAGGACTATGAGCCACTGCCTTTTCTACTTCCATCCTTGCTCATTCTGCCAGAAAAGTACTATGCAGTAGTGGAGATTTGCTCACATTGTGGGGAGTTTTCTCATTTTGTGCACAGGGCAAAATGAAGGAGGAAATAGGAAAATACAGAGTTCCTGGAATTTGACACCAAATTTAAATAATTGATCAGAGTCTGAAATGTCATATCACAATCAACTGGCTGAATTCTTAAAAGTCATCCTGTCTTTTAATTTGATTTTAATTTGGAGAAATAGCAATATTTTTTAGACCACTCAGAGTTATAATATAAGTATGTACAGCACTTTGAAATGTCTTTGTTATGAACCTTGATAATAAAAAATAAAGTATAGTTATTTTTTTAAGTTGGGGTTTTAATCTCTTTATAAAGGGCATCTGTGTAATGGTATTACAGCAAACCATTTATTTATTTATTTATCTATTTATTTGAGATCCCACAACTCAAATGCCTAGCTGGATATCTTGTCTTTGAATGCATTAGTATGAGATTTTGCAGATGGCTACCTACTAGACTTAGCATGTGTGAAACTGCAATCACAGTTTTCAAAACAGTGTGAGAGATGCTGAATTATGTTTTTGGTATTGCTGAATCTCTTCAATCGGTGCTGACTGCCAAATGATGGCAGAGATCCCAGATTAGTAATGGCCCTTATATGAATCATTAGCAGCAGTAGTCTAGAACTGTGTGTAATAGATACTCTTTTCTAGAGACAGAAGGATATTCAATCCATTAACCTTAAGGAGGGAGAGCGGGAAACCATAGTGGCTTTCTTATCATTTGAGAAGCCTCGTCTTGGTGAAATGAGGTTCTGTTGTGTGTGTTTGAACAGGTTTCTCATCTCATTTCCTAAACTGGGTTAATCTCCCATTTCCTTGGAACTAGGATCTCTGACTGTGGGCTCAGTGCTGAAAACAGTAGCCAACAACCTCATACTAGGAAGGGCTGACATACCTCTCTCTTTTTTTTTGTTTTTTAATTACTCATGATTTAACCCTTGTTGAACCAGGGCAGAGTTAAAGTGTAGGCACTACAGGCCTATATCTTGGGTCCTGATTCCAGGAATCATTTGTTTAGATCCAGAATCTTAGTTTGGTTTTTGGTTGTTTTTTTAATTAAAGTTTCTAGCCCTTGTGGTTGTGAAGAAAAGTTTGAAAACACAAGCTGAGCATAACCAATGCAGTGACATCTGCCTGAGTTTGGGGACAGTCTGAAATAACAGCTCTGAAAGGTATAAATGCTCCATTCATCTTAGGAAAGTGTTAACTCTGAGACCCTCTGCTTGCGGGAAAAGGAGCCCATCCAAAATGCGGCAGCCTGTGCCTTGAAACCCAAATTATCTTAGTCCAGCCCTGTAGGTATCTGGTTATATCAGCATTACTATATTTAGTCTTGATGGTATAGACTTTATATTCTTAATCTGGAGTGAAAACAGCAAATAAATCAGAGTTTGCAATTCTCTGTCTTTCCAGTTTTACCATATTGGTTTTATATAAAGAGATCAACACAGTACATTATATTGGGTGTGAGCGTTTCATTTTGAAAATTGGGAAATAATTTGTTGAGTCATGAGGTTTTAGTTCTTGTTAGGCTACTGCTAAAGCTGGATGGAAACCAGATTTCAAGGTTCTCACAGTATCTTAGTTGCAAATGACGTCTCTAGCAAGAGAGCCTCCATGTGTTCAGAAATGCTAATTGCAGGGCTTTCTTAAATACTAAGATGGGTGAACTTGAGTACCTGGCATTAAATGAGGATATTGATATAATAGGCATCACAGAAACTTGGTGGAATGATGATAATCAAGGGGACACAGTAATACCAGGATACAAAATATATAGGATTGACAGAGTAGGTCACCCTGGTGGGCGAGTGGCACTATATATGAAAGAAAGCATAGAGTCAAATATAGTAAAAATCTTAAAGGAATCAAATTGTACCATAGAATCTCTATGGATAGAATTCCATGCTTGAATAATAAGAGTATAGCAGTAGGAATATACTACCAACCACCTGACCAGGATGGCGATGGTGATTGTGAAATGTTCAGGGAGATTAGGGAGGCTACAAAAAGAAAAAGCCCAATAAGAATGGGGGATTTCAGCTAGTCCCATATTGACGGGATACATGTCACCTCAGGAAGGGATGCAGAGATAAAATTTCTAGACACCATTAATGACTACTTCTTGGACCAGCTAGTCCTAGAACACACAAGGGGAGAGGCAGTTTTTGATTTAGTCCATAGTAGTACACAGGATCTGGTGCAAGAGAGGAATAGCTGAATCACTTAGTAGTAGCAAACTTAATGCAATTAAATGTAATATCCTTGTAGGGGACAAAATACCAAATAAATGCATCATAGTTGCATTTAATTTCTAAAAGGGAAACTACATAAAAATGAGAGAGCTAGGTAAATGGAAATTAAAAGGAATGGTCACAAGAGTGAAATGCCTGCAAGCTGCATTGAAACTATTTTAAAACACCATAATAGAGGCTCAATTTAAATGTATTACCCAAATGAAAAAACATAGTAAGAGGACCAAAAAATGTCATCATGGTTAGAGACAAAAAGTAGCCTTTAAAAATTGGAAATCAAATCCACCTGAGGAAAATAACAAAGAGTATAAACTTTTGCTAGGCAAGTGTAAAAGTATAATGAGACAGGCCAAAAAAGAATTTGAAGAGCAACTAGCAAAAGACACAAAAGCTAATAGCAACATTTCTTTTAAGTACATCAGAAGCAGGAAGCCTGCCAAACAATCAGTGGGGCCACTGGATGATCAAGGTGTGAAAGGAGCACTCAAGGAAGACAAGGGGTAGAAGAGAAGCTAAATGAATTCTTTTCATTGGTCTTTACTGCAGAGGATGTGAAGGAGATTACCACACCTGAGCTTTTTTTTTTTTTTTTTTTTAAAGTGACAAATTTGAGGAACTGTCCCAGATTGAGATGTCACTAGAGGAAGTTTTGGAACAGAGTGATAAATTTAAAGAGTGATAAATAAGTCACCAGGACTAGATGACCAAGACCGAGAGTTTTGAAGGAACTCAAATATGAAATTGCAGAACTACTAATTATCGTATGTAACCTATTACTTAAATCAGCCTCTGTACCAGGTGACTGGAGGATAGCTAACGTAATGCGGACTTTTAAGAGAGGCTCCAGAGGCAATCCTGGCAATTACAGGCCAGTAAACCTAACTTCAGTACCAGGCAAATTGGTTGAAACTGGGGAATAACTGGTTGGTGAAATCTAAGTATAGAATTCACAACCAATTGGCGTTTGTGCTCTGATTCCTAACAGTCTGCCCTGAGGTTGGTACTCATGCTTTTGAGTCACTCCAGGCAGCGTTACAACCTGTGAGCAGTTCTGGTCATCCCATTTCAGAAAAGCTATAGAGAAGGGCAACAAAAATGAGTAAGGGTATGGAACAGCTTCCATACGAGGAGAGATTAAAAAGGCTGGGACTGTTCATCTTAGAAAAGAGATGACTGGGGGTGGGGGGAGGAGAGATCTATAAAATCATGAATGGTTTGGAAAAAGTGAAAAAGAAAGTGTTATTTACCCTTTCACATAGAACAAAAACCAGGAGTTACCCAATGAAATTAATAGGCAGCAGGTTTAAAACAAACAAAAGGAAGTATTCTTCACACAACACAAGTCAACCTGTGGAACTCATTGCCAGGGGATGTTGTGAAGATCAAAAGTATAATGGGTTCTAAAAAGAATTAGATAACTTCCTGGAGGATATGTTCACCAGTGGGTATTAGCCAAGATGTTCAGGGATGCAACCCCATGCTCTGGGTCTTCCTAAACCTCTGACTGCCAGAAGCCTGGACTGGACAATAGGGGATGGATCACTTGCTAATTGCCCTGCTCTGTTCATTCTCTTTGAAGTGTCTGGCACTGAACACTGTCAGAAAACAGGATACTGGGCTGGATGGACCATTGGTCTGAGCCAGTATGGCTATTCTTATGTTCTTATGAAGCTTTGTGTGGGAATTTAGTTGAAAGGTGCTAGATTGACAGCTTGGATTAATGAAGTTTTTGTAAGTGAATTAAAATAAACTGGATTAAGGCCATTTATATTCTGAATGAGAATGTCTACACATGGGTTTAATGCAGTTTTACTAATCCACTTTAAATTAACATCTTCAGTTCATTTGGATTAACTTTCCTAAGTGTCCCTGTGTAGACAAGTCCTATGATTGTGAGATGTAAAAACTTTCTAAACTATTAATGGTTTGTCTGCACAAACACTTAGTTTGTGGCAAACTGGGGTGTAAATTTACCCTGTGTGGACCTTGCAGTCACTCACTAAAGGTTCTCTCATGCACTTCCATCTATCCCTCTTTGAAATGGGAGCAAATTAAAGGGCACTTGGGAACTTTTAGTGAGCAGCACAGTCCACATGGACACTTAAGGTCTGTCTACATTACAGATGCTACAGTGGGACAGCTAAGGTGCTGCAGCTGTGCCGCTGTAGTGTAGATACTTGCTGCAGCAACAGAAGGGTTTTTTCCTTTGTGATAGTTACGCCACACCCTAGAGTGGTGGTAACTATGTTGACAGAAGGATTCTTCTGTTGACCAACTGGTAACCTAAGCCCTGGCATAGACATCTTAACTACGTCTCCCAGGTGTGAATTTTAGTGGCGTAGGTAGGTCAACCTAAGTTTTAGGTGTAGACTAGGCCTCAGTGCACGCTAGAGTCGCATCCCATCTTTCTGTAAACTAAGTGTTTGTGTAAACAAGCCTGAAGAGTTGAAGTTCACATTACACATGTCACTGGAGAAAACCAATTTATTCTAAAATTTGCAACACAGCCTGAAATATGACCTCTGTTACTGATATGATGATGATTTCATCAATGCAACTTTTAATAAAAAAGGCATCTCCACTAATCTAAGGTGCTATTATTAAATGGCCTGTACCATGCCTCTGTAGTAATAATAAAAGACAGTATCAAATCTTAGTCAACAAAAATACTTCAAAAAGCCTTAGGGTAGGAAGTTCCTTTTTTTCCCCTATAAAAATAAACTTTAGCAAATTCTTGTGGGCCAGCTGTTTATTTTTGCTGCGCTAAGTTTATAGTTTAAAAAAAACTTTAATGACATAGTCATGATTCAAATGATATTTCTTATTTCAGAAATATAAAGTGATGAGTGGTGAGCTGAAAATGGGAGGATGGTTATTTTCAGTTCGAGGAGAAAACACTACAGCAGGCTTTAATTTATGCCTTGAAAGAGGTTTCATTTGTAATTTAAACAACCATTTTCATAGATATTTTCAGAAATTTCCTAAACCTATTTTTACATGTACAGTTTGAGTTGTTTTCATTTCAAATTTAGTAAAGAATTTAAGGGTGAAAGCAAAACAATCTTTAAGATATAGTGAAAGAAGAAAGGGAGAGGATGAGGAAAAACTAATTTATTGAGTTGGTGTAAAATTACATTTGAGCCACATCTGATCAAAGAGATCTTTTTCTCCTGTTTCTCTTGTGCCTGAATTTGTGGTGGTTTCATGGTGAAAAAGAAACCTGTAAAGACCATACATGGGGAAATGCAATCTGCGAGGTAGTGGAATTGCTTCCTGTTTGTCTTGAGATGTATTGTTGAAGGAGATTGACATCTGTAGATTAAACGGGCAGAGGAAGGAAGAGAGGATTATTTTATTCTCATGTGCAATTAATAATAGAGATCCACTATCGGCAGATATGGGATTTATATCAGACAGGCATATTCTATTCTGGATCTGAGACATTTCAACTGTTTTGGTTTGTGTTTTACTTCAGACACAACGTAAATTACCTGATCTAGTTTCAGGGACTTAGTTTGTTCAAACCAATCAGATTTTTTGTTCTGTATGTTACTTTCTTTTCTGTATCCTCCCCTAACCCCACCCTCACAAAAGTCACAATAAAGCCCTGAAATTACAATTCATTGTCTGGAATTTTCCCTACAATGTGATAAGTTGAACATAAATTAAACGTATTAAATGTTTTAAACCTTTCCCCCAAACAAAACAAATCCTTCAGGATTCATTTGATGATTTTTTTTTTTTTTTTAAATCCCAGATCTAATTTTTGGCCGCATGCACAAGGAGAGTGACAGACTTTAATATAGACTATATGCTTCCATTGTCCAATGAGGATTTATTTATATTTTTCTGTTAACGTCTTTTAAAATACTGAAAATATCAGTGTGATATCGTAAGAATTCATTTACTTGTTTTTGTTTGAGTGTGAGTACTCATCCCTATCAGTGTCCTCAGGTTCTCCTCTCCTTCACCATGCCCATTTCCACCATATGTGTGTGTACATGCATACACTCATGTGTGTGCGTGTGCTGCTACCAGCCTTCTGATCAGGAAGGACTGGATTGAATGGGACCCTGTCCATTCTGTTCCCAACAAGCAGACAGGCTGGTAGTAAGTGGCACAAAGTACTTCCTGACGCTGGGCTGAGAATACAAGATTTACAGTGCTGTTGATTTGGGGAGGTGAGATCAAGCACCACTTTCATAGATGGCTGTGACAGACATTACTAGTCAGTTTTCAGAGTAGCAGCCGTGTTAGTCTGTTCCCGCAAAAAGAACAGGAGTACTTGTGGCGCCTTAGAGACTAACAAATTTATCTGAGCATATGCAAACTAGATACTATCAATGTAGGCTTGAATAGATACTGGGAATGGCTGAGCCACTACACACATCGAATCTATTTCCCCATGTTAAGTACCCTCACACCTTCTTGTCAAACTGTCTGAAATGGGCTATCTTGATTATCACTACAAAAGTTTTTTCTCCCCTGCTGATAATAGCTCATTTAATTAGCCTCTTAGAATTGGTAGGGCAACTCCCACCTTTTCATGTTCTCTGTATGTGTATATATATCTCCTTACTATATGTTCCATTGTATGCATCTGATGAAGTGGGCTGTAGCCCACGAAAGCTTATGCTCAAATAAATTTGTTAGTGTCTAAGGTGCCACAAGTACTCCTGTTCTTATTACTAGTCAGTGGTCAGGTTGCCACGCATTTTGGAGATTTGAACGAAATGAGTAGGCCCCAAATTTATTTATTTACATGTTTTAAATGTTTGTATGGTTTTACAAAATAATACGAGAGAGGTGTTGTTTTGTAATTGCAATGGAAACAATTGTGTGCATGTGTTTTTTGTGAAAATATTTCCTGGCAGTGTTGGGAATGTTAAGACAGCAAAATTGTGCTAATGCATGCGAACCTAAAAATGGTACTGACCCATCTGTTTTCATTGCACAAGCAAAGTGAAGTCCAAAAAAGGAAACAGCCTAGACAGTGAAAATAAATTATTATAATAATTTATTGGTGCATAATTGCTGTTAAGCTTAAAAATGGGTTTTTAATTTCACTGAAGTAAAAAAGCTGCTCACATCTGCAACTGTGCAGTGTGTTACCTAGGCACCTTCTCCAAACAGTGGAAAAACATATCAAAGGAGTGTAAGTTCCTTCTCCTTTTGATCTGTCAACAGCTTTCCTCTTCTAGGCAGCCTTTATAAGAAAAAGCATTAATAAGCTGATCCATTATTTTAGAGCAGATAAGAATAAGTATCTACAGATTGGACTTGCCTAACACAATCATGCTATTTGGTGTTCACGTACACGTACCTTTCTGGGGGGGGGGGGAATATTGTAGTTTGTCTTTAGTAGCCATAACAAATGCTTTATCAATGTAATGGAGAGGAAGAAAGGGAACTGAGAAGTTGGGAAGTATGGAGAAGAGCAAGACAGAGGGACAAATTTAATTTTTCTAACAATTACATTTTTTTCTTAATTGCAAAATTATTTTTTGTTGCAAGATCATAAGTAGGTCACAATGTATGCATAGACTTGATGATGACAGATGTACCATAAAATAAGAATGAATTGGAAAATCAGCCCTTCCTTTACCTGATAAGTCTCAAATTCAGGGTTCTTTATGCGCTGCTCCTGATGTTTTGTACCACAAACAACTAAAGCCAGACACAGAGCAGGTCACATCTGATCTTTTCTAACCAGGGTATTTTCTTCTGTTATGGCCCGACCCATCTCCCACTGAAGTCCGTGGAAAGATTCCCATCTACTTCAATGGGAGCTGGATCAGGCCCTCAGTACTGTGAAAATCTCAGAGGCTGATATAGAAAAAGGATCTTTAAATATAGCTGCAGGAAAAATGTAGGTAACATGTAAGAAATGTGGTAAGATGTTTTGTGTTTTCTAGAGCGTCTTCTTGATTTAGTATATATTTAGCAATTGCTATATGCTTTGCAGTTTACTTAATTGACTTCCTATTGAGGGTTGCATCAGTCATGATTGTTTGCAGACTATTAAACCTGTAAGTCACATGATCTATAGTCCAGTTTCACTCCTTGAAGTTTTAAGCAGAGACAGATGTCTTCTGTAGCACAGGAAATGCAGACTCTTTCATTATATTTTTAAGGGCCAATCCTGCAGTCTAGGTGTTTGTCTTTGCAGAATAAGATGTCTTAGATGATGTGTGAGGGGTATTTGACTATCTGTATTCTTGAAATCTCTATATATGATTTTGGATCTTTAAAAGCTGTTTCAGTTTATGGAAGCTTTACCATTCATTTTGTATTAAATACTCTGAAAATGTAGATTTTCATTGAATTCTTATAATCATTTCCTGTGATTTTTATATCCAGCAGTTGCTGCTACAAATTTAGAACATGAAGTCAAAACATGATTGGGAAGGAAGGAAATGGTTTATATCATATTTATACACATAGGATGCATCCATCATTACAGATATAAAAATATTCATGAAAATATATGGACATAATTATGCTGTACATAAAAGAACAATCAAAGGGTCCATCCATATCCAAGTTTTAACTGGGCTGTTGTTCGTTGATGGAATGTAAATCTGGAAAATTTAAAACAGGGAAGGCAAGCACAGTGCAGGATAACAATCCAAGTATAATGAATGAAGAATACTACCAGGACTTGCCAGATTTTATTTTAATCAAGAAGAAAAAACGAAAATGAAAACAAAATGGTTAACATTCTATGGCAGTCTGAGAACGGTATCAAAGGTCTAGTTCTTACCAGTGCATGTTTGCTGGTGGAAGAACAGGAAAAATATTGTTTCAGCTCCTGCCCTGTCCCTACACTTAATCGCTGGCTCCTGCCTTCTCTCTACCTCTACTCCCGCTGGGTTTTCAGATTGTACTGTGCCCCTCCCCCCAAACCCACTGGAATAGAACTCTGTCCTTGTACCTCACTTTTGTTGTGCAAGAGTGGGTACTAATTGCAATTTTAAAGCAAAGCCTATGGAGAGGGGGAGGGGAAATAATAGTAAAATGCCGTTCTAGTACATAGTTAACAGTTTTCATCTTCAAAGCATTTTGCATATATTAACATAAGGAATTTCAGGTCAAAATAAACCATGCAAGGTTAGAGCTCCAACACTACCCCAACCTTCAACCCTGATGTACTAAAATCAAAATAAATATACACCTAGATCCATTAAAGGAAGTAGAAAAACATACCTATGGTTGGTCCCTGCACGCCAGATAAGGAGTGTGATAGTCTGAACTTTTCAGCCATGCCAGCTGTGAAAAGGAGATTATCAATTAATGTTTCACTTGGGTCAAAGTAAAAACTTTCGAATTAGCATCTCATGACAGTTCTTTAATTAGCCAAAACCAAAGTGAGTCAGGAGTTCCACAGAAGTTCAGTAGTTGAGTCACTTGCAAAACTAGTATCGGTAACTTTTTATTGAAATCATATTTATACAGCTTACACAAATCTGACTAATTTTGCATTGCTAATTTTAAGTGGCATTATTAGTTGTGAAAGCGTATTTGATGCTGTGCAAACAACTAAGGTGCGATTGGTCCCAGGTCCAAGGCATTGGCTGTGACGGGTTGAATCACAGAACCCCATTTGGGACTGCCACCTGATGTGCCAAGACTGCTTCTGCCCCTGTTTTCTTGCCCTGTCAGCTTAGGACTTCAATGCCCTGCCTGGTTTGAGCCAGACTCACTAGCCAGCTGCAAACCCAGACCCAGGGTCTGAATTTCTTGCCCCAAAGCTGCAAACTTAACTGAAAGCAGCTTTGGAAGTGTTCTTGTCTTTAACACTCAGATGCCAACTCCGAGTGGGGTCTAAACCCAAATAAATCCGTTTTACCCTGTATAAAGCTTATACAGGGTAAACTCATAAATTGTTCACCCTCTATAACACTGATAGAGAGACATGCACAGCTGTTTGCCCACCCAGGTATTAACACATACTCTGGGTTAAATAATAAGTAAAAAGTGATTTTATTAAATACAGAAACTAGGATTTAAGTGGTTCCAACTAGTAATAGACAGAACAAAGTGAATTACCAAGTAAAATAAAATAAAACATGCCAGTCTATGTCTAATCCAACTGAATACAGATAATCTCACCCTTAGAGATGCTTCAGTAAGTTTTTTCGTCAGACTGGACACCTTCCAGGCGTGGGCACAATTCTTTCCCCTGGTACAGCTCTTGTTCCAGCTCAGGTGTTAGCTAGGGGATTCTTCATGATGGCTCTCCCCTTTGTTTTGTTCCACTCATTTATATATCTTTTGCATAAGGCGGGAATAATTTGTCCCTCTGGGTTCCCATCCCCCCCTTCTCAATGGAAAAGCACCAGGTTAAAAATGGATTTCAGTTCAGGTGACATGATCACATGTCACTGTAAGACTTCATTACCCCTTGCCAGCACACAGGTATACAGGAAGACTTACAGGTAAAACAGAGCCATCTGCAGTCAATTGTCCTGGTTAATGGGAGTCATCAAGATTCCAGACCACCATTAATGCCCAAACTTTGCATAATTACAATAGGCCCTCAGAGTTATATTTCATATTTCTAGTTTTAGAAAGTGATACATTTATAGAAATAGGATGAACACACTCAGTAGATGATAAGCTTTGTAATGATACCTTACAAGAGACCTTTTGCATGAAGCATATTCCAGTTATATTATATTCACTCATTAGCATATTTTTATAAAATCATATAGACTGCAACGTCACATTGACAACCTAGCATAGATGAAGAAATTCAAACACTTAGTGTTGGTACAGTGGGTGATGGAAATGGTGAAGAAGTCTTGCAGGTTAAGTGTGAGACTTTTTATTTTTTTCTCTCTCATTTTTTCTCTTTTGGATTTGGGGGGGGGGGGGGGTTGATCAGAAGACAGTACAATTACAAGAATGGTAATGGAATCTTTTTAAAACAAATTTAAGCAACCACCCAATGGACCATTTAAAAAAAACCAGTCTCTTAATCAGTCCTTTAATAAAGGTAGAGCAGAATTATATTCTTTACTTTTGGAGATTCTTAGGAGTGGTCTATTGAGACATAAGGATGCTTATTGGTTTCATTTTATTTAAATCACTTGAGATCTAACGCACTTAAACTTTTTTGCTTTTAAAAATCTTTTGAGTTCTCCTTCCACTGATTGTCAGTTGCCCTGAGAGCTCCCTGTTCAGACACCCAACGTAGGCATCTAGATCCTTCCCACCAAGGGTTCCAGAACATTTGAAGGAGTGGAAGGGGGAGGAGCAAGGCCAAAGTGGAGGGGGAATTAAAATACTACTTAATATCCTGTAGAATATAACTGTCATGTAAATAACCGGAATACAAAATGTAGCCACATTATAATATTTAAGGTATAATTCTAGTACAAACAAATGAAAAAAATAAAGACAACTTTAGTTCTAAACATTGGGACTGCATTTTATTTTTGCATTTCATCTATTGTACTTCACTTGCATTTATCATTTTACTGTCTATACTCCACTATTAATACTGCACTATTTAATATTAATACTACACAATTATTATTATTATTTATTATTATTATTATTGAACTGTAACTTGCAGTTCTGTAGCATTACAATTAAATCATCCTTGTTTCTATATAATGCATATTTTAACAATTGTAACCCTAAATTGTAAATCTCCATGGAAAAAGTCATCTTCAAAATAAGTAATAATAATAACAAACAACTTTGAAGGGAGGTAAACATGTCTCCATCTAAGAGCTACCATATAAAATGATTTTTTCTAATGTTTTATAAAAATAAAATAAAAAATATATTTTTAGAAAACCGAATAAACATCATCAACAGGCTGTAGCAGATAGAAGCAATACAGTAGCTATTAAGCAATTTTGATCAAGCGATTACATCATTATCTAGGATTTCGGTGAATATCTAGGAATGCATCTGATCCAATCTCATAGTGCATCTTGGCCTTTAGCAGTACGATTGTGTTTTTCTCAAAGCGCATATGTTTCTTTTGTTTAAAAAGCGGGGGGCATGGCCCTCCTGTTTTTAAAAGTGCAGGGGCCCAGTGCTGGTGCTCCCCACCCTGTCATTCTACCTAAGCCTAGATATTACATTCACATTAATTTAAAAGGGTTAGATTTTAATATTCTTATTCATGTTGAATAGTACCTAACTTCGCTTCAGTGGGACTACTTGTGCAGTAAGGTGCTACCCAACAGGAGTAAGAGTATTAGAACCTTCTCCTAAAGGAATCATTCTTAACTGGATGGAGGGTAAGCTTTGGTGAGCCTTCCCCAGGACAAATCAGAAAATTGTTGAAAAAGATTACAGTGAGTTGCTGTAAGAAGAAGTCAGAAGCTGAGGTGGCTTTGTTTGTGGATATATGGGTATGGAATTTTGAGGACAGGAGCAACTGAACAGAAAGTACTCTTCAGAACTATAACTTGAGGGTGCTCTATGCTATGACCATATCCTAGGTCACTAATGGGAAGTCTCACAAGACCTCTCTCCATTCAGCTTCAGAGCCCTGGTCTACAGTTAGGTCGACATTAGGCAGCTTATGTCGACCAAACTATGTCAGTGTCTACACTACAGATTTCCTCCCGTCGCTGTAAGTATCCTACTACATCGACATAATAACTCGACCTCCACGGAAGGTGTAGGGCTTATGTCGGTGTATTAAGGCGATGCAGTGTCCATGAAGATGTTGCCTTACTTACATCAGCTGTTGGATGACATTCTTGACAATTTCATGGCTCCACCAGGAAGCCATGAAATTGACAAGAAAGTCCTCCCTGCTCACAGCTGGGCTGCTGCCTGCTACCTGGGCTGCCTGTTTGGAGCTGGGCTGCCCCCGGGCTCCATGCAGGAAGCCCGGCTACACTGAGGCGCCTGCCTACCTACTCCCTGCTGAGGGCCTGGATGACTGCCCCGCTCCCAGTGGGGAGGTGAGAGCCCGGGCGGCTGCCACGCTCCCAGCGGGGAGAGGGGAATGGAGAGCGGGGGGGGAACCATCAGGGAGCTGAGACCCTGGGTTCACCTGCCCCTCTTAGATCAGTGGGAGCGCTCCTCGTGAGGATGCATACCACTGACCGAAGGAGGGTAATGTGGACATGAACCACCGCAGACTATAAATTGACCTAATATAGCTCAACTTAAGTTTTTAATGTAGACATGCCCTATGAGATAAGGGATGGTTTTTTAATGGAGGATCAAGCTCATTGGTACTTTCACAGATCATTTTTTTTAAAGAAACTCTTCACAATTTGTCCAAATGTGATATAATATCTGTATTATTCATATAATGAAAGTATGTACAGTACTGTATACACCATCTCAAATAATTGCTTAAAATAAAACACAGTACTGTTTCTAATTTTCATTGGCATTTTTGCTTTTATTTTGATACAGCAAATTTGTGCCAAGAAGGTTCCCTAATATAATTATTTGAAGAGCCTGATGAATCATTGATTTGTCTGGATAAATATGAAATTAAATGGTAAAACTGACCTTAGTCATGCAACTATGATATTCTACCAAAAATGAGGCTTTGAAATCCATCCGGTCAGGACGGTGGCTTGACCCTGCATGACCCACTACATGTCGCCTCTGATCTTATTCCCGGGATTACTGCAACTGTTGCATTGTTGTTGTTTATGTGATGTAATCGTCTCTCCCTGAGATTGTATTTTAGGTCAACACAACCGATTTATCTTCCTTTGTGGTTTCCACAGGCTAGTGAAAATGCAAAACAACGCCTAATCTTGTTGCTGGGCTTTCCTAGTCTGAAATGTTAACATTACTCTTCAGGTGAATTGCAGCTATGTGTATATTCCAGAGCCACTCTTTTTACAAACTATTTTGTCTAATATTGATGAGGAACTCTCTAAAATGTTATTTGGAGAAAATACTGTTTCTATAAAGGTATTATGTGGGGTGGGTGGGTGGGAGGTAAGCCTTGGTACACATGCAATTTACTGCATGACATCTGCCATGTTTGCTCAGTCTCCTATTCAGATCAATCTTTTAAGATTTAATTTTTACCCTGCTAGATCACTTGCAGCTTGTGAAAAATAAGATTTACTCATTCTACCTCATGCATCTATCTAGAATCATTGATGATAGTGAATTAGTACTTATTTTTGTCTGGCTGCTGATTAGAAAGAGAGAACAAAGGTTCATTTTCAGAAATTATACTGACCTTTTGCAGCTGAGAACTGTAATGTGCTTATTTTAATTAGTAGATAAAATTTACATATGAAGAAAGTGGGGGAGGAGCAAACACTCCCTGTAGTGCAGTGAATCAGTGTAAGGAATTCATCACTCTCACATGACACAAGACTAGTTTGTTTCACTATGTGGTTGGCACTGCTGGTCAAGGGATTCTGTGCAGGCATGCTGCATTACTGTGTTTCTGCTCTAGCTGCTGGTGCTTTTGGTAACATGGTTGACCTGCCAGGTCTTCAGATTTCCAAACCCTCCTGCAGGGTCTGTGGGGAAAACCCCCTAGCTGAGGCAGAGAAGCCTCTCTGACTGGCTGCTTTTCCACATTCTCCCGCCAACAGGTGAATTGGCAACCTAGTCCCTCACCATGTGTAGCAGCCAGGGCTCCTTTCAACTTATGCTGGGCAAGTACGGGTTGGAGTGCTTCTGCAGTACTCCAGTCCGGGGAACTCTAAGACAGCTGAGAGCAGCTGCAGTGTTGTCAACTAAAAATATGAGTCAGAGGCGTAAAAATCATGAGATTTAAAAAAATCAAAAATATGGGTTCCGTTTATTTGCATTACAGTGCCTGAGCCTTTAGGGACGATGTTTTCAAGCTTTTCTGCACAACCATGAGGGAGACACACTTACTATTTTTTAATTGAATCTGAGTTTCCCTCATAATTACATCATTATAGGAACTGAGCCTTTAAGAAAAACAGCAACTATTGCAAGACTTGCAATAGAATTGCAAGAGTTGGCAACCCTGCCAACTGCTCCATACTATCTCTGAAACTCTTGACACTGCTACTACCTTGCCCCTAGCTCAGGAGAGCAGTCTATCCTATTGCTGCTGCCCCCTGGGCCTAGGTTTGAATGGGGGAGGATCCTGCCCATTCCCTCTCTGGGCTAGGATATTTTTGTTAATTTTAGATGATGGTTCTTTCTGCATTCTCCTCTCCTATCTCTCTCTGCAGCATTATACTATTTGTGGAAGGCTTCCATCAACACTGAGAGCTGGCCCATTGTGGTCAGGTATGACATCTCCGGAGCACTTTCTTGTGGCCTGGGGGTGGCTCTGCAGTGCCCTGTCTGTTTCCTCAGGGTTTTCCGACTCCTCCAGGGATTCATGTGATTCAGCCTTCTGGCTGGGTCACTTTCAGAGTTCAGTTCCCTTTTGGGGTAACAAGAGTCCAAAAAAAGTACAAATAAACCAAAAGTTATTTAATCTTGTTTGGGCTTCTTCAGCCTACATTCAAGATGCTCTTTACATCCCTCTGTTGCTCTTCGACTCGAGGGGCCAGCGGACAAACCCCTTCTCCTGGCCCTCCCCTGGTTTCTCAGGGTTCCTGCTTTCTGCAGCTTGCAGGAACCTTCTGAAAACTCCCTCCAGCTCTTCTGCAGTCCTCTGCTCTTCTCTCTTCCCCAGAAGGGTTGTTTGAGTCACATGTCCCACCGATCACACTCTTTTTGATCTTCCCCATCTGGGAGGCAAACTAATTGTATCACAGGTGGCGCTGGGCCCATTTCCCCTTAATGGGCCAGCCACCCCGTGCCACCAATCACTGCAAAAACATAACCCCTGTGTCAAAAATGTGAACATACATTTGCTGTACTTGATAAATCCAGTCCTAAAATAATGCCAGCTTTGTAGGCTGTATAGTCTCTTGTTCTAAGTAAAATGTCTCCTGGTCAGTACAGGATTTCTTGTAAATGTAGTTGTCCTTTCCTCAGCAGAAAGCTTACTTTCTTTAAAGGCTGCCAAGAGACTATTCTGTTTTTTGCCTATACTTCTAAAAGTTGCACTTGCCTACAGACACATTTTCAGGTAAGTAATCAGCTGTGCATAATTTTTTGGCAAGTCTATTTTAATCATCAAAAGGTGACAAAGATGACAGACTTGGCATGATAGAGTTGAACTGTGCAGTACCATGAAAAATACTCCTCTGAAGTGTTTGTTAATTAGTTTGTTCTAACTGACTGGTTTCATCTTGTCTTTTTATCACTTAAAAGTTTAGAGTTTTATTCTGGGGGATTGGACAGAAAATACCACATTTTAGAAGCTTTAAGAGGTCTCACAAAATCTCCTTTAGCGGCCATGTGTGAACCTCCATGGTGTGGGAAATGGGCCATGTTTTGACTGCTGAATCCGACCCTTAATATGATAAATATTTTGCAGAGGACTTAACAGTTTGTTGATGCTCCACTGTGTGATCTCTTTCTAAAATATGGAATGTCACTTCCAGCATTTATTGTATGTTAACAGTGGAGCTTGTCTTTTGCTTTTGATGAGGCTGGGGGAAGGGAGAGTAATACTAATGTCCTAAGTCTCTCACATCTATTCATATAAATGATACTGAAGACACACTGGGACTTTGGCACCAATTTAGTGATTAGCTTAGAGACTTCATGCTCAACACCAGCTGCTCTCGCTGCTGCCCCCGGGAGACTAGCAGGGTATTCCATTAGGGTTACCATATTTTGTGCCTCCAAATGGAGGACACTCCACGGGGCCCCGGCCCTGCCCCCAGCCCCGCCCCCGCCCCAACCCCGCCCCCTCCCCAAAGTCTCCGCCCCCTCCCCTGCTTCCTGCGAACATTTGATTCGCGGGAAGCCTGAAGCAGGTAAGGAGGGTGTGGGGGGAGGAGGCACGGCCCAGGCTGGCCCCCCGGCGGCTCCAGCCTGGGTCGGCCCGGGCCCTGGGGTGCCGGCCCCGGGCCCTGGGGTGCCGGCCCCGGCCCCCGGCCGACCACCCCCGGCCCGCCCAGCACTGCCGGCCCCCGGCGGCCCGGCGCACCCCCCGGCCCCCGGCCCCCGGACTGGCTCCCGGCCCCGCGGGCCCGGCTCCCCGACCCCGGCCCGGCTCCCAGCCCCGCGGGCCCGGCCCCCGGCCCGGCACCGCGCCCCCGGCTCCCGGCCCGGCTCCCGGCCCGGCACCATGCCCCCGGCCCCGCGACCCCGGCCCCACACCGCCGACCCCAGACAAAGAGGCCCCGGCCGAGCCCTCCCTCCCTCCCGATTTTCCCGGACATGCCCGGCTTTTGGGGATTTCCCCCCGGACGGGGATTTGAGCCCCCAAAAGCCGGACATGTCCGGAAAAATCCGGACGTATGGTAACCCTAATTCCATAGAAGTTATCCAATGGGTCACGTCTCATTAGGATTAGTTTTAGGCTCTTTTGAAACAGTAAGTCCGACCTGTTTGACACAAAAATTACAACACATTGAGGGTTCTACAAGAAAAGGGCAAATCTTCATTCTGATGCTTTATTCTCTGAATCCACTGGGATTGAATCAGATGCTTGTACCTCATGTGTCCGATGTTGTCATTCATTTTCAGGAAATAGGCAGCCACTGATTGAGAACACACAATTGCTGCTAATATTGTGGTGTTCTTTTTCCCCACCCCCAAGCCTTTATGTTGCTAGCCAGCAAAAGCCCAAGGGACCTGTGCTGAACCAAAAAGGGGAGGAAAGACTCCAAAACCTACTGAAGGGGAAACCAGCAGCTCTGTGGCATATTCCCTCTTCCCATGTTCATCCCTTTCTCCCCAGGAGCTAAAGAAAGCTGCTTTGTGACAGCTCCTGATGGTCAGGGCTCAGTTGAGGGAGAAGAGAGTGAAAGCATGTCTGGAAGAAGCCAGGGCTGGAGAGCAGCCACTTTGTACAACAAGTCTCTCTCGAAACAAGCTGAATTTCATCTAAGTTTCCTGGCTGAAGTTAATGCTGTTTTGGCACTGTGCATCCTGCTGCTCCCTGCGGAAGGGAAGGGAGTGCATGGGTGTTGCAGGACAACAACGTTAGAGAGCTGTATTGCCAGAAAGTTCAGGGGGTTGGTGATGGAGCATCAAAGAAGCTTCAGGCTTTGTGGGACTGGAGCTCCTTTTCCCCCATGAATGTCTGGGGGGTATTGGAGGCTTTGCCATCTCCAGGCCACAACCCACAGATAGAAACATACTGCAGAAATTCCATGAAGTGGCACTCCCAGCATTACTTGAATCCCCTTTTTCTTCCTGTTGGTATGCTCTGGCCTCGGGTGCCAATTAGTGTCCTGTCTACATATACAGCTGTTTCCCAAGTTAGGCTTTCATTCTCTTGGTTTTGTTTGCGCTAGGTTTTCAGAAGGCAAATCTTCTGACAGTATTTCTCCAAGTCATTGCATAAGGAACAAATGCCCCTGAAAAGTTATTTTTAAACAGATCTTTGTTTTAAAGCCACTCCAGCTGTTTTACAGCCAAAGCCTGGCAATTCTGAAAAACCCCATTGCAGCAATCAGTGACAGCAAGATATTTCATGAGACCATTTTAAAGGTTATAACACAATGTTTCAGGAACCAAAGGCCAGTAGCTGCAGGGATGAGTGAACCACTGCCACATCCAGATGCAACATTCCAAGTATTAGTTTTTCTATAACTGAGCTACTGTATAATGGGAACAATTTAACTGGGATCATGGGAGATTTGCTTACCTATGTATTAGCCCTTTGCAGCTGCTATAGCAAAATATTTAGCAGCTTCTAAGATATAGTTCAGACCAGCAGTTCCCAATCTATGACCCATGGAGAGGTGGCTGGTCACATGGCTTTCCTCTGTTTTCTATATTGCATTAAAAGAGGCTAACATACATTGAATACTTTGCGCATGTTACTTTCCCATGTGAGCAATTTCTGTTTTAGCCACAAAGATACTACCTGACTATGAATGGGAAGGGAGGTGGGGTCTATGGGGCAGTCTCTCTATTGAGACACATTCCATGCTAAGGAAAGAGTTTTGGAACTCCTGGTTTAGAACCTTATGGAATCCTCCGTGATCCACTGTCTCGTTGATCAAACTCCAACTTTTAATCATGCCAGAAGCTGTTTATTTCCCTCTAAAACTTGCAACCCGAATGGCAAGACTCAGTTTGGACCCTTTCCCAAAGTGAAACCTGCAGGACTCGCGCAGCCGTAATTGCAGCACGGCTCTTTGGTTGGCCTTGTCATCGGCAGAGTCCTTCTCACTGTGAATGAGAACAAATAAGTGCTGTGAAGTCTTTAGCCCCATTCTAAAAAATAACGATCTTGGAGGAGTGGACAGTTTCACTGAGTGAAAAAAGTAGATTGCCTACGACACTTGGCAAATGTTAGACTCTCCCCAAAATTGCCATTTTTATAAAGTTTTTTGGATTTGTCTCCTCCCATCTCCCTGTTTGTCCTGCTGCGCCAACTTAACCTCCCTTTTGCCTTTTTCCCTGTACCATTCCAGAGCCTTATCCAAAGCACTTCATAATCCTATGCTGCCTGCTTTTTTCCTGTCAACCTACCTACCTATTCGTTCTTCCCCCTCCCAAGTGTGTCTGTTCTCTAATAATCTTGCCTAGTTTGTCTTTGCAGCCCTTCTCTTGTATCATCCTCTCTTGCCCTTCTATCTGCCCTTCTTTACCATCTGTTTTCTCCCTTCATTTCACTCTCCTATTGCCATATTAGCATCGTACCAATCACTCTTCTCTTCCACAACACTGCTAAGCAATTCCTGCCTAGTGCCTGTTCTCTCAAGCAATTTGCCTTCCTGTCTCTACAATTCCTTTTTAAACTACGCGGCCACTACTAAGCCCCACCACTCCACTAACCTCCTTCCTCTTCCTCAGGAATACTGTAACCTTCTCCCTTCCAAGACCGCTTTTTAGACCCAACTGTCCTCTGCCTTCAGGCTTGCTTTCTTGATGTATTAACCAGGAATCCCACTGCTTAGACTACCTCCTTGCTAATAACATTGGCCTCTCTTGCCTGACTGAGAGACTTGGTTCTCAAGCTCTGACCTCTTCTCCTGTTCTGCCTGTCATTTTTCAGAAAAATCAAATAGCTAATTATCATACCACTCACCTCAGTTTATATTTTATCTTATTCTGAGCCCTCCTTTCACCAGTCGGCCTGACTGGCTAGTATCTAGGCTGCCTTAGCACATAAACTTATTCCTCAGGATTTCATCACCTCTCTTGACCTCCTTCCTGTTTGGTCTCATAAATGGAGATTACAGCACATGTATCCTCTGATTCTCTTTGATATTTTTGTTAATTCTGTTTAATAGTTCTCCAACCCAGACCAAGGGAGTGTATGGCAGATGGCATTCAAAATTCTGAAGTATAAAGTCTCAGACCTTTGCTGAAACATTTTTAATGACAAACTTTTATAAAAGAAGTGCATATTTTTCTTTCTCCTTTTTTTAACACCTATATTGCAGATTGTTACTAGGTATTGATTTGGCACATCTGGCTAATAGGTTTGAGTAGGCTTTTAAATAAGTATCATCAAACTTATTAAACTCAAAATGTGGCCCTACCCTGTTGTTTTCCTAACTATTTGCAAAGTTCATCTAATTATTTCTGTGGGTTAAAAAATGATTGTGTCTTTCCTTTAAGACTCCATAATTGCTGATATTTCTCACACAGATGAAGTTTTGGATTCTGTGTTTTGTAAAAAGGTTGAGCGGGGGTTTGTACTTTTTTTTTTCTTTTTTTAAATTGTGTCTGCAATTATATCATTAAGTTTTTTTGGGTGGGAGAGAAAGGGTGAGGCGGAAAAAATGTGTAATAAATACATTGGCAAATCCTGCTGAGTTGATGGCTAAAGCATAATCTATAGAAATAAATTCTTAGCTCACTCACGTAATAGTTGGCTGCAAGTGGGACTCTTTGAATTGGTGTTAGAGCAGTATTTGTAACATTTCAATCTATTGTACGCTTCCTAAAAAGGCAGGCTGTCTAAGAATGCTGCAAAAAAGATGCTGGCTGCTGTGAGGGCCTTGTTTGTTTTTTAAACCAGATAAAAATATCACTCCTTAAAAATGATATGATGTGAGAGTAGCTTAGCTGTTCTTCCTTTCATTTCAATGTTGCGTCAGTTTCCTTTTTCATCATAACCACAGTTGTTAGACTGAACTACAATCTGTGTATTTTCAGAGTCTTCTCACAGGCCTAGGTGGAGACCATAGAAAAGTTTCTTTAAACAGGCTGGTATTTTTTTGATTGGTTGTTACATGGCTGTGCATGGTGATGGCAAAGGGAGCTGCACTCTGACTC
Organism: Chrysemys picta bellii; assembly: GCF_011386835.1. Lineage (NCBI taxonomy): Eukaryota > Metazoa > Chordata > Testudines > Emydidae > Chrysemys > Chrysemys picta. Next base: position 236,410,962 of record NC_088791.1, on the reverse strand, counting down.
AGACACTTCCTCGATGCTTATCCACTTGTAGCTTCCTAGCTGAATAGTGTAGGAGTGTTGCAGCCTGTATGAGATAACAGACAGAGAGCAGAGTAGTTTAATGGTTCTGGAGCAAAATTTGGGGAAGAATGTATTGTGAGAACCTCTTTGTTAGACCTGTCATTCTTATAGAACACATGACGGCTTTCGTCATCTTTCCTCTTACTCAGTATGGTGTTTTTGCAAGCATCTGTTTGGGCTTGATGAATCTGACAATTGACAAGAAGAATGTGTCCATATTCCATTTGAGAAGGCCCTTCTTGTTGGTTTAGTGACTAATGTCTTTGCAGAGTTATTCTTTCCTAAGAAAAGATAACAGAGAATGAATGATATTTTGGAGCAAGGTGAGGAAGACGTCTTGACTAGATCATCCCTGTATTATTGTGCCTTAATTCCCACTTCCCCAGACTTACACAAGGGATCTTGCACCCACGTTCATCTCTTTTTCAATAACTCTTCCTTAAGGATTTCTGAAATCACTTCCTGAGTGTTACCAAAATCTATGGCTAGCAAAGGCACTTTAGACATACCTTTGTAAGAATGTGAGTGGCTGTATCTGATTATACACTACAGTAGTAAGGGTTGTCACCTAAAGATAATGATCCATAAGGAAACTGAACAACCACAATGACATCCTACAAATGAAAGGTCATGGTGACTGTGAGGTGTTCCTCCCCCCTTGTGGTGCTGCCTAGAACTTGGGTACCACTGAGCCCCCCGACCCACCAGCCTGGGCTCCCTCCCACACTGTACTGCTATGACAAGTTGCTAAGGTCTCCAAACTTCTTGTTTCAATCAGCATACATACAGGTAGGGACACACCCAGATGTTGTAACTTGCAGACAGGCTTTCTGACCAGTCCCTGCATGGGAAGGCTATACAGCTAGGGCACTTACCAGCTTCTCAGGCTCACACCCCTCTCTGTAGGGTAAACCCAAAATTATACCGTCTTGCGCTGCACAGGAAATTGTACAGCGTAAGTTAATGAAATTCACCCCCTACCTCAATGTGGAGGAAGATATGCAACAGCTATTTGCCCCCAGTTATGATTCCCACACACTGGTTTTAGACAAAACAAAAACAAGTTAATTAACCACAAAAGATAGTTTTTAAGTGATTATAAGGGATAGCAAACAGATCAAAGCAGATTACCTAGCAAATAAAACAAAAACACAATCTAAGCTTAATATACTAAAGAAATTGGATATGGATAGCAAATTCTCACCCTAAATGATGATTTAAGCAGTTTGCAGCGATTCTTGGGGCCAGCTGCCCTTGCTTGCATCTTAAAACCCCAGGTATTCTTCTCACAGGCTAGAAATCCCTCTGGCCTGGGTTCAGCCCTTCTCCCCAGTTCAGTTCTTGTTTCTCAAGCATTTTCAAGCATCTCTTTTGGGAGGGAGTCAGAAGAAGAGCCCCGATGATGTCACTCCCCTGCCTAAAATAGCTTTTGCATATGGCGGGAACCCTTTGTCTCCAGCTTTAGTTCCCACGCCTTTCAGTGGAAAAACACTAGTTTACTATGAAGAATATGGGGCGTAATGCCACAGTGACATTCCTGACATTCTGACTAGCTCTTTGCAGCTATACCAGGTGGACAACATAGTATTGGTAACATCTTGTTAAAACAAACCTAAACTAGTTTAGAACCAGTTTTGTAGGATGTGGGTGGTGAATTAGTAGTTCTTTTTGTTCCCAAAGGTACGTATTATTGAGCAATTACCTTGTATCCTCTTGACAGAAAGATGTCCCAGTGTTAGAGCAATAGTTTAGGACTCAGGAGCCCTAGTTCAATTCTCTGCTCTGCTACAAACTTCCTGTGTGACCATGGAGAAGTCACTTAGGGAACTGAGCCACAGAGACACTATCTGCAAAATGGGAATAACATCACTTCCCTACCTCACAGCAGTGTTGTGGTTTAAGTGAGTGAGGTGCTCAGATACTAAGGTACTGGGGACCCTGTAAGTACCAAAGACAGGTAGAATTTAGAGAAGATGGAACTAGTGGAACAGAGTGAATGAAAACCACAAATTACTTCACTTTAATTTAAAGGACTGCTGTAAACATTCTCATTGGCCTGGGTTGGTGGAACTAAGCCAAAGTTTACAGGTAGTGCTATTGTGATTTTCCTGCAGAGTTGGGATGGTTTGGTGGATAAAATAATAGTAGGGAGCTTTTCAGCATTTCATCTACCTTGCCTCATAGGATTGAATTGATGGGAATTTAGAGGTGGAAAAGACCTATTAAAGTAACCTAATCCCTGCCGCTGTCAGTGTAGGATTGTTTCTCTACACTATATAGTCTTATTGTTTTCTCCCATTCAAATGTAAGCATCCCAGACAATGAGGCCTCCATCGCTTTGGAAAACAAAAATAATGTAGCGATGGAACCACTTACATATTTTGTTTTAATCAAGAAAAATATTAAAATGGGTTGTTCCAATGTGAAGGTTTTGAAATGGTTTGTTTTTACTCTGAAGTGTCATCTTTTATTTATCTTGCTATTTTCTTATCCTACTGTTATCTGGTCTGTTTCAGTTGATTGCTGAATGACTGGGCCTAAGGTTGCCCTTCCTATGGACAAATACACATGGCACATGAGATCAGGATTTGTAGGAGCCACATTAACAATGCTGAGGTGACACTTTTTGTCTAGTGAAGTCTGTTCCCCCCCCGCTTCCCCCGTTTAAATTTGCATGGCCTAATTTTGGAAAAAATCCCAAATGATCTAAAATCAATTACGGTTTGAATGTCAATCTTTAGATTAATCATGAAGGAATTAGTTTTCTTTATTAATTATTTTTAATAAGCTTTCCCTCCTCAAGCTCATACAGGGCTGATACTGATACCCCTTATGCAAATTGCTTAGTACCTTACTCTGAACGGAGTCCAATGATTTCAATGGGACTAATTTGAGGAGTAGGTTACTACTACTCAGCATGAGTAAGGGTGGGTGAATCTGGTCCACTTTTAGTAACAGAAGTATTTACTATCTTGCAGATAATGTTCTGATTGACTGAATCATGAGTTGCTTTTTGAGAGGGGAACTAATTGACTAGAGCGAGAGAGAAACCTGTTCTTTAATACTTTTGAGTCTCATAATTTTAAAATCTGTTACTAGCCAAGCCAACAGACATTTAAGGCCAAATCCTGAAACTTTTCTCTCATTAGTCAATGGGATTGTTTGGCTGGTAAGGTACTAACCAACATGCGTAAGAGTAGCAGAACTGGGCTCTTAGATAGGTCCTAAGCAGGTATTGTTAGGCAGATAGTAGTGTTGGTTTGCGGCAGGTTAACTTGCAACAGAATGCGAATGAGTTTGGATGGAATTGCTTATCAGAAAGAAAACTGGGAAGCCATTTTTGTATTCTCTGAAAAATATAGTTTTTAAAAACAAGGCCTGGTATTCTGTGGTGTGTATTGTGTAAGTGTGGCCAAAAAAGACAAGTAAGTTTGATAATACGTTATCATGAAAAGACAAAGAAAAATATCATTACATTTGGTTCTTTTTTCCCCAGTTTGATTTACACAAGGCAGAAAGTGCACTTAAAGCAAACAATACAGTATCTGCGTATACTTTTTCGAGCATGAACAATGGTGCATTCTCTGGCAAATGAAGAACCTAACAATCAATGTATAACACAAAATAGCATAAGATTTACAAGTCCTGCATTGTGAGCACACAAGAAACTTGACCCAGAGAATGTATAGTGTTCACTGAATGAACAGAACTGGTGTATGTAAACAATTCAGAAGAGCATAGCATTGTTCAACAGTATATGGAATTGTGATGTTCAAGACACACAATAGCATGTCATTGCCTCAAAATGAATTCACTCTTGGGGTTGACTTTCACTTTTGTTAGGATTCACAGATTAATATAGCTTTTCAGTTGAAATAGTTGTGCAATTGTTGAAGATTTCATCAGAAAAGATTCATTGGACACAATGGTCAGAGAAAGAGGTAGAGAGAAGCAATCAATCATAGTAGATAAAAATAAGCATGCTTTGTTTTGAACTTTGCATGCATCACACGCATTTAAGGAAATGTCCTTTCATCTAGAACAAGCTAGAACACAATTATTTGTTGAAGGAAGTTGGGAAGGCCAGGCATGGTTTTCAGAGGTGCTGCCTCTGTTATCCAAAGCTATGATTTCAGGTTACCAACATCTTCAAAACCATGAAGCCTTTAGGATAGGGTCAGGGCCTTCAAAGTCTTTCTGTTGACTTTAGTGTGAACTAGATCAGGCCCTAACAGAGGAAATTAATAAAAAGGCAGATTTGGTGTAAACACATTGTATGATGCTAATTGAAAAAGTTTCATAGCATGGTTATCCGAATTAATACATTATCAAGGTCTTATTCACTTTCCCTATGTAGACGAGACATGGACAGATATTAGCATTAAAGAACATGGAAATGGGTAGATACATGTGGACCAAGCTGATGCCATACAGCCAGCCCTTGTCAGACTTGCAATCAAGTATGTTCTGGGGAACCGTACCCTTCCTCTGGGCGACCCTTCACACGCAGCTAATGTTAGTTTATTTCTGAGCAGCAGTCATTAAGCTATTTGCCTCATCTGCTAAGAATAAAGCATAAGAAAAAAATCTTCCTGCCAAAACCCAAAATTATGATTTAGGTTGTATTTTTCTTAGCATCTAACAGTTGTTACATTAGGTTCATGAATGGGTTTAAACATATTTCAGAGTTTACTTCAGCTTTAGAGGCTCTATTCGTATGATGCTTGTTTTCAGCCAAATGCAGATTGAAAATTAGCTATGAAAACATGTTGATGTTAGTAGTCGAACATATTATGTTATGTTCCAGAAGCACCTAAAGGCCCCGATTGGGGAACAGGGCTCCATTGTGTTATGCATGTAACACACACATATAATAATAATATAATTAATAAAGACAGTGCCTTTCCCAAAAAACGTACTACCTACACATGTGTACATTTAACATCGAAGAGCTAGTTTACAACTAAGGGACAAAAAAGCCCCAAATACCTTGACTACCATGGACTAATGTAGGAGTCCTAACAAGAGGAGAACCCATGCAGACAGCACCTGCTTTGGTAGGGTGGAAGTAGCAGGCATGCAGTTTCCACTTACTCTTGTGTACCTACACCCAGTATCAGGCTTGTACTGTAGGTGTAAGGAAGTTATTACTCTTCTTTACTACCTTGTGCGGGTGTGCAGCCCAAGTCACAATCTGACCCTGAGTGTTAAAGTTCTTTTTAAAAGCACTTTTGACCAACACGTTATGTGGACATTTTATAGGTCTGGAAAGCTTTGAAAAACTTTATCTTCTTATATAATTTTAAATGTGTGCTGAGAACTTACAAATACATGTAGAATGCCTGGGTCTTCCAAACTTGTATGTTACAAAAATAGAGTTTAAAAAACCCTTTTCTTTGTTCCTTTTCCAGGGTGGTTTTGTTTCTTTTTCTTACCAGAAACCTGTATAGGAACAGGATAATTGAGTCTGGCCCACTACTGCATTTTTAAAGGACTACAAGGAGCAGCAAAGATACAAAAGTTACAAGGGAACGGTGTGGACAGAAATATATGTCAGGACATGGAATGCAGTTCAGACAAAGCTATCTGCGCCGGCTGCTTATTGCCTACCTGGAATCAGAGTCTGTTTCACAGTCACAGGTTAGTTGTCACAGGATTGGTTTTAGATCGGCAATGAGCTGCAGGAGCAAATGAGTTTTGTCTGAAACGCATTCCGTGTCTTGACATATTGTCTGTCCATACAGCACCATTGTACCATTTGTATCTTTGTCACTCACTATATAGTCCTTTTACAATTCAGTGAAGTCGCTCTTGAAGCGGAATGGACTTTCCTGGGATGTTAATAGAGAGCATAAAAAGAAAATGGGTGATTATGTCACATAAATGCTTTTTCACCAAAGAGGCAAAAGTACATCGCTCTAAGATCTGTGTACTGTATGTTCTGGCTTATTGACACTATTGTCTCTTTTCAGTGTAGGATAATTATAGCTTTGAATTATTTTAGGGAAATAAAATATTTAAAAAATGGGTCACAGCAAGGAGACAGCCCTATTACCACTGAAAGGTGACCTCTTCCTGGCAATGGATATAGGCCCTATCTCAGTCCCCATCGTACTCAGCCTCTTTGCAGCTTTTAACAGAGCTGACCACAAGGTTCTGCTGACACACCCATGTGACAGAGCTAAAATTAAATGCAACCACTACAATAACTCCAGTCATTCATCTCCACCAATCCCCAGAGTGCGGTGATAGGTAACTACTGCTCCACCCCAAGAACCCTTACATGGAGAGTTCCTCCAGGATCTGTTCTGCAGCTCCTCCTCTTCAATGTCTACACTTGACCACTTGGAGAGGAGGTTAGATGCCACAGACTCCATTCCCAAAAATACTCCCAGCTGTATATTTAATTTTCCACAGAAGCAACCAGCACAATCACAAGCGTATCACAGTGTCCGCAAAAGATAATCACCTGAAAGAGGAGCACTTGGCTGAAACTGAACAAAAGGATTGATGGTCTTGTAAGACTCTTGTTGCTAAGACCCTGGACACTGGGGATCTCATTTAAATTTGTGGCTCTGCTACACATTTCCTGCGTGACCTTGAGCAAGTCACTTCACCTCTCGGGTTCTGAGTTCCCCATCTGCAAATGGGATAATAATACTTCTTTTCTCTCTCTCTTTGTCTCATATATACTGAATGATAAGCTCTTTGGGGCAGGTTCTCTCTTACATTTTATATGTACGGTGCCTAGCACAGCGTGGTCCTGATCTCTGGTAGGGCCTCTTGGTGCTACTGTAACACAACTAACAACAATAAAGACAAGATCAATATGAGCCTGGTCAGAGGGGAAGACTGTTTTCCTCTTTTATCGAAGGCATCTGTTCACCCTTATCAAAGTACTGCAAAGCCTTGGGGTTCTGTTCTGTTCTGTAAAGCCTGGACAACCAGGTAGAATCAGAGGCAAAAAAAACCTTGTCCACCTTTTGCTTATTAGGAAGTTTTTCCTTTTCCTCCTGATCAAGGATCTGGCTACAGTGACGCATGTATTCATCACTTCCAGGCTGTGTTACTGAAACTTGCTGTATCTAGGGCAAAAGGAGGACATAGTGCAGAGGCTCCAGCTGGTGCATGATGTGGCTGCATGGCAGGAGAGTTCACTGTTGCTTCTTTCACTGGTTCCCAGTCTGCTTCCATTGCCAGATTAAGGCTTTGGTTCTGATCTTCAAGACACCAATGGGTCACGATCCAGCTCCATCAATGGCTGCATCTCCCAGCAAGAAAGCTGCACTTTTCTGAGACACTGCAACTAAGAAAACCCAGGATGAAGCCCATAAGAACTGGAGTATTCTCAGTGGAGCGGATTTGACATGGAATGAGCTTCCAGGGCAGATCAGATTAATCCAGACTGTGACAGCCTTCAGAGTATCCTGCAAGACTGTTCTCTTTGGCAGAGCATTCCCACCATATTCAGCAGGATGATGGTTTAAAAAAATTAGTTATTCCCAATTGAGAGCCTCTTTTAGACAGGGAGAGGGGAAGAATATTGTGTTCTACTAGGGACTTCGCTATGTGGATTTCATTTGCTTAGGAAGTGCTTAGGTACTACAATCGTGAGTCCTATAGAAGGTTTTTAGATTTTGTAATTCTGAAAGATAAAAGGAAAAGGATAAGTATCTCAGTCTGATATGTGAAAGTGCCTTCTTTACAGAATCTTTCATTAGAGGCACCTCAGTCTTACTACCCCACTTGTAGATTCCATTTGAATTCATGATTCACAGAGGCCTGGTAGTCACTTATCAAAATGCAATAGCTTTCTTTCCAGCACAAACCTTTCTGTGCTGCATTGCCTCGGCCCAAATATGACATTTCAGTTGGAAAAAGAAAGCTATCAAAGCTTGATGGGGCTCACAGGGATTCACTTTCAGAATAACTCCAAAAAACAGGGCAGGAATTTACAGCTCTCCTAGGATGTACTCATCCCTTGCAATAACAATAGTTGTAGGGGAAAAAATCTTTCTAAATGGAATTGTTTTTCATGAGGCATCAGCTGCTCTAAAACTCCTTGTTTATACCTTGCCAATGGCCACACCTTCAAGAATCCAATAATTCTTGAGTGTGTTGACATGGAGGCAACATGATTTATACCCATAGTGCCATACAAATGTTCGTCTATGGGGTATGTAGTGGACTGTGCATCTGAAGGCATGATGGAGAAAAGTATATAACATGGAGATAGTTAATGTTTGTGTATGTGGCACTGCCATGAAACAGTATATCGAAACACACTGTTATGAGATACCCTAGAACGAAAGTGCCTGTGTATTCTAAGCTGTTTTAAATAGGGTTACTGTATGTCCGTTTTTTCCCGGACATGTCCAGCTTTTTGGTAATCAAACCCCCGTCCGGGGGGGAATTGCCAAAAAGCCGAACATATCTGGGAAAATACCGGCCGGGCACTTCCTCTCCCGCGGCTGCTCTGCTCCTCCCCTGACTCTTCGGCTCTGTTTAAGAGCCGAGCTGCCCAAGCGCTACCGGCTTCGGGCAGCCCCCTTGCCTCTGGACCCCAGCTGCCGGCCGGGCACTTCCCCTCCCGGGCTCCAGCTGCTCTGCTCCGGCGGCACAGGGTCCGGAGGCAAGGGGGCTGCCCGAAGCCGGTAGCGCTCGGGCAGCTCGGCTCTTAAATAAAGCCGAAGAGTCGGGAGGAGCACAGCAGCCGGAGCCTGGGAGGGGAAGTGTCTAACTAAACAGTGAAAAACAATTGGCTTCTTAAGAGCAACCACAGCAGAGTTTCAGTGAAATAAATTTGATTTCTTTGTATTGTTTCATCCTTTTAAATTTTTGCTAGTGGTTCCCTAAAATGATTCCCCTACAACCATGTGCAAATCTGAATTTTAATTCTAGCATTCATTAATATGCACCCTTGCCTATTACTTCACGTATTCTGAATGTAGATTCATTTTTCACTAACCTCCCAGAATGTTCTGGACCTTTGTAGAATCTTGTTGAACTTTCCAGACTTTCTGAACAAAATTTTCCTTGAACCTCCTAGAATGTTGTCAGCCAGGCCCTTGCGGGTATATAAGGGGCGGTGTGTTGTCAGTCGTCAGTCAGTCAGACGAACAAAATGAAGTAAAGTGAGATCCCAGCTGCGATACTGTGAACCTTGTCTTATTGTGTATTTGTGTTTTAAGACTTAAAGAGACTAAGTAGTGATTAATAAAGGACATATTTAATGAGATGCCAGAGATACCTATCAAACCCCTATCTATGCAACAATATAAAAGAAATACTGTTACTACTTTTGTCATGCTTAACATGTAATGTTTGATGACTTTCTAAGACTGCAGAACATAGATTTTTGCTATTTTATCACTTAAAAATGCCATTGTCCAATCTTTAGATCTCTCTGATGTTGTGCTTCAGTTCACAAGGGCAAATGCAAGAAAAGTGACCTTTTGAACTAAAGGGCTGGGGTTAACGTTCTAAGGCTGTCACCTACTGTAACACTATTTAATACTGGTCCACCCAATGTTGGTGGACAGTTCAATTTCTTGATGTTAGTACATTTCAGTTATTCTTAAAATTTAAAAGTTTCTATAAGCTTAGACGACATGCTTTTTTGTATTTGCTTATATATGGCATGAATAAATACAGATTTACAGATCCTAGCTTGCAAATGTATTGTCTTACATGACATGGATAAGTAATGCATGCAAATCATGCGTCACAGTTGTGAAGTGGGCTACAAATGCAATAAAAATCACGTATACAAAAATTTAACAAATGGAAGCGGGGCACTGAAGACGCTCCTTGCCTGGCACACTATTTGGTCTAGGGCCAGCACTGTTGGGACTATCCTAGTGACCCCTATTGGCTCTTTTGATTGTGGAGTCTTGAGGATGGTGTTCAGTCTGACCTCTGCGTATAGCTGTGCCAGGAGGGAGAAAAGTGTTGCTGTTGGAGATCTCATGATGCTCCTTGTTGAGAAGCAACAGTGGTCTTAGTAGCAGGACAAGAGGACTGGTTTAAAGAGAGGGAAAAATATAACTTGTGATGAACATAATAGGTCAACGACTCATGCGCCCTTCTGTGGCTTATCTGTAATTGCCAGAGGGTGGTGAAGAGTAGCAGTGGGCAAAGGCTGGTGCCATTTCCTTCTCCCCGAAACTGTTTTTTTTTTTTTTTTTTTTTTTTTTTTTAAGAGGAGGCAGAAGGGGAAAGCTTTCAAACATTATTTCAGCTTTTCCTTGTTTTCCCTACCATAGCTTCCCCATCACATCTCCATATTGCGGCATGTGTTGCTCTCTCTCTAGGTGCTCAGATGCTCTATACTCAGAGACGTTTGCAGTTACTTTGGGATAATCATAATCTGTCTCATTGTCCATTCAACATATACAGCAAGTGTAAGTGCAAATGCTCTTTCTCATCGAAGGGTAGATTTCCACAAAAGGGAGCCCGGTGGAAACCAACACCACCGTCTTCTTCTGCACTGCTCGCAGCCGTCGGATGCTCCAATAGCCACGTTGGTGAAATAGGTTTGACTCAGTTCTTTGTGAGCAGAGAGGAAGGACAGTGTTACTGAACTGAAATTCAGTGTATTAAAGATGTTAATGTGTTGGTGTGGTTGAGTGTCGTGTTTAGTGGGGTGAGTCTTGTAGACTGGTATTGTGTTGGATGTGATTGTTTCTTTATATCACGATTTCCTTAGCGTTTGCACTGTTGTAAGGAAATGCACCATGTTTTCTTGGTCATACAAGCTTTTCTTAGTCTTTTCTTGTGGTTTTTGCTTTGGGCGTTACTTCTTCAGTGAGAAGCCTCAGTGGAAATCTATCTGTCTGGGTGATATCCAGTCAGATGTTTACTGAGTTTGGGGGAAGATCATCTGATGTAAATGCTTTGACAGAAACCAAATGCCTTTTTTCTAAACTATCTAGGATGTTTATATAAAAGGACTGATACACAGATCTGTGAGTTTTAATGGCACCGTTATCTTAGCCAGCAGCTTCTGCTGTAAAGAATAGCCGTCCTACCAAGAAAAGATAAATCCAAATATGAAAGGTTTTGATAACGCTGTTCTAGTTGTCCCATAGTTCTTTGTTACTTTGTTCTATTGAGCTGCAAGCTGCCCAGAAGGATGTGTCCAACTGTGTTTTGAAGGAGGAGAGCTTCAGCACTCTGACTGCCCTGGTGTAATATGCCAATTCAGAAGTAAATTGGTAACTAAGTTTATGGAAATGTGGACCTCCTCATTATTATGTGTATGCAACTGTTGCCTTTTAAAAAATGTACTCTTTCCAGGGTGAAATTCACCAGCATAAGGCCCTCTGTGCTGCTTAAGTCCTGCCTTGGGGCTACACAGGTGGAGCACAGGTCAAGGTCCTCTGATCCTCTAGAGTGCTGCAGAAAGTGTTTCTGTGCCAGCTCCACAAGGAGGGCAGTGATGGGGGCAGGCTGCAGGAAGGGCCAGGGGACTGGTCCGTTCTTGGATTGTGTCACCCCAACACCCACACATGTAGGTAAAGTGGCTGGAGTACAAGGGGGTTGTGGGCGCAGCACCATAACCTCAAGTCCTGGTCCCAGGCTGGGGAGGTAGGCTTGCCCATAGATTCTATGGTGATTGATGCATTGGTAATATCTAGATAAATGTATAGAAATATATAAATAAATCAAATGTTTTTTACCCCGCCCCCATCTACTTTCCCCTTGGCACTTTGCCATGTAGAAGCATGACAGATTGGGCTAATGTAGAGGAAGGAAATTCACCCCAATTAAATTTTCTGCGTTTAGGAAATTCCTGTGGGCTGCTTGAATTTCCCCCCAGTCTACATCTTTGTTACTGGTCTGAGCTCAAGAGTTTTGTGTTGAGACTTTTGCCAGGATTATACATTCAATTGCTGTAGTATTAGATACTTGCACAGTTTGGCAAGGTTGCAGCAACCTTTTACATTTAAAATAAAAATAATGTTTCTGGTGAGGAGACAAGTGGCTTCCTGGATTTGCAGTTAATAACTAACTATGCTGAATTGATATAGTAAATGTACGCAGAGGGAAATGAAGCTGTTAACACCTCTTGTGAAAGAAGCAGCATAGAGCTGGTGTGTGTGTGTGTGTGTGTATATATATATATATATATATATATATAGTGTGTGTGTGAGAAACACTGTAACTTAAACTCCTCCTGCAGCTCTGCATCTGCTATGAGTCGCTGAGATGACTCACGTTGTCAGTGTTCACTTTAGCTAGAATTCAGATGGAGCAGCTCTGGCAGTAGAAGAAGCAGACTGATATTGATTACCTGCTGCAGGAGACAATTGTGCCAAGATATTTCTGCAGGCATGGCTGAAACTCGGGAGGCTCTGCTGAGCAAGATCAGTTTATGTTCGTAATTTTTTTTTTAAAAGGTAAGAATGTTTGTTTTTCCTTAGAGGGAGAGAGATGGGAAAAGGGAGATGAATAGCTTGGGAAGGTTGAATTTCCTATGCGTTGCTTTTCCTCCGAGGATGCTGATCCTTGCAGCCTTCTTATTGCTGAGCATCATCTTTGCTGCTTGAAATGTCATACAGAGAATCATATGGCTAATGGGTGGTACATGCGCTACAAAACAAACTAATGATATACTCTAGTGCATCCTATGTTATGTAATGCATGGCAGCCATGTTAAGGATAGAGGACCTCTTTCAAAGGAGCAGAGCTGTTAGGTATTAGGGCAATGAGAGTTATTACACAGTACTCTGTTCATTATTTGGAAAGCACTCCTGTTCAAGTTCATGCATTAAAACCAAATTTGCCAACTTCTGAATTTGTGCAGTTCCAGAATCAAAAACAGCCTTGCCAGGATCACTGTAATAATGATTTAAATTTGAAATCACATCATTAGTTTACCCTGCATGTTAAGGTTGTGCATGTATGATGCTGGGTGTGACCTGTACCTTACTGCCTCAATGTAAATGTTGCTTAGGTTAACTCCGTTGCTTGAAGTACTTAAAACGGTATCTCCTGCTGCTGCTTTTTTCCCTTTGTTGTGCCCCCAAATAACACACGTTTAGAATATATACTGCTCTAATTGTTATCTGCAAAGAACAGTACATGTGCTAGTCAATTCCTCAGGCGCAGAAGCTTGACTTTCTTTAGCTTACATTTCAAAAGTGATGAAAGTCGTGTTTTTGTAAGTTGGCATTCGCTATAAAAAGTACAGTTTTTGTATCATACCAAAATTGCTAATAATCCTCAGGTGGAATCCTACTAAGTTTTGAGTCTTTGCTGTACTCCTCATAACTGATTACTGTATTTCATCAGTTTTGGTCTAGAATAGTGTCCTTCCTTTCACAAGTCCTCCTATTAATCTTTCCTTTTCAGCTGCAGTCATGTGTTAAACTTCGTTTTATGCTTTTGGCATATATCTTTGTATATTTTGGATTTAGAAGGCACTTGTCTGTTAGGTTGCACCTTACAATTAAGTTGGTAATTGCTCTTAATAACCTATTGCAGCCTGGTCATCTGTTGTGTTACACTGTTAATCTCAGAAAGAAGGTGGCTTAGAAAGCTGGCCGCTGGCTGACTCACTTTTGACTACAAGAGAGCTTCATTAATCTCCATACTTTATAATTTGTACCAGAGGGACACATGTTCCTCATTTCTCAAAGATTTACTAGCAGAGAGGGCTCTGTAATGAGGTCTCACACCACTAAGATGCACTTCTTTTTACGAAAGATACCAGGCCTTATTTGCTTGTGAACTATGAAGCATTAAAACCAATGTAAATTACAATTTTCAGAATTGTGCTACCTTGTCCCTGGGTTTTTTTCTGAGTGATTAATTACTTGCGAATTTACAAAACGTACTGATTCACAATGGTTTTCTGTCATTGCTGTGAATTAGAGAGGTTCTAATTTGTTTCCTATCGCTTTATGAGAGGTGAGCCTAACGTCTTTACCTCAGTCATTGTGCTTGTAGTAGTCTTAGACCGCAGGTGCCATTGGAGTTAAAAAGTTGTAGCATGAGAATGGTCTTTAGAAAGTTCAGCTCTTGGCTCTCCTTCTCCCAGAGCAGATTTTCAGTCAATGAGTAATTTCATTGTTTAGGTATGTAAAACCTATGTCTACATCTCTCTCTCTATGTAATATTATGGAGGCAAACTATGGTTGCTTCCTAGATTCTCCTGTGATGGAACCTTAACAGTGTCTACTACACAAAGGGAAGGGTATCTGAACTGACTGAAATAAGGAAAACATTCCTCAAACCTCTCTGCATTTTTGGAGGGTGTATGTGTGCGCGCATGTGTGTACGTGCACTTAGTTTTGACTATGTGTATGATGAGTGTGTAGAATGTGTATTCTGTCTCGTACCAATCTGTAAACTGAGTAAGAGAAAAAAAAATAGTATCCTTTTAAGGACTTCAGTGGGAGTTGTACAGTCTTTGCAATACTGCAATTGAGAGAGACAGTTAAATTATTAGTAGTTAACATTTTCAAAACAAATTAAATTAACATATTTAGTTAAAATGACAATAGCTGCCCTGAATGCAGCCTCTCTTCACTCTGCTTTTGTTCACAACCCACTCTTGCTTTCTGTGACCTCAGAAGAGCAACCACTGCAGTGCAACAGAGTGCTATGTTAACTCCAGAGATGCTGGTTATCTTGTGTCTCTCTCAACTCAGGGTTTGGATTAATACGCCGACATGGAAAAGGACATCAATTTTAAAAGAGAAAAACTTAAAAAAAAAAATCCCCCCCACTTTGTAGTTTACCTGGGCAATTTGGGCTGGATTCACAAAAGGATTTAGGCACTTAACTGCCGCTTTATGTGCCTAAATCCCAGAATCAGACACCACTGGGATTCGCAGCCCCCATGCTCATCTGCCGCTGAAGCATATAGGCACCTAAACTCATTTGGTGCCTACATTTTTGCAGTAAAAGTTCCCTAGATGTCTGTTACTGCCTCTGCGCATGCACCCTGCAAGCCTCACACCAGGGGTTCAAATGTCTAAGCTCCACAGCGATTCACAAACCTCGTAACTCACCTGTGGGGCCCAATCCGGTAACTCAGCTGCTGCATTGGGTGAGCTTACACAAACTGGTTGGGTTTGTGTGTGAGAGGAAGAGGAGGACGACCACCTCCCTTATAACTTTTAGCCAAGTAGTTGGGATACTTACCTGGGATGTCAGGAGACCCCCACTTCAAGTCCCCCCTCTGCCTGAAGGGGATAAAGGATTTGAGTAGGAATCTGCCACCCCTTATGTGAGTGTCTTAACCACTAAATTATGGGATATTCTCAGGTGGGGCTCCCTCAGTATCTCCTGTTGAAGCTATTGTACTATAGATAAGTCATTTAAAAAGTAATTGGAGCAGGGGGGCTAGTGAGTGTTCTCATCACCATGCTACAGGGTCATTTTTATGCTCCCTTGCTCTCCCAATGACTCTCTCATTACTTATTCTCGCTCCCACCACGTGGGGTGGTGGAGGGGGGTGAGAAATAGTTTGCACAGAAAACATGGGTGATATCCTTGTGAGTAAACTGAAAAACTAGGAGGGGGAGCAAGGAGAAAATAGAAGCATCTTGCACCAAACTTAAATTCCTGAATTCTTTGACACCTGACATTGTGAGAAGCACCTGCCGTGTATCCCCTACAGTAGCTCCCTCAGGTACTTTGGAACGTCTGTAATCATGCCCAGGCTTTCTAAAGAGATTGGTTAAGATCCTTGAGGAACATTAGTCCTGTTACTGAAATGAAATTACTATCTTTTTTTTTTTTTCAAAATGCGGGGGAGGGTAGTGATTGACTTATTTTAGAAACAAATTTTCTGTGATACTTTACTTTTTTAAATGAATGTCTCTGCGGTCCACTAAATAAAACTAAATAATCATATCTGTCTTAAATAGTCCTGTGGCTCAAAACAGCCATGCTATTTTTGTTTTTAACTCAAAATTGTTGTGGGGGGACGAAAAGAGGGAATTGGTTTAGTAGATTTAGACACACGGTTGGTTTTTTTTGGGGGGGGGGCGGGAGGTGTTAGAGGTAAACAACTGGAAATTGGGTGTTTGTCATGGAAATGAAATTCCTGAACTTGAGCAGCCCAACCTGGTGTTTGTAATTCTGAACCATTTCATTTGTTAAAAATCTAATTTTCTTTCTAATTGACTAATTAGTCATGGTGTCAAGCTATAGAAAGCTAAATTAACTGCTTTATGGTCACTTATTTCATGGAGAGGCAGAAGTATTTGCTTTGTTTCTATAGTTTTTCCTGGTCTCCAGATAAAGTCACCTGTTTGGATTAGAACTGTTCCCTGGGCTTTAAAAGAAGGGGGGAAAGGCCAGTAAAGCTTGGTCTCTCTTTGCTCCCCAGCGTATTCAGGAAGGACCCAAGTCATCACTGCCCTAAGGCTCCTTTGTGCTGACATAGCGGAAAGGGGTCATAAAACAGGTGTAAACACCCCATCCCCACCCCCCCAGTGAAGATTAGCAGCATAGCGGACCTCTCTGCCAGGTACTGAAGTAGTTCTGCCCTCTGTGTGCTCCCACTCCAGAAGTCCCCTGTGTAGGAAGTGTTATGGGGGCATGCTAAGGATGGGAGAAAGCATTGCCAGGGCAAATCTGTGCCTATTCCCTGACTGAATAAGGTCCACAGTGCCATGGGAGCAGGGGTACAAGCTTGGTCAACCCTCAAGGACTGAGCCGCTGCTGATCTAGCCTTTTATAGCCTAAGCCACCTCATAGCCAGCACAGGGATGAATCTGGCTCAGTGTGCTCTGTTTAAATGAGGTTGGGGCTTCAGGTCATGCCATGCTATTTCTGTGCTGAATACCCCCTACAGTCAAGTAGAATGCAGAAGTCTGGGATTAGTTTAGTTTTCATTTTGGTTTTGCATTTCATCTTTTAATGCAGCAGAGCACCTCTTGCATATGCTGTTCAGGCTTCAAAGGATGGCAGTGAAGTGGTAAAGTACTGAGTCACATGTGGTTGGGGAGTGACCTTGTGTGTGTACTTTAAAAAATGGCACTTAATCCTTAAATCAGATTATTTTCTGGGTAGTATTTAGCAATGCCACAGGGTTGATTGTAGAAATGTTACAGGTAAAAGTGAACTAAGGAACATATAAACTTCCATGAATTAGTTGGGAAATGACTCGGATTATAAAATACCCCTGGCTATAGGAATTACTTTTCAACACCCGGGCTTTTAGGTGGCATTAAATAGTCTGCAACAGGGGTAGGCAACCTATGGCACACGTGCCGAAGGCACCACACGAGCTGATTTTCAGTGGCACTCACACTGCCCGGGTCCTGGACACCAGTCCGGGGGGGCTCTGCATTTTAATTTAATTTTAAATGAAGCTTCTTAAACATTTTAAAAACCTAATTTACTTTACCTACAACAATAGTTTAGTTATATATTATAGACTTATAGAAAGAGACCTTCTAAAAACATTAATATGTATTACTGCCACGCGAAACCTTAAATCAGAGTGAATAAATGAAGACTCGGCACACCACTTCTGAAAGGTTGCCGACCCCTGGTCTGCAACAAGAATAAATTCCTATGTGATAGATGACAAATGTATTTTAATCCTGAGCTTCCTAAACTATAACATGCTCCAAAATATTTCTTCTGTAATGTTTCAGGCTCTTAGGTATCTGACTTTAATCCCAAAAGTCATATTATTCACTAGTAGCAATGTTATTCCCTGGAAAAGACATAGAATAATAATAGCAAGATAGTTTTGTACTGATTTTTCTATTTCCTAAAGGTTTGGTCAGAAGAATTATATTGAGCTGTGTATGTTCAATGAGAAGGAGTCTTCTTAAATGATTCAAAGCCTGGAAGTAAGTGTGTGTGTGTGTGTGTGTGTGTGTGTATTGGTGGTGATAATGAGGAATTGCTGTTTTATTAGTGTTCTATTATTCGATTAATATTAATTAGATTTTTCTATTTTAAAGTGAATCTTATAGAATCTGTTGCATATATAACTTATAAAGTTGAGGCAATAAATGCTCAATCCTGAGTGTTGGTGATTTAAGGTCCCACTCAAATAAATGGGAGATTCATGTGCATAATAGGAGTTTAGCTCCCATAGTGGTGTCTACACTACAAATTTCTGTAGTTGTTTTCCTGTGCTGGTGCAGCTCCATTGGTGGAAGTAGTCCTGTGGAAGGCACAGATGTTTTTACTATTGTTGTGTTGTTGTACAGAGAAAAATGTATACAGAGAAATGCTTACTGTTTCCCCAGTGCAGATGCAGCCAAGGGGACATGTAATCTAGACTCTCAGAAAGGCAATGCTTTCAAAAAACAAATGGTGAAACCAGATGGAGTTCAACGTCTTATGTATCCTCAACTGCATTTCTATGGAGTCTACAGTTCAGATGGCAAAGCTTGTTTATAAAATAAAAGATGGTGGGGCCAAACAGGAGGTTTACTCTATAAACGACTGAGTTCAAGGAAATTGTGCTATCAGTTTAAATAGTAAATGGACAGTGGTATGTATGGAAAGTGGCCAATATTAGAATTTGTAATACAGCATGAGTAGGGTGACCAGATAGCAATTGTGAAAAAACGGGACGGGGGTGGGGGTAATAGGCGCCTATATAAGAAAAAGTCCCACAAAACAGGACTGTCCCTTTAAAAACAGGACATCTGGTCACCCTAAGCATGAGTAACATCTGTTGCCTAAAGGGTATTTCCTCTGCTTCCCTGAGTGACGTATCATTGTGGAGAAATAAATTAAGTAATGTTTCAGCACTAACTAGGATACAGCAATGATTTGCCTTAAAATTTTTCATGTGAGTAGAGCATTCTTGAAAAACTTGGTGGGAAATCAACAGATTTATAACAACTTCTGTTTATAGAGCTCATCTTTTCCCAAAGAATCCCAAAGTGCTTTATAGACTTGATTGATTGTGCAAACTATTTATATACAATATATCTATATGGTTTTTCCCAACACTAAAGGAAACTGTGAAATGTAGTGGCTGCTTAAAAGCACATGTAATGCTACAATTTGAGTGAAGAATTCTGTACCCAATTGAAGCTTAGGGGGTGCATAAAATTAGAGTCCATGGGCAGTGGGTACTGTAGTGACTCTGATGGAAGTAAGCCACCTATTAAATCACCAACGTCATTTCTTGAAGCACTTAGGGGTCTTACTTGGAGTCTTCCCATCCAAGTATTGTGCCAGCTAAATCTTATTTGTATTGTGAGCACTGATAGTGCCTCTACTTGAGGTACCACGGCTATATCTATCATAGTGCACCATTTTCTCAAATGAGAAATGGTGTGAATTATTTTTTCCTGTTTTTTCCAATGTTTTGTTTAACCCTATTACTGTTTAATACATTTACACCATTTACCTTGTCTGTCTTTTACCTGTATTTGTCACTGCTGCTGTGCAGTGAGTAGGTGTTTTCAGAGAACTATCCATGGAGACTCCAGATCTCGTTCTTGGGTGGTAATAGCTCATTTAGAACTCATCATTGGAAAAAATAATCCCAACTATACCAATACCATGTGCATTACTTTGCATTTATCAGAGTTTAATTTCATCTACCATTTTGTTGCCCAGTCACCCCGTTTTGTGAGATCCATCTGGAACTCCTCACGGCCTGCTTTGGACTTAACTATCTTGAATAATTTTGTATTGTCTGCAAACTTTGCCACTTCACTATTCATCCCTTTTCCCACATCATTAATGAATATCACAGGTCCCAGTACAGATCCTTGAAGGACCCCGCTGTTCACCTGTCTCCATTGTGAAAACTGACTGTTTATTCCTACCCTTGGTTTCCTATCCTTTAACCCAGTGTTTCCCAAACTTGGGACGCCGCTTGTGTAGGAAAAGTCCCTGGCGCGCTGGGCTGGTTTGTTTACCTGCCGCATCCGCAGGTCCGGCCAATCGCGGCTCCCACTGGCCGCGGTTCGTTGTTCCAGGCCAATGGGAGCTGCTGGAAGCGGCGCAGGCCGAGGGACGTACAGGCCGCCGCTTCCAGCAGCTCCCATTGGCCTGGAGCAGCGAACCGTGGCCAGTGGGAGCTGCGATCGGGTGGACCTGCGGACGCAGCAGGTAAACAAACCGGCGCAGCCTGCCAGGGGCTTTCCCTACACAAATGGCATCCCAAGTTTGGGAAACAGTGCTTTAACCAGGTACTGATCCATGAGAGGACCTTCCCTCTTATCCCATGGCTACTTAATGTACATTACTTCCCTTGTATCCCATGGTAACTTAGTCTACATTAGACCCCATTACTTTTAATGCCTTTGAAATAATTAAAACTTTCAATGAAAGATGGTTTATAGCTAGATGTTTTTGTGTGTTCGCTGTGTTTTATGCTCAAATTTTAAGATCAGTTGTGTCCATTGGAGAAAAAACAGATTTATTCTGCAGTTGCTTCTCATGCTTCTCCGTATAGTGAGACTGAACAGGATGGTAGTTGGTTACGTTTACTTTCACTCTCTGTATGCTCTTTGTCAAAAGACTATAGACAAAGCCCCTGGAGCTCAGGGGCTCTTTGTTGCAGAAGTACGATGCTTTGTGACAAATTTTGGTAAACAATGCAGCAGAAAGGGGGAGTTTTAACTGAAAAATAAATACATCAAATACAAATATTCAGAAGATGGAAACCTCTTTTTCCTCTCACAGGCTTCCTGGGGAGGTAATGTACACTTTTGGCTTGATCTGCATTAGTGCTTGTTAACCAGGATCTCTAAAACTGACTTAATAAGGGGAGATAGAAGTATATGGATGAGATGTCATAGAACATTGCAGCCAAGTTTTGACAGATTTCTGTCACCAGGACTGAATTTCCCATTATTACAGAAAGTGAGAGCCCTGTTTATAAAACACATCTATTTTTGTGTGTGTTGGTGTCCTCTAATTCAGAATGTGCTTCTCCCTCCCACCTGTGAGTCAGGCAGATGTGACCCATCCTCATTCAGAATTTTCTCACTCTTCATGTTCTCCTCAAGTCACTCCCTCCCTTCTCCAGTCTATCTCATGATGTCACTCTGTATTACTGAGTCACTGGGCTGGACCATAGTATACATCTGTGATGACAAAACAGAACCTTCCTTTAACATTTAAAAGAGAACACAAGGGCAGGATCTGCTCATAAAGGGCAGGATCTGCTCATACAGAGCAACATGCAAGATTGGGGCCTTATTTTGTAATCTTATTTCCAACGATTCTTAATGTACAGCCATCACTGTACACTTGGCATATGACTGAGTTGTGGAGGTGTGCAAGTGTAACCTTTGGGTGGGCTAGAGTTCACTTCATTTCCCATCTCCTGTGCCTTTAAAAAAAAAAAAGTCCCATAGACAGTAGCTGGAGACCCAGAGTTCAGTGTCTAAGGATTTTCAGCAAGGATTGCACAGGGTCAATTTCCCCACATTCAAGTCCCAAAAGGAACTAAAGAAATGAATTTAATTAAATAGCTTTATAAAATCTTATGATAAAGAAACAAATAATAATATAATAATCTACTTTTTACAGCATGACATGGCTATTTTATAATCCACAGACATTACCTTCACAGTTGTACATAAATAAAGAAAACACATTAAAATCTGAACAGTTCAGTCCCCACAGAAACAGTGAGAAGAAACGGAAAGTTCCCAGAAGCTTAAGTTTTGTTCACCAAGGTCTCAGTTAGTCTTTGATCACCAAATCTATACAGTCTGCTGAGTCTAAAACAACATCTTCCCTCCACTTGCTTGTAGGGATCTTCAGTTGGAATCCAGGCAGACTCTTCCTCTGCTGAAATCACACTAACCAGTCAGCTAACTGATTAACCAACCACTCAGTTATGTGTATAGATTTAAAAAAAACCTGTTATAAGAAAATACAAAACTGAGAATAGCAAAATAAAAACGACTCTTTCCTCATTACTACTTGTAAAGAAAAGTTGGTGACTCAGACTAGTTGAGACAATTTAACTAGAACAGTTTGGCTAAAATCAAAACAACATTCAAAGCATACAATTAAAATAGAAATTATTTTTCTCTCCCAATTGCCCCTTGCTATAATTAGCATTGCCCATGCTTTCCTGTTAGAGGGTTAACAACATCACTAATCTGCTGCAAAGTGCTTCAGAGTTGGGGACAACAGCCTGCTTCCTGCTCTTGGGCTCAGCTTCTCCAAACTCACACCTGGCCTTCTGGGAAGCAGCTGCCCAGACTGATTGCCCTCATGGAGTCTGACCCCAGCAACAGGGAACCTATTGGAGCAGACCCAAAACTACCACACCCAATTCCAGAAGCTTCTGGATGTGGAGTGCTTAATCCGCCTAGCAACAGTGACCCAGACACAACTCACTCCTACCTCTCCCCAATGGGTCTCTTAAAGAGATATCTCCCTATTAGGCACATGGGTTACACAAGTATTTACTGGGAGGAGCTACCATAGTCATGTGTTTTCTCTCATCTCAAAATACACAAAAGGGGAGCTGAAATGGATTTTAGTGCAGCTAAAGTACAAGTGTTGTATTTAACGCAAGTGAGAATGAAATCATTCTGTGGGAGTTGGACCAAGAAAATGTTTTCTCTGCTTTTTTCTAAATGCATGTTTTGATGTAATTGTGATATTGTCTAGAATAAATTAGTATTTTCAAGAACAGTCACTACAGGAGCCATGTGAATACTGATTGTTAATATTTGTAGGGATGTGCCTGGGCAAGTTACAGATCATAGAAATGTAGGACTGGAAGGGACCTTGATAGGTCATCTTCTAGTCCATGCACTGGGGCAGAACTTAATAGCTAGACCATCCCTGAAAGGTTTTTGTTTATCCTGCTGTTAAAAACCTCTAATGATGGAGATTCCACAACCTCCCTAGGTAATTTGTTCCAGTGCTTAACTACCCTTAGGGTTTGGAAGTTTTTCCTAATGTCTAACTTAAAACTTCCTTGCTGCAATTTAAGCCCATTGCTTCTTATTTTGTCCTCCGTGGTTAAGGAGAACAATTCATCATTCTCCTCTTTGTAACAAGATGATGATTCAGTAAAATTAAAAATTCCCAGAAAAAAAATGAATTAATCCCCCTGTAACTTTTACTGCCTGTTTTTAAAAATGGGCTAAGATTCTGAAACAATAAAGAGAATGGGGAGAGGCAGAACACAATAGCAATATACAATATATCCTACCGCCCTTCAACTGCAGATCACAACCAGAGTTAATTCAGCTTGACCTAGGAAAGAAAAGCATTGTCCAAATTTGTAGGCTGACTAAAGAAAATACAAGTGCTTAACATGTATTAGCAGGAAACTCCCTTTGAGCTAGATTGTAACTTTACAATCTGCCTTGAGTAAGGGGCAGTGTGTAGCTGTACTGCCCCAGGAGCCAGGAATGATACTGATTCATACAGTCACAATTCTTCCCTGGCATCCCCATTACTCAGGGAGAGGAGAGAGCAACTTTCACCCCTTTTCATGGAGCACATCAGCTGTTCTGGCTGATGATAAAGAGGATGGGGTAGAGCCAGGGTTCTTCCCCCTCCATTCCCTCCTTGCTCGCAGGCCGGAATGTCAGGTGGGTAGTGCCTGTTCTCCCGCCCTATGACTGGAGTAAGAATATGAACATACGCAAGCCACTAAGTGGAGTCTTACTGCCCAGCTCACTAAGGGCTGGAATAAATTAGCCCATTGTAAGGGAACAAAACCACCCACAGTATCACGGGTTGTTTCAGACACACTTCAGCGATATTTACACAATTCATTATAAGGGGAAATGCTTACTTGCCTGCTCCTTCCAGGAGAGACTGGCTTTTGTTGTCCCTGGTCTGTGGGACATGGAGGGAGTGAGCAGCCATGGGGCAGAAGTGGGGAATTTTCAGTACAAACACTCATTCTCACAATAGTAAATGTACCCCTTTGTGCCTGTCTTTCTGGAGTCTCCGTCGCAGTGGGTGGTGTCACATGCCGTATGTGCTGCAATAAGGGTAATGGCATAAGCAAGACTTGATGGCAGTTGGAGCTCAGAATGGTGCTTTTGTCCATTTGTACAGTAGCCTCAATGTTTATGTTAACAGCTGAGAAGTTTATTTCTCTCCCAGACCTGCAGCGAGGGACTTGGAGAGTCTGCAGTCCTGTCAGCAGGGGAGCCGAGAAACCTGCATCACATTTCCTGCAGTGAGGGATCTAAAAGGCTTTCAGAATTTGGCAGCAAGCACTGGACTTATAACTGTATTTTAAGTAGATTGCAAGCCAATTTCCATAAACTTTTAATTTAAGCAGTAAGACACATCAGGGCATGAAGAACCTTTTGTGTGTCACCATCTTTTTCTTCGTGTGGAAGGCCAAAGGCAGAACGTCTGCAAAAAAGTTCTAGGTCTGGTGTAATATGAGAGAGTATTTTCACACACGGCCATGTCATATTGCTATTGCAAAGCAATTTAACTATAAATACAATATGGCGATTGAGCAGGAGAGATTTCACGGGGCGGGGCTCAGTGGCCAACTAGCTTCTTTCTGTTTTAAATGACATTGGACCACCCTGGCTTAATAATTGGAAATACCCAAATGAATGGAAAAATAAGCAGTGAAGGTCATCTTCTAAATTAGTTATAGCTGGAATTAAAGCCCAGGGGAAATAGACCTAAATTTTGTTTTTTAAATTGGATCCATGCTGTAATTGTGTCACAAGATGGGAACGCCCAAGCAGGTGCTCAGAAAATGCAATTTTAATAATAATAATTAATAATAAAATCTTACCTTTGAATACAATTCAAAGTTTTAGGGATGCTAGGGTTAACTAAAACTAGCTACCACATTTTAAACATAACTTGCCCTTTCTACACTAAGTGAAAAATCCTGTTTAAAATAGAGTTAGCTAACACATTTCTAAACATGACCATTTTTTCTAGTCTAGACATAACCTGAGTGAAATTTAAGGTTCACGTAGTGTCCTCCTTTTGTTGGAGCAATGTACAAACATTAACTCATCCTCACAAACCTCTTTTAAGGTAAGTAGGTAGCGTTATCCCCATTTTGCTGATGGTAAGCTGAGCCAGAGAGATGAATTGATTGACCAAGGCCACAGAGGTAGCTATTGGCATAGCTGGGGTTAAAATTCAGGAGTTCCTAGCTCCTAGCCTTGTGCTCAGTCTATTGGACCTCACTGCCAGTCTTACAATACCATACTGTCATTGGCTGGATAATAGTCTGCATTAGCGGCAAATGTAATTTGGCTCAACTTGCCTTTGTTTGCCAATAAAGCAGGTGGAGTTATATGTTAAATGTACCATACTCCTTTATTTAAAATCCTATTCATTGTTGGAAGAGGCTGGTTGGAGAATAAGTAGGATGCTACCAAATTCACGGTCCGTTTTGGTCAGTTTCATGGTCAGAGGATTTAAAAATGGTAAATGTCATGATTTCAGCTATTTAAATCTGAAATTTCATGGTGTTGTAATTGTAGGGGTCCTGACCCAAAAAGTAGTAGTGTGTGTGTGGGGGGGTGTCACAAGGTTGTTGTAGGGCAGAGGTGGGCAAACTACGGCCCGCGGGCCACATCCAGCCCGCAGGACCTTCCTGCCTGGCTCCCGAGCTCCTGGCCTGGGAGGCTAGTCCCCAGCCCCTCCCCCACTGCCCCCCCTCCCCCGCAGCCTCAGCTTGCTCGCTCCGCCACTGGCGCAATGCTCTGGGCAGCGGGGCTGCGAGCTTTTGGGGCAGCGCAGCTGCAGAGCCTGGCCTGACCCAGTGCTCTGTGCTACGTGGTGGCGGCGGCATGGCCCGGCTCCAGCTGGGCAGCGTGGCTGTAGCACCGCCAGCCACCGCTGCTCCCGGCAGCGCGGTAAGGGGGCAGGGAGCAGGGGGGGTTGGATAGAGGGCAGGGGAGTTCGGGGGTGTAGATAGAGGTTGGGTGGGGGAACAGAGGGTTGAATGGGGGCAGGGGTCCCGGGGGGGGCAGTCACGAAGGCGGGGAGGGGTTGGATGGGGCGGCAGGGGGCAGTCAGGGGATAGGGAGAAGGGGTGGTTGGAAGGGGCAGGGGTTCCGGGGGGGGAGGGGCGTCAGG
This sequence comes from Chrysemys picta bellii, assembly GCF_011386835.1. Lineage (NCBI taxonomy): Eukaryota > Metazoa > Chordata > Testudines > Emydidae > Chrysemys > Chrysemys picta. Next base: position 236,384,901 of record NC_088791.1, on the reverse strand, counting down.
AATGAGAGAAGGGGTTGAATGGGGCGGCGGCGGTCCGGGGGCAGTCAGGGGACAGGGAGTGGGTGTGTGTGGATGGGGCCGGGCTACGACCCCCTCCCCTAAGCGGCCCTGTCCCCTAACCGGCCCTCCGTCCAATTTACGAAACCCAATGCGGCCCTCAGGCCAAAAAGTTTGCCTACCTCTGTTGTAGGGGGTATTGCGGTACTACTGCTCTCACTTCTTTGCTACTGCTAGTGGTGGTGCTGCCTTCAGAGTTCTGCAGCTGGAGAGCAGTGGCTGCTGGCCGGGAGTCCAACTCTGAAGGCAGAGCTGCTGCCAGCAGCAGCACAGAAGTAAGGGTAGCATGGTATGGTATGCTGCCCAGCTCTGACGTCAGCACAGAAGTAAGGGAGGCAATACTGTGACCTCCTAAAATAACCTTGTGACCTCCCTGCAACTCCCTTTTGGGTCAGGACCCCTAATTTGAGAAACGCTGGTCTCCCCCCATGAAATCTTTATATGGTAAAAGCACCCAAAAGACCAGATTTCATGGGGGGGGGAGACAAGACCAGATTTCATTGTCCATGATGCATTTTTCATGGCCGTGAATTTGGTAGGCCCTAAGAATAAGCATTAGATACCACACTTTGTGCCATTTAAAAATTTAATTGAAGGTTTAGATTCAATGCACTCCTTCATCTCCCTCACACTCTGTTTCTAATTGAACCCAGTAGTGACTTGTCTATTTTAAACGTTGGCAACATATAAAATGTCCTGCAGCTAAACTGTGGCAGTGTCTATTAGAGCGTTATAACTTGGTATCTCAATTATAGGAGCACCTATTACTGTGACTGTAGCTAATTGTGACTTTCAGTCTCTTCTTTAGAAATAACTATTTTAGTATATAGAAACTGTCAGTCTTGATAGAAAAAATACCAAACCTCTCCCTACCCAGCCTGTTCTCACCATGGGAAAAGAGAAAAATAAGAATATTTGTATTTATTTATTTAGATTTTTAAAAATACAAAAGGTACCTAATTGACCTTCTAGGCACCTGGGATTGATGTTACTAACGAAAATAAAATCAATTAAAACTAACAGATCACCCCACCGGCTAAACTTGACCACCAACAAAACCCCCCACCTCTGTGTAAACCTCTGCCATCATCAAGGCTCTTTCTCTCCAAAAGCTAGAGTTAAACACAAATCTTTTGCAGTGCGGCCTGAAGGTCAGATAGGCATAGAAGTAAGAAATGAAGTTCAGTCTAGACAATCCTGCCTGCCCCTTTAACAGGGAAAGAAAACTCAGGTCTTTGTATAGACTTCTCAAAACAGTGGCTCTCAACCTTTCCAGACTACTGTACCCCTTTCAGGAGTCTAATTTGTCTTTCGTACCCCCCATGTTTCACCTCACTTAAAAATTACTTGCTTACAAAATCAGACATAAAAATACAAGAGTGTCACAGCACACTGTTACTGAAAAATTACTTACTGTCTCAGTTTTACCATACAATTATAAAATAAATCAATTGGAATATAAATATTGTACTTACATTTCAGTGTATAGTATATAGAGCAGTCTAAACAAGTCATGGTATGAAATTTTAGTTTGTACTGACTTCGCTAGTGCTTTTTATGTAGCCTGTTGTAAAACGAGGCAATATCTAGATGAGTTGATGTACCCCCTGGAAGGCCTCTGAGTGCCCCCAGGGGTACATGTATCCCTGGTTGAGAACCACTGCTCTAAAAGGCACTCCAATACCATGATAATGACTGCAGTGTAAATACCTATGTAATATACTGTATTTATAAACAATAACATAAAGTGGTTAATACTTTTTAGTTGGAGTATCACGTAAAACCAGTGACGATAATTGTTTTTAAGTATGAGTCTTCCCCAAACTTTACAAGTTTTAAGAGCTTGATGTTTAAGAGGCTGCTGGTCATTTCATTTTTAATTGATGCCTTTAGTTGTTTAAAAAGTTTTTTTTCCCCAAAATGGCTAAGAATCTTGCTTGAGAAATGCCCGTTGAGTATGTGCACCTGTTACCTTCATACCATTATGTGCAGCATAGTATAAAAATGTGTTTATAGTGCAGCAATATGGCTCCAATGTTTCAGCTGAAATATTTTACCTGGTATTGTCCTGAAATGCATAAAATTGAAGTATTTTTTCTACTTTCAAATAAAATGTTTTAATTCATAAAATAATTTTCTGGCTCCTTAACAGGCAGTTAAGCCATTTGGCATTTATTATTCTGGGTATGCAGAAGCAGGCAAAGATGTCAAACTGTGATAACAAAGGTACTTTTTTTGCACACCCCCCCCATATGTTTCTATAGTCATTATGATGTGGCATTAGTGCAGTAATGCATTACTTAGTTTTTATTCTGCGCAGTCCTTGCCAATGTATGACACACACATCACTAATTCCAACGGGACTTTATAACAGGGAATTATGTTGCACAATCGCTTACTTAGGAATATAGTCTCAATTTAAAGGGAAGTGACTGTACTTCAGCAAAGTGTGATGAATCCCCTGTTTACCAGCCTAGTTAGTTCCTCTGAAGCTGCTGCCATTGGGTCTGGCTTCAGCTCCACTGTGCTGTCCCAGCATACACTATGCTGTGATGTCCTTGCTTCTGGGGAATCAACACTGATGCAGGCAGCCAGCCCACATGGGCTCAGGTAAATTCCTGTTTCTTTCTGACAGAGCAGAGTTTCTACAGTTTCTCATGCCGTGTATGAAAGGCAGACAATATTTATTCAGTGGTGAGCTGACTGACCCTATGCGTGCCCAGGGCAGTTCCCTTGTTGCTATAGCATCATAGTATGGTGCATGCTAGGCATTCACAGTGAAGATGGAGCCAGAGGCAGAGTCTTCATGGGGGGAGAACTTTTCTGCTGCATTAGTGTTAAGGGCCTGCCTTTCCTGATATGTGATTTGCAGGTCTATACGGAAGTGTGGCATTAAAGTTAAATGGGTTTCCTGGAGAGATGAATTATGGGATTTCATTAAGGATTTGTCAGAATTTCTTGATTATGCTTCTTGAATATTGATTTATAAAGACTAGGCTTTAAAATTCCTGCAGTCTAGGTGATCCAGTGGTAGTTAGTTTCAGTATGAGCAGACGCAGGAACATATTTTTTTAAAGTGCTCTTCCTTTGGAGTCTGAATAGGCCCAGGGATGGGCAGTGAGAAATTGAACTTTTTTTACCTCCAGGCTTGAATCCAGCCTGAGTCTGTAATAAGTGAAAGTGGTTCCCCCCAGACAGTTTGGTGGTCTGTGCAAAATGAGTGAATGGGCCCAGTTCAGTTGCTAGTTATCTACTATGGAGCCCCTTTCAGTGTGGGGAGCGCCCTTCTGGGGAGGGACCTTGGACCCTGCTAAGTCACTGGAGCTGCGGAAGTTGTGCTGACAGAGAACAGGCAGGGCATCTGGGGATAGGAACCTGCAGCAGAGATGCTGGGCTGGCTCATTGTCTGGATGGCCCTAGCCTGTTGCAGACGCTAAGCTAGGGTTGCCAGCTGTCCTTTTCAACTTTTCAACCACAAAGTCCGGTCGAAAAGGGAACCTGGCAGTGTCCGGTCACCTGCAGTAACTGGCCTCTGCCGCCGGTGTGTGTGTGGAGCAGCAGCTTGGAGGAACAGTGGAGCACTCAGGATCAGCTCCAGTGGGGAGAGGTACCCGCCGTTCCCTGTTCTGCCCTGAGCGAGGCTGTCCCTCCCCCACCCCGCTCCACTCCCCCACCCCCGGAGCCCAGCTCTCCCTCCCTCGTCTTGCCCCAGTGACTTACCCCCAGAGCCCACCTCTCTCTCCAACATCCTGCCCCAGTCACCCCTCCACTCCTAGAGCCCTGCTCAGCTGGCAGGGGAGGGTCGTGGAGAAGACAGTGATGCTGGGGGGAGAAAAGAGGAGTGGGCAGGCCTCGAGGGAAAGAGGTGGAGCGGGGGAGGTTCCAGCGCTCAGTGTCTGGGTTTCACAAATGAGGAAGTTGGCCACCTTACACCAAGCACCTGTGGTCTTATGTGCAGACCTAGCCTCAGTGGAATGATGTGGGTGCATCCATGCAAGAGCGTCGTCTTACCTGAGATTTAGGGTCTGTCTACGCTGCAAGGAATCCTGTGGTGGCAACTGTGGGTCACCTGACTCAGGCTCACGGGGCTCACACTATGAGGCTAAAAATAGCTGTGTAGATGTTCCGGCTCAGGCGGGAGCCCAGGTTCTGAATCCCAGTGTGGGTGGAAGGTCTCAGAGCCCAGGCTCCAGCCTGAGTGGGATTGTCTAAACAGCTATTTTTAGCCCCGTAGATAAGCCCCCGTCAGTTGACCCAGGCTCTGAGACTTGCTGCTTTGGTTTCTTTTTATTTGTTTGGTTTTGTGGGGTAGATGAACTCTCAGTATGCCTGCAGAATTTAATAGTGATTAAAGAGCATTTTTAGTATATATTAGTAACTGAAAGCCTGGGCTGTCGCACAGGTGTAATTCATAAAGTTGTGTGTAAAAGCTGAAAATGTCTGAGAACTTAAATATTGGTTGGTAACAGATTGCAAAACCCAGTGATGATTGGACCTGGTGATATTCTTCAAAAGGAGCTCTCAACCATGCTTGCAGTTGTTTCCATTACTTCACAGTGATGCAACAGACTATCTGTGATGTTTGGGGTTACTGGTTGTGTTGTGTGGGTGGTTGTGTTGATATGTGACTAGTTGGGATTGTGCTGGGATATTGATGTTTTTGTACGGGCGGAAGTAGGGCACACAGACGTGGTGGTTGGGCCAAATAATCCACCATCTGTGCAGTCTCCTTTATGCAACCAGTGAAATTGTTACATACAAATTAACTGTAGAGTACAGTGGTGATTGGTTAAGTTACCTCTGATATCACAATGGTTTAGGACTCTTGGCATGGCATAGATACATGCCTTATTGTAGCTGTACAACAATGAGTGTAATTAGTAAAGCCGAAATGGCTGAGAACTTAACTGGATGGTGACATACTGTGAAACCCGGTGATGATTCAGCCTGGTGATATTCTGATGAAAAAGAGCCCTCAGACATGCTTGTGGCTGTTTTCATCACTTCATACATACTCTACAGATCTAATAGGCTCCAGGGTGACACACCAAGTGACATTCCTGGAATATAGTTGTATAGATGTGTATTCTGTTTTCACTAATATTTTTATAGTATCAGGAAGACATTAATCACAGTCTCTAAGCATAAGACTTTACAATAATAATACATGGCTTCTGAAATTTCTCTTGCACCTTTAACATGCTTTCTTTTCTCAAAAGTGGTCCCCAGTCTAGATTCCTTCTCCATCTATTGAGACGTTAGGTTACAAAAGGGGAAAAAAAAGTCATCTTTGGTTCAGTGTTTTTTTTAATGGAATGATATTTTTGTAGACTTGACCATATGTTCATTTCATACCAAGGTTATTTTCCATATTCTTATTCTATTATTATGGTTCCACACAGAGATTCTTTTTCTTCTTGTCTTTCAGGTTTTATTTAAAAAAGACAAATTGAGTCTGGATGCCTGTGCTGGATGTTAGCAGCTGAAGATGGAGTAAGGTAACATAACATCATTTTAGTGGTTGGTTACTACTATAGTAAATGATGCTTTAGGAGTGCTGAATAATAGCAAGTTTTAAAGGTAAATTGAAGGGAAACAGCTACACACATTGCATATGGGAACTTCAACATCTCAAGCAATGAGTTTTTAACAACATCCCACAAATTCTGGATTTCAGTTTCAATGGCATTCTCATACTGTGAGCATCTATGCTATTTTAATGCTGTGGATAATTCTTTATCTTTACCAGAGGTTTTGTTATGTTTGAAAATCTGCAGGGGTTAAAATTAAAAAAAAAAAAAAAAAGTCGTTCTCTCGAAAGGGCCTCCAGTCTGCTAAGTTCTCTCCTTTCCTTCCCTTCATTGCTCTTTGCCCCATCATCCACCCTGTAAGACACATTCTGCTTCAATGCTTGTTATGTCTTTGCCTACTTCCCAAGCTGCCACAGCCCGATCACCCTGGTAAGCACAGGAATAGCTTTAGTGCACGGGTGCTCATAGTACGTTCCTTGGACCACCAGTGTGTTTGCAGAGCATTTTGAGGTTGTCTACAAGATGAAACATTCTCACAAGCAAGTTATGAGAGAGAGAGAGGGGGAAGGCAGATTCATTATTATTATTAGAGTAGCACCTAGAGACCCCCCTCCCCCAAGATAGGGGCTTCACTGTGCTAAGCACAGTACAAACACACCATATGAGACAGTCCCTGCCCCACAGAGCTTACAGTGTAAATCACACAGCAGGCCAGTGGTAGAGATGGGAACAGAACACAGGTCTCCTGACTCCTGATCTAGTGCTTTATCCACTAGAGGATAGCAGAACACCCTGTTATGGAGTTCTGCACAGAATGAATAGGTTGGAGAACTGTTGTGCTACAGTGAGCTGTGATCAGTAATGGCTTTCCTGTGGTTTCCCTCTCCAACTTCTGCTGTGCGATGGTATTGGCTCTTCTGTAAGTGGGGAAGCAAGCTTATTTAGAAGATCAAACTGCACCATCTGCCTTTTCAGCAGTCAGTGAATCCATTCCCTCATGCTATAACTGGTCTGCCAGTATCAGAAAGATGTCCTGATGCAGACTGCTGGGGCAGTGATCTGAAAGCCTGTATAGGCGACCTATTACTGGTATACGTAAATCTGGAATTCAAATTGCTAGGGAATATTTTGAGCCAGGGAACTTAACAAATGCAAATACAATGCACAATTGGATGCTTCGTTGGCTTATATGTAATTTCCCCCCCATAGTATATCCAGAACAGTTCAGCAAAAAGTAATCTGGGAATTGTGCATGGATATGAAGGTCTTTCCGGGTCCTAAAAGGGGGCTTTTGTGGTGTATTTGCCAGTAGCAGGAAGCATTGCCAGATCCCTTAGCTTAGTACTACAGCTGTATGTGGATTAAAATGAATTGCAATAAAACAAGTGACTCATTTCATCTTTACTTTGCCTTTTAATCATTGAATGATACCCTCTGCATTACAAGCATTGCCTGGAGCCATCCTGCACTGCCATCCAGTTCAGCAGTGTTTCTTACTGATGAAATTAGAACAGAGCATCACAGCCCTCTTGGGACCCCTATACATCCAATCACAGACATCTATAAGAAATGGGGTAGAACAGCAAAGTCAATTGCATTTGGGACAGCTCTGTGGGGAGAGCATGTTGTCCTAATGAAGTGTCTCTCTCAGCTAAGGCCCTGATCCTGCAATGAGGTCCACACAGGAAGGTCCATACACCCATTTGAAGTTCATTGCAGGAGCCAAAGAGAAGACGCCTTTTAAAAATAAGTTTGAAAAGGTTTTGAAATGCAATACTAGAATGACACTTTTTGGTTTTTGCAGCAAAGAGTCCTATGGCACCTTATAGACTAACAGACGTATTGGAGCATGAGCTCCAATGACACTTTGGTTTTTGCTTTTTCCTTTAATCTTTATTTAGCAGCTTTCTGCATTAAAAAAATCTGAGTTCAGATTTAATATTAGATATAATATTACACACATTTAACACCAGTTAACACTTTCAGTAATGTCTCCATGACACATGCCAGCTAAGTAGAATTTATGCCAATACTGTCCTCATTAAGGAGCAGTTCCTGCCTGTTGCTAAATCAGTTACCTGGGTGATGTCTCAGAAGAGCACCTGCCCTCATAAAGCACATCCTGAAGTAAGTGGAGTCCAGGACAATCTGATAGAAGGAAAGGGTGGAGGAGTAAGTAATTCAATAAGGGTGAAATCTTGGCCCTCTTGAAGCCAGTGGGGGAGGATTTTGCCCTAAATTTCTTAAGTAGAACAGCAGGTATCTTTAAAACATTTTTTGTCAACTATTTCAATACATCTTGACGATTTCTAAATATAATGCACCTATAATGCTGAATGTTATTGCAAGTTATACATTTTTGACAAACCATATTTAGTAGCTTGTTCCTGTTCCCTTGTTTCTCCAATCTCTTTTTTTCTGCCAGTACAAAAGGCAACATACATTGAAACACAGAAGAGAGCATAAACATGCCTACTGCAGGGTTAAATGTATAGTGAATGTATTGTGATCCCTTTTTTGTATAACTCTTGTCTGGTCCAAGCACCTAACATTCTAGTACCTTTCAGCTTTGTTTCTGAAGCATACAAGATGTACCACATGGAAAATGCATTGTAGCTTAATAACCCCATCTCTGATGGGATTTTGAAGGATAAAGAGACCTTTTGATGCCAACAATTCAACTGAATCAAATAAGTTGGACAATGTCATAGGTGCATTAGTACTCTACTATAGAATGAAGTAATCATGCTTAAGAGGATACACAACAGGATATGAGGAGTACGAACTAATATTTAAAGGAAAAGGAACATAGATGAAAAACAGTCTGGCAAAACACAAACTGGACCAAAAGATCTGGACAAAAAGTGTCGGTTGCAGCTGATCAAAGACAAAAAAGAAAATATTCAGTACTCACTAGCTAATACACATATTGTTCAGTCTCAGATGGGTGATGGAGTTCGCTATCCAAAGTGCAGCAGGCAACAGAAATTAGAAAATGTTAGTGTCTAAAAAAGTAGTTGTTGCATTAATTAAAGAGAGGAAGCAAAATTGCTTAGTTGCCCTGAAGCCACTTAGTAAGATGGAATGATTGAGATAGTAATATTCCCCCAAAAGCAAGAGCATTAGAAAAAAGATGGGAAGGATTTCATGAAATGTGTCAGACCTTATTAAAGAGATGTTATGTAACTTCATTGCCCATAACTTGTCTACACCTAAGCATCTAAATTTCGGTAAAATGGGCTGATGTGCAGTGGTGCTGAGAACCTGCAGTTCCCATTAACTTTAGTGAAATCTGGAGATGCTCAGCACTTCTGAACAACAGATCACTTTTATCTACATGCCTAAATGTGGATTTAGATGACTAGCTTTAGGCATCCAAATATGAAAATGTTGGCCATCCCCTTGTTATCTCTAAGACTTTGTATGCACAACACCTGATTTGTATGCATAAGTGCAGTAACTGCACGTGTGGCTGGTACCTGGCCTGAGGTATTGACTTTTTAATAATACAACCCAACAGGTCATTTCCATCTGACTCTTACAATGCTAGTCAAGCTGAGATAACCAGTATTTTAGCAGTAGCAACAGATCTGAAAGGATGAATGTTAATACCTTAGAGGACGAAATAATCAGACTGAGCGAGAGCCTGAATGCAGAGGGAGAATGGCAGTGTAAAAGCATTTCCTTACGTGGACATGGGCACCCCCTCTTGCCTGGATACGGCATTGCAGGGGACATTGCCTCTTGCACTCCCTCTGGTGGCCACTACCTCGGCTGCAATGGTCAGTTTCAGCTAGTCCCTTCTGCAGACTGCCTTACTGGGTCTTCTGTGACTCGGCCCTCTGGCCAAGTCATTAACAGTTCAATCCCCTTCCGGGGTTCAACTCTGAATAAAAAAGTAGTCCATTGCCCCACCTGGGCTTCTTCTTCATTCCCTGGTTCTGGCAGACCTTAGCTCAGGGTTCCTCTCCTCTCTAGGGCCCCACCACAGAAGTTAATCCCACTCCTATATACAAAATGGCTGCCTAGGAAGGAGTATTGCGGAAAGGGATCTGGGGGTCATAGTGGATCGCAAGCTAAATATGAGTCAACAGTGTAATACTTGCAACAACAAAAAAGTGAACATCATTCTGGGAGATATTAGTAGGAGTGTTGTAAGCAAGACACAAGAAGTAATTCTTCTTCTCTACTCCACACTGATTAGGCCTCAACTGGAGTATTGTTCTGGGCACCAAATTTCAGGAAAGATGTGGACAAACTGGAGAATGTCCAGAGAAGAGCAGCAAAAATGATTAAAGGTTGGAAAAAATTGGGTTTGTTTAGTCTGGAGAAGAGAAGACTGAGAGGGGACATGATGCCAGTTTTCAAGTACACCTCTACCTCGATATAACACTGTTCTCAGGAGCCAAAAAAATCTTACCGCGTTATAGGTAAAACCACGTTATATCAAACTGGCTTTGATGTGCCGGAGTGCGCAGACCCGCCTCCCCGGAGCGCTGCCTTACCGCATTAAATCCGAATTCGTGTTATATCAGGTCGCGTTATATCGGGGTAGAGGTGTACATAAAAGGTTGTTACAAGGAGGAGAGAGAAAAATTGTTCTAGTTAACCTCTGAGGCTAGGACAAGAAGCAATGGGCTTAAATTGCAGTAAGGATGGTTTAGGTTGGACATTAGGAAAAACTTCTTGCAACTCTGTTTACTGGCAACAGCTAGTCCAAAATTAATGGGCTCCAGCCCCTTCCCAGAGAGAGAGAACTCTCCCTACCTCCTCACTCCTGAGTCTCTCGCCCTGCGCTTTCTTTGTTTGTTTTTTGGTGCAGCAGCCTTGTTCATGAGGCTATGTCCACCACTTTTTCATTTGTTTTTAGCCAAGTTTTTAAAATTATTTATATCTTTTCATTCAGGAATGGTCTACACTGAAAACTTACATTGCCATAGCTATGTCTCCCAGGGGTATGAAAAATCCACACCCCTGGGAGATGTAGCTATGCCAACCTATCCCCCATGGTAGACAGTGCTAAGTCGACAGAAGAATTCCTCCATCGACCTATCTACTGCCTCTTGGGGAGGTGGATTAACTATAGCAATGGGAGAGCTGCTCCTCTTGCTGTAGTGAGTGTCTACAGTGGCGTAGTTTCAGCAATACAGTTGTGCCACTGTAATGTTTTAAGTGTAGACATAGGCCATGTTTACATTACAAACTTTGATCAATACAAGTTATGTGGGCATAAAGCTGCCGCAGTTAATAGATCGCTTATGCACATGCATACTTGGCTCCTTGCGTCAGCGCTGCATGTGTTCACCAGGAGAGCTTGTGTCAGTGCATAGTGCAGTGCACCATAGGTAGGTATCTCCGTGTGTAACCTGCCGCTGTCCAGCCCTACTGTATTTTGGGAAGTTTTGGCAATGCATGATTGGGCAGAAATGAGTCGTGCAGGGGTGACTGGGAGCAAGGGGTCAATGTCCAAGGATGCAACTGTCTCCATCACAGACTGTCATCTATATTCCATAATTTTTGCACCTTTTAAAAAATTCTTATGAACCTGCGTGGTCCTCCTTGCTATCCGCCATCTCTAATGGAAGCCTGGAGCCTGCACAGCTCTGCACTATTGTCATAAGCATTGTAAGCACAAGACGCACAATTCTCTGGTATTTGCAGAGCTAGCTGTAAGAAGAACTACAGCAGCGGGGAACATGATGATTTCTTGGAGGACAGATTGCTGTGGGACATAGCAAGAATCAATTCAAGGTTGTTGGTGGCATTCATGGAGCAGCCGCATATGGGGGAATGCTGCTTCTGGGCCTGAGAAACGAGTACTAGCTGGTGGGATAACATTGTAGTGCAGACTTGGGTTGACGAGCAGTGGCTGCAAAACTTTTGCAAGGCCATATACCTGGATATGTGTGTTGAGTTTGCCCCAGGTCTCCAGCGCAGAGACACCAGAATGACAGCTATACTGACAGTGGAAAAACAAGTGGCGATTGCACTGTGGAAACTTGCAATGTTGGATTGCTACCCATCGGTGGCAAACCATTTTGGAATTGAAAAATCCATTGTGGGGGCCATTGGCATGCCAGTGTGCAGGGTATTAATTGCCTCCCGCTATGCAGGACTGTGACTCTCGGCAATATGCAGGACATAGTGGATAGATTTGCAGCAGTGGGGTTTCCAAACTGCGGTGGGGCAATAGACAGCATATATATCCCTATTTTGGCACCATAGAGTACATCAGCAAAAAGGGCTATTTTTCTACAGTTATGCAAGTGTTGGTGAAGAAACTCTGATGATCCATCGGTATCAGTGTTGGCTTGTCAGGGAAAGTGCATGACGTTTGCATCTTTAAGAACTCAGGACTTTTAGGAAAGTTACAAGCAGGGACTCTTTTTTCCTGGCTGGCAGATTGCCACTAGCGATGTTGAAAAGCCAGTAGTGATCCTGGGGGACCCGGCCTACCCCTTGCTCCTGTGGCTTGTGAAACCATACATCAGCCACCTTGACAGCACCAAGGGAAGCTTTTACTACCAGCTCAGCCGGTGAAGAATGACAGCTGAATGCAGTTTTGGTAGATTGAAGGGACGCGGACATTGTTTACCCACAAGATTGGATCTCAGTGAAAAAAATATCTCAACGGTTATAGCTGCCTGCTGTGTCCTGCATAATATCTGTGAAGCAAAAGATAAAAGAAAAGTTGCTGCTAGGGTGGAGGATAGAGGTGGAAAGGCTCTTTGCTGAGTTTGAACAGCCAGACACAGGAGCTCTGCAGTTCCAGGAGGCTTTGAAAGAGCACTTTAACTGTGAGCCACAGGAATGCATGGTGTACTGTGATGCACCTGGCCCTGTTGTTTTGGGGCCTGTTCAGAATGGTGTGGTGCTTGGTGCACGTCTAGGACTACAACACTGCCAATGCACTTATTAATTTTTCAGTGTTTGCTATACATTTCTGATTATTATACTGTTTTTGTCACTGATCCTATGAATTGTGTCTCACTGTACCATAACAAGTAAGTGGGTGTTTTCCGAACTGCTAGGCACTCTGCAGCATATGTTGTGAACTAATAAAAGATTAATTATTTTCCAAATAGTAGAATTTTATTCAGTAACAAAACCTGTGCAAGAAAAAGTCTGTGCAACTTAAAATCAAATACATTAACATCTTAATAAATTAATGGAACAGAACTTAACAAGTGGAGAGGACATTCATGTCCATTTTACCTGCACACACAGCAACCATGACTTTCACAGGTCAGTGTATATGAAGCTGTGGTTGTCCTTAATGTCCCCTAGGGTGGTGTGATAGGGGTAGGGAACAAGCCCCTGAGGCTAAGTGAAATGTTGAAGGGGAGGGCGGTGTAGGTAGGTGCTGTAATGGAGTTCTCCATGGCCTTCAGAGGTAGGCGAGCCCGTGACTGTTGAACCTGTAGGCCCACAAGAGCCAATTACTATATAAATATTCATCATATTTAATCTCAAAAAGGCCCCACTCAGCTTTTCAAGAATTCCAGCTAGGAACTCTTTTTGCGTTTTTTGACGTTTCCTCGGCCTTGATACTCATAAGCATAGGGAAGTAATTACTTCCCAGTCCATCTTTATGAAATTAGCCATGTGCATTTACTATCTATTTGTTGCAATTCCCAGATCCAAAACAGAAAAGGATCCATCCACTGAATTAAATCTACTAGGTGTTACTATATTCAATATTATCAGGTTATGCATATCAATAAATTGTTCTAAGCATTTACCATTTAGGTCAGTTTTCTCACTTCCCCACAGCTCATTATGACCATTACAATCTTCACAAATTATGAATGGGTTTTTTACATTAACAACTAATTTTTGTACTTCTAAAATAACTAATTTTACATGTATTATAACTATGTATATATGTGTTTTTTGTTCTGCATGGGAATCTCAATAGCATTATATTCAGAAATTAGTTTCTGCACATTGTAATGTAGCTAAGTCCCTCTTTTATAAATATACAGACACCCACCTACCCCCCTGTAGCCCCTTAATCCCTCTAGAGTATATCATACCCTGGTAGATCAGGGGTTCTTAAACTAAGGGTTGGGACCCCTCAGGGGGTCGCGAGGTTATTATATGGGGGGGTCGCGAGCTGTCAGACTCCACCCTAACCCTGCTTTGCCTCCAGCATTTATAATGGTGTTAAATATATTAAAAAGTGTTTTTAATTTATAAGGGGGGGGTCACACTGAGAGGCTTGCTATGTGAAAGGGGTCACCAGTACAAAAGTTTGAGAACCACTGTGATAGATTGAACGTAAATTTACTTATGAGTGATGTTTCTTGCACACACATATTACATCAGGCTTTTTTTCCATTTCAAAGAAGGCTTTCTTAAATTCCTGTCCATGCATTATTAAACGATGTGCATTTCAGCCTAGGATCTTTAACACCAGGTTATTTAAGCTGTATTGTTTCCTTAGTTTAAAATTGCGTGCATACAATCTAATAGAAAGGTTGTCTATCTTTAGATATTTTTCTGCTGCTTTTGCTATGATTTTAATCCTTTGTTTTTTCTGTGTCTGCAAGGCAAAGTTAATTACCTCTATAATGAATGTTATAAACTTCTCTTTACCTGCCAGCAATACATCATCTCCCATTCCTCTTATATTCTCCTCTCTGACCAGAGATATGTTCTGCTGCCCCTCTACATCTTTTCTCTTGTTTGTGTGTTTTTATTTTTCTATTTTCTGCAGTGGTTACCTCTTGGTAGCCGCCACATATGATAAAATTATTCAAAACTATGTTTTAAAATTTCTCTAGCTCGTTCTGCTACTGCACATCCTTTATATGCTGCACCGTGCTTTCCCCCCACATTTGCTAGTTCTGTTTGTTCTACACAGTTCTCATATAAGTGATTTCCTCCACATTTACTGCACCTCATTGTTCCCTTACAAATGACTTCCATATATCCAAACTTTTAACACCTCAAAGCCCCCCTGAACTGAGCTCCCTTAGCTCATTATACAGCCTAGCTTCGCTTCCTCTGGGCAGGAGGCAGTTAATCAGTCACCTATCAGGTGCAGAGCACAACTACTGGGTACTTAACCCCATCACCTGCAAAGCTAGCGAAAGCCCCATCACAGGCAGAGAAGAGTCTAATGACAAGGAGGTTATAGGCATGACTGAAGAGGGCATAAAGAAGAGAGGGAGGATTGGGAAGGAAAGGTCAAAAGCATAGTTTTGAATGCCTTGAATATGAGGGTGTGGTCAGGATGAAACTGTCATTTGTATATTCTTTTACAACACTGATCTATGTCTCTTTTGACAAAACGTTTAACTTGCAGTGTGTTCATCAACATTTTGCATTCTATTCAGTGTGAAAAGTGAATGAGAGATTTCCTGGAATAAAATGCAACTCTTGTATCAAAGAGTAAAAACAGTTTGGATTCTCGCTCTGTCCTTGTTTAAATTTGCTTCAGTGAAAATCACATGGTTTTTATTTCCATGTACTCATTTTCATTGTAAAAATACTGCAGTATTTGGGTTACAAGTTTCCAGAACCCATCTGTTAAAAACTCCTATTTTATCTATAGATTCTGCAATAGGATCGCTAGTAGTATTGCAGTACTAAATGTTTAATTGCAACATATTGAAATGATCAATACTTAATCCAAATCTACCTAAAGAGCACCTTCACAGTCAACTGTCTACCAAAATACTTTGACTGTTGGAAGCTCTGTAAATGGAACCTACCTCGGATTGTATTTTTCTTGCAAGAAAGAGATTTCTGCTTATTTTGAGTTTGGGTATATGCCTTCTAGTAGCTTTTATTGGCAGTTGACTATTAAAGACCCGAAACTAGATTTTTCAGATATGAGTCCCTAATCCGTATTTAAGCATCTCACTGAAAGTGACCTGATTTGGTGAGATGCTGAGCACCTGCAGCTCACAGTGATGTCAATGGCAATTGTCAGTGTTCACTGTCTCTGAAATTCAGGCCACTTTAAAATCTCAGATCAGAAAAGAACAAGTCCCAATGACTTCAGTAGGATTTAAGCATGTGCTTAAAGTTAAGCATATATTTATGCGCTGTCCTGAATTGGGGCTTATTGAGGTACCTCCATAGAATTATGGATTTAGGTGGTTAACTTCAGGCACCCAAGTTTGATAATGTTAGCTGTGATTTTTTTATAACAGGGATCTCACACCACCCTCCTTTTGTGGATACTTAACTTTGCACATGCACCAACCTGCACATGCACTTTTCAAGCTCTAACACCCACTAACCCACAGTTAGTGTTTGAAAAATGTGTGCCTGAGGCTTGGTCTATATGCTACCAACTTATGTTGGTATAACTACATTGCTCAGTGGTGTGGAAATTCCTGAGCGATGTAGTTAAACTTAACTAATCCCCAGTGTAGACAATGCTGTGTTGATGGAAGAGCTTCTCTCATAGACATAGCTACCGCCTCCTAGAGAGGTGGAATACCTATGCCAACGGGAGAAGCTCTCCTGTTGGCATAAGTAGTATCTTCATGAAGCGCTACAGCGATTCAGCTTCATCACTTTAAGTGTAGACATATCCTGAGTGTTTCCATGTGCCATGTTGCATGCACAAAAAGGAGGTCATGTCTTAAAAATCAAGTCCCTGATTGTTTGAAATAGGCAATGAGCTCAAATATTGCTATCCCAAATATCACTTTTCAGAAGGATGATTGCTGTCAGATGGAGGATCACAAATGCCATCTTGAGTCAAAAACTTTTATTTCAAACTTTCTGAAAAATATGATTGAGCACAATGATTTTTGTGTAAGTTCTGGAAATTTCTGTTGTTTTTGTTGGGTCAATCTATATCTAATATAAACATACTCTAGTAGGATAAACCTATTGTGAGACATGATTTTAAGATAAACTTAATCTTATTGTAAACATTTTCTCCAATAAGTTTTTCCCCCTCAGAGCTCTAGATAAGGAAAAAAAATTGTCTCTAGTCTAATCCATTTCTGAGTTCAAGAAAATTCTGTTTGCCATAACAAGTCCTTTCAGAACCTGCCAATGCTGTTGCTTGATTAGCTGAAGTGATTGCTGCTGAACAAGATGAGACACTCACTGTTTTCTTTGCTCCTTTTCTTTGTATCTATCCCTCTTTGTGGAGCTGGAAATGCTTCCTCTACTACACTCCTTGCCTCTGCCAGCCAAGGGAATCAGAGCGGGACTGATCATGAAATCCAGCTCTCCTGGATGACCATGTAGAACACTTCTATATGATCACAGGGTTGGCCCCAGATTTTGACTTTTTGTTGTTTTATATTTTGTTTAAAGTTCTTTAAAAATATACTGGAAGTATTAAAACTGCTGGCTCAGGGTAGATTTAATTTGTATTTAGTAGTATTTTTGCAGACCTTTTGTAGAGGTGGATCAGTGGAGTTTAAAAGGGGTAAAAGGATAAAAATTGTCTCTTCATACAAAGAACATTCTTACATAGTAGAAATGCAAACTAGTATCTGAGTTGATGCATGTTTGTCTGTGGCTTCCTTAAGTGTGGGAAATATTGACTGTTAGAAGAGATGCTTATCATGTCTCACTGTATGGTATGTGATACAGATTAAAGTGCACATGTCATGGTGACTGGCACTTTACAAAATGCCTTAGGTAGATAGATGGATGTACTTTAACTGCATCAACTGAAAAACAAATTCATCTGTAGTTTGTTGCCCATAAAAATGAAGCCTGATTGAATAGATGAGCTATAGATGCATGTTTTAGTATACTTTACCAATGGGGCAGGATGAATGGGAAAGGAATATGATCGTTTCATCTAAGCCAATAGCAAAATATTCCATTATTACTCTAAACTGTAAGAACAAGGATCTTGGAAAGAGATCTTCTCTTCAGTCACTGGATTAATATAGCCCTTTTGTAATCAGATTAGATAAAGAGATCTAGCACCTATTAATTTATTAGCTCTATATTCCTTGTTGGTCAGACATATTTTATCACATTTTTTGAGATGTATTTCTCATATTTATATATATTATTATATATTATATTATATATTCATATTTCGTTAAATGGCAGCTATTTATTGTTGGTAGGGCACAGGTAAACCTTTGTTTCGACCTCAGGCTGAACCAGAGTTTAACTGCTTGGAAAATGAAAGAGTGATATTACTATATAGAGTAAAAAAAACAGGAGTACTTGTGGCACCTTAGAGACTAACAAATTTATTAGAGCATAAGCTTTCGTGGACTACAGCCCACTTCTTTGGATGCATATAGAATGGAACATATATTGAGGAGATATATATACACACATACAGAGAGCATGAACAGGTGGGAGTTGTCTTACCAACTCTGAGAGGCCAATTAAGTAAGAGAAAAAAAACTTTTGAAGTGATAATCAAGCTAGCCCAGTACAGACAGGTTGATAAGAAGTGCTATATAGAGTGTATATGAATACAAGTAGCAGTATATGAATGTCATCCTACTTAGAAAGTGCACTGTGTGGCCAGAGTTTAATGTACAGGATGTCACGTAGAGGGTGATTATTTAGCTTACATCCTTGACGCGTCTCACAGATTTGTACTGGCAGGCTTAAAGAAGGGCCTTAGTTTAAGTTATCTCACATTGCAGGTGACTGCATAAGAGTTTTTAAGAGTTTTCAAAGTGTCTAGGTTATTTTGCCTTATGCTCCTGCCTTTCATTTCTTTTTATTTTCCTTCCCCTCTCAATCTCTCTCTCCCCCTCCCCACCCACCTCTCCCAATATGTTTTACAAGCAATTAGATAGCCAGAAGATAGTTTAAAAAAAAAACAACTATGAGTGGTTGGTGACTTTTCCAAGCCCATGAAGTCTTTGAGGTTGTAAAGTCCTTGGAAGGAAGCTCTGGAGAGAGAGACATGTCTTTTCTTTTTCTCTTGATAATTAATGATTACATAAATGTACTGAGTGGTTATTGTTCTGTTGTGAAAACAAGTACATGATGATCTCAGAGTCCGTCTGTGGAACACTGCCACAGGAAAGGAGAAACACAGTTTATGGACTGAATTGTCAGTAGCTTGGAAGACAAACTTTCTGTCAGAACAACAGTGCTGAGTGAGATGGTAAAGAGTATGATGCAGCCGTGTGCTAAAATGTGGGTGTAATTTTTCAGGTTTGTTGTTTGGTAAAGGAATATTGTCATCTTACACTTACTAGTTGTATATCATGTATGTTTAGAATCCATGTTCCAGGAACAGTTTCTGTCAGCATTGTTTGTTTTTTATTTTGCTCCAACTTCTTTGTTTCTGGCCAGTAAACATAGTCTGTTATTTCTGAAATCTGTGTAAACAACAGCCTGAGAGTGTGCACATGCAGTATCACTGTCCTGCAAGCTTGGGCTGCTGCCAGCTACAGAGCTTCTCCTGCAACACAAGGGGAGTAGCTCCAGGGGAAGCCATGGAAGATGAGTGAGGATGTAGGAACCACCTGCTGTGAGGTCTGGAGGAAGAGTACTGTAGTTGGACTGGGAGACACTTCTCTCCCCCCTCACACACATTGTGGGGAGAGAGAAACAGGAAACTACAGCAAACCTTCCCTCCTGCCTCCCTCTCCCTCCAAAGCTATTGTGGGACACCCCCTCAAAATACTAGTTAGCAGTGGCATGGTGAATACCAGTGTCAGGGTTTCCCCCCCCACACACTCTGGGGTACAGATGTGGGGATCCACACGAAAGACCCCCTAAGCTTATATTCTACCAGCTTAGGTTAAAACTTCCCCAAGGTACAAATTCCTTTCCTTGTCCTTGGATGGTATTGCTGCCACCACCAAGGGATTTACACACAAATTCAGGGAAGGGTCACTTGGAATCCCTATCCCCTTAAAATATCCTCCCAAGCCCCTTCATCCCCTTTCCTGGGGAGGCTTGAGAATAATATACCAACCAATTGCTTTAGCAATGTGAGCACAGATCAGACCCTTTGTCTTCAGGCAGGGCCGGCTCTAACTTTTTTGCCGCCCCAAGCAAAAAAAAAAGAGTGCCGTCCTCCATAGCGCCGCCATAACACACACCCTCAGCACCGTGACGCCCCCACCCCCCTCCACGCAGCGCCGTGACGCTGAACCCCCCCAACCCCCCATGGAGCGCAGCCAAACCCCTCAGCCCCCTGTGGAGCACCGCCGAACACCCCCCTCCCCCCACGGAGCACTGCGCCGCCGAACCCCCCTGCTGAACCCCCCAGCCCTCCATGGAGTGCCGTGCCGCCGAACACCCCCAGCCCCCTGCGGAGCGCCGCTGAACATCCCCCCCCCGCGGAGCGCCGCTGAACGCTGTGCCGCCGAACCCCCCCGCCAAGCGCCGCCAATCACCCCCCCGCGCTGAGCGCCGCGCTGCCAAACCCCCTCGCCACCACACACACCTCCCGCTGAGTGCCGTGCTGCCGAACACCTCCCCCCCCCCGTGGAGCACCGCTGCTGAATCCCACCACCCAGTGCCCCCCGCGCGCCCAGCTGCCGAAACAAAAACAACCCAACCCACCCCACCCCCAGCACGGCCTGACCGAACCCCCCAAAAACCAACCCTGAGCACCCCCCCGCCACCCCAAGATTGGCCGCCCCTTACCAGGTGCCACCCCAAGCATGTGCTTGGTCGGCTGGTGCCTGGAGCCGGCCCTGTCTTCAGGACACTGAAATCAATCAGGTTCTTAAAAGAAGAACTTTATTTAGAAAGAAAAAAATTGAAGAATCACACCTGCAAAATCAGGATGGAAGGTAACTTTACCAGGTAATAAAAAGATTTAAAACACAGAGGATTCCCCACTGGGCTCAGCTTCACAGTTACAAAAATAGGACTAAAACTACCTGTGTAGCATAGGAAAATTCACAAGCTAAAACAAAAGATAACCTAATGCATTTCCTTGCCCTACTTACAATTTCTGTGAATTTAGATGGATTATTCCAGGAATATTTTCAGGAGATCTTGTACCTGCTTGGCTTCCCTCTCTGTCCGGAGAGGGAACAACAAAGAGAGAGCACAAACAAAACCTTCCCCCCCCCCCAGATTTGAAAGTATCTTCTTTCCTCATCGGTCCTTCTGGTCAGGTGCCAACTAGGTTATTTGAACTACTTAACCCATTACAGATAAGGCGATTCAGTGTCACTGCCAAAGAGGGATTTTATGCTACCCTTCTCTCTCTATTTATGACTACCAGCCTCATCCCTTTAGCCACATTTCTAACAGCCTGGAGCAGTTGCTCTCTCTTATACCCTTCCTGCAGAGTGAATGGGTAGGGCCCTTTGTTTTCAGTATTTACCGATTTTCTCAGATTTCCTGGGTTTCGACAAAGCCGGTATTCGGGTTTTACTAATTTTCATCCAAATTTTGGATTTTTGGGGCTTCAGGAATTTTTCACAGGGGAAGTGGATGGGGCTGCACTGAAGGGCCAGAATCAAGAGTGGAGGAGAAGGCTTCACCCTGAGCACTGTCCCCCATGCCAGACAGAGCCCCCTCCTGACCCTGGCCCTTCAGCACTTCCCCATAAACTTTCTGGCTCCCTGCCCATCTCATTTTCCTGCTGGTGGGGAGTCTGCCCTTCATTTTCATTTTTTACCAATTTTTACTTGTTTTTTTAAATTTTCAAATAAACACTGATACATCCGCAGAAAATCTATTAAAAAAATAAAAAACAAAAAAAGAAATGGCCTTATGAATGGGGGAGGAAGCACATGAGATTCAGAGCTGCATGTGATCTTCATCATGTCCTGTGTGTGTGATGCCTGAGAGGAGCCAGTACTGGGACGTGTAAACAAACCCCCATAATCTGTGCTGGAGGGAGCATATGAGTTGGAAAACTGGAGAATTACAGATCTGAGTTGAAGGCAGATTTCTTATTGTTTCCAAAGAGTTATTAGTAACATAACTAAGGCTAGGTCTATACTACCCGCCTGAATCGGCGGGTAGAAATCGACCTCTCGGGGATCGATTTATCGCGTCCCGTCGGGACGCGACAATCGATCCCCGAATCGGCGCTCTTACTCCACCAGTGGAGGTGGTAGTAAGCGCCGCCGACAGAAAGCCGCAGAAGTCGATTTTGCCGCCGTCCTCACAACGGGGTAAGTCGGCTGCGATACGTCTAATTCAGCTACGCTATTCACGTAGCTGAATTTGCGTATCTTAAATCGACTCCCCCCTGTAGTGTAGATGTACCCTAAGGGAAACAGATTTGTTTTTCAAAGTATGATTGTCAATTTGATGCTGTTCCTTTACAGTCCTTGGGGTTTTTTTTCTCCCTTTCATCCAACCCACAGATTTTTTTTTTTACTTTTCAAAATAACATTGGATGAGTAAATATTGATGTACTGTACAGCAGAGGCAGAGAAAACATCTGTAACGTTGGGACATGACTACTAACAGAAGGTAGTAGTATAAAATACCTTGCATTTCTAAAGCTCCTTTCATCCAAGGATCTTAAAGCATTTTACAAGGGTTACACTGTGCCTTTAAAGCCCAGCCCTGTGTTGGGGCAGTGTTGATCTGGCCTCCCTCAGGGGAACTGTGGGAGATGCTCTGCCTCAGGAAAGCACAGCCCTTCCCATGCATGCAGGATGGTTTACATAGATTGCATAATCCTCCTAGGCTGATGCACTTGGCTCTTAATAGTGCCTTTGTGGACTCGTGTGGAAGGGCATGGAGGTGTCCATTCTTCCCTTTGGAGAGAGGTGCCTCAGGGAGAGAGGAAGGGAATAGTAGCAGCAGGGACTGTGGTTGACCTTGGTCTGTGTCCAGGGCATGGAATGGACAGAGGTTCCTTGTGCCTCATTGCATACTTGGTTTCCTGTACAGTGATGCATAGAACCCAAACTTAGTATTTGTCAGCATTTTTTTTGTTTATTCCAATTACACCGTATCCAGACCACCTCCCAGTTTTGTCATGTGTTTTATGTTCTCACCTCATATGATGATTCCAGTAAAGGCCTGATCTATCCCTGATTGAAATGAATGACATGACTTATCTTTGCTTCATTGGGGCCATACCTGGGATCCAATTCTGAGAACATTTACTTCTCCACATAATCCAGTTGAAGTCAATGGAAATATATGTGTGAGTGAGGCTATATCTCCAGGACAGAGCCTGTATTGGCATAGTCCCCTCCAGTAGACACAGCATACACTCATACGAAGAGTTTTTCTGCTGGTGTAGGAGCACCATCGTGCTCAATGTTAGCTAGCTAAAAGTCTGCTTTGGAGTTAACTATTTTGAGTAGTTTTTTATCCTCTGCATATTTTGCCACCTTATGGTTTACCCCCTTTTCCAGATCATTTATGAATATGTTGAACAGTACTGGTTCCAGTACAGACCCCTGGGGGACACCACTCTTTACCTCTCTCCATTCTGAGAACTGAGAACAACCTACCCTTTGTTCCCTATCTTTTAACCGATTACCAATCCATGAGAGCACCTTCCCTCTTATCCTGTGGCAGCTTACTTTGCATAAGAGTCTTTGGTGAGGGACCTTGTCAAAAGCTTTCTGAAAATCTAAGTACACTATATCCACTGGATCCCCTTGGTCCACATGCTTGTTGACACCCTCAAAGAATTCTAGTAGATTGGTGAGGCATGATTTCCCTTTACTAAAACTATGTTGACTCTTCCTCAACAAATTACATTCATCTATATGTCTGACAATATTGTTCTTTATTATAGTTTCAACCAGTTTGCCCAGTACTGAAGTCAGGTTTACAGGCCTGTAATTGCTGGGAACACCTCTGGAGCCCTTTTAAAAAACTGGCGTCACATTAGCTATCCTCCAGTCATCTAGTACAGAAGCTGATTTAAATGATAGGTTACAGACTACAGTTAGTAGTTCTGCAATTTCACATTTGAGTTCCTTCAGAACTCTTGGTTGAATACCATCTGGTCCTGATGACTTATTGCTGTTTAATTTAGCAATTTGTTTCAAAACCTCCTCTAATGATACCTCAATCTGGGACAGTTCCTCAGATCTGTCACCTAAAATGAACGGCTCAGGTTTGGGAATCTCCCTCACGTTCTTAGCCGTGAAGACCAATGCAAAGAATTCATTTAGTTTCTCCGCAATGGCCTTATCCTCTTTGAGTGCTCCTCTAGCACCTCGATCGTCCAGTGGCCCCACTGGTTGTTTAGCCGGATTCCTGCTTCTGATGTACTTAAAAAATTTTTTGCTATTACTTTCTGAGTCTTTGGTTCCTGTTCCTCAAATTCTTTTTTGGCCTTCCTAATTGTATTTTTATACTTCATTTGCCAGTGTTTATGCTCCTTTCTATTTTCCTCACTAGGATTTAACTTCCACCTTTTAAAGGAAGCATTTTTGCCTTTCACTGCTTCTTACTTTAGCCACAGTGGCTCTTTTTTGGTTCTCTTACTATGTTTTTTTAATTTGGGGTATACATTTAAGTTGAGCCTCTATTATGGTGTCTTTAAAAAGTTTCCACATAACTTGCAGAGATTTCACTTTTGGCACTGTACCCTTTAATTTCTGTTTAACTAACCTCATTTTTATGTAGTTCCCCTTTCTGAAATTAAATGCTACAGTGTTGGGCCGCTGTGGTGTTTTTCCTGCCACAGGGATATTAAATTTAATTATATTATGGTCACTATTACCAAGCGGTCCAGCTATGTTCACCTCTTGGACCAGATCCTATGCTCCACTTAGGACTAAATCAAGAATTTCTTCTCCTCTGGTGAGTTCCAGGACCCGCTGCTCCAATAAGCAGTCAATTAAGGTGTCAAGAAACTTTACCTCTGCATCTTGTCCTGAGGTGACATGTACCCAGTCAATATGGGGATAATTGAAATCCCCCATTATTATTGAGTTTTTTATTTTAATAGCCTCTCTAATCTCCCTGAGCATTTCACAGTCACTATCACCATCCTGGTCAGGTGGTCAGTAATATATCCCTACCGCTATATTGTTATTATTAGAGCATGGAATTTCTATCCATAGAGATTCTATGGTACAGTTTGATTCATTTACAATTTTTACTTCATTTGATTCTACGCTTTCTTTCACATATAATGTCACTACCCCCCAGCACGACCTGTTCTGTCCTTCTGATATATTTTGTACCCTGGTATTACTGTATCCCATTGATTATCCTCATTCCACCGAGTTTCTGTGATGCTTATTATATCAATATCCTCTTTTAATACGAGGCACTCTAGTTCACCCATTTTATTATTTAGACTTCTAGCATTGGTATATAGGCACTTTAAAAACTTGTCTCCTTTTAGCTGTCTGCCATTACACAATGTAATTGAATGGGACTCTTTTTTATTTGATTGTTTCTGATCAGACCCTACCTGTATTTTATCATTTTCCATCCTCTCGTCCTCACTAGGACATAGAAATTCTCTATTAATAGATCCTCCCCTAAGGGATGTCCGAACCACGTGCTCTTCCACACCTGTTGGCTTTCCCCCAGCCCTTAGTTTAAAAACTGCTCTACGACCTTTTTAATGTTAAGTGCCAGCAATCTGGTTCCATTCTGGTTTAGGTGGAGCCCATCCTTCCTGTATAGGCTCCACCTTTCCCAAAAGTTTTCCCCAGTTCCTAATTAATCTAAAACCCTCCTCCCTACACCATTGTCTCATCCACACATTGAGACTCTGCAGTTCTGCCTGTCTAACTGGCCCTGCGCATGGAACTGGGAGCATCTCAGCGAATGCTACCATGGAGGTCCTGGACTTCAATCTCTTACCTAGCAGCCTAAATTTGGCCTCCAGGTCCTCTCTCCTATCCTTCCCTATGTCATTGACACCTACATGTACCATGAACACCGGCTCCTCCCCAGCACTACACATAAGTCTATCTAGATGTCTTGAGAGATGTCCTGATATTCAGTTCTAAATTGGCCCATTTCTTAATTTAATGTCATGCGATTGCACCGAGCCGTGTTTATTGAACCACATTTGCATATTCAGACATGGCCTTCCAATGGCAAGCACTTCAGTTGAATCCATTCCTATCTGACACAATCCTCCTGACAACATCTCGAACATCCAGTAGAGCCTTACACTTCCATTCCACCACACTTTCAGCTGTGTTTTACAGCTGTAGATGTCCTCCAGAGGTCTCCACAAATCTTACTTCTTACTGGACTCTTCAAAACCTGCGGCTGATTGAACAGTAAAAAACAGTGTTATTCACTGTGCTTCAGTCAGTGTGAGAAGACTTTGATATTCACTCTAGAAGTGGATGACTAAAGCAGTAGTTTTAGGTAGTGGAAAAAGACAAACGATAATATTTTTCGGCATTGCTATTCTTTAAGTCAGTAGAGAGATTTTGGGATTCTTTTTGTTCTAACTCTTTCAATATATGAGTGTAGGCCGTTACTCAACATAATGCAGTAACTTTACAAGTGTATTTATTATTGTGATGGTGTTGACAAGCTAGTAACAGTGGGAGAGGGAAACTAGACTTTTGTTTCAGGAGTAAATTACAATTGTGTGAAAGAGGAGAGTAGCACTAAAACTGCATTAAAAATAATGTAAAATTACTTACTTCAGACCAATAAACTATTTGTAATCTCTCAAAACAGCATCTTTATTCTTTAGGCTCCTTGTGGGCTTTTGTTTGATGTTCCTATTATAATGAAATCCAAAAATTACAATCTGAATTGTGGAAGAGAGATGTATATAGAAACACAGGAAAGGCATACATTACCAGGTCAAACCACAGAAACATTTGGTTTAACACCTTGTTCTCCAGCAATGGGCTAGTACTTGTTGCTTCTTATAGCTATGACCTTTTTAGCTCAGCGGTTTGAGCATTGGCCTGCTAAACCCAGGGTTGTGAGTTCAGTCCTTGAGGGGGCCACTTAGGGATCTGGGGCAAAATCAGTACTTGGTCCTGCTAGTGAAGGCAGGGAGCTGGACTCGATGACCTTTCAGGGTCCCTTCCAGTTCTATGAGATAGGTATATCTCCATATATTAATATTAATTAAGGTTAAGTGCCAGCCTCCCTATGGCCAGGTTTATACTGCTGCCTCTGGAAAGACATACAAGTATCTTTATTTACTTGACTATTTATTAACTAGAACTGGTTGGAAAATATGATTAATGTTTTTGATGAAAAACGCTGATTTGTTGCAACTATGCAAAATACCCCATTTTTTAAAAAATGGAGAAAAAGACCTTTTGAAATAGTCTAAATGATTTGTTTGGACATTTTCTAAACAAAAAAATTGCTGTTTTGGGGTTAAAAATGACTTTTTCTTTCAGTATTTGAGCTAATTAGACAGAAGAAGGTATTTTCAAATGTTCCAAATCAAAACACCTTGAAACCATCAAAAAGAAAATATTCTGATTGACCCAAAATGAAAATAAATGGTGTTTTGGTTTGTAAATATTTGAGATTTTAACTTTGCATTTTTATTCGAGACAGGAAAAACTTTTCACTCTCAAAAATATTTGCAGGATAGGAAAACCATTTCAAATCCAGCTCCCTTTGGAAGGTCACACCATTGTGATGGAGTTCTTATTGTGATTTTGTTTCCTGCTGGATAGCCCCAAAACAACAGAAAAGCCAGGAAATCTTCCCTGAATGTTTTTGCATCTAAGCTACAGGCTTTTCAGGCTGATTTAAATTTGTTATAGTATGAAGAAGTTACCTTGTGCTGAGATTTTGTTTTTGTTTGTTTATTTTTAGGAAGCCAGTTACCACCACATGACCCAATGCCTACTCAAGAAGTAGTTTTAGCATTAAAAAATTAACCACTGTTTCCTTTCTTCCCATCTTAATTCATATTTCTGGATTATGAATGGAGAAATTAATTATTTTGTAATCTATTGACCAGTATTGTATAAAATGCTTTTAGGTCAGAGGTGGGCAAACTATGGCCCGCCGGCCACATCCGGCCCATGGGACCGTCCTGCCCGGCCCTTATGCTCCTGGCTGGGGAGGCTGGCCCCCGACCCCTCAGCCTCAGCTCACCAGCGCTCTGGGCAGTGGGCTGCAAGTTCCTGCTGGGCAGCGCAGCTACGAGAGCTGCCGGGTGTAGTGTATTAAATTGCTCCCTGTAGGAATGTCCTACTTATGGAGCACCATGATTGGCAGCCATAAGTAGTACATCGTAAGTAGCACATTCCTACAGGGAGCAATTTAATACACTACGCCAGCCCTCCATACACTTTTGGAACCCTTATGTGTCCCTCAGGCCAAAAAGTTTGCCCACCCCTGTTTTAGGTCATTCAACAAGTTGAATTGTTTGCCAGGACAAGGGTGAGATCGTAGACAATAAATCTAAAACAGGTAAATAATAATTGAAAAGTAAATCTGAGGTGCTGTTGCACTGGTCTTTTATAAATGTTTCTGGTGTCTGTCATGCTTTGTAATAACTTGAAAGTTGAAATTTTAGCTCTGAATTGCCATCCACGCTCACAGTATTATTCAATTTCTTTTCCATCCTGGGGTTTCCTTTGTGAATCAACTGTGAAATCCACACAATTATAGTCTGGAATTTTCCAGTATTCATGAAGAACAGCTGTTCATTTCTGAGCCATGAGCATTACAATTCAGATTTCTTTTGCATAGTGCCTTCCCAGATGCTTTGATGGGGTTAAATAATAGTTGCAAAGTTAAATAAAACTATCACCCTCCCTTCATTTTTATTTTAAATATACGGGAAAGGGAGAAAAAAGATCGTTTTAGCTATTTGAAAACAGATGGAGAGTAAATGGGGTGAGGATGCATGTTGTTCCAGAAGGGGCTGCTGAGGAGAAAGAGCTCTATGGGAATATTTATGCAGCAGCTGGGAGTATGCTTCCCAGAACGGGTAGAGAGACTCCCACTAGCTCTGCTCAAGCTAGTGTGCTCAAACTAGCAGTATGGACCCAGTGGCTTGGGTTAGCCATTTGAGTACAAACCCACCTGACCCCCTGGGTATGTGGCTAGCCCAACCAGCTGAGGCTACACAGCTACTTTTAGCACGCTAGCACAAGCAGAGCTAGCGTGTGTCTGCATGCCGCTTTGGAAAGCATACACCCAGATGCAGTGCAGATATAACCAGAGAAATAGTGACTGGAAATGTCAAAGGGCTAGATGAGGAAGAGGGAGTAAGTAGGAGAGTTTGAATCAAAGTCCCTAACATAATCCCCAGCAAAGTCCCTGAACTTGTTTTCCCTAAAAGTAACCAAAAGGAAAAGATTAAATGTGAAAGTTAAAAATATCCTGTGCCTGAGAAATACCAGCAGCCAGGCCCATATGGCTTG
The DNA here is from genome assembly GCF_011386835.1 of Chrysemys picta bellii. Taxonomy (NCBI): domain Eukaryota; kingdom Metazoa; phylum Chordata; order Testudines; family Emydidae; genus Chrysemys; species Chrysemys picta. The sequence goes on along the minus strand of NC_088791.1, from coordinate 236,356,121 downwards.
AGCCCCAGAAGGAGTGCAGAACAAAAACATAGCAGGCAGTAAAATGCTAACTCCTACATTGTACTCTGTTTATAATCTACCAGACTGGGATGTGGAAAAATTAGTCAAAGGAGCATGGGCCAAACTCTGTCCTCACTTATAACAGAGTGAATCTTTAGCATGGCTAGGTTAAGGAAATAGGGTGTGTTTTAAAGCTGTTTAGGTAGGCCCTACAGTTGACCACTCCCAGATAATACATTTTTAAACATGACTGTGTTAGGAGTGAAGTGGTGTTTATTGCCTTCAGAGCTGAGCGACGGCTGCTGGCCAGGCACCCAGCTCTGAAGGCAGAGTCACCACCAGCAGCAGCACAGAAGTAAGGGTGGCATGGTATGGTATTGCCACCCTTACTTCTGCATTGCTGCTGGCAGGGCTCTGCCTTGAGAGCTGGGCGCCCGGCCAACAGGTGCCGCTCTCCGGCTGCCCAGCTCTGAAGGCAGCGCAGAAGGAAGGGTGGCAATACCATAACTCCCCTAAAATAACCTTGTGATCTGCCCTGCAACTCCCTTTTGGGTCAGGACCCAAATTTGAGAAACGCTGGTCTTCCCCATGAAATCTGTATGGTATAGGGTAAAAGCACCCAAAAGATCAGATTTCATGGAGAAAGGCCAGATTTCACGGTCTGTGATGTGTTTTTCATGGCTGTGAATTTGGTAGGGCCCTACTGATGAGCTGTAGAGCCTTTCAACTCTTTCAACCAGCTTGAATCCAGCCCAGCTCAGCAGAGAGTAAAAGTTGTTCCCATCCAATGGATGTTTTCATGGCCCCTATGTAAGAGAAGTTTCAAGGATCTCAGTAACAGCTCCCATGTCACACTCACTACTGTATTTGGCACTAGCCTGCACGCTCTTTGGGGCAAGGACTGTCTCTTACTATGTGTTTGTACAATGGTTAGCACAAAGCAGCCCCATGCTCAATTGAGTCCTCTAGTACAGAGTTTTTCAACCCATGGGTTGCCACCCAAAACTGGGTCACTAGAATGCATCAAAGGGTCATGGAGCTGGCTGGACTCAGCTCCCCACTCTGGGTATTGTGACCTACTGCATGGGATCACAGCACCGCTCAGATCTGGCCTTTCTGTCATGATTATGGGAAGGCCGGACAAGTCAAATTTGAGCGAATGGCACTGCAATCCCATGCACCAGGTCTCAAAACCCTTCTCACAAATGTGGTCTGGCTGCTCCCAGAGGTTGCAATGCCCAGAGTGAGAAGCTGAGCCCAGCCACCCCCATGGGACAGGAGCTGAGAGGGAGCAATTGGTTTCAGGTTCTCCAGTATTTCCCCCACACACACGATGCACCGCCCCATGCCCCACAGCCAGACAACACCCAGTCTTCCAAACCCCCATTATGCTCCCCAGTCTGAATCCCCTCCCATGTACCTTTCCCATCAGCCAGGCGACTCCCTCTCTGTCAAACCACCCATCCTGGCCCCTGCTGCCTCCCAGCTCCTTCCTCCAGTCCCCTCATTTTACCTCAGGATTCCAAATCCTTCCACCCCTTTACCCTCTGCCTCCCACGGGCTGGGTGTGTGTGTGTGTGTCTCCTTTGGGGAGTTGTTGGCTCGCCAACCCTCTGCCCCATATCTTCCCCGAATTCCTGCCCCATCTCCCCCAGAATCCCAATTCCTTCCTCACTACACCCCCAGATTCACTCCCAGGCTCCCAGTTCCCGTCATCCCTTGCTCTCTGTCCCTCCATGAGCCATGGGGAGGGCTGTGTGTTTTGGGGGGTTATTTTGGCTCTTCACCCTCCCTCTCTCCCTCCAGTTAACAGCTGGGGAAGCCTCCCTACCAGAAACATCTGTCAGCGGTATGTGAAATATTGGTTTGGAGCCCTCCCTTTCAATGGACCTCTGCGGGGCGGGGGGAGGGGGAATCAAGTCTGGGGGCACGTCCAGGTGGATCTCTGGGTTGCAACAGGCCATCAAGGTTTACAAATGGGTCGTGAATCTAAAAAGGTTGAAAAACAAGGTTCTGGTGAGAGCTCCTGCTGCATGTGCCAACACCTTATTAACTATAAATTTGCAAGAGTTAACAGCACTCTCATTGTGTCTCTTTCTCTCTCACACACGCACAACTGGGAGTGTATGGAAGAAGTTCAGCTCAGGAGACAGATGAAAAAACAAGATTAGTTCTTTTTAATTTAAGATTTTTGAGCCAGACTCATGATTTTTGGGGGTGTGGTTCATGACCTTTTAACATGGGTGGGTGGGTGGGTGGGTGTCAAAACTGAGGTACTGTGATACCATGGATTGGAGAGGACTTCATTAGCCTCTGCTTTAAAAAAAAATCTTAGCAGATGCCAACTGAGCGTTCTCAGCAATGATTTGTTCACTGATATCACCATTATCAAATCTATCTTTATTTTAATGTTTGGTCACAGACGTGAACTTCATTAAGCACCATTTACATTGCCCAGTTTCACATTACAGTTGTTTTCAATTTTCTTGGTTGAAAAAGCATACTTTCCCTCACAAAACTCAAAATCGCCAGAAGGGACTTTGCTCATGCTTTCCAAAAACAAATTCACCTTTTGATAGATACCAAACATGGAAAATTTCAGAGTGAAAGGTGAATGTTTTGGAAGGAAAGTGTTGTACATATGAAAATAGGTTATAACTGAAACTATTTTGCAACCTGCTAGCTATGTGACTCATATAACATTTAAGAAGACCTGCTATTCTAGGAATTGAATCATGCTAATTTAGTCAGGTTTCTAGACAGTTCTATCACTTTATAGATTACTCTTCATAGAAGTGGGTGTCTGTCTTTCTTTTAGGAAAAAAATCAAACACTCCAACCAATCAACCATTTAAAGAATGTATCTTCTCCACAAGGTTGTTTAATCCCTTTTAAACAGGAAATAACATAAAATAAAATGTTATGGATTTACGATATTTGGAATAACCTCTCATTTGCCAAAGGTGTGTGTGATTTGGTTATGTGGTGGTTGTGTGTGGGGGGATCACTTCATGTTTTAGTGTAAGCAAATATATTATGCTAGTAGCATAGAACGTCTCACAATGATCAGAGGCTGGATCTTAAAGTGCAGTCTGTGGCTATCATTCTTTAATTTAGGGGTTAGGGTTGCCAACTTTCTAATCTCACAAAGCCAAACACCCTTGCCCCACCCCTTTGTCGAGGCCCTGCCCTGCCCCCTCTTCTCAGAGGCCCTCCGCCTCCCTCTGTCGCTCACTCTCCTCCATCCTCACTGGGCTGGGGAAAAGGTTGGGGTGCGGGAGAGGGTGTGGGGTCCAGGCTCCAGGAGGGAGTTTGGGTGCAGGAGGGGACTCAGCGCTGGGCAGGGGGTTGGGGTGTGGGAGAAGGTGCAGGATGTGGGCTCTGGGAGGGGGCTCAGGGCTGGGGCAGGGAGTTGAGGTGTGGGAAGGGGTTCGGGCTCCAACAGGGCGGCGCTTACCTCAGGCGGTTCCCAGTCAGTGGTGCACTGGGGCTAAGGCAGGTTCCCTGCCTGCCCTGGCTCCACGCGGCTCCCAGAAGTGGTCGCCATGTCCAGCTCCTAGGCGCAGGGGTGGCCAGGCGGCTCTGCATGGTGCGTGCTGTCCACATCTGCAGGCAACACCCCCACAGATCTCATTGGTCACGGTTTATGGCCAATGGGAGCTGCAGAGCTGGAACTCGGTGCGGGAGCAGCGCACGGAGCCTCCCTGATCGCCCCTCCACCTAGGAGCCAGACATGGCAGCCACTTCCAGGAGCCACGTGGAGCCAGGGAAGGCAGGGAGCCTGCCTTAGCCCCAGTGACTGCTAGTGGGGACTGAAGTAGCATGCTAAATATAGCGGTGTGGCCATTGCGCCTCTGGCAGCGACTTGGCTAGCGTTTTTTAGGATGGAGTGTGGGTATGGAGGGATGGATTTTGGAAAACAGTGGGAGAGAGGTCCTGGACTCAAGAAATTTGGAAACTGCAGCCCTTATGTATAGGACTGTTAATTTTTCTCCCTGGACTTTTGACTGAACTGTTTGTCTGGCCCTTAAGAGAATTAGTGCTCTCGGCCAGGGGTGGCCAACCTGTGGCTCTGGAGCCACATGTGGCTCTTCAGAAGTTAATATGTGGCTCCTTGCATAGGTGCTGACTCTGGGGCTGGAGCTACAGGTGCTAGCTTTCCACTGCTCAATCCCAGGCCCTGCCCCCACTCCACCCCTTACCCCAATGCCCCTGCCCCCTCCCCTGCTTCACCCTTGCTCTTCCCCGCTCCATCCCAGAGCCTCCTGTACACTGTGAAACAGCTGATTGCAGTGGGCAGGAGGCGCAGGGAGGGAGGGGGAGATGCTGATTGGCAGGGCTGCCGGCGGGCAGGAGCTGCTACAGACTAGGGACCAAGTGGCTAGGCAGCAGTTCTGCAGAAAAGGACCTAGGGGTTACAGTGGATGAGAAGCTGTATACGAGTCGACAGTGTGCCCTTGTTGCCAAGAAGGCTAAAGGCATTTTGGGCTGCATTAGTAGGAGCCTTGCCAGCAGATCAAGGGACATGATCATTCCCCTCTATTCGGCATTGGTGAGGCCTCAGCTGCAGTACTGTGTCCAGTTTTGGGCCCCACACTACAAGAAGGATGTGGAAAAATTGGAAAGAGTCCAGCGGAGGGCAACAAAAATGATTAGGGGGCTGGAGCACATGATTTATGAGGAGAGACTGAGGGAACTGGGATTATTTAGTCTGCACAAGAGAAGAATGAGGGGGGATTTGATACCTGCTTTCAACTACCTGAAAGGGGGTTCCAAAGAGGATGGATCTAGACTGTTCTCAGTGGTACCAGATGACAGAACAAGGAGTAATGGTCTCAAATTGCAGTGGGGGAGCTTTAGGTTGGATATTAGAAAAAACTTTTTCACTAGGAGGGTGGTGAAGCACTGCAATGGGTTACCTAGGGAGATGGTGGAATCTCCTTCCTTAGAGGTTTTTAAGGTCAGGCTTGACAAAGCCCTGGCTGGGATGATTTGAGCCGGGGTTGGACTAGATGACCTCCTGAGGTCCCTTCCAACCCTGATATTTCTATGATTTTATGAGGTGTTGCGGGGGAGCTGATGGGGGCTGCTGATGTATTACTGTGGCTCTTTGGCAATGTACAATAACTCCTCGCTTAACGTTGTAGTTATGTTCCTGAAAAATGCTACTTTAAGCGAAATGATGTTAAGCGAATCCAGTTTCCCCATAAGAATTAATGTAAATGGGGGGGGGGTTAGGTTCCAGGGAAATTTTTTCGCCAGACAAAAGACTAATTTTTATATATACACATACACCTATACACAGTATAAGTTTTAAACAAACAATTTAATACTGTACACAGCAATGATGATTGTGAAGCTTGGTTGAGGTGGTGAAATCAGAGGGTGGGATATTTCCCAGGGAATGCCTTACTGCTAAATGATGAACTAGCACTCGGCTGAGCCCTCAAGGGTTAATGCAGCCTCACACTCTACAAGGCAGCACAAATGGAGGGAGGGGAGACAGCATGGCAGAGAGAGACAGAGACACACACCATGTGTGTGAGAGAGAAACGTGCATTGCCCCTTTAAGTACGCTGACCCCCCAGTCTAAGTACATTGCCCTCTTAAGAAGATCAGCAAGTTGAGACAGCAGCTGGTGCCAGCAAGCTCCCTCTGTCCTGAGACCTGTGGTGTGTCGGACCCCTCCCCATGGAAATGGGATAAAGGAGCGGGGTGACGGGGACACCATGACATCAGCACCCCTCTTCCCCCACCCTTTGCACAGCAAGCAGGAGGCTCCTGGGAGCAGCACACGGCAGTGGGGAGAGAGACACCTGAACTGCCAGGCAATTGATAGCCTGCTGGGCGGCTGATAGGGGGGCTGCTGATCCACACTGGTTCCAAGCCCCCACCAGCTAGCTCCAATGGGCTGCTCTTTTTGCAAGCAGTGGACAAAGCAGGCGGCTGCCAAACAATGTTATAAGGGAGCATTGTGCAACTTTAAACGAGCATGTTCTCTAATTGATCAGCAACGTAACAATGAAACAACATTAACCGGGACAACTTTAAGTGAGGAATTACTGTAGATTGGTAAATTCTGGCTCCTTCTCAGGCTCAGGTTGGCCACCCCTGCTCTAGGCAAATAATATAATCCACACAGATGCACTAAATCACTTTCCCTTCTCTTGAATAAATCACTCTAATATGCAGTATCTCAAAGAATAAGGAGGAATAAACTTTCTAAATAGAGAAATACCACACAGCTTTCAGATATGTCTTTGATTTCACACAGCAAACTCTGGATATTGGTTCAAAGGACTCTTGCTATCCCTTGCAAGTTTTCTTATCTAATGTAATCTTGCACGATTATTTTACATGGAAAGCACCTTAATACCTGCTACAATAAATTTATTTTCTACAATAGATGCCTTGTGTAATCACACCTTAGCAAATAGCTATAGTTCTTTATGTTGGCCAAATCCAAATCTTACAATTTATTCTGAGAACTTCCATGTGGGGAAGGGGAAAAATTCCATATGGGAAGACCGGTGAGAAAACAATATTCATACAAAAAAAAGAACAGGAGTACTTGTGGAACCTTAGAGACTAACAAATTTATTAGAGCATAAGCTTTCGTGGGCTACAGCCCACTTCTTCGGATGCATATAGAGTGGAACATATATTGAAGATATATATATATACACACACACACACACACACACACACAGAGCATGAACAGGTGGGAGTTGTCTTACCAACTCTGAGAGGCCAATTAAGTAAGAGAAAAAAACTTTTGAAGTGATAATCAAGATAGCCCAGTACAGACAGTTTGATAAGAAGTGTGAGAATACTTACAAGGGGAGATAGATTCAATGTTTGTAATGGCTCAGCCATTCCCAGTCCTTATTCAATCCTGAGCTGATTGTATCTAGTTTGCATATCAATTCCAGCTCAGCAGTCTCTCGTTGGCGTCTGTTTTTGAAGTTTTTCTGTTGTAAGATGGCCACCCGCAGGTCTGTCATTGAATGGCCAGACAGGTTAAAGTGTTCTCCCACTGGTTTTTGAGTATTATGATTCCTGATGTCAGATTTGTGTCCATTAATTCTTTTGCGTAGAGACTGTCTGGTTTGGCCAATGTACATGGCAGAGGAGCATTGCTGGCACATGATGGCATATGCCAGCAATTGGCAACATTGGCCAAACCCGGACAGTCTCTACGCAAAAGAATTAATGGACATATATATATGGGGGTGGGGGGGACGGTTATTGAAGACAGATCAAACTTAAATACCAATTGAAAGTTGTTGGAAAAAATTGCATTTATATATTAGTGCCATAAATTGCACTGCATAAATCCCAATAATAACAGCTGTGGAATATAGCTCCTTTGTTTATCATTAATTTTTTTTACCAATTAATTGCTTCATTTGCTGGGTGAGTTAGTTACAGTAGGATGAAACTCAAAGAAATCACATATTTTAAGCTTGTCCTCCGGCATATTTATGTGTGTTCATTTTTTAGACATTTAAAACTAAATGTTGAATCATTGCAAGACACAGAAGTGCCATGTAAAATGGACAAAATTAGTGAGACATTCCAACAAACCTATGTCCTGATTCAGCAGTCTGTCCCGATTCAGCAAACCTCAATATCAGACTAAACCTTGGGGTTTACTTTCTCATATCCCTAGTGCAGGGTCCCATTGCAGAGTCATGGCCTACTGTATGGTAGCAAGACAAGGCAGAACCTGGATATAATGCACTAAACATACATGCAAAATTAAGAGAATAGTATCAACACATAACTGGTTCTGTTATTGTTGGATTATTTTGTGATCAGAATAAAATGGCTTTAATAAATACAGTACATTAGCATATGGGGTGGTTAAAAGGAATCTTTATGGTTAGATGTATTGATTTTGCTGTAAGTCACACTTGCATTCCAACAAAACGAGTGTCAAATTTCTCATTTACAAATGTATTTTTATTCATTTCAGTGCTTTTTCTCTGCATTTTCTCCTGTCTCCCCACATCTCATTCACATTATCCGTTTGCCCAGAAATGGGTGGCAATTTGAGTGCCTTCCACATAAAATCAATAACAATAATGAAATTCTTAGTGGACTTCATGAATCTTATGGCCTGCCTCCCTTTTATGGAGTAATAACTCTGCTTGTGGTTTGTTTTGGTTGATTGGTTTGTCAGTTTGTTTTACAGGCTCTTTTATTGTGAGGGTGCTTGGGTAGCACGGGATGTCAGTGTTGAATGTCAATCTTACTCTAGTGGAAAGGCTTTTTGAAGAGGGACATTTTGAAGTGTTTCCTAAAGTCAGTCAGACTCTAAAACAGTGGTTCTCAACCTATTTATCATTGTGGGCCACAGCTGTGTGCTAATTGGGCCGCATGCGTCCCGCAGGCAGTGGGTTGAGAACTGCTGCTCTAAAAGTTTGTGCATAAGCTGGATCCCCTCAACCGAGAATGTTTTGTTACCAGCTCTCATGCCGTTTGTCCTGGGCTTCATGTGCTGTGCTTTGGCCCACAAGAGTGCAAGTGTCTTTGCAATTCATAGATCAAAATTTGGTCTTTAATGTAGCTGGGTCTTGGTCCATGAATTGCTTTGAAGATTGGGACCAAGGCCTGAGACTGGCATCTGAAAGTGACTGGGAGCCAGTAGAGAGACTTGAGCATAGCCTGCTGTGCTTGTAGCAGCCTACACCATGGAGAAAGTGGGCAGTCTTTCATCTCTTTCTTGCATGATACAAGTTCAAGTTCTGTACAACTGTAGATTTCCAAAGAGGTCCTATATAGCCCTGTAGCCAAGAGTTGTAAAACATAGAGAAATCATTCCATGAACCAGAAACTGCATCAGAATGTAGTCTCCATATTTCATGGGAAGAGGGTAAAAATTCATTTAAATGATAGATACATTTGTAAGCTGAAAAACTAACTTTTTTTTTCTTTTTTTGGTAAACTGATTGGTTGTTGAATTTCAAACTGTATTATAGCAAGGCTTATGGTTTCAATGGCATTGTTCTTTCCTCTAGTTGATGAAGCTGTATAGAAATTCTACAAAACAGAACATAACCATGCTTTTTGTTCTTTCTAGCTATTGTATACAGATCTCTCTGCTTAACGGGCTATTTATTTCTGTAATTAATACTTGCTTTCAGATGTAGGCATACATATTTTGTATTAATGGAGATAGAACTAAAGAAATGGGAATATTTTGATCATAAGTAAATTAAATGTAAAAAAGTGAGTCTGCTGCTTATTTTTTAGTTGTGAATATATACAAATTGTCTTCATTTACACAAGGAGCTGACTAATTAAATGGCCTAAATTGCAGTTTCCAGTTAAGTGCTCCCAAATTCACCGTGTGGTTAAAATTAATTTCTAGATTAACTGAGTTTTTTAAAGCTTCTAATAACTTTTGCAGGATGATCAAGAAGAAAAACAGTGTGATTATAGGTCATATCTAAGTAGGTGGGGAAGGGTGTGGGAAAAGGAAGAAAACCACTTCCTGTAGTTTACACGGCACTTAGTCGAAATGTCAGTGAAAGGATGTATTGGGGGATTTCCACACTGCATGAATGTATTTGTATTCATTTGCTTTAATGCACTTCCTGCCCTCCAGCTGGTGGCTTCTTGCCACCTGCAGGCACTCAATTTTAGCATAATACGTGGGTGAGTTTTAAAGAGTGAGAATGATTGGTACCTGGTTGGGCACTATTGGGATGACCTTTTTGGTTCATGGTAATCAAAACTCTTTACAAAGAGGGGATCGTTGAGCTAATTAACAGTAGATAGGGGGTTCCCTTGATAATAGACAAAGGACCAATGTCTCAGTTAGGATACAGCCTCTGTGTGCTGCTCAGGTTGTGCAAAAAGGCTGGAACCTGGCCACAGCTGGTGGGTGAGAATGTTCATGGTGGGGAGTTACTCTCAGTTGGCTTAAAATCACAGAACTGGTGCTTGTGCCCACTGCCTCACAGGTAGTCAAAGTGTAGGTCTGAATGCTTACTTTAACAAGCTTCTTGGACATTGGTTTTCATTGGTTCATTGCAAATTAGCGAAATGGTCTCTGATCATGGGAGTGTTCTTCCTAGGAAGCGATCTGAGAGAGCCAGTTAGCTGGAGTTACTTTTCTGATTCTCCAAAGCACATTGGACAGTAGCAGCTTCTCTAGTCTGATCTGGCAGTGTGGTAATGGAAGCATTTATGAAGTCCCGACAGTTATTAAAATTACGGTAGTTCAGTCTTCACCAAGACCTCCACCAGCCACAACTTCTTCATGGAAATGATGATAAATTCCTTACATGGTCACAACCCCTGGCCATTTTTCGGAAGTATTTTGTCCTTTCTTGGTTGGTCCACAAATGCACTTGGAATGTAGTATTTTGATAGGAATGTGGTGATCTGCACTGATTTGGCTGGACACAGCTGTTGCACCCACTTGTAAGGATCCAGGCCTCAGTGATAGACTGTCAATGATTATGAGATTCTCTTTTGTTTTCTTCATACATGTAAGTCAGTGATAGATTCCTCCACTGCCCCTCCCCAAATCCTGGTATGTGGCTCTGTGGTCAGAGCATGTGCAATGGCATAGAAATAGCGCACAGTACATGCAAGTTCACACCAAGCACCACATAATTCATAGCTTCAGGAAAACACCCAGTCATATTTATAAATGTACAGCAAGCATGACACAGTTCTCAGCAGCACCCAAATCTCCAAGTCCAGAGAACAATCCTGCACAGAACACTACAGTGGCTGACTGTTACAGTGCTCTTTCAAAGCCTCCCTCACCTGTGCAGCTCCATGTTAGGCTCTTGTAATCGCGCTTGTGTCTGGCTGTTGAAAGTCAGCAGACAACTGCTCCACCTCCAGCCTGGCAGCAGCTTTCCCCCCTTTGCCTCACTGATATTATGCAGGACACAGCAAGCAGCTATAACCATGGGGATATGTTTCTCGCTGAAATCCAGTCTAGTGAGTAAGCACCAATAGTGTCCCTTCATTCTACCAAAAGCACATTCACCAGTCATTCTGCACCGGTTGAGCTGGTAGTTGAATCTTCCCTTGGTGCTGTTGAGGTGGCTGATGTATGGCTTCATGAGCAAGGGATAGGCTGGGTCCCTCAGAATCACTATTGGCATTACTATATTGTCGGTCGGGAAAGAATATTCCCGCTTGCAGCTTTCTGAACAGTCCTGTGTTCTTAAACATGTAAGTATCCATGCACCTTCCCTAAGCAGCCTACATTGATACTGGTGATGCATCCCTGGAGATTCACCAGCGCTTGCATAACCATAGAAAAGTAGCCCTTTCTATTGATGCACCCTGTGGCAAGATGGCTGATGCCAAAATAGGGATATAGGTGCTGTGTGTCGCCCCACCGCAATTTGGAAACCTTATTGCTGCAAATCTATCTGCTATGTCTTACACATTGCCAAGAGGCACAGTCCTGCGTAGCAGGCGACCATTAATGGCTCTACACGCTTGTATGGCAGCGGCCCCCACTGGATTTTCCAGTTTCAAAATAATTTCCCACTGACGTGTAGCAATCTGTCATTGCTTCCACAGTGCGAGCGTCACTTGTTTTTGCACAGTCAGTGCAGCTCTCATTCTGGTGCCCACGCACTGAGGGGCTGGGGCAAGCTTGGCACACAGATCCAGAAATGTGGCCTTTCACGTCTGCAAGTTCTGCAGCCACTGCTCATCTTCCCAAACCTGCATGATGATGTGATCCCACCACTCAGTGCTTGTTTCTCGGGCCCTGAAGTGGTGCTCCACCATCTGCAGCTACTCCGTGAATGCTACCAACAACCTTGAATTGTTTTTTCCTGTGTTCCTCAGCAATCTGTCCTCAAAGAAATCCTCACGTCCCCAGTTGTTGCAGTATTTCCTGCAGGTCTGCAAATACAGGTGAATCACTTGTCCTGTATTTGAATGTTCATGAGAATAGTGCAAAGCTCTATGCTTCTGTCAGAGATGACAGAGACCAAAAAGTGCCATGTGGGTTTGTGGGTTTTTTTTTAGAAAGGTGCAAAAATTATGGGATATGGATGGGATGATGAGATGGAGAAAGTTGCATGCTGGGAACTTGACCCCTAGCTCCCAGAGGTCCTTAGGTAAGTCATTTGTATCCCATATTGCAAAAATTTCCAAAAGGCATTTTGCCAGACAGCTGCGCTTGGCACACTGGGGTTACCTGTGGCGCACAGCCAAATATGCACACCTCCGAGCAATTATACACACTTCAGCAGCTGTATGCTGACATAACCACAGTTTGCGTCAGTCACAATTTGTAGCATAAACATGGCCTGCTTGGACAATAGTAAAAGCAAAAAATGGAGAGTGAGGTTCTCCCAGGCCACTTTCATCATAGTGTGCCCTTCGCAAGATGTTTAAGTATGGTGGGATTTTCATACTCCTTTGAGTTTAAAGTTATTTAGTTCTATCTTCTGCTTTTTAGGGCCTTATATTTACTTTGTAGAAACTGAACTACTAACAAATACAAACCTCCAGTTATCCCATGATATATTTATAAATAACTTCTTTTCTCTTTCTTTTCACGATGCTTGTTGCCAACCATTACAAAATATTGTAGAAGTTGTGGGTTTGAGTCCAGACTTAGCTATAGAAAAGCAAGAGTACTAGATAAAAAATAAAAACCCACTACTTACATTCTGCCAGTTATATACTTACAGCTTTTTATAGTACTAGACTTTTGTGCAAACATTTTAGCATATTTTTCTTCCTGTTGTCTTATCTACTCACCAAATGCTGACTTGAAATCAGTCCCCCTTTTGTTAGTTTGTTACTCTTTGTTTCTGTTATGATTGGCTGTTGCCCTTGCTAATTTTGTGTGGAGGTAAGCTGTCTGTCAAACTTACATGCTTTTGCAAAATCTGTTGCCAAGCTTATCACACAGCAAAACTATGTCACAACTAGGAAGCACAGATGCAGCTCTCTAATAATAAGGGAATGGGATACAATTAGGAGTACAAATGCAATTATTTGATAAAATACCACTTTGAAATGGTGTAAGTCTTCATAAAACTGTAAGTGCATACATTTATAAATACTACTGTGTTTATTTTTAGATGTGACCTTAACTCTGATTTGAAGAAATGCAAAACCACACTGTCTCACAAGAGGAAAATAGCCCTCAGTGAGTATGCTCAGCATGAAATAAAAATGTATCACCAAGTGGAATTTAAAATTGTTTAATTTGTATCTTAGATGAATAATCAAGGGTCTGTAAGGTTTCTGAAAACGGTCATATTTGGTATTTCTAATAGGAGTTCTTCAGCTTGAAAACTAAGATAATTTGTCTTCTTTCAATTTTGACTATTGATCCCTTTTAAGGGCACCAACAGTTGCAGAGGTTTTGGCTGGAGAAATGGCAGTCTCCCTTACTTACCCAAGCTGCTTCTTGACCTACTGTCATAAGAACATACTTTAATTTTGTGGATAAATAATATTTGTATGATTTGTTCTTTTATGGCACAGTGCCCCGATCCCTCCATATATCTCTTCTGACAATGTTACATTCCATTAGAACACTGAAGTTAATAGAGTTAGTCACCAGTTAGAGATCGTTTTATATACAGAAGCAGTCAGCTAAAATCTAATACTCAAAGGAAAACAAATTAGGGGGAGTGTGAGGATTTGGAAGCTGCCGGAGAGTTATGACAGATCTCCTACTTGAGCAAATCTTGTGAAATTAAATACTTTTCTGGGAGGACTGCCTCTTTACTAACCATCATATGAATTAGAAGAACTGGAAAACTATCTCCTTCAATTGCTGACTGACATGCTATGCTAAGAGTATAGTTACTTATGATGCATGCTAACGCTTTTGGGGATGAAGTATGCAAGACTCTCATCTTTTGGTTTTCCTATTTAATCAGTTCTCCTTTTTTCACTTTGAATTGATTTACATCACTCCATTGATTTATAGGCACTTTCAGTTGATGCATAAATTCTTGTGTGCAAGGAATACTATTCATTCTGAATTGAATTATACAGTGGCCCATCTGCTGGTTTTGGGAGCAGATAGTCAATAATCCCTTCTCTCCACTCACCCCAAAGTGAGTTTCCTGTTTTAAAATCTAGTTACTTCTGTGCTCACAAATATTGGCCTTATTATTTGTCTCATAACCCTGTAAGGAAAAAAAATTGCTCTGATGTTCAGAGTGGTTGAAAGGTTTCATGATAGAGTGAAGTGTTCTAGAGGCATTTGAAGCAAGAATGATGCATGTGTGGTCACAGTCACTACATTTCCATTTGTTGTATTTTTCTTCTTGTTCTTCTTAGATGGAAAGAGTTGCCACAACAATGTTATGAATAGATACAAAAGTTTCATAACTGAAGTGTTAATGTAGCTGAGGGAGGAAGGAAACCTTCAAATTAATCATCCTAATCAAATTTAGCATGCCTTAAATCATACTTTTCTCTCCTTTCCTGTACTGGCCCACATCTCTTTCTTTCTGGCACCATTTGGGGAAGAAAATCTTAGCTCCCTTGTATTTATCTTGTCAAATGTGCACTGTGAATGTTGGCATTATTTTCATATATTATGGACTATTTTATATCATGTTGCAAGGAGTTCAACAGCTTAATTGTGCATGAAAATCTTTCCTCTTCAATTTTAAAATTGTCTGCAGTTGGAATGTGAGTTGCTATAAAAATGTAATGATTATTAATATTGTTAATAACTTGCCTGATGGTAATGAGGTTTATTAATCTTACAAACAGGGTACAATGCTGCAATGTAAAATATCCCTGATCTGTCATATTTTTAGGTTATACCTTTTTTAGTGGTGGTGGATTCTAATATGGAAGAGTTTGTTGACTGCTAACCACAGCATTTCTTGTCTTCTATTTATATTCTGCGGGCCGTTCTCCCTCTGACCTTATCTATTGTCCTATTTCTACAGAAAGAGGCCCCATCTGACAAATTTACTCTCAATACCCTGGGGTTATGAGAACCACCAAACAGCATTAAAGATGTACAGTAATCACTTAACACAGCAGCTGCTCTCTTCCCTTTGTCTAATAGGTATCTCTCAACCCTTATCTCTGACAGAAAAGCCTTTTTTGCAAGTTGTACTGTATTTAGACCGTTTTCATTAAAAGTCCTACAGAAGCATGAATCATGTGAATTGTTATCTTGCATTTTATCAGCATTTAGCTTTCTAAGCTTACTTAAGGTAATTTTAAATCTATAGATTTGCCACTGTTACAGTGAGTTCACAATGGTCATTTTAATTTTGTTTTAGTTATGCTTAGCATGGTGATATTGGAGGAGTAGCGACTGGAGACAATCTGCTGCACTCTGATACTTCGGCAAGACAAATCACTAACATCTAGCAGCAAGAAAAGGCGTGTTCTTCATGACAAAATGACAGCAAGAGAACACAGCCCCCGCCATGGTGCAAAATCCCGCACTGTGCAACGGGCCTCCACTATTGACATTGCCTCTGACATGCTAGGTCTGTCTCTGGCAGGTAAACACTTTTGCATCACCTGGTGCCCACTTGTTCCTTTCAAACATACTTACATTATTATTTTTTTCAAATATTTTTGTTGTTTTTTGGAAGTTTTAAACATTCTTGTTTATCCTCAGTGCATGCGATGGAGGGATTATCCTGAAATTCAAATACCAATAGGCTACCTTTTAAAAACTAATTTTGCCCTATTTTCTAGGCAAGGAACTTGAAGTGGTGATGGGGAGGAAAAGGCTAGATTAGGTTAGATCTTCCATGATCATTGGACAAGCCAAAGGAAAACAAAGCTTCAGAACAAGGGTCAGAGATGGAGAGGATGGGAGGACGAGAGGAAGTGTGCATACGTCTGTGTGAACTGTCTGGGTAACCCCCACTTTAGGCATTGGGTAAAATCCTCAAAAGCATCTAAGTGACCTAAGGCCTGGATGACACTTGAATGTGATCCCAATATAACTATGTTGGTTAGGGATGTAATATTTTTAACTGATATGATTATATTGGTACAAGCCCTAATGTGGATGCAGTTAACAATTATAAAGATGCCTTATAGTGGTATAGCTGATTCCTGTTTCTGTAAGGGGATAGTTATACTGGTATAAGCACATTCATACCTGTGTAACTGCTTCCACCCTAGGGGAGTTATACCATTTTAACTGACGCTAGGTCTACACTACCCGCCTGAATCGGCGGGTAGAAATAGACCTCTCGGGGATCGATTTATCGTGTCCCGTCGGGACGCGACAATCGATCCCCAAATCGACGCTCTTACTCCACCAGCGGAGGTGGGAGTAAGCGCCGTCGACAGGAAGCCGCAGAGGTCGATTTTGCTGCCGTCCCAACAGCGGGGTAAGTCGGCTGCGATACGTCGAATTCAGATACGCTATTCACGTAGCTGAATTTGCGTATCTTAAATCGACCCCCCCCGTAGTGTAGATGTAGCCTGTGTCTGTATCTTTAAAATGGTTCCACTTTCTAGTATAGACAAGGCTTAATCGCATTGATTTAGGTGCCTTTCAATGAGATTTAGGACTCTAAGTATTTGTTGCTTTTGAAAATGGGACTTAGGCTCCTAAATCACGTAGGCACTTAAAAAATCCCATAACCATTGCCTTAAATTTTTTTAATCCAATGGCTTTGTAGGTCTTGAAGATGAAACATGTAAATATTTTTAAATAGTTTTTCAAGATTCATTGAATTAAAAAGAAGTCACATAAAACGTTCTGTAGATTTAACTTCTTCCCTAAAATGTTTCCCCTCTCTAACTGTAACTTCAATTCAAGAATTGCATGAGAACAATGGAGAGTTAATCTTTTACTAATTTTTCTGCTCTACAGGAAACATCCAGGATCCAGATGAGCCAATTTTAGAATTCAGCTTAGGTCGGTAGTTTTTATGACTCTTTAAAACCATTTCTGGTTTTCATGGGATCTGCTGTTGAATATTTTTTTACCATTGTTGATATGGAAAGGGCTACCATATAAATAAGTGTTGAGAGGGATATGCACTTGCATTTGTATGGAGCTTTCCCTGCTTTCTGTAAAAGGGTCTTGACAGATAGCATGGTAGGCTGTAGTGAACCAACTATGCTATACTTTTGAAAGTCTATAGATTAAAACTTCTTCTGTACTTTTAGATTTAATGAGTTTGAGATTGAGATTGTCGCTTCAGTCTCAATTTGTTTGCACTATGAATCTTTAAGAAAATTGCACACCTGCATAAATGGATGAGGAATATTTTAGGCTAGAATGTTTTCCAGTGGTTATCCACTGCCAATTATACATCCTTTCCCATAGTCACTTGGTTAATATGGGTCCCAGAAGTGTCCTGATTTCTAACATGGTTAAAAATGTGGCTGGGTGAATGACTTTAGGCAAGTCATTTTGACCTCTTTGTGCATCAGTTAACCTGGCTGGAAACTAGAAGAAACGCAGCTTCCCAATGAAAATTCAAAAGTTCCATTTGTGGAGCACATTCCTGGCTGAGTAACTAATTTACAAAAGTTTGAAAGCTTTATGATCTGACAGTGGTCTTTAAATGAACATTGGAAACCAGTGATAGGTATGTTTAATACTGGATCTGAATCCTGCGTTGTCATTAATCAGAATTTGAATTACTTATTTTTTTATGGTTTCAGCTACTGTCTGCCAGGTGAGCAAAGAAAATAAAAAAGTATTCAGCACTGCAATACAGTAACTCCTCACTTAACATTGTAGTTTTGTTCCTGAAAAATGCAATTTTAAGTGAAATGATGTTAAGCGAATCCAATTTCCCCATAAGAATGAATGTAAATGGGTGGGGGTTAGGTTCCAGGGACATTTTTTTTTTTTGCCATATAGTACAGTACAGTACTATAGTTGGGAGGTGCCCCCGCTTTACCCCACACAGGCACAACCCACTGGCACTGGAGACAATGAGGCAGGCAAGGAGACTGAAGGTGCTGTAGGCTAGGAGAAGCACGGTGTGCAGCAGCAGCGGCAGCTTCCCCTACTCTGCAAGCAGCAGGGGCAGGGGGCTCAACCCTCGGCCCGCCCACGCCACCCCTACCCCCAAGCTCCCACCCTTAACCCACCTCTTCTCCCCCCCCTGCTTCCCCCTTTACTCTGCATGCCGGGTCCTCACTCTTCCCCTCTCCCTCCACTGCCTCCTGCCCACTGCAATCAGTTGGCTTGCGGTGTTCAGGAGGGAGGGGGGAGGAGCGAGGCCACGGCATGCAGGCTCCTCCTCCCTTCTCTGCCTCCTGAACACCGCAAGCCAGCTGATTGCCGCGGGCGGGAGGAGGGGGAAGGCCCTGATCCATGGGGTCTGCCGGTGGGCACGAGGTGCTGGGGTGTGTGTGCATAGGGAAGCTGATAGGGGGCTGCCAGCTGTGGATAAAGCAGGCAGCAAAGTGATGTTATAGTGAAGCATTGCACAACTTTAAATGGAGCATGATCTGTAATTGAGCAGGGATGTAAGATCGAAACAACATTAAGCGAGAGGATGTTAAGTGGGGAGTTACTGTACTATTTAGGTTACATCAAGATTTTGCCTAGCACAGACAAATTTTAGAGTTAATGCTATACATCTAGTCCACCAAGCTTCAGTCATAACTTGGACCATAGTGGGGGAAGATCTAGGTATAATGATACATGCAGTGTTTTTGTAGCTGTGTTGGTCCCAAGATATTAGAGAGACAAGGTGAGTGAGATAATATCTCTTCGTGGACCAGCTTCTGTTGGTGAGAGAGACAAGCTTTTGAACTCACACAGTGCTCTTCTTCAGATCCTTCAAGTGTAAGCTTGAAAGCTTGTCTCTCTCACCAATAGAAGTTGGTACAGAAAAAGATATTACCTCATCACTTTGTGTCTCTAGGCATAAAGATGGCATTACAACTGGAGATAACATGGATTTTCAGCTGTAATACCAAAGTTCTGTTTAGCTCTTTGTATGGAAGGCAATCAC
The DNA here is from genome assembly GCF_011386835.1 of Chrysemys picta bellii. Lineage (NCBI taxonomy): Eukaryota > Metazoa > Chordata > Testudines > Emydidae > Chrysemys > Chrysemys picta. The sequence continues at coordinate 236,337,189 of NC_088791.1, read as the reverse complement.
ATACAATTTTTTTGGAAGGAGATTCCTCTTCCATTTCCCCCTCTACAGTAGTTAAAATAATGAAAGGACAATAATTTTTTTAGCGGAAATAAAGTGCCCTCTTGTTTTGATGGACCATCTACTTCTGTTTACAGTGCAGACACGTGGTTGGTATTCAAGCACTCCCAATGATATCCTTGAGAAGATACTATTGAGCAAAGAGTTCAGCAGACTGCAGGCTTATTTCATGCACACCATGCCCATGAGCTTTCCACTGGAGACATACCCCCTTGCGCTATTATGAACCGTTGTCCCTCAGGGGAAGGGCAGGGAAGGGTGATGTTTGCACCACCAACCTCCCACAATGGTTCTTCTGGGAGAGAGTAATTTTAAATTGCAGCTGGGACCCACAGTATGTTCCAGTTTTGTGCATGTTATATCGTTTTTGTGTGTAAAAATACCCACATTTGCATATGCATAGTGGGTAATTGCAAATCTGACTACCTGATCTCTGTGTGCAATTGTTGTTTGCATGCACAAACGTGAGTATTCTACCTATGCACAAAATAGAAGCATACTGAAAATTTGGCCCTTCATTGCTTGCCCACTCTTTGTATTATACATGTTTATGAGAACTGTAGAATTTTGGACAATGTCAGAAAGACCATGACTCTAAAAATTATATTCTTAAACCTCTAAAGTTTGCAGTGAGTTGCTCACACCATCGCTAGATCGAAAACCAAATACTTTTGTCGCAGTAAGTGTCACTACACCTCCTCAGGCATTCTGGACAAAGCATGCACAGACAGAGATTATTGAGGTAAGTAGTGGTGTATTGTTGCTCTTGATTTAAGGTTGAAGCTAATATAAGGAACATTTTTTTCAACATATATCACACTGCATTAATATTATCTCTTTTTTGTTTATGATTGTAGGGAACAAATAATCCTATCTTTCTAAGCAGTATTGCCTTTTTTCAAGACTCTCTTATCAATCAAATGACTCAAATCAAACTTTCTGTGTACGACGTCAAAGATAGATCTCAGGGAACAGTAAGTGCACTTGCATGTTCCTTCATAATCCTTCTGTCATTTCTGTTGCTCTAAATTAAACCAAAGCTCTGGATTTTCACCTCATGTATGATGAAACCTGTTTTTACATTAGGGCCCCCTGCAAAGCTCTTAATTTGGTGTGTCCTACACATTTAAAGGCTAAAATATGTCCTACACATTTAAAGTGAAAGGTGCCATCTTTGTGTTCTATTCCTTTATGGTACTCTGTTCTAATTAGAATGATAAAATTAGAATGATAAAATCTCTCTTGGCCTCAAATTAGAGTTGTGTGAAATTTAAAAAAAAAAAAGTGTTTTGAGGGGTTTTATGTGAAAATGTTTGCAGTTTGGCTGTGCGTAATTCCACAAACCCCAAATTTTGCTCCATAGTAATTTTTTTCTTTACAATTGTTCATTGAAAGCAAGTGAAAAACCTAAGAATCTGCATGCAAAGATATTTTCCCTCAAAAATTGGGCCCTATCTTAGCAAAATGTTTCTCAAAAATGAGCCCACTTTCAAGTTCTTGATGAAAACCGGGGGAGGGGGGAACTCTATGATTTTTGAGTAATTTTTAATTTCAGTATGAATGTTGTGCACCCTCTGTTTCAAAAACACTTAGCACTGCCACTTTATCATTGCTTAGCAGCATATGGATTTCCACCACATCAAAATCCCTGCAACCTTCTGACACCTCTGTCTTGCTTTTAAAAAATTCCTGAATTGAAAAATAGAAGGTTGTTTCTGAAGCAAAAATGCCAGAAGATTCATTCAGGAAAGCAACTGTGCAATCTGCTTTCTGACATATGGATACTCTGCATCAGCCCTTGAATTTATATGCCTGAGGCATTAGACTCATTCTCTGTTCTAACGTCACCTCAGTAAAGGACAGCCTGAAGTGAATGTTATGATTGATACTCACCCTCTGACATGTGTGTTACCCACCAACAAACCAAAGTCCAAGAAAAACTAATAACTTCGACCCAGCTCATCCTCTTCTGGAGAAAAATGAGCAAGAGAAAGTTCTGGAGAAGGGAATCACTGAAATTCTCCCCACCCCCGGGGTTGCCCCATTGAGAGAGTGGGGTTTGCTTCCCCACAGAAAAACCCATAGATTCAGACGTCTCCTTCACTCTACAGGTGGCCAAAGTGAGAGGCCCTGACCAATTCAGGGCCCCCTCAGGAGCGCTGGAAACTGTAGAAATGGGAGGCCACTGGCACCAGACCTGTGGCCCGCCCCCTGCTCTTCTTCTCCCCCCAGAGTTCCCGCCCACTGGGTAGGCCAAAAGCCAGAGCCACGTCATGGTAAGAGCCGCCCAAGGAACCTCAGCTGCTGTGGGAAGCCCTGGACCCTTCAACTGCCCTGGGCAGAGGGGCAGGATGCCTGAGAGCAGCCCCCAGCCCATGTCTCCGCACCCCTGGGCATGCTGCCCGGGGCAGATGGGGGGGTCTGGGGCTCCCTACAGTGGCCTGGGATCCCTGGGAAGCTGACCAGGTGCTGAACGGGCCGCTAAAAGTCCAGTTGGTGGTGCAGCAGGGCTATGGCAGGCTCCCGGCCTCGCGTGGCTCCTGGAAGTGATCGCCATGTCCCTGCAGCTCCTAGGCACAGGGGTGGCCAGGGAGGTCAGGAACCATGGCCAAAGGGAGCTGCAGGGGTGGCGCCTGCAGGCACGGGCAGTGTGCAGAGCCCCTGACCCCTCTGCCTAGGAGCTAGACATGTCGCCACTTCCGGGAGCTGCCTGAGGTCAGCGCCACCCAGCTGGAGCCCGCACCCCAACCCCCTCCCACCTCCCAACCCCCTGACCCAGCCCTGAGCCCCCTCCTGCACCCAAACTACTTCCCAGATTCTGCACCCCGATCCCTCTTCTGCACCTCAACCCCCAGCCCCAGGTTGGAACCCCCTCCTGCATCTTAACTCCCTCCCAGAGCCCACACCCCGTACCCCCTCCCACACCCCAGGCCCCTGCCCCAGGTCGGAACCCCTTCCTGCACCTCAAACCCCTCATCCCCGGCCCCACCCCAGAGCCCTCAGCCCTTCCCGCACTCCAACACCCTGCCCCAGCCCAGAGCCCCCTCCCACACCCCAAACACCTTATTCTGGCCCCACCCCAGAGCCCTCACCCTTTCCCACACCCCAGTTCCCTCCCCCAGCTCGGTGAAAGTGAGTGAGGGTGGGGTAGAGCGAGCCACAGAGGGAGGGGGAGTGGAGTGAGTGAGGGTGGGGACTCAGAGAAGGGGCAAGGCAGACAGGGGGCGGGGCAAGGGTGTTGGGTTTTCCTCAGTTAAAAAGTTGGCAAGCCTAGCCTCGTGGCAAGGGGATATTAAGGCCCATCTGAGCGCGCCCCCCCCCCACTGGGAAGGTGATCAGCTCCCACGCCGCGAAATGCAGCCCCTGCTGCCACTGCTCTGCACCTACCTGAAGCTACTATGCCTATGTTAAAAAGTGGGCGGGGCATGGCCTCCTGCTCCTCACAGTTCTGGTGCCCCGAGTCCCTGTGGTGTAGGGGACCCAAATGTTCTTTGTGACCAGGGCCTCACTAAATCTTAATCTGTCTCTGTCTGCACTAGCTCTGGCCCCATTGCCTGTTCTCCCATGACTCCCTGGCACTGTGGCTCCATCAGGGTCTCCCATGACTCCCCCCATCTGTGGCTGTTTCAGAATCTCAGTGGGGAGGCTGTGCAGAATAGATGACACAGTCTGAGGTTGTAGAATCCTTGGGAGTCAATAGGAGGATGATACGTTTCTCTGGTCATTCTGAGTCCTACCCAATCCTCTGTTTTGCCCATAAGCCTTTAGAGTAGAGGGCACAATCAGGACCTTCATTATTCTTGCCTAGAAGGAAATACTGAGCTTGTTCTCGGACCCATTAATATAGAGAGTGACGGTCACCCCCATTGCTCTTCCATGCAAGACTGCACCATTTCCATGCCCTTTGGATTGGCTTGTATGTGTTGGGAGAGTCCTTTCCCTCAAGCCCAGTGAAAGCAAAGGTCTTATTTTCCTCAAGGGAAAAATCCCCAAGGTAGTGGGGGGGTTTTTTTGTTTGTTTTTTTGGGCTTTCTGGGCCTGGTTGGGTAGTTTATTTATATTTGTTGTTCGTAATAGTATTTTGTTCTTAAATATTTATTTATAATTGTAGTGTTTAATCATTGTACACAACTTGTGCTTATGGACAGGTGCTTTATGAATTGAAATTTCTACACTAATAATGTTCCTCTTTTCAGATGTATTTATTGGGTTCTGGAATGTTCACTGTAAAGGAATTACTTCAGGAGAAGAACCATAGATTGCATTTAACACTAAGGTTTGTAATGCAGTTTCAGTCCATCAGAAACTAACATTCCTAACACTGTGATTAGTAGGGCCGGGAGCATGTTGTGAAAATTGTTTTTGATTTTTAATTTTAAATAAGCGTTCAAAGTTCAAGGGCTCTACTAATGAAAATCAGTTATTGGGTGACGTTTAAAACATGTAGAACATAGGAACCTTTTCAAATATTGGGATAGACTTTTGGTGGCAAAGCATGCAGGGAACAAGGAATGAGAACGCTGTAATTGTTTGTTGGGAGTTGTCTTTAATTCTGCAAGTTGAAAGTGTACCTACAAGTACAATTTCTTTTCTCTTTGTGTATTTCATCAAATTGCCTTGGCATGAAGGGTGTGTGTGTGTACAGCACACAGTACACACACACTGGCAAAACTGGTTACTCTTAACTATACTGATATATAAGGCGTGTGAGAGTGAGTGAAACAGACAGAGGAGACCCTGGAAAACCAGAAGCTTTTCTTATTTACATTGGATATCTTAGCTACTGAGCTCTGTGTAAGCTTGAAAGTGTGTCTTTCTCACCAACAGAAATTGGTCCAATAAAAGATATTACCTCACCCACCATGTCTCTCTACTTATCTATGTAAGGTGTTTATATGGTCTCCATTTCTGTAGCATCTGAGCATCTCACAGACTTTAGTGTGTTTGTCCTTAAACACTCTAGCTATAGGAAGAACCAGTCTCAAAACAGAGCAGATATCTTTAATATTATTTAAAAAATAATTTACTGGGTGGATTAATGTTGAAAAGCTTCAGGGGAGGAGAGTGTCTTGTGGGGATGGTAACTTGGTGCCAAAGAACAGGGATACAGTCCCACCCTTAGGGGTCAGCTTGGAGGTATGAAATCAAGTGTGGGAGAAGTTAGGAAGTTTGTGCAGAGTGAGGGGAGCAGGAAGAGATTAGGAGGAACTGAGCTCAAACGTGTAACTGTGGGTGGCAATGCTAGAGAGGCATTGGTAAGAATCTTGAACGTGATGTGAAAGGTGAAGGGAAATCAGTGAAGGGATCTTTGTAGGGGATTAGCATGGTCAGAGAGACTGGAGAGGAAGATGATTGCAGCAACAGCATATTGAATTCCCTGAAGGAATTGGTGGGAGAAGCATAGAGGAGGTTGTATTAGTGAAGGTAAGAGATGACCAAGGCATGGACAAGGCTTTTGATGGTAGAGACAAAAGGGGGAGGACTGATCCCCCCCCCCCCGATATGTTATAAAGGAAAAATTGACTGGATTTGGCAACAGAGGATGTGCTGGGGCGCGTAGTAATGAGCGGAGTCAGAAAAGAGACAGACTGTAACAAAATAGGCTATTTATCCACAGCTATGGAGAAGAGATGGTTTGGGGCAGGGGAAGCTGGTGGCAGACTTTCTAGCATTCTACGTGGCCTGTATCATGAGTAATCAATCGATTAGGTGTTCTTCTCTCATTATTGAGTAGGAAACGAAACTATTATAAAATATTTTTTGATATCAAGTGCAGTATGATTGATTGGGAGGGGGTGGGTGGGTGTGAAACTCTCTTCCCCTTATCACATTGCTCTTCACAAATGTAACTAGAATGCAGAGCAACATCTGCTCAATCTTTTCCTTTTCAAAACTTGATTCCACACGTGCCGTGCTGTATGTGTGTCTAGATCTGTTCTTGCAGTCTCTTGTGTGCTTTTTTCATTTACTCTCCAGCACTGTTTGTAACAGCTATTTGTTTGAATCACCATTACACATTGTTAAATGCAAACAATAACTTTAAAATATCATTAAGAATCTAAAACTGACAAAATGAAGACTATTCCTTGTTAAGGATGCTGCTGTCCCCTTAACTCTCTCCCATTTAGCACCACATATGATACAATATATAAGATCATATACAGCTAGCAGACCAATCTTTACAGAATGAGATGAATGTCTTCCTATTGGTGTCATTTAATATCTGGCATGTAAAATCGGTTAATTTGTATCTCCATGTTATAAGCTTCCTAATTTTAAATGTTCATTAAATTCACAGATCAGTATATTGTGTGTAGTAGTAATTGGTCTCCTATTGACAAACAGATCCCTCTCTAAAAAAATAACTTGTTTGTTGCAGGTCTGCTGAAAGTGATCGTGTAGGTAACATCACAGTTATAGGATGGCAAATGGAAGAAAAAACGGACCAAAAGCCTCCTGTAACAAGGTCTCCTGACACCATTAATGGGAGGGTGAGCGTGAACATTATATCAGCCTCAGATAGATACAGGATTACTGAAGACAATGTTATAGATAATGTTATAGTCTGCAAATTGCCTCCCCCTCTACCCAATCACTTACTAATTCTGCTTAGTACTTATAGTCCTTTATATTTTCAATGTACTGTACAAATATTAGCTGGTTAATCTGTAACAAACAGTTCAGTGTTGAAATACTTGGGGCACAGCCTGTGATGTACAGTTTTTTGTAATGCTGAGAGTTCTTGAAGATGGTGGGATGGAAACTTGTCTGTGGTAATAGACAGGGCTCTTATTCTATCTTCCCTTAATTACACTGGCTTGTATTGCTGCATGCCCTTAAAAAAAACCCAACAACACAAAAACCACTACCTACTACTGTGCATGATGCATGTCTATGGGAAGTAGCTGATTTCAAAAGAAATTCACTGATGTCCATTTGTGAATCTGAAGGCAGTACCAAGCAAATGCTTAAACTAGATTATTAGAAACTATCAGTGAAAATGGAAGTTCAAGAAGGACAGCTTGTGAAGTAGAAATACGATCAGATAGTTTAAAAGAACAGACCACACTATATCTGAAATCTGGATCTTTTCTGATAGTAACAAGCAGTGTTCTCTAGAGCAGATATTTATAGTTGCCTGCCTGCTTAGGGAACAAGTTTAGTGTTGCAGACTCTGTATTGTGAATACATCTGAAGTCATATAATCTGTATACCTGTGGTATGTTCAGAATGTGGATTATCATCATCATTTATTGGGCCAGGTCCTCAACTGGGCAGTAAATTGATGTAGACTATAGAGCTATGCTAATTTACAGCAGCTGAGGACCTGGCCCATAATTTTTACAGCACTCAGAAGTGTGCTAGGTGCTTTGCAGTACAAATAAAAAGTAGGTCCCTTATCGGAAGATCTGATCATTAGATGTTTTTAGTATTTCAGTTTGCAGTCAGGATAGTGATTGTCCCTGATAAACATGTTTGGAATATGTATTTTAAACATTCCCTGTTTTGAATATTATCTTCATGTCTCACCAGTTTAGCTTGACTTGGTGTTGAGGTTTTACATTGTACAGACTTTACTATTTGTGTCTTTTAGACTGTACTGCCAGTTGATGAAAGTTTAACAGAATCTTTAGGAATCAGATCCAAATATGCTTCGTTACGGAAAGATGTGTTACTAAAATCCGGTAAGCAGCTAACTGGGCAGATATTGATAGCGCACCTACTACCAGATTAATATCTTTGCTCTGTGTGTATTGACAGTTCTTACTATATTTAGCGTGTTTACATTATCAGTGACAGCTAATCTCTTTTTGCCTCCATCATAGCCCCAGTTCAGCAAAGCACTCAAGCGTGTGTTTGAAGTTGAATAGGGATTGGTTGCTGAATTGAGACCCATAAGAATAATTTATTTTGCCACCTGCACTACAGCACTTTGTAGTACAAACAATACTTTATGAAGTAAAATATCTTACAGGTTGTTTACCATTACATTCATCTACCATGGCCTCTCCTATAGACTTATGTATTAGGAGAAAAAAATTCAATATGTGAAGAATTTAAAAAAAATGAATTGTTCCTTTTTTCCTTTAAAATATTTTGAATACCTTTTGGATTTGGGTTTTTTTCTTTGACAGTGAGTAGAAAGCTCCTTCCTATAAAAATGGCATTTGGAAAAGCTAGATAGGTGAATGACTTAAATTGGATTTTTACAAGCAGCCAATATTGAATCTAGTCAATGTAGCTTAATGTAATGGGTGAGGGGAGACTTTGTAAATGCTGAACTCAAACCACACATTTACATAAAGTGGTTTTAATATTTTAGTGTTTGGTGGTGCCATTTGTCGGATGTATCGTTTCCCCACAACTGATGGGAACCACCTGAGAATTTTGGAGCAGATGGCTGAGAGTGTACTGTCACTGAACATCCCCAGACAGTTTGTGAAGCTGCTTCTTGAAGAAGATGCAGCCAGGTAAGGGTGAACAAATTTTCATGTGTTTATAATACAGCAGTGATGTGCATCCTTTGCTGAGCTGGCAGAGAACAAATTGTTACAACAAAGAGACTGCAGCAGAAATAGTGACTGCAGCAACTTGGTCGCTGCCCTCTTATTGTTAACAAAGTCAATGCCTTCATGTCACCACTAGATTGGCCATGAACTGTATCTTGCACAGGCCTGATGCTCCTCTCCCTTTGGAGTGTCTTACACTGCTTTAACTCGGTTGGGCCAGATTCTCAGCAGGCGTAAATCAGCAGAGCTCTGTGGAAGTCAAATGGAGCAGTGACGTTTTACAACAGGTCAGGGACTGACTCATTGACTTAAACCCTTGATTTACACCTGTGTCTATGCAGAGGAAGGTCTAGCCCACAGAGTAACTTAGTGTGGTCAGGATAAATGTAAAGTGATAACAGAAGTGGTATTGTGGAGATTGCGTTATTCAGATGATGTGCCGTTCTATAAAAAGCATCTTTAAATACTGAGGTAAATTTTTAATGATAAGTGTTCGTAACTACCTTTAGTATTTTGGTGCAGCAAGAATTATTTAGTCCAATTGAAAGATAAAAGGCTGCACAATATGATGGGTCTGTGGGTGTTCCTAAGTCATATGTGCCAGCTAGGACAGCTGTACCTGAGGCACTTGGATACTGCAATGACGAGTGGGATATGAATGCCTAGATAGAGGGAGGGCTTGTTATCTCCTACTCGGGGGGGTTCCCGGGAGGCCTCTGCCAGTGGAGGCTACCCAACTGTTGCACTGTATAGTGCATCTTCCAGGTATCTGGCCACGAGTCTTTAGGTGCACAAGGAGTGTGGGTGGGGCCCGTAAGTAGTTACTGTGTTGTTGGCAGCTAGCATTCTTTGTGCCCCGTAACAGGAGACGTTAATAGCTATCTCTTTTTATAACGGTTGAGGATATTAAAATTTCACAGAGTAGTATGAAAAGAGTAAAGGGATGCATCTATCCTGGCTGATGTTCTGTCTGCCACAGGCTAAATGACTTTAGTAAGAATGTTGCTGGCTAAGGGTATGTCTACACTGCAGTTGGACACCTGCAGCTGGCCTGTGTTCACTGACTCAGGCCTTGTGGGTTTTGGGCTAAGGGGCTGTTTAATTGCAGTGTAGCTGTTCAGGCTCAGGCTGGAACCCAGACTCTTGGACTCTGCTCAGTGGCCTTTAGATCAGTGGTTCTTAACCAGGGGTCCAAGGCCCCCATCAGGGGGGCTGCCAGGTAGGGCCGGCATTAGACTTGCTGGGGCCCAGGGCAGAAAGCCAGCGCCCAACCTCATGAGGCTGAAGTCCAGGGCCCTGAGCCCCACCACCCGGGGCTGAAGCCAAAGCCTGAGCAATGCAGCTTTGCGGGCATGGGGCACCAGCCAATTGCTTTTCTTGCTACCCCCTAATGCCAGTCCTAGCTTTCATATGCAGAAAACCATTTGTGGCACTGGTGGGCCATGGAGTTTTTATAGCATGTTGGTGGGGCCTCAGAAAGAAAAAGGTTGAGAACTCCTGCTTTTGACCCTTTAGATGGACATGGTAAAGAACCTAAATGTAACCCTAAATGTAACAGCAGAGAATTAGAATGAACAGGACAAGCTACTCCTTGATATTAGTTTTTAGTCAGTGGAATTCACTCAATCATTAGCTAGAAAATCTCACCACTCAAGGGTACTTTCTGTAAATGAAGTTCTATTAATGTTCTGACCAATTTTGGTTTCATAACAAATACCAGTAATACAAGCTTTTAAATACTGAACTGTATTGCTTAGAGGTGAAAATGACTTTCTGTAATTTAGAAAAATGGGCCCCTAGATGAAAGGCATTGGGATATCTTTTTACTCTCCATTAAGGTATGCAGAATATCAGATGGAAGTTCTTTCTTATTTTCATCCAGTATCTTCTATACTGTTAAATTAATAAACAATTCTCTTTAAGATGAATTTTTGTCTGAATTTTTTTGCAGAATGAAAACCTACAGTGATGCATATTTTTAATGTATATTTTATTTTCTGTATTATAATCTGGGTTGAAAACTTTAATAGTATGTACTCCCAGGATATGTTAGATCTACTCAGGTATTCCTCTCTACTCTCTCTGTACTGAAACCTTGAGAAATACTATGCAGCTTTAGGTGGCACGCCAGTATAATCACTCCTGTCTACCATTAAGATGACAGCTTAAAATGCACTTGGGTGATCTTGATTTCTGCTTGGGGAGAGGGCCTTGATCCCTGGAATGCCCCCTGGTGGACCGTTGCAACATTACTATTCTGCCTCAGTTTCTGCTAGTGGGATTTCAGTAAGTCCAGTGAGGCTTGTGTGTGTTGAGCAGTGCCTCTGTGGGGATCTAATTTATTTAACACAAAGGAGAACATTATACAGATAGGCCTCCACTCCAGCATCACTAGCAGGAGGGAGAGAAGGCTGAGTTAACTTTGGTCCATCAATCTCACTTATGTCCACACCCCTTACCAGCGAAGGCCCTCTTGACCTGGAATACCTCTTCTGGAGTCAGGGCTCTTGTGATTATCTGGGAAAGAGTCTCTCCTCTTGGGTTAAAGTGCCCACAGAAGTCAAATCATGATCTTCCTCAGAACAGCATGTCACTGCTCTGATCTGTGGCTTCTGCTGATGAAGTCCTTCTATGGGGGCCAGGTTCCGCTGACACTTTGCATTCGTAGCTTCTCCCTTTCAGAGCCTCTCCTACCTAAGAGCATTCTTCCTTAGTTTCCTTTCCTAATGATCGCCCTCACCAGGTTTCCCCCCAACAAGCCCTTTCCTTGGGAGCCTTCTCTTTCTGTAATCTGGGGACTGTTCCTTTCCCCAGGAGCCTGTTTTCTAGCCTCCCTCCCCACTGGGAGTAGCTTCCTTTTATCATGCGTGGGTGTTTCCCTGCATAATTAACTGCCTCCCACTTACTCAGTGAGTTAAGTCTTCCCAGGTGAACCTGAGTGGCCTCATTCTCCCTTATGGAGCCTGTCAGAGGTGGACTGAGTCCATGACCCTAGACTCAAACAGCTAAATTGTTCCAAATCGACGGGCCCTGATAATCTCCATCCAATAATGTTAACAGAACTAGCATGTGAAATTGAAAGTCCAAGAGCAAAGACTATTAATGAATCCATAAATTGTGGGGTCATAGCCTATGACTGGAGAATTGCAAATATAGTACCTATATTTAAGAAAGAGAAAAAAAGTGATCTAGGAAACTACAGGCCCATTAGTTTGACCTCAATTGTATGTAATTGTATCATATATCTTTAATATTAAGATCTGCACGCATATATATATATATAAAATGAGTTTAGTGGGTTCCTAGTGAGGCCTAGCATAGGTTTAAGGCTTTTGATTGATACTGAGCAATAATTTTTTGCTGGCATTTTTAGTTTTTACACCTGAATTTGACTTGCTATAGACCAGACTTTCTGTAGGCTTTTTGGGGACTATTTGAAAGAGAGAGTAGCTAAGGACATAGGGGTAAACAGAAATTGGAATAAAATATTACATGGTTTTATAAAAGGTAGATCGTGGTAGGCCTGGTCTCTTTCTTTGAGAAGATAACTGATGAAACAAAGGAAATGCAATAGATTTAATCTACGTGGATTTCAGTAAAGTATTTGATACAGTTCCACAAGAGAAATTGTTGGTTAAATTGGAGATGATGGGGATTAATACAGGAATCGAAAGATGGGTAAGGAACTGGTTAAAGGGGAGACTTCAATGGATCATGCTGAAGGGTGAACTGTCAGGCTGGAGGGAGGTTACTAGTGGAGTACCTCAAGGATCGGTCATGGGAGCCAATTTTATTTAATATTTTCATTAATGACCTTATCACAAAAAGTGGGAGTAACAAAAATTGTGGATGATGCAAAGTTGGGAGGTATTACCAATACAGAGGAGGACCAGTATATCATACAAAAAGATTTGGACAATCTTGAAAAATTTAATAATGCAAAGTGCAAGGTCATGCACTTAGGGACTAACAACAAGAGTTTTTGCTATAAATTGGGGTTGTATCAGTTGGAAGCAACAGAGGTGGAGAAAGACCTGAGTGTATTGGTTGATCACAGAATGGCTATGAGATGCCAACGTGATGCAGTCATGGAAAAGGCTATTGGAATCCTAGGATGCATGAGCTAGATTATTACCCTAGAGATGGGGGAAATATTATCACCATTATACAAGGCATTGGTGAGATCTCATCTGGAATACTGTGTGCAAATCTGGTCTCCCATGTTTAAGAAAGATGAATTCAAACTGGAACAGGTGCAGAGAGGGGCTACTAGGATGATCAGAGGACTAAAGAACCTACCTTATGGGAGGAGACTTAAAGAGCTTGGCTTGTTTAGCCTAACAAAATGAAGGAGGAGGGGAGATATGATTGCTCTCTATAAATACATCAGAGACCTAAACATCATGGAGGGAGAGGAATTATTTAAGTTAAGAGCTAATGTTGGCACAAGAACAAATGCATATAAACTGGCCAGCAATAAGTTTAGGTTTGAAATTAGATGGTTTCTAACCAGAAGATTAGCGAAGTTCTGGAACAGCTTTCTAACAGGAGTAGATGATGTAAAAAACGTAACTTGTTTTAAGACTGAGTTTGAAAAGTTTGCTGGAGAGGATGGTATGATGAGATTGCCTACAATGGCAATGGCCTATCCATGACTGCTATTAGCAAATATCTTCAATGGCCGAAGATGGGACACAAGAGTGGGACGGCTCTGAGTTATCAAAGAGAATCCTTTCCCAGATGTCTGGCTGGTGTCTCACCCACATGTTCAGGGTTTAACTGATTGCCATATTTGGGGTCAGGAAGGAACTGTTCACCAGGTCAGAGTGGCAGAGACCCTAGGGTTTTTTGTTTTTGTTTTTGCCTTCCTCTGCAGCATGGGGCACAGGTCACTTGCGGGTTTGAACTAGAGTAAATGGTGGATTTGAGGACTTAATTAACTCATCCACAGGTTATGAGCCTACTGCAGTACCAGGGCCAGCTCCAGGCACCAGCGCAGGAAGCAGGTGCTTGGGGCGGCCAATGGAAAGGGGCGGCATGTCCAGGTCTTCGGCGGCAATTCAGCGGCGGGTCCCTCAGTCCCTCTTGGAGGGAAGGACCATCCGCTGAATTGCCGTTGAAGAATGAAGCGGCGCGGTAGAGCTGCCGCCGATCGCGGCCTTATCTCCCCCTCTCCCCGCCCCCCGCCGCTTGGCGTGGCAAAAAAGCTGGAGCTGGCCCTGTGCAGTACTGAGTGGGTGAGGTTCTGTGGCCTGCAATGTGCACGAGGTCAAATTAGGTGACCATGATGTTCCCTTCTGTCCTTAAAATCTGTGTGTGTCTGAGACCCCTTCAGAGGGGCAGCTGCCTGCTGATGGTGCCACTCATGTAAAGTTCTTCTGCACAAGAGCTCTGTGTGAAGAGTAACAAGATGCATATAGCCAGGGGGATATGTCTACCTAACATTTATACTACACTCCATGGTATGTCCATGTCGGCATGGTACATCTAACTAAAGGATGTGATGGATTCCACCTCACTTGAAGTCTTTAAACCATGGGCTTGCTGCAGGAATCAGTGAATGAAATTATATGGCCTGTTATGCAGAAGGATGTGACTAGATGATCATGACGGTTCCTTCTGGTCTCAAAATCTATGAATCATTGGTAGATACTACACCTCTACCCCGATATAACGCTGTCCTCGGGAGCCAAAAAATCTTACCGCGTTATAGGTGAAACCACGTTATATCGAACTTGCTTTGATCTGCCGGAGTGCGCAGCCCCGCCCCCCTGGAGCACTGCTTTACCGTGTTATATCTGAATTTGTGTTATATCAGGTCGTGTTATATTGGGGTAGAGGTGTATATGTTGCCTGTTGGGAGTCAACACGTTGGATTACTGTGGAATGGACAAACTTGCTTAATTTTGATAATGTGCTAAAATACTATATAATTAATAGAGAATTATTCTTTCAATTCCACAAATGGACTCTCAAGTTATACACAGATAATTGGTAAAAATTATGGATCGGGGATCTTGAGAGAGCAAACAAAAGGAGCTGCTAGATTTGATTCCTTTGCCTGCTATTCCAAATTTGTGTTTAAGATGACTAGAGCCCTGCGCAGATACAAAAATCTCGATCCGCATCTGCAAGAATCAACTGGTATCCAACCCTTGATGTGCACTCTGTCTTTTATCTGTGTCTGCATCTGCACCACACCTGCAGGGAGAGAGAGAGAGAGAGAGTGTGTGTGTGTGTGTGTGTGTGTGTGTGTGTGTGTACACACGATATATAGGATCTCAAAGGCAGGGAAGCAGCTGTCTGCAGCTCATAGCCTATGAGGCTGCTTCCCCACCTTCAAGAGTTTATATTCCCTCTCCAACCCCCGCATTCAGATAAAGGGGAGGTGATCCCTGCAGACAGTTGCTTCTCTGTATGGAGAGGGAAGAGAAAATATAGGATTTGGAAGGCAGGGAAGCAGCCTAATAGGCTATGAGCTGCTCCCCATCACAGTGCACTGGTGGATTCAGGGCATAGACATGGTCCCACCTCCTTCTCCACTTATCCTTATTCCTGGGGGGAGCAGAAGCAAGCAGTTCCCGTTCTTCCCAGAGCACAGAGACTGTGCAGCCACATGAAGAGGGGAGGGTTCTTGCTCACCCCCGTCTGGCCACATAGGGGGCCACTTGGGATCTATCCCTTATTGAAAACTCTGGATAAATGGAGGGAAAGAAAGTAGGCTCCTTAATTTTGCCCATTCTGGTGTATTGGGAGGTACGTTTTGAAACATTCCCTTGTACCTGGAACTCTTCTCACGGAATTCAGAATGCGTTGCCTGAGGAGTCCGTTGTGTGACATCACTTGCATTTTTTCTTCTTGCTCAGCTGTACAACTGAGTTGAAAACATTTTTCTTTCTTCTTGTAGGGTTTGTGAACTAGAAGAGCTGGGAGAGCTGTCTCCCTGTTGGGAGAGCCTTCGTCGACAAATAGTTACTCAGTACCAAACAATTATACTGACTTATCAGGAAAACCTAACTGACTTGCATCAATACAAAGGTCAGCAAGATTTATTTTCAGTAATAATAGATAATATGTTTCAGTTATGCTTCTTATTTTCCTTTTAAATAAAGATTCAGAACCAAAAAGGTGGTTTTAGTCTTCGTTTGGTAGGAAAAATCAACAGACAAAATATTTTTACTCTCTTCTAAAGTTTTATAGTGATTGTACAAAGAAGCTAATTTATAAATATCATAGTCATTGTGCAACTTAACATACAAAAGAGGAGATAATGAGTGAGGTCTGGAAAAGAAAAAGTAATCTGCAATTTCCTTAAAAATGAATTGAATTAAATTAAATTGTTCTTGTTATTTTATTATTAATTTTATCACCTGATAAATTCTCTTTTGTGGGTTTCCATTAGCATTACTTTCCTCTAAATTTCATGTAATTAATGATAAGTAATATATATGCTTAATGATAAGCAATAAAATATATTACTTCTGGGGGAATTCTGTGCCTCTGTGCGCACGCAGAATCATGTCCCCCACAGATTTCTTTGCGTCCCTGCAGAAAAATGACTTCTGACGGGGAAGCAAAGGGAAGCCGCAAGAGTGGTCATGCCTCCCTCCCCAGCAGTATGGGCACATTGTTTCAGGCTCCCGGAGCAGCTGGTGGGGAGGTAAATCACTGCGAGGGGGCAGGGGGCCTGGGAATGCCCTGGCTGGTGGCTTCTACCATGCACTGGGCACAGCTGCTAGTGCCAGCTGGACTGGGGGCAGGGGAGGACGGGACTTACTCTTCTCCTGCAGGGAGTGGCCAGGGCCGGGGCAAGGTCAGAACCAGCCCCAGAAATCTCTCCCGGCTGCAGGAAGCTCCACCCACCTCACCCCCTGCACTTGAACCCTCACCCCAAGGAGCCCCACCTGTTTGCATCTGAACCACCTTGATGAGCCCCCTACACCCGGACCACCACTCCACTGAGCCCCAACCAGCTGCACCCAGATCCCCACCCCACCGAGCCCCACTGCCCAAGCACCCAGACCCCCCTGCTGAGCCCCCACCACCTTCACCTGGACTCCCGCAGTGTCCCATTGCCCCTGCACCCAGACCCCCCCAACAAGCCCCTGTCCATCCAGATCCCAGACACACCCAGAGTGGCCACTGAGCCACCCACACCCAGATTGCCTCACACAGAACCCTCTTATGCACACCTGGATCCCCACACACTAAGCTCCTCCACACTTGGATTCTGCCAGGCTGAGCCTGCCTGCCTACACCTGATGTACCTGGTGCAGAGATGCAGGGCCCCAGGCTATTTCTGGAGCAGGCCCAGCCCTTGCACTCACTGCCGAGTCTGTGTCCTGGGCAGTAGAGGAGGGCTGCAGGGCGATTTCCCACCTCTGTGCAGCCAGTGGCCTGGAGCCTGTACATTTATTTGTTCATAAATAAAATGTGCAAAATTTTAAAATATTATGTGTAGAATTTGTATTTTTTGGCATAGAATTTTTAATATTTTGGCCCCGAGTTCCCTCAGGAGTAATATATAGATATATATAAACTGACAATACAAAGTCTGGTGTGCTGATTCAGCTTAATAATAATAATAAACAGGAACTAACTTTCTGTAGGTAAAGACCTGTCTTCAGAAATCCCAAATACATTCTGATTCTTTATATTAATAATCATTTTAGAATTTTTTAATATAATCTTATACATATAATATTATTATATGATCTAGGTTTTAGCTTTTATTCCAAGAATCCCCAAATCTTTGTTTGATAGATTCTCAGTGTTTTTTCCTCCTATACTTAGCTCTCTCTAAAGTATTATGGGAAGTATTTGATTCCTGTGTTTTGTTATTTTTAAGGAATGTGTATGTGTTTGTGTGTGTAATTATTTCAAAATCTTAATAAAACTAAATGGGAAATAAGGCAGTTTATAACCGACTGAGTTATGCACAAATGGGGGAATGATGCAACTTTATTTACCCTAATATTAGTCCAGCTTTTCATTCAGAATGGGGGAAATAATTGGGTGTATTTTGTTCACTCTTATACTTTTCTTACTATTATGTATTCATGTCAGGCCATATTATACCCTTGTTCTACATCCATAACTCCTGTTGACATCCGTGGAGAAGGCTGGGGGTTCATTCATAGTTCAAGGTGCTGTTTTAACATACAGTGTCTTCACTCATAATGAAATTCCCCTCTGTACAGAGGGCCAGCATAAAGGTCTAGGCATCACATAAGTCCTATTTTGATGGGTTAAGAGGGACTTGCTGTAAGTGGTATGTAGGCTTTGTGCTGGCCTCCCTGCACAGGAGAAGAATTTCTCCCTGAAAGCACAGAACAGCTGTGACCACGGGAGGAAGGATGATTTTCATGCGATACGCAGGTTCAAAAGACACTGACCAGTCAATGAGAATAAAGCCAAATCCTGGGAAAGTAGAACAGAAAGTTTCAGTGTACACAATGTGTAAAGTTTGCAGCATGCATCCCACCTCAGATTGTTAGAAAGGCAGGCATGTGTAGGTGACAGCATATTACAATATTAATTATTGAGCACAAAACTGGTATTGGTCTGTGCATAATGGATCATTGGGATCCACAGGGCAATTATCTGTGGTAGACGTTAAATTCACCTGTAGCTTTGACACTGTTGCATATTTACCTTTTTTGTCTAAGGCCTTGATCCAGCAAAGCACGTAAGCACATGATAAATGTTCTAGTGAAGTCAGTGGGACTTTTCCCATGCTTAAAGTCAAGTATGTGCTTAGGTGCTTTGCTGGATTGATTCCAGGGATCCACAACAGTAAGAGAAAATAATAATAATACTAAAATATAAACTTATTTTGCTAGTCATTTAGACACCAATTCTGCAAGGGACTTAAGCATGTGTTTAAAGCTTCCTGAATTGGGGCCTAAGTGCATATCTAACTCCAGCTCATTCTTCTTAGATTAGTATTTGGACTCCACCAGATCCAGTGGCTAGGGATGATATTTATTACTAATAAATAAAGTAATCCAGTAATTGTATAGGGACCTGGAATACCTCAACTGTAAACATCCTCCAGTTTAGTTATATTTTCCCATACTATACAACGTATAAATTACTCAAAATTGGAGTGGAAGTGAGTATAGGGATCCTAACAAATGAATTCTCATAGGCTGGTGAGATGGAGTGCACTAGAAGAATTGCTTGTCTGCTTAGTGCTGTCATAAATGTTCTTCTGGTAGGGATTGATTTCTTCACCCCCTGCAGTCAGAAGATTTTTAGTATTTCTTTTAAAAGAATACGTTCTCCAGGTTCTTGCACTGTTTTCTTGTACGCTCTTTCAGCACTGTGTACAGAGAGAACATGTGCCATCAAAATACAATGAAAATAATGTATTTGACTATGCATTGGTTTGTGTTTTAATAGGCATTTTCCCCCAGTATTACGGATTCTTCTCATACCAGAGGGTTGGTCACAGGGTTTTGAAAGTGGATTTTAAATTAAGCCTATGTTGCCCCTTGACTTTTGTGATCATACAGTTTGGCCCCACCTGGCCAATGAGTGCCAGAGACTCCAAGCGGGGAGGAGCCTACCTGGTGCCCTCAGTGGGTATCTCCCTTCCTCGCTGCTGGGGCTGGTCCCCCTTTGATGCTGGCACCATCCAGTTCCCCCAGCCGTTTAGGCAGGTGAGTGACACTTGTTGCTAACAGCATGTGCTTTGCAGATAGACTTGCCGACTAGCAGACTTTTAGTTGTAAGTCATACTTTCTGTCAGTATTACTTCCCACCTAATGTGCAACAAGTGTTGAAAGTAACCCCAATCCACATTTGTTGGTATTTTAAGACTGGAAGTTGGTCATGGTTTTATAGGGCAAATATAGAATAAATATTTTTCTGTTACATTTCTCAGGCCCTTCGTTTAAAGCAAGTAGCTTGAAAGCTGATAAAAAATTGGAATTCGTGCCCACAAATTTACACATACAAAGAATGAGAGTCCAGGATGATGCAGGATCAGGTACATCTCTCTCTCGTGTGTGCGTGTGTGTGTGTGTGTGTGTGTAAATATATATATATATACACACATTCTTCTCTTTTTTGGGTTTCCACCATCCAGAGCTAAGTTTCCCCCAAACCAGTGTGTAGCTTCTGTGCAGTACTAATAATATTTAACATTTTAATTGCAGCTACCATCCTTATATCTCAAAGCACTTTACTAAAGTAGAGTAAGTATCATTACCCTAGTTTTATAGATGGCAAAACCAAATGGCAGATCAGCTTGTCCAAGGTCATGTAGCACATCAGCATCAGAGCTAGGGAACAGAACCCAAGTCTCCCACCTTCCATCCCTGTGCTGTATCTACTGGATTAATCTGCTGGATCCCCTTTGGTTTTAGGAGCCACCAGGATCTTTTCTGGTTGGCATGACATCAGAGGCCCTCCCTGTTGTTGCTTTTTTTTTTAGATTAATTTAATTGTGAGGGGCCATCATGTGTGCTGCACTTTAGATGTGTAAAAAGACATTAACTTGTTTAGGTTGAGCTTGCTTCTTTGTAAAAGACCTAATTTTCTCCTTTCATTTAATATTCAGCCCCATCCACCTGTCGACCCTAGCTGCCTTGTGTATCCTTCAGATAGGGGGGATGATAGGCTGAGGTATCAAGGTTAATCTTCCTTCATCTCCAGACATGGGAATATTGTCTTTGTAGGTCTTCCAGAACAAGAAACAGGGGTCCAGGTTTCAAACAGGGGTCTTTTACTTTGTAGCACATGGCAGCTTCTCACCACTAATGCAGTTCCAAACTTTTTAACACTCAACATTGTTCTGAAGACTTCAGTCTCTGGCAGGACTATTTGAGAAATTACCTTTCAGTAGTTTGAATTTCCACAGATTCAACCAAAGTAAAGATGGTGAACTTTTATCTGTAAGCACTTTTTGTCCATCCAGATCAGAATTATGACATAGTAACCATAGGAGCACCCGCAGCTCACTGTCAAGGCTTTAAATCGGGGGGTCTACGGAAAAAGCTGCATAAATTTGAAGAGGCAAAGAAACAGTAAGTAGAAGAGATATTATAAACTCATATTATAAACTCATCAAAATCTCCAGGCTTTGCAAAATCATCACATTCCATGTTTTTGTTGCACCTCCATTTGGAAGTTCTGCCAAATACTATGAAGATTATGCTATGCTTTTTTCAAAGAGGGAGAAGAGAAAAAACAGTTTTTCCACTGTTTTTTGTTTACTGCTAGTTCCTTTTCAAATTACTTTTTGGGAATATTTAATATTACGGGACAGTTGTTAAACTAGCTAAACTGAACAACTTAAGTGTTGAATTGGATTTAATTGAGTTTAAGTTCTGTCTAGTTGTGGAGGTAGAAAATATCATTGGAATCTCTTTAAGTATGTTACATTTGATACTTTCACTCCCTTTAGCTTGCTTCCTCGGCACATCTGGGAAGCATTTTCCAGATCAGTCAAAGTAAATTTTGTCTTGGGCTATATCCTTATTTGTGACTGTGGTTAACTGAAGAACTGAGATTAGCATTACTCTAATTTACCTTCTGAAGTCAGATAGAAATTGGCTAAAGTAATTTCTTAGACTCTATCTCTTACTAATTTCCTAAAACTACAACATGCTTAGACACCCATTCTACGCTGGAGTCATCCACCTCTGGTCCTTCCCCAGAGCTTCAGAACTCTATGCAAAGACAGATCAGTTGACTTGTTCTACCCTTCCTAAGAGGCAGCAGCAGTTCCTCAAATGCAAGTTTCTTATTAACAACTTGGATTTAGTTATAGGGCCAGTTGCTCCAGGTTTCTCTATATTGCCCCAGGTATTTTGCTGCTGTGTAGTTACTAATTGTTCTCCATCCATATTAAAATAAAAATATTAGGCCAGAGTGTGCCCCCTAGATGCATGCCTAGAGAGGGACCCTCTGTACACTGATCTCCCCTTTCTAACCTGCAGGAGGAATAATTCACCTCTGTGGTACTATGCCCCCTGCTCCTGATCACACCGTGGCTTCCCGGGGGGGTTAGCCATTCACACTGCAGGCTGAGGCAGAAATTGAGAAGGCCAGGTGCACTGAAGGGGAAGGCACACGCAGTTTCCCTTCAGGCTTCAAGGGGTATCTCTGCTCCACAGCAGGAAGCATGCCCTTGCAGCCAGGTGACAGACCTGTGCCAGTTCTGCTTGGGCTAGCACTTTAGAAATAGAGGTGTGGATGTTGCAGCATAGACAGTGGCACAGGCTAGCCACCTGAATAAAAGGACTTAGGGGGTGGGGCAGTTAGACCATGTCATTGCCAGTGCCCACACTGCTATTTTTAGCCTGCTACCTTGAGTAGAACTAGCATGTGTCTTTTCTACCGAGGCTGGGAGGCACACTCTCAGCTGCAATGTAGACATACCCAAGGAGCTTACAAGAGAAAGATAATATGACTCTGGGCTGCATTATCTTTACTGTAGAACCCCGCTTGGGGGGGCTACAGGAGCAGCTGCAGCCAAGGGGAGACTTTTGCAGCCTGCCTCGGGGTCAGAGATGGTGGGAAGGCACAGAGAGAGGGGATGATCTGGACACCAACCTCACTCAATTCAGTATTTTTGGAGGCTACTGAACTGTACCATCAGTGGCACTAATTTTGGTAATGGATAGGGCTACTAGCAGTGCCAGTTGAAACCTTAGAGTCAGACTAGTACATGTAATGGTACAGTATTGAGACCAGTACTAACAACTGCCTCCTATAATTGCATCTGACATACAAGATGTTCCAGGATGGGATTAGCAAAGACTATAAATCCAATAGGTTAGGCTGAACTTTTTGTTGTTGATACCAAAATCTGCCTTCAGAACTCAGAAGCATTCTATATCTGCCTACTTGGTTACTTATAGAGCCCTCATTACTGACTTATCTAAGCACCTAAACCACTGATGTCTTTTTTTCCATCAAATCTATTCAAAAACTCCATTTCCAGCCTGCATTTTTCTTCTGGGCCTTCACAAAGTTGCAGGTATTCTGATCCTATGTTGGAGAGTAACTTTCCTGTTGGCAATATCATTTGCTGGAAGGTAGCACAAATTACAGGCCCTTTCTCTGTTGGACCTAAGTTTCCTTATTCAGTCTGTTGGGTATCTCCTATTACAATATTAATTTAGAGTACTTTTGTAATGAGGCTTGAGACAATCTCCAAATCACATAAGTGAGCAGGGACAAACACTGTACCTACCAACATAATCTTAAAATATGTTTGATCAGAAGCATAGAAAATCAAGTATGCTTATTGCATTTCATCCTCACCACTTAACCAGGCATCACTGTCTTGGAACATTTCTTACTCTGATAGTTTGGGGCCTTGCAAGCAGAATGAAAAATGAAATGTCCCGGAACTTGGAAAACCAAATTACATTGACTCAAAGGGGCTTGGCCTATACGTGTAATTCAGGCATCACATCATAAACCTAATGTATAAAATTAGAAGCATAAAATAGTTCCTAAAAAAAGCACCAGGGTTTAATCTTTGGAGAAAAAAGCCAGAAGTATTGTGATAAATAAAATAAATCAGTAACACTTTGGTAAATGGAAAAAATACTGTATCTCAGGTGTAAGACTGGCTAGTCAATCTGCAGTGGCAGACTCAGTTTCTGTAGCGAGTGTTAGTTCTGTGGACTGTGTTATATAGGACAGGGTGGGCAAATTATGGCCCAGGGGCCAGATCCGGCCCATCTGGGCTTTGGATCCGGCCCACAGGATTGCCACCCCTGTGGCGCCGCGGGGCTAAGGCAGGCTCCCTGGCCCCGCGCCGTTCCCAGAAGCAGCCAGCACCACGTCCCTGGGGAAGATGGTGGGGCAGAGAGCTCTGTGTGCTGCCCTTGCCTGCAGGCATTGCCCCCTGCAGCTCCCATTGGCCGGGAACGGGAAACAGCGGCCAATGGGAGTTTCAGGGGAGGTAGCCGCAGGTGAGGACAGTGCGTAGAGTCCTCTGCACCCCCTTCTCCAGGGGCCGTAGGGACGTGGTGCCGGCCACTTCCAGGAGAGGTGCAGGGCCAGGGCAGGCAGGGAGCCTGTCTTAGTCCCGCTGCACGCCGCTGCCACCCCGGAGCCACTCAAGGTAAGCGGTGCCGGGCCGGCGCCTGCACCCCAAACCCCTCCTGCACCCCGACCCCCAGCCCTGACCCCCTGCTGCACCCCTCCTCCACCTCAACCCCCTGCCCTGAGTCCCGGACCGCACCCCCTCCTGCACCCCAATCCCCTGCCCTGAGCCCCTTCCCGCACTCCGCACCCCCTCCTGTACCCCTGCCCTGAGCCCTCTCGTACACCCCGCAGCCCTCCTGCGCCCAACCCCTTGCCCTGAGCCCCTTCCTGCACACCGCACCCCCTCCCACACCCCGCACTCCCTCCCTCACCCCAACCTCCTTGCCCCAGCCCTACATTTGTGGCCCTGCATGCAATTTCCCTACCCAGATGTGGCCCTTGGGCCAAAAAGTTTGCCCACCCCGAAGTAGGAGATAAGGCTAGATAATCATAATGGTCCCTGTATGAATCTCTGAATGTCATTAGGCCAAGAGACTGTCAATAGCAAAATCCCATCATTTGGATGCTTTATCACATGTTACATTAAAATCTGTAGAGCATGTTTTGGTAACTAAATAAAATGTATTCAGAGTCTAATCTCTCCTTGTTTACATACAGCTCTCATTAGCATTTTTAGGGATGGTGTGCTTTAAAGGGGAGAATAGAACCCACTATTAATAGATAGGAAATACAAGTGGTAGTCAGAAGTCCGTTTTGTGTGGTCATCTTTGCTGCTATACAAACCAATATAGTAGAATTTAATTTCATCTTTTTCATTTTCAGTGTTGTGTACAAATGACTTTTATTTTTTCTGTTTCTTGGCAAGAGTGTTCCTTTTACACTTACAGCACCTAGAGCAAATAAAACACATTTGCCTGTGATTCTGCAGTATATGTATATTTTGCTTACAAGTTTAATCGTATGCACATGCCTTTTTGAAAATATTAAGCAATTTAAAATATTTTCCCAAACTTACTTTGCTTTGTTTTCTGCTTTCAGTATTTGCAAACAATCTGCTAATTTTATTTTGGTTTTGTTTTTTTTAGCAGTTATGAGGAATGTTGGTGAGTTTTCTGTTTCTGAGAGTTTGTGGAGAGAGGTGTTTCTTTTTTTCTTTTGGGATGGGGCAAACATTGGTGTATTTTAAAGTGTGCAGATTTTTTTAATGTTGTGCATCATAACACCATTAATTATGCTTTAAATGCTTAGTAGAACATGATGTATGAATGAATTGGTCCTTCCAACTGCAACTTCTATTTTGTAATGAACAGCTAACTTCATACCTCTCTCTGATTTTTATGAAGTCAGGAGACTTTGCAAATTAGAATAATACAATGTGTTCATCTGTTCCTCTGTTACTTCCAAAGAAAAACAGATAACAGACAGGCAGAGAGAAAGCTACA
The DNA here is from genome assembly GCF_011386835.1 of Chrysemys picta bellii. NCBI lineage: Eukaryota > Metazoa > Chordata > Testudines > Emydidae > Chrysemys > Chrysemys picta. The sequence continues at coordinate 236,312,168 of NC_088791.1, read as the reverse complement.
CAAAACCGTTTTTGAACCTTTCACTTCTACTGGATAACACATAACTTTAACCCTTTATGATGTTATAATGGGCCTGGTTTATATTTTTGAAATTTATCTCTGCACTTAAACACTATTTCTTAACCCTTGTGCAGTTTTTTCCCCTTAATTTTATTCCTACATTGTTTAGTGCTGTAGGAGAAAAAGTGAAAGGTTAATCAGTGGTTTGATGGTGAAGCAGTGCTTCTGCTTTGAGCTAAAGTACTTGGAGTTTATTTGCTGATTATTATGACCGTACTTCTTATGGCCTGATCTGAAGTCCATTGAAGTCAACAGAAAGACTCTCATTGTCTCCGGTGTCAAGTATCAGGGGGTAGCCATGTTAGTCTGTATCTACAAAAACAACAAGGAGTCTGGTAGCATCTTGTCTCCGGTGGGTTTTGGATCAGGCCCTGATCAGATTAGACCATGTATGTCTTCTGAAAGCACCACAGAATGCAAATTGTTTATTTATAACTTTACACATCTAGTGACGTGCAGCATGTGTGTTCTTTTTAAAAAAAAATTAAGGATAAGGATCTATTAAGCATATAATATAGCTTACTTATGCAGAATGACAGCTGTTCATTTGAAAGAGTGATTGCAGATTGGAAAATGAATACGTGTGAACTTCATGCCATAATAATTTCTTTCCTCTGATCATCCCAGGGAAATGTATTTATTTTTAAATAAGAGTATAATCTGAACATGCTGCATGGCCTTCCTGCCAAATACATCATCTTTCTGCATGTTAACTCTTCTGTAGTGGAAAGAAATTGCTCAGAGGAATTGTCAGCAGTAACATTGGACACCGTGGAGTAGGCTGAATCAGAATGCAGTAAAAGTCCTTAAAAAGGAGATCTATTTCATGTATGGATAGGAGTGTAGGGGATCAGATGTCCTTCTGTAGACAGGTGTGTGACCAGAGGAACACAGAATGATGCCTGTTTCAGGGGTTATGTCTGCATTACATCCTTCAAACATGGTACTTATCCTTTTAAAGGAGGTCAGACTGGATAATCATAATGGTCCATTCTGGCCTTAAAATCTATTTATCTATGAAAATGCCTTCAGATTGATTTCTGGGACAGTTGCTTTTTAAGTGTGCCCTATGAGAGGCTCCTGCATTACCTCATAAGCACGCTGTAAAAGTGACTATTACTCTTGGGGGAATTCTGCACCAAAAAATTAAAAATTCTGCGCACAATATTTTAAAATTCTGCATATTTTATTTGTCAAAATAACACAATATAATTCACACTAGTTTCAATTATTTTGCTAATTTACTTCAAAATACCTGTCAGCAAGTATGTCTACAGACAACAAAAAAGATTCAGGAAATGTTTTTTGACAAATAGATTCCTTACTAGGCATATTAATACAGAACTCTGAATAATAATTAATTTAAACTACAATACAGAGCCGTATTTCCTGTACCCCTCAGAAGCAGTGCAAAGGCTTGGGGGAGTCAGGGTTAATGGGGGAGCTAAGGGAGAGGGAAGTAATTGCTGGGAAGGAGCTTGGGTGTGAACTTGGAGGGTTGTTGGATATGGGTGTGAAAAGTATGGAACAGGTTTTTTGAGGGGGTGGGGAGGGATTGTTAGGGAACTTCTTCCATGCAGACCTTGGCTGACCCCTAGCCTCTCCCATTCAGTCTGGCACATCTGCCCCTATCCCCATGCGTCCCTGCATCTCCTGTCCACATATGTCCCTGCACCCCAACTCAGACACCCACTCCCCCATCTCCATGTGGCCCTGCGCCCCCTCCCCCTCTCCTTATGTGTCTCTGTGCCCCCAATCAGCCAACCGCCTTCCCTCATGTGGCCCTGTCCCCATGTGGCCCTGCACCTCCATTCCCATTCAGCTCCTGTCCTAATACATCCTCCCCCACTAGCCCTTATGAGTCCCTGTCTGACTCCCCAGCAGCCCCGAGCTGTCTGTCTCCCCATATACTCTGTCTCCTGACCTGGCCCAACAGGCACTGTGAAGAAAGCACTGCAGGCTCTTTCTCTTCTCTGTCTGGCTGGGAGCGGCTGCTCTGTTCTATCACCACATCGCCCTCTGGTGGGCAAAACACGGAACTGCAGCAACTTTCTGGCAGAAGCTATTTTCTGCGTACGCACACACACACACAGACACAAGTAAAAATATGTATGGCACATTAATTATGCACGCGTGCAGTGGTGCAGAATTACCCCAGAAGTAGAATACACATTCCTCTAGTTTCCTTGAAAAAGTTTATAAAAATTAAAATATGTTCCCCATCAGTGGCTTAACTCCCCCACACCCTTCCCCCAAAGCAAAAGAATTCAGACTCCTCAGAGATAGTGATTTGGAGCAATTGCACCTGGGAAATTAGACTCTCTGATATGCTAAGCATGGCTTTGTTCACCAAACAACAGCTGGCATTTACAGTAACAATAGGTACTTTTATGTCTAATGGCTACAATGAAGCAATTAATGACAGGAAGAAGTGAGAAGGAGGAGAAATAAATTAACGTGTGCCAGTTTAGGCATCTTTGACTTGACACTTGATCCAGAATAGGCAAGGATGCTTATCACGCCCTGAGCAGAGACAAAGACAATATCTGCATGCTGTTCCATGCAGCTGGTACATGTCAGCTGACTCCGACTGCAGGGTCATAAAATTGCAGTGGAGATCTATGGCTCGGACTGAAGCCCCATGAGCTAGACCCCAGGCTCCAGCCTGAGCCTGAACATCTACACTGCAATTTTATAGCTCCGCAGCCCAAGTTTCAGGATTAGAGTCTTTCTACTGGTATAACTATTTCAGTTCAGGGTGTGGCTTCCCCTCCCCCCCCCAAATAGTTATAATGGGTCAACCCTAATGTGGATGCAGTTACACTGGTATAAAGATGCATTTTACTGGTGTAGTCTATTCTCCTTCTCATCTTGGAATAAGCTATACTAGTGTAAGTACTATGATATCAGTATAACTTTGTCCACAGTAGAATGGGTTGTACAGCTTTAACTCTGCTGGTGTAGTTAAAGTGATATCGTTGTGTGGAGACAAGGCTAAAATTCCTAACTTGGCAAGGAGATATCAGATGTAACTGTGTCAAGTGTATGTGTTTTGGGAAGAGGGAGAGTGGAGCAAGCAACCTAAGGAAACTGGTTCTGTCTCTGCTGGCAAAATTTGTCATACACATTCTCCTCAGAAAATTGTCCCTCCTGTATGTGATCTGTGAGCACAGTCATTTAGGATCTGAATGTTTTCATTAAATGCAGAGGTGCTCAGGTATAAGTGTTCCTGCTGTTTAATTGCCCATTGGTCTTCCATGGTTAATTGTTAGCTTAGGTAAATTTTGTTGTCCACAATTCCTTTTTCGGCATGAAGAAGTGTGACTAGAGTGTTTATACCTTCTGATAGATTGTTTTTAAATTGTTTCTTCTTTTTCAGCACTTCAACAAGCTCCCAGTCTATAATATACATACCACAGGACATTATTAGAGCAAAGGAGATTATTGCACAAATCAACACCCTGAAAACTCAAGTCAGTTACTATGCCGAAAGGCTCTCAAGAGCTGCCAAGGATAGATCAGCTAATGGCCTTGAAAGATCACTTGCCATTTTGGCAGATAAGGTATGAGAACAACAAAACAAAATCATTGATAAAAGTGAAGTGAGACACATTCTGAAGCACCACTTTTTGGTGAGCTCCCTGAAAAATCCCAAAATGGTCTGTCTTGTGGCCCCACTCAGTTGGAATTGGAAGATAAATCCAGATGTGATTTTTGAATTTGCCACCATTTATTCAGGTTTTCTCTTCTCTTCCACTCACTCTTGCTTCCACCTCCTATGGATGGAGTGGTGAGGACTGAGAAAGAAGACTGATACCTATTGGCTTCCTTCCCCAAGTTTAAAGTATCACCTCCACCAGTGTCCAGTCACAACATCCCAGAGAAGAAAATCCTAAATTCACTTTCATACACGTGTCTCTTTAACCACTGACTGGTTTGTTGAGCTCATTTCTGAATAAGCTATCATGCAATAGGAACTTGAAGAAACCGGAACACCACAAGGAGTCTTTGTTATCATTTCATTTGTATAATAATGACATGAACTTGGGGCAAATTGTAGTGATGCTGTTCAATTAATACTTCACTCCTGTAGCCTGATCTATAGATTATGAATAAAAATCCCCAGTTATCACTTTGAGGGTTGACAAGTTCTTGTCCCAAGATCAGGCCCAGTATTATTTAAATTATTTTATAGTTGGGAACCCCGATGTGCACAGGTGCAACACTCACACTAGAGGAACTCTTTTATATTTACAGATAAAATTTATTAATACATTTAGCAAAGTCAAAGACACGCTAACTCAGTAAGGTAGATAGAGATAATATAGAAAGTACAACTGAACATCCATACTCTCACCATCCCTTGCAGAACAACCTGAAATGTTAGCCATTGTCTTCCTCATCACCTTCCTCATCTTCATCAGTGGCCATCATTCTGGCCTCTCCCAAGGGCTACATCTCTCTACCCCTACTGCCCTGGGATGCCACTTTTATAATATGTTACGCTGACGTTACCATGACTAATGCATATTTAGTAGGGGTTTCTCCCCTCTTCCTTATTTGTATTTCCTCCCCTTACCAATGTTAAGGTGTTCTTCTTCTATAGGTCAGTGTATTTATGATTTCACCCCATTATCATATACGTCATTTCATTGTCATGGCACTCTTGCGGCTGGATGTTCCGACCAGAAGCTGGTATCAGTTCATGTTCTGTGGTTGGCTGATGTCATTATGGATAAGATTCCCCCCCCCACACACACACACTCTATTTCCAATTTTCCAAAACTTATGAGTTACTTAAGTTTATCTATGCCAAAGGTCATAGGCCTCAAGCCTCATGCTAACTGCTTAAGCCAATGACTTACAGGATACAAGCCTGTAGGTTCCTTGCATTACTGCTGAATATAATAAAGCAGAATATAATGCAAAGCAGTGACTATAATAGAAATAAGCTGGCCCACTGGGCTACACTCCACTCAATAAAAATGGACTGAACAGGCAATCAGAATGAAACTTATTTACAAGGACAAGAATAAATGCAGTTTTAGAGTTCTTTTGTTGTAGTATTCTGAGTTCTAAGAAAGCCTAGCTAATAAATAAGCAGTACCCTATGACAGAGAATGCATTTGATAGTCAGTTTACTGTATACCCACGTGGGGTGCCTGTATACTTTCCCATAATGGAAGAAGGTATGTGATGAAATTAAAGTTAAAAATATACAGAAGAAAATACTTGTACATAGTGTATATCTGACCTGTGGATTCTCTGCTGCTGGATATTGTTAAGGCACATAGTTTAGTAAGCTTTTTTTTAAAATAGGTGAATAAGAATAGTATCTGAAGGTATGTTATCTAGGAGAAAGGTAGGTCAGCAATCCTCATGCTTCAGGGCTTACGTACATCATTTGCCAGAATAAGGAAGAAATTCCCACCAGGGTACAGTATTGCACAGTGAGGTGGATGTTTCATGCCTTCTTCTGAAGCATGTATCATTAGCCGCCGACTGAGACGGGATATTAAACTAAATGGAACATTGCCATACCAGAGGAGACCAATTTCTGTGGACTGTATGAAGGTGCCTGAGTTTGGTTTTTTTTAAAGACTATTTCACTTAACAGAAAATGAAGTGCTGCCTCTAGGTAGAGGCACTAGGAACTGTAGATATTTGTTAAATATTCAGCATGTGTAGTCCTAAAATGTCAGTACACGTTTTTGAAAATTACACTTCACATTTTTGCTTCCTATACGTCCTTTTAAGTCCCTGTTGCAAAATAAGCAGCACAAACTCAAAATGAGGGTTTTTTTTTAATGAAAAAATAAGAATGTAGATAAGGATTTAAAAGTGAAAATGGTTTCAAATTCTGTTTTCTATTGTTTTTAGACACGGCAGCTTGTCACTGTCTGTGATTGCAAGTTATTGGCAAATTCAATACATGGATTAAATGCTGCAAGGCCAGATTATATAGCCTCAAAGGCATCTCCAACCGCTGGAGAGGGGGAACAAGTGATGCTAAGGAATGATCAAGACACTCTTGTGGCAAGATGGACAGGAAGAAATAGCCGATCTTCTCTGCAGGTGGATTGGCATGAAGAGGAATGGGTAGGTTTGCTGAATGGAGGGATGAGGCCTGCTGATGTCATCTCCTTTTTTCCCTTTTAGTATCCCTTTATTCCCTAGCCCTATTGCCCTTAGCATGTAGGTACCAGCCACAGGTCACCGATATCTACAAGTCTTATTTTGGAGCACAACACTGCATGTTTTAGGTCTGGTCTACACTTAAAATGTAGGCACTCAGGGGTGTTAAAAATCCACATCCCGTGTGCCATAGCTATGCCAACCTATATTTTAAGTGTAGACGCAATTAGGTTGATGAAAGAATGCTTCTCTCGACCTAGTTACTGTAGCTTAGGGAGGTGGGGTCCTGACAGCAGTGGAATAATTCTTTCCATCACTATAAACTGCATCTACACTACGGGGTATGGTGTCTTAGCAATGCCACTGTAGTCCTCATAGGTAGACATGTTTTTAGTTATCCAAAGGGGTCGCTGATAAGTGTCTTGAAATGTTCCTTTCATCCTCTCTCTGTCTGCCCTTTGATCAGCAGGAGCAGAAGCAGGCACTGAAAAATTAGTCTGAGTCTCTTGCATAATAGCAGAGTCAGATCAGGTCTACATTGCAGACCTATATTGGTTTAACTATGTTGCTTAGGTATGTGAAATATCAACACCCCTGAGCAACTAAGTTATACCGATCTAACCCCCAGTGCCCCGCGTAGACAGTGCTATGTCAATGTCTTCTCCCATCGACACAGCTACTGCCTCTCGGGGAGGTGGATTAACTACGGCGACAGGAGAACTCTCTCCCGTCGGTGTAGGAGCATCTTCACTTAAGCGCTACAGTGACGCAGCTGCATCAATGCAGCATTTTAGGTACAGACCTGCCCTCAGTCACTTGGGCCACCTGGCTGTCCTGCAGTCAGTTCTATATTGAGAGTTAATTGAGTATTCTTTTTAATGAAACAATTAAGAAACATTGCGCAGGGTGTCCCTTTATCAATCTCCATACACAGCCAATAAAGAAGAAAACATAAAAAATAGAACTCTTGCAATATACTCTTAGATATTAGTTATGAAAAACAGCTTTTCAAAGGCTTTCCTGGTTTTTTAATCTAAATATTTAAGTGAGGTGTCTGTTTCTGTTTTAATTATGAGCTGCCTTTTAAAACAGTTCATGCCAAGAATTAAATGACTTTCCATCTAATGTTGCCAATTTAAATGAGAATTGAGCTGTCCTAACATTGTAGTGTAGTGGAAAGTGAAACAGAAGTGAATTCAATCTTTGTTAAAACTATTGAAATTGATTAGAATAGTGGTTAACCCTATAAAATACAGGAGGAAAAGAAATAATGTCAAACTACATTTCAGAGCTACCTCCAAAATAGACTCTCATAGGGTTGATCCCTTCAGTGGCCTTCAAATGAAGCCCATAAAGTTCATTAGGTTACTAAATATTGCACTACTTATTGGTTTACTCAGTTAAGTGTATATTGGATACAAGACACATCATATAACAATGATGTAAACTTTTCCTTCTGTATCTGATGGCTTATTGATTTTATATTCTGCTATAATAGTATGTATGGGAAATTATGGGTGTGTACCACAGTATCGTGTATTTTTATATTCATATATGTACTGTGTGTGTGTGTGTGTGTAGACACACCAGCTACATATAAAAATACGTGATACTGTGGTATAAGGGTTTTATCAGGATGAGTTTGGAATGGCCACATTACTCATAAGTGCGTTATACAGGCCATCCCAAATGAATGCCAATAAAATCTTTATACCACAACCTCTGTTACAGGAAAATCTTGTAGGAATGTCTTAGTTTTAAAATTTGTTATTGGAACTATTTTTGTATCCCTTCAGCTGTAAATTCAGATACCTTAGTTACTTTGGCTAACTTTTTTAGAAGTAGCCTGTGACTTTGAAAGTCTCAGTTTCTGGGTGCCAGGCTTAGGAGACCTAGAGGCTGATTTTTCAAATTACTGATTACCCACAATCCCATTGACTTCAGCTGAGGTTGCAGATGTGTGTACTGCACTTCTGAAAACCAGGCCTAAGGGGTCTCAATTAGGGCACCAAAATTAGAGGCCACTTTTGAAAATTGTAGCCAATGAGTCAAACTATGCAGGGTTCAAAAGGGAGACACCAAAAAACCCCTCTAAAATGAACTAAAATAGTCTTTCTGTACCTAAAAATAGCAAGGCTTTAAAGTAAGCTCTCTCTAGCCATTTTAAAGCTAGAAGTGAGTGATGGGTCCCATTGGGAAGCTGGGGACTTCCCTTTCCAGTGGTACTAAGTTCCATTTCTAGTTATGCAAGAACATAGGCACTGGAATTTAAAGTAACAATTTTTTAGGGATCGAAAAGCTGTCACTGGCCCAGGACTAAACTTTATCCACTCTGGACCTCAGGCAGGTGTAACTTTTGAGAAGAAAATTCTACATTTGGCTGAAGGAGGAAGAAACATTTTCCCTGTTAGGTTGATTGTTTTTTTAAAAAAAAGTGCATTTGAAGTTGAAAATAATACCTGGGGAGATGGATTAGTGGGCAGATGGCTTAAGAGAGTCAGAATTGTATGACAAATTTATCACACAGCTCTGCAGCTTACCATTTGGATGTCACTTTAACTTATATAGATACATATGGAGTATGTATGTATAAATGCAATGGCAAAGTGCAAACTTTCCTAAGCAATTGTGTCTAGAACCACAGCAGGCAAAGTATCTCTTTTTTGCAAATGTACTTGTCATCTAATGTTGGGATCTTCATAATTTAAAAGGGGATGTTTTTCTTTCAAGGAAAAAGTTTGGTTGAATGTTGACAAAAGTCTGGAGTGCATTATTCAGAGAGTGGACAAACTTCTCCAGAAAGAGCGTTTGCACAGTGATAGCTGTGAAGATGTTTTCCAGTGTGACATCAGCTGTACTAGTAAGAAAGGTAATCGGGATACTCGTGCCTACTGGATAAATCCAGAAGGCTTAGATGAGACCTCATCCTCACCACCATCATCCTCACCACCATCTTCAACCATATCATCCTCTGCATGCCATTCTCACAGAAACACAAGTGCGTATGACAGACCCTGCTTTGCTGTATGTTGGCATATTTCTCAAACCTTTTAATTCATCTTTATGTCAAATTCTACATTTTTTAAATAGACAAGATACCAGACAAAGGGGCCTGGGTGAGTTTGGAGTTGCTAACCTTTGAAGTGAAATTCTGGCCCCACTGAAATCAACGGCAAATCTCCCATTGACTCCAGTGGGATCAGGATTTCACCCTTGGTGTTTTGAGAGCTGAGGTTCCAGATTTCAGATGAATAGAATGAATCTGGAAAGCATCATAGCCTGATATACTCAGCATATAGGTCAGGCTGTGACATTTATGCCAATACCTCATTATTTTTTCTCTTGGCATCAGCTTGTCTGCTGCCTCAGGGCTACTCCAGAATACCTTTTAAAAGATAAAATAAAACATGAAAGTGGCCCATGCACTAATACAACGCTGATGAACAGAGCTGAGCTGCCAGAGTGTAATGCCAAATGAGAGTGCAGGAAAGGTGGAAGGGAAGTACTGCTGGGTGAGAGGTTCCAGAAGAGTGAGCTAAGAACAGACAGGTGCATTGGGTTTTTAAGATGTGTATGATATTTATCCTCATACTGATCTGCTCATCAAGTGAATGAGTATCTCTCAGGTGAATGAGGTGGCCTGGTGATGACTGAGGATAACATGCTCTTGTTCCTACTATTTATTTATGAAGGGTAGCAGCGTGTAGTGGACTGAGCACTTGATTAGGAGCCAGGAACTCCTGAATTCTACATCTGGCTCTGCTGCTGATTTGCTGTATGGCCTTGGGCAGGTCACTTATGCTTATTTTTTCAAGTCTAGGTGCCTTAAAGTGAGGCAGTTAAATCTGTACTTAGGTACCTAAGTCAAAGTGATCTGAATTTCAGACGTGCCAAAATTGTAGTTCCCATTGAAGTTAATGAGAATTTGAAAATCAAGCTACTTTGACCTACATGGCTAAATATGCATTTAGGTGCCTACATACAGGCACCTTTGTTGGAACATTTTGGCTGTAATCTCTTCAGGTGTCGTGTCAGTTCACCCATCTGTAAAATGGCAGAATAGGCAAAATGCTTTCAGGGGCCCTGAGTGGGGGGAAGGGCAAAGCACTCTTACTAGTGGCCTCTGCAACGCATTTTGAAAATGTGTAGTGTGCGCTCCCTCTCACCTTTCCACTAGTGCAGTGTTTCCCAAACTTGGGACGCCACTTGTTCAGGGAAAGCCCCTGGCGGGCCGGGCCGGTTTGTTTACCTGCCGCGTCCGCAGGTTTGGCCGATCTCGGCTCCCAGTGGCCGCGGTTCGCCGCTCCAAGCCAATGGGAGCTGCTGGAAGCGGCGCGGGCCAGGGGACGTACTGGCCGCCGCTTCCAGCAGCTCCCATTGGCCTGGAGCGGCGAACCGCGGCCAATGGGAACCGCGATAGGCCAGACCTGCGGACGCGGCAGGTAAACGAACCGGCCTAGCCCGCCAGGGGCTTTCCTTACACGAGCGGCATCCCAAGTTTGGGAAACACTGCACTAGTGCAATTCTCCAGGCACCCTCTACCCCAACAGACTTACTGGCCAATCGGGGCTGTCAGTAGTGCTAGTAGTACCCCTGCTGCACTCCAGTTGATGGTTTTTTCCCATTAGGAAGCATGAGGGAAGTAGGGGCTCCTGGCAAGTTTTTCCCGTTCATCACCAATGTGATTGTCTGGGGCAGTTATAATATAGGGCCCAATCAAACTGCCTTTTCAGTGAGTTAAATGGCAGTTGAGTCAGCCTTAAGGTGTAACTATGAACTTCTCTGTATATTAGCATGTATAAACTGACTGCAAATAATGCATTCAGCAATTTAAAAGTTACTGTTGGTTTGCATGGAAAGGTTGCCTTAAAATTGGCTCAAGCATTTAAGCAAAGTTATGGTAATATGTGGTATCAAAATAATCAATCAGTTGGATTGTATAGTACAAGCATAAAATGTAGGAAAGAAAAGATCGTTCTAGTCTATTCTCCTGCTAGTTCAGCTGTAAACTAAATAACACTATCAAAACTATAGGTTCAAATGGTGCCAAATGTATTGTAAATAAATAATGCCTTAAGCATGTGAGTGAGAGAAATTCTTAAACTAATCCTACTTTGAAGCTCCATTTTAGGTTTACAAATTTTCTACCCTTGCAAGTTTTCATGATAATCATTTTCATAGAACAGATCAAGCAGTGATTAGTCTTAGAAAAGGTCATTTGGGTTTTGAACATTTCCATGTTTCATACTCTGTGGTATTTCATGCCTCTTCCTTCCACTATTTTTGCATGTCTGTGACTTCATGTTCATTCCACTATTAATATTTTAGCACAGTAAGAGATGTTAATTTTTAATACAAAAGTTGTTTAGTTTCTAAGTTAACTTTTTAACAGCATATGGTATACAATTGAACGTCTGTTACATATGATTTGCTGAATGTTCTAAATTGCCGTTTTTTTTCCTGAGAATATCCTATATTTCTGGGTATTTTATATTAATAAGCTATCATATTAGAATTGTTTGAGTATTTTCTTTCTGCTTCAATTATTTGAGCACCAGAACAACAATTACATAAATTGATATTTGCTTAAATAATATATATGAAGGGAACATGTGAATGTATATGCCATTAAGATCTATGGATCCAATGTAATTTGTAAATATAACTAAAATAATCTTAGTAAAGAAGACTACTTAGTAGACCTTTCACACTGATTGATTTATAGCACACAGGAGCTGGAAGGTGGACTCCTTTAACTTATTGATCATATATGTTACATAGAGAGCATTTTAGTAAAATGTATTGCTGTTTTAGAGTGATCTAGTAACAAATGTGTGTAGCAATATATTCTGTTTGTTCACTCATTGAACCTTTCCTGGCCACTTATTGGTTGAAAACAGTAACATGATGAATCAATAAATTTCAATGTGCACACTTGTGCTCAACTCATTAGGTGTCTCATGTTAATAGTGAATAACTTCAGTGTTAACATTCAGAGTACTGAAACGTGAAGTTTTCCAAAACATGTTTTGGATTTTTTATTAAAAGAACTAGAGAGAAGCTGGTGTAGCTGTGGGTGGAATGTGGTCAGAAGTCATGGCCATGCAGGCAGATTTATGTCAAAACTGTTTTAGAACAGCCCTTTTCTTTAAAACTGTGCCTACAGCTTTTAATATTGCTTCACCCACTTCTACTCTGGATCTTAACATTCATTTAATATGAAAATGATATTAGATGCATCTCCCTACCTACTGTTTTGTGCAGCAGAAAATATCTGTAGCCATCTGGAACTCTACCCCCATCCTCACCCCAAAACCAAAACAACCTCCTTCCTACAACCTGCTCACTTAAACCACACCATCAGGAATAGCTGAAGTAAATATGCTCTGAAGGTGCATGAACTTGGGCGCTGTTAGACGAGGGAGTACAGCAAGTTCCAGAGTTTTGGGCACTCTGCCAGGTATGCCCTGCCCCTGTCTCTCGGTTGTACAAATCTGTCAATCTGAGTGTTGATCCCAGCTATAAGATTATGAGGAGAGAAGCCGTTTCTGAAGTAGCCCGGACCCCAGCTGTTCCATAGGTCAAAACCAACTACTTGAATTGTACAAGAAATGAATTGGAAGCCACTGCAAATAAAGTGCCTGACAGCACTTTGTAGACAACACTGTGTCAATGGGAGGGCTTCGCCCATCGACATAGATACCTCCTCTCAGGTAGGTGGATTAACTACACTGACCGGAGAAACTCTCCCTCTGGCATAGGAGCCTCTTCACATACAGAACTACAATAGTGCTGTATGTGAAGACAAGCCCTCAGAAGCATCACATTTCCTTGACTGACATGCATCAGAATAGAAATATCCTCCTTTCTATAAGTACTTGTGTGGGAAACATTTCATTTATTTAACCATGACCATTGGCTAGAGATTAATAATAATTCAGGATTAAAGAAACCAATCCCCTCCCCACCCAAACAGTTCTAAATTTGGTGAAAGGGACATAGTAAAGCGCTGGTGAAAGTATTTTCCATGCTTATTGTAAGGGTGAATTGTTGTGAAGGGAAACATTTGTCTGAAACAGAGACTTATCTGAGACTTATCCAGAAAGCTGAAGAAATATTTTAGAAATAAAATGTTGCAATAGACTCAGATATTCGCTTTAAAAACTGATTTTTTTGCTATGCTAAAATCTTTACTGAATGTTATGCAGGTTTTATTTATCCAAAGTAGTTCTTCTTCGTGTGATTGCTCATGTGTATTCCACAATAGATGTGTGTGTTCGCCACGTGCACCAGTGCCGGAAGTTTTTCCCCTAGCAGTACCCATAGGGGAGCGCCCCAGTTACCCCTGGAGTGGCGCATCCATGGTGCAGTATAAGAGGTGCTGCACGCTCCCCCACATCCTCGGTTCCTTCTTTCCGCCAGTGAAGGTGCTTCGGAACTGCTCTGCTCTAGCTTTGCTGTACGTCATCCCCAAAACTGCTTGTTCGTTCAGTGTATGGTACCTGTAATTAGTTAATTGTTTAGTTAGTTTAGTTTAGCTAGAGCACCCTGGCTGGGGCATGCCCCGTGCTCCGGGTTTTAAGTCGTGCGACAGTTGTAGGCGTTCTATGCCACTAAGTGATCCGCACGTGGACTGTCTACGCTGTTTGGGGGAAACCCCAGCGATCGCTGCAAGATTTGCAAGTCATTTAAACCTCGAACCAAGAGAGAAAGGGACATTAGGCTCCAGGCTATTCTGATGGAGTCGGCGCTGACCCCAGCTCCGGCACGCTGCTCCGAGTCGGGCACCGGGCACTGTGGTGTCGGTGCGTGGCAACCCTTCGGCGCCATTGACTAGTCGGCATCACTCCCTGTCCACGGGGCACGCCAAGGTTAGAAAGAGGCCTTCTTCGCTGCAGCACCGGAGTAAACCGGGACAGAAGCTAGACCCATGTCGAGCAGTCCTTGATCCCCACTGGCCACTAGACCTCCGACTCAAGTCGAGCGGAGCAGCCCGGCCCATTTGGAGCAGGCCTCCCCGGATGTTCGGATGCCCTCAATGCTGGAGGCCCTGCAGGCGGCCCGGGATGTTAAGTCCATGCCGGTACCAGGAGCACCACCGATGTCGGCCCTGCGCTCCAGAGGCAAGCCGCCGCTGGGATCTTTGCAGTCGCCCCCAGCTTGGTACCGGTCTCAGTCGAGGGAACGTTCCCACCGCCATTCGCCACCCAGTGACCGTTCAGAGCAAAGTCCACATGGATCGCCCTCAACGCCCATCAGGCTGTCTGGTTGGGTTCCGTCTGACCGAGACTCGGCACCGCTCCGCCTCGAGGAGCGAACACCAATGGGACCGAGGCAGACGTCGCCAAAGGTCCTTGTCTTGGAGGGGTTATCGTAGCCGGTCATGGCACGGACGTCGACATCATTCCCGTTCGGCGTCCCGCTCCAGGACCCCACAACAGCACTGCCTCCGCAGTCCCGGGCGTTGATTGCCGGCGTCTCGCCGTCGCGGGTCCACCCGCGGGAGCCGATCGCGGAGCAACTGTTACCGACGGTACCGGTCCTCCACACCAGGATCGCGGTCCCGTGGTCAGCACCACTCCCGGCGCTGCCACTCCTCCCGGTCCGGGGACAGCGACAGGTCATATGTCAGCCCGGTCTCCCTTCGTAGTCGTCCATCGATGGGTCAGGCCAGCCAGGCCGAACAGCCGGCCCCGTGGCCAGCCCAATGGTACCAGTGGTCACTGTGAGCCTCAGAAGGACCATTGGCCTCCCTCTCCAGACCTCAGAGGAAGGAGTCGTTGGGACGTACATCCTCGGCACCGTGCCCGGAGACCGACCAGGTGGTAGACCCTCCGGTGCCGGTGGACACCCAAAGTAGCGCGCTGGCCTCCTCGCCCTCCCCAGATGAGGCGAGTACGGCCCCGCCTCCCTCTGTTCCGCAAGGCCCACCAAAAACTCTTAAAAAGGGTGGCATCAAGCCTCCATCTCCAAGCAGAGGAGATGAAGGAGCCCTCGGACTCCCTGTTTAATGTGCTGTCCTCCTTGGCACCGGGCAGGGTGGCCTTGCCTCTCCATGAAGGGGTGGCAAAAATTTCAAATGCCCTGTGGCAAACACCGGCCTCATTGGCCCCCATCTCCAAGAGAGCGGAATGCAAGTATTTTGTACCCACCAAGGGGCATGAATACTTATACACCCACCCTGCTCCTAACTCCCTGGTGGTTGAGTCGGTCAACCACAGGGAACGGCAGGGCCAGCCAGCCCCTACCCTGAAAAATAAAGATTTGTGAAGGCTGGACTCTTTTGGAAGGAAAATGTATTTGTCCTCAAGCTTCCAGTTACAGGTGGCGAACCACCAGGCTCTCCTGGGCTGATGAGAGTTCAATCTGTGGGGCTCCCTGCCCAAGTTCGAGGACTCCCTCCAGGAGCGCGACAGGAAGGAGTTCAAAGTGCTGGTGGAGGAGGGTACAGTGGCTGCCAGGGCAACTCTGCAGACAGCATCGGATGCAGCAGGCACGGCCGCAAGGTCCGTGACCTCAGCGGTGTCCATGAGAAGGATGTTGTGGCTCCTGCTCTCTGGGCTGTCCAGCGAGGCACAGACCTCCCTGCAGGACCTCCCGTTTGACGGCAAAACTCTGTTTGCGGAACAAACGGATACAAAGCTGCATGGCCTGAAAGACTCCCACATGACTCTCCAGACTCTGGGTCTCTATGTTCCAGCTCCGGCTAAACCTAAGTTCAAGCCGCAGCAGACTCCCGCTCAGGCCACCCACCCAAAATATGAGACTGCTTATAAGAAGTCGCGGGACTATGAGGCGCCCACAGAGGCAGTCTCGCCCTGCTCCCCAGCCTGGGTCCTCCAAGGTCAAACAGGTGGGGAAAAGGCGGTTTTGATGGGATGCCTGGGGGTGCCCTGCCATTTCTCATCAGGAATCCACCCCCAATAAAGCTTTCCTTCTCCAATCGGTTGTGTGCTATCCTCCCCGGAGTGGTCGCGGCTGACATTGGACCGATGGGTCCTCAACACCATCTCCTGGGGCTACACCCTCCAGTTTACTTCCTCCCTGCCCAACCACCGCCCACCCCCGTCCCTCCTGGGGGACCCCTCGCACGAGGCCCTGCTCGAGCAGGAGGTGGGGTGGCTCCTGGGCCTACGAGCGGTGGAAGCAGTACCCAGGGAGTTCAAAGGCAAGGGGTACTACTCCCGCTATATCCTGAAGGCCAAAGGGGGGCTCAGGCCCATCTTGGACCTGCGAAGCCTAAACCAGTACATGGTGAAGCTCACGTTCTGTATGGTCTCCTTGGCTTCCATCATTCCCTCCCTGGATCCCGGGGACTGGTACGCCGCCCTTGATCCGCAGAACGCGTACTTCCACATTCATATATTCAAGGGGCACAGACGCTTCCTCCATTTCACTAGGGGGAAGGAACACTACCAATTTACGGTCCTCCCATTTGGCCTGTCCACCTTAGATGCCGGGGGGGTCCAAATCTTCCCCTATCTGGATGACTGGTTGGTCAAGGGCAACTCCTGGTCGCAGGTTTGGGATCACATGGCGCTCCTTCTGTCCAAGTGGGCCTGTTGGTAAACAACACCAAGTCCACGTTAGTCACGGTTCAACGCATAGAGTTCATCGGGGCAGTCCTGGACACCTTGTCGTCCAGAGCCTCCCTCCAACTGGACAGGTTCAAGACCCTGAAGGGACTCAACACGGTCACAAGGTTTCCGGTGACAACAGCCAGAGCGTGCCTCCAGCTCTTGGGTCATATGTCGGCGTGCACATATGTGGTTGGTCACGCCAGACTCAGGATGAGGCCCCTCCAGCTCTGGTTGGCCTTGGAGTTCTCCCAGGCCAGGGACAGGATGGACAAATTCCTTACAGTACCCGAACCAGTGCTCACCTCCCTACGGTGGTGGTTCTCGGGAAACATGATCCAAGGGGTCCCGTTCAGGGGCAAGGCCCCGTCATGGGAGCTGGTGTCTGACGCATCGGACCTGGGATGGGGGGCTCATGTGTGGAACGTTCAGACCCAAGGTCTGTGGTCGGCTCGGGATTTGACCCTCCACATAAACGTCAAGGAACTCAGGGCGGTACGGCTGATGTGCATGGCCGTCTGCTCGCACATGGAGGGCCGGGTGGTCAGGGTCCTCACTTACAACACGGCCTCGATGTTCTACATCAACAGGCAAGGCAGGGCCCGATCCTCTGCCCTCTGCCGTGAAGCCCTCAGGCTGTGGGACTTCTGTAGAGCCCACAACATTTTCCTACAGGCCTTCCATCTGCCGGGCACCTGGAACACGCTGGTGGATCGCTTGAGCAGGGCCTTGTTCTCTCAGCACGAGTGGTCTCTCCACTCAGAGATGGTGCACAGACTTTTTCAAGTGTGGGAAACTCCCTAGGTGGACCTGTTCACGACTCGGCAGAACCATCGCTGTCCCCAGTTTTGCTCCGGGGGGGGGGGAGGGGGCTGGGACAGGGTGCTATCTCTGATGGCTTCCTTCTGTCCTGTTCAGGCCAGTTTCTCTCGTTCCTGCTGATCAGCAAGGTCCTGGAAAAGATAAAGACAGACAGGGCCCGGGTCCTTCTGATTGCCCCGGCGTGGTCCAGACAGCATTGGTACAGGACCCTCATGGGCCTGGCGGTCGCCCTGCCGTGGCCGTTGCCGTCCCACCCAGATCTGCTCTCCCAGTACCAGGGCCACCTCCTCCACCCCAACCTAGCAGCACTCCACTTCACGGCATGGCTGCTCAATGTTTAGGTAGGGAGGAGAGGACGTGTTCAGAAGGGGTTCAGCGCGTCCTCCTAGAAAGCAGGCGGCCCTCCATGCGCCGAGCCTACTTGGCAAAGTGGTCTTGGTTTTCTAGATGGACGGACGAGCGGTGCGTTTCCCCGGTGGCCGCCCCGATCCACCTTATCCTGGACTACCTCCTTCACCTTAGAGCCCAGGGCCTGGCGCCCTCGTCAGTCAAGGTGCATCTGGCAGCCATATCGGCCTTCCATCCACCAGTACAGGGCCACACAGTATTCTCCCATGCTATGGCTGGCCAATTCCTTAAGGGGTTGGATCATCTCTTCTGAATGTTAGGCCCCCAGTCCCACAGTGGGACCTAAACGTGGTGTTGGCCCATCTCACGGGGCCCCCATTTGAGTCACTAGCCACGTGCTCCTGGTCACACCTCTCGTGGAAGGTGGCCTTCCTGGTTGTGGTCACGTCGGCTAGGCGGGTCTCGGAGCTCAGGGCCATGACCTCCAAGCCCCCGTACACGGTGTTTCGTAAGGATAAGGTCCAGCTCCACCCACACCCCTCTTTCCTCCCAAAGGTAGTCTCCGCCTATCACATGCATCAGGACACTTTTCTGCCGATCCTCTGCCCCAAGTCCCATGCGTCCAGTGGGGAGCGCCACCTCCACACGCTGGATGTGGGACAGGCTCTGGCTTTCTATCTGGAGTGGACTATGCCATTTAGAAAGTCCTTGCAACTCTTTCGTTGCCTCAGCCGAGCGCATGAAAGGTCGGCCGATCTCCACTCAGCAGCTATCCACCTGGATCACCTCGTGCATCCATACCTGTTATGACCTGGCGGGAATCCCTCTGCCACAAATTGTGAAGGCACGCTTGACTCGGGCGCAGGCCTCGGCAGCTGCCTTTTTGGCCCACATCCCCATTCAGGACATTTGTAGGGCTGCCACGTGGTCTTCAGTTCACACGTTCACCTTGCACTATGCGATTGTCTCCCAAACCAGGGATGACGCCAGGTTCGGCAGAGCTCTGCTCCATCCCGAGAATTTGTGAACTTCTACTCACCTCCAACAGATATAGCTTGGAATCACCTACTGTGGAATATACATGAGCAATCACTCGAAGAAGAAAAGACGGTTACCTTTTCCGTACCTGGTGTTCTTTGAGATGTGTTGCTCATGTCTATTCCACATCCCGCCCTCCTTCCCCTCTGTCGGAGTTGTCTGGCAAGAAGGAACTGAGGGTGGGGGGAGTGTGCAGCACCCCTTATACCGCTCCATGGAGGTGCCACTCCAGGGGTCGCTGGGGTACTCCCCTACGGGTACTGCTAGGGGAAAAACTTCCAGCACCGGTGCAGGTGGCAAGCACACACACATATTGTGGAATAGACATGAGCAACACATCTCGAAGAACACCAGTTACGGAAAAGGTAACAGTCTTTTCTAGCTCAGGTGGTAGTCCCCAGGACTACTATTGAATTTGGTATTCTCCTCTATTATCTGCTTCCTTGACCAATAATTCTTGATATTAACATGACACAAGTTTCAGTTTTGTTAATCTACTAAACTAATATTGAATATTTCAGGACACGTGACTGGGGTTATTAAACTTTGACTATATTCCTTTCTGAGGGCTCAATCCTCCCATTGAAGGCAGTGCAAAACTCCCACATGCTTCAGAGTGGAGTACGTTTGGGCCTTTGGTATACGCCCAATACTGGTCAGAGTGAACAGATTTATAAATTGCAAAACACAAACTAAATATTATGAAATAGCAGAGTAGTGATTCTAATTACTGTTGCAGTCTGAGTGCATTAATGTCACTTTCTGTTAAGTGCTCTGGTACTTTAAATTTATTGCTGGTCTTTTGCTGTTCTGTTTTAGCTGCCTTACTGCAAGCTTATTCTACAGTTGCACTGAGCAAGTGGTTCTCAAACTATGGTCCGTGGATTGGTGGTCTACGGAACACTTGCTGATGGTCCACAAACAGCAAGCTGGTCTCATGGTACTGGCTTCTCCTCCCTCTTTTCAACTGCCAAATCAAATTTAAAAAGCAGTTTAAAATGCTGACGGGGAAAATAATATTAGGGAAGCAATTTCTGTAGTTGCCACATGGTTATTATGTGATCATGAGTATGGGGGGAGAGGTGGTCCACATAATCCTATTGGGAGGAGAGGTAGTCCATGAGGCAATATGTCTGTTAAGTTGTGGTCCACTCTGTGGAAAATGTTTGAGAACCTTGCACTGAGCATTTGAGTTGCTTATGTTGAGACTGTGTTGCTGCTCCTTAATCATGCATGTTGCACCTCCATTTCTGTGCAGATTGCAGCCCCCCTCCTGAAGAGTCCAGCCCAGGTATGTGCGTTTTCCATTCATGGCTTCTGCAAATTGCAATTTTTGTTTGTATTTAACAGTGGAACAAGTGTTTTGCTAATGTGATATCTAATACTGGATTGGAAGGATGTGCAAGGAAAAATGTTATTTTTTCCCAGTCAGTCCCGTTTTACCAAATAAAAACCTGGTAGGAGGAAGACATGGAAGAAGAAATAGCTACAAGTATTGCTTAACTTCTATAGACACATACTGTCTCATCGTGAAATCTGATAGGTTATTATTTCCTAAAGAGAAGTGGAACAGGCTCACTGTAGAGTCTGGTAGCTTTATATGTTGATAAACTGGGGGGAGGGATAGCTCAATGGGGGGGGGAGGGATAGCTCAGTGGTTTGAGCATTGGCCTGCTAAACCCAGGGTTGTGAGTTCAATCCTTGAGGGGGCCACTTGGGAATCTGGGGCAAAATCAGTACTTGGTCCTGCTAGTGAAGGCAGGGGGCTGGACTCAATGACCTTTCAAGGTCCCTTCCAGTTCTAGGAGATGGGATATCTCCATTATTATTATTATTATTATTATAGATGAGAAATGTTTAGTGACATTACCTTTAATTTCTCTAGTTGACAAGTTCTAGTAAATTGATTTGAGAAGTGCTAACGTAGGACCTGTTCCAAAGGCCATGGAAATCAATTGTAATCTGATTATTCATTTCAATGGACCTTAGATAATGCCGTTTATTGGGTGCTAACTTTAGTATTCTCAATGGGCATTAGGAAATGGAGCAATCTGATTGGATGACAGAGGGTAAGTAATTGCTTTGTGGGTGTGCAACAGCCACCGGAGGCCATCGGAAACCTAGCTTTCGGAACACAAATTTGAAATAGTTTGATTTCATTGTCTACCTCTCCTCCTCACAACACCACAGAGTTTATTCACAGTCTCTAAATTATTCTGCTTAAATATGGCCCCTGTCTCATATTAAACTGCTGTGATTTCTGTCTCCTATTGGAGATCAGTTTGAGAGTGGGGCAGAGATTTAATTTCTGAACTGACACAGCAGTCACATCCTCTGGGCCAAATGAAATCTTCAAGAAATTAAGACCATGTCCTTTAAACTGACCCCCAAGCTGATCTAACTTTCATCTCTTTGCACCATAGCTAGAGTATGTAAAAATACTCCTCTGTTATACAGTGTGTATGTGTATCCTTATTCCCTGTTGTTGTCAAGATACAGTGATTTTAATCTTCAAAGTGCAATACAAACAGTAGTAGTAGTGGTAGTATTACTATCTTGTAACACCCCCGTGAGGTAGGTAGATGAGAAGAATCCACTTTTTACAGAGGAATAAATTGAAGTAAATCAGTTCGGGCCATCATGTTGAAAACGGGGTACCTAAACATATGTAACTAAGCCCTTGTCTACACTACAGAGTTAGGCCAATGCAAGGCATCTTACATCGACCTAACTGTGCAAGCATCTACATTAAAATTTCGCTCCAACTAATGTAACTCACCCGTTGCACTGACTTAATAACTCCACCTCCACAAGAGGCATAGAGTCAACATCGATGTAGTTCGGGCGACACAGTGTCAGTGTAGATACTGCACAGCTTACATCAAATGTTGCTGGATTTCAGAAGCTATCCCACAGTGTCCCACACTAACAGTTCAATTGGTGCAAGCGCTCCTGGTGAGGACACGCACCGCCAACACAAGGAGCAAAGTGTAGACGTGCACAAACGATGTAATTATTGCAGTGGCTGGATGCCAACATAAATTAGATCAACTTAATTTTGTAGTGTAGACATATCCAATTCAGAAAAGCACTTAAGCATGTACCTAACTCTCATTGAAGTCAGTGGGACTTGAAGGCATGCTTAAATATATTATTGAATACGGATGGACTTGAGCCCTGCTTTGCTGAATCAGGGGCTAAACACTTAGAGTATGTCCAGACTACCAGCTGGATCGGCGGGTAGCGATCGATCTATCGGGGATCGATATATCGCGTCTCATCTAGACGCGATATATCGCTGCGCTCCCGTCGACTCCGGAACTCCACCAGGGCGCACGGCGGTAGCTGAGTCGACGGGGGAGCTGCTGCCATCGATCCTGAGCCATGAGGACGGGAGGTAAGTTGAAATAAGATACATCGACTTCAGCTACGCTATTCCTGTAGCTGAAGTTGTGTATCTTACATCGACACCCCCCCCCCCGCCGCCCTAGTGTAGACCAGCCCTTAGGTCAGCACCTGAATGAATAATCTGGTTTTCAGAGCTTCTGAGTACCTGCAGCTCTCGCCAGAGTTAAATTACAGCTTCAGGTGCCCAGTACTTTGATATATGACCCTACCTTTATTGCTGTATTCTTTTTACTGCTGTGGAAAAGGAAGATATAAACTTTAAAAACAAAACACACTCTCGCAACTTTTCCCCAGTACATCTCTGTGGGTGCAGATTAACTTAAATAGACTTTCCAGGGGACAAAAGCCATAGCGCTTGCATGCAGTAGTCCTGAGAGGAGCTACTATATGTCTTAATAGGTCATTTCAGTATCTAATTTCTGTGCTCCATTTTCCATCATCCCAGCCTCTCAGCTATAGGAGCTCTTTCTCTTCCTCCCTTATGCAGTGTTTTTCTGCATTCTTTTTATCTCATTATTTCCATAGGTTCTTCCCTATGGAAAGCAAAATGTTCCTGGAGGTCTCTCCCATTCAGCCCTTCCTTCTGTCTTCCTAATAGCAATAAGAAAAATAAAGAAGACATATGGAGGCAAATCCTGACATCCTTTACCAAGCAAGACTGCCATTGACTTCCATGGGTACTGTCTCTTAGTAAGGACTCTGCCATTTGGCCTTCGGTCTGAAGCAACTTTTTAACATAAAATTAGAAACTTTGATAAAAGGGGGGTATTTATAAACAAAATAAACAAATGGCAACTTTGAACTTTTTTGACCAGATCTTCAGCTGCTGTAAATCAGCGTAATTGTCCCTCTCACTTCCCTCCACACCTTCATTTACTTTGAAAGTAATATTGACTTCAGTGGAGCTATGATGATTTACCCTAGCTATGGGTTTGCCCGTCACCAGATCGGGCACCTCGCGAGCGCCCCGTTGTGGCCTGGGATCATGCTCACGGGCCTTCTTAGACTCCGCACATCCTTTTTGTCCATTCACAAACCCCTTCTTGGGGTCTGGGTTTATTCAGATAAAATAAACTAAAACATAAAACTCAGAGCCCCAAAACAAAATCCATCCATGTTACCCTCTTGTCAGGTCATTCCCAGGCCTCTCCTGCTTGTAGTCTCAGTCTCACATCCCAGGACTCCCTGCTGGAGTCTGCTCACTCCTCCTCCTCTGGGATCTCCCTGAGCATCTGCACTTCACTGCAGCCTCAAGCTGCTCTTTCTAGGGAAATCACCTTATCCATACCCAGGTGTGGCCCCCTAATAATCAGAATTGGTTGGCCCCAACCCTCCAGCCCTTCAGGGGCAAGCCATCCTGTTAATTGTCCCAGAGAGTATGTATTGCCATTAAAGTGTTCTGGTGATTTCATAAAATGTAAGAGCAGAGCTCAAGTGGATTTGTTGTCACAACAGAATTAAAGTACCTGACAGTGTTTCAAAAACTTTTATTTGTTTTATAGAATATATAGTTCCAACAATAAAATCCTGTTAAGAATATTGTTAAAGAAAACACAAACAAAAACCCGATTGAGGAAAGTGTATATATGAGAACTATAGACAATTTATTTTAAAACTGCCAGTGGATGTCCAATCCTGATGTGAATCTATCAGTTACTATTCTTTTCCTCTTTGTTTATAGTCAGTTGCTGCTGCTCCTGTAAGATTGCTTTAATTTACATGCGCGACATCTCTCCTCTCAGATTAGAGGGAAAAGCAATGTCACACTGTTAAATGACGAGATTTGAATTTCATATTGATGTTCCAAATCATAAATAAAATATACCAATAGAGGAAAGGTTAGCGCACTCCCACAGAGCCACAAGAGCTTACGTTACATAACAGCTGAACCTTGGAACATAATCCAAGAATTGCATTATCTTTCTGAATTCTGTTTTTATAATGCTACTGATTTACAGTTTGACTAAAAAAAACATGGATACCTGTTTTAATGGATTTGTTGACAAAGACATATAATAATTTTGAATTTTAACTCCCCATGGATTATTTAGAAAGTTAAATATTGCCATGTGTTGGAATGGCTACATTCTAGAAGATATTTTCCATTCTTTTTATCCTTTTATACAAAGCTCTTTAAAGCAAATAATGAGAAATAATTTCTTTAAAATAATCTGTATTTTGCTTTCTGAGGGTTCATAGTTCCAGATTAGGGCATTTGATTATTTTAGAAAAACTGTATAATAGAGAATAAACGACAAGCTGTAATTCTTTCAGTTAGCTCTTCTGAGCTACTAAAGTAAGGTACTGTAATTATATGCAGTGGAACAGAGCCAAATAACTTTCCTTCATTTAGTTTATTAGATTATCTATCTGTCTACTGCATAGGACAGAGGTTTTAAAAGCACAGTAATGCTGGACTTGTCATTTATGATGTTTCTGTTAGCAAGTTTCCATAACTTCCCTCTTTGGATGGTTATCAGGGAAAATTGTATTGTTGTTGGCTCTTAACCATAGACTTCAATTGAAGTCCTGAACAGCTTCCTGTCAGAGGCCTGAAGTGATCCTGTTTTTGCATGATTATGATCTGTACATCACCTTGTATGGTGCGGCCAGCTAGTCTGGTGGTGGTATGACTTCCATTTTTGGACTGTGCTGTATGTTGAAAATAAAACTGATTTAAATAGCAGTTTTCCCTTTTTAAATTCCTATTTTAAAAAAGACCAAAAGCAGAACACCTTTCTACCCTGTCTTGTACTATGGAAAAAGTTTCGACACAGTGTCCGATTAACTTTTTTCACAGAATGATGAAAGTGGGCTTAAAAAACTGGAGGATGATTAAGATGGGGTGGGGGGGTGGGAAGGAAGTAGAATAATGAAAAACTGAACTACTGGGGCTTTTTATGATACATGAGTATTAGAGAGGTGGTGCAATGGTTAGGGTACTAGCATGGGAATCTGGAAACTTAGGTTCAGTTCCCTGCTCTGTCACTGGCTTCATGGGTGACCTTAGGGAAATCACTTAGTCTTGCTGTAAAATGGGGATAATAGGATTTCCCTACATCACAGGGGTGTTATGAGGATAAATACATTGACGATTGTGAGGTGCTCAGATGCTGTGGTGCTGGGGGCCATGTAAGTACCACACAAGGATAAAATAGATTTAGGAGAAGCCTTTTTGACACCAAGGGGCAGAAGAAATTTAGTAGCAATTAGCTATACTGTGTATCTGTTACAGAATACAATTCGGCTTTCTTTCCTCCTATCTTCCTCCCCTTGAATAGTGCTTTATAAATCAGTTAGTCCGCTGCCTGCTCTCTGTAGGCAAATATGGCAGCTATTGTATACTCAAGAATATCTACCACCCCAGCCTTACCCAGGAGAGCCTTCTTTATGGTTCTGTTGTAATAACAATTCTTTTAAGCACATTACAGTATGGTGCTGAATAGCCCTGGATATAAATGGGCCAGCCAGGAAAAATAAGCTGCTGTTAGACTATGCTAAATAGGGTTCAACTTTAAATTGAGCCAGAAGTTTCTTAGGACAATGACTTTAACACATTTTTCTTTTTCAAAATAAAAGTATTTAAAATGTCTTTTTAATTTTTTTTAACCAGGTGAATGGAGTGAGGCTCTTTACCCCTTGCTGACAACGCTCACGGACTGTGTAGCCATGATGAGTGACAAAGCAAAGAAAGCTATGGTCTTTTTGTTAATGCAAGATAGCGCTCCTACAATAGCTCTGTGCCTGAGCCTTCAATATCGCAGGGATGTTGTCTTCTGCCAAACTGTAAGCAAGAAAGTTGCCTAATATGATTACAGTTAGACTTGTGGTGGGTTTTTTAAGAGTCTGAGAGATTAATGTGGTTAGAACTGATTATACTTACCGTCTTAATAGCAGTGTAGAAATCAAATGCAGCCTCCCCTCTTGTGCACCGTCCTGTTCGGATATAGCCATAGGAAAAATAGTACTGCATATAGGTATCTACCAATAAAATGAATTGCCTGCCATCTCTGTCCTGTATATTCATTTAAAAATTATGCTAATTTAGTAGAGTTGTGGATTAATCACAGTTAATTCATGCGATTAATTAAAAAAAATAATCGTGATTAAAAAAAAAATTCGTGATTAATTGCAGTTTTAAACGCACTGTTAAACAATAGAATACCAATTTAAATTTATTAAATATTTTGATGTTTTTCTACATTTTCATATATATTGTATTCTGTATTGTCATTGAAATCAAAGTGTATATTATTTTTATTACAAATATTTGCACTGTAAAATGATAAACAAAAGAAATAGTATTTTTCAATTCACCTCATACAAGTACTGTAGTTCAATTTCTTTGTCGTGAAAATGCAATTTACAAATGTAGATTTTTTTCTTACATAACTGCACTCAAAAACAAAACAATGTAAAACTTCAGTGCCTACAAGTCCACTCAGTCCTACTTCTTTGTCAGCCAATTGCTAAGACAAACAAGTTTGTTTACATTTAAAGGCAATAATGCTACCCTCTTCTTATTTACAATGTCACCAGAAAGTGAGAACAGGCATTTGCATGGCACTTTTGTAGCTGGCATTGCAAGGTATTTACATGCCCGATATGCTAAATATTCGTATGCCCCTTCGTGCTTTGGCCACCATTCCAGAGGACATGCTTCCATGCTGATGACGCTCATTAAAAAAAAAGTGTGTTAATTACATTTATGACTGAATTTCTTGGGGGGGAGAATTGTATGTCCCCTGCTCTGTTTTACCCGCATTCTGCCAAATATTTCATGTTATAGTAGTCTTGGATGATGACCCAGCACATGTTTTTCATTTTAAGAACACTTCCACTGCAGATTTGACAAAACACAAAGAAGGTACCAATGTGAGATTTCTAAAGATAGCTACAGCATTTGACACAGGGTTTAAGACTCTGAAGTGCCTTTCAAAATCTGAGAGGGACGAGATATGGAGCATGCTTTCAGAAGTCTTAAAAGAGCAACACTCCGATGTGGAAACTACAGAACCCGAACCACCAAAAAAGAACATCAACCTTCTGCTGGTGGCGTCTGACTCAGATAATGAAAATGAATATGCGTTGGTCCACACTGCTTTGGATGGTTATCGAGCATAACCTGTGATCAGCATGGACACGTGTCCCCTGGAATGGTGGTTGAAGCATGAAGGGACATATGAATCTTTAGCGCATCTGGCACGTAAATATCTTGTGACGCTGGCTACAACAGTGCCATGAGAACACCTGTTCTCACTTTCCAGTAACAATTATAACAAGAAGCGGGCAATATTATCTCCTCCAAATGTAAATAAACTTGTTTGTCTAAGCAATTGGCTGAACAAGATGTAGGACTGAGTGGACTTGCAGACTCTAAAAATTTTACATTGTTTTATTTTTGAATGCAGTTATTTTTTGTACTTAATTCTACATTTGTAAGTTCAACTTTAATGATAAAGTGATTGCACTACAGTACTTGTATTAGGTGAATTGAAAAATATTATTTCTTTTGTTTCTTTACAGTGCAAATAGTTTTAATAAAAAATAAATATAAAGTGAGCACTGTATACTTTGTCTTCTGTTTTGTAATTGAAATCAATATATTTGAAAATGTAGAAAACATCCAAAAATATTTAAATAAATGGTATTCTATTATTATTTAACAGTGCGATTAATCCTGATTAATTTTTTTAATTGCTTGACAGCCCTATAATTAAGGCAATAACACTGCTGTGTAAAAAGCAAACAAACAGAAGCGGCGGAGGGAGAAGAAAATATGATCAGCAAAACATTTCTCCCTGACCTGCAATAGATTATTGCCTGCATCAGGTGCAAAACTGACAAATATTATTTTTAATATGTTACTTAAAGCAGGGCTCCAAAATGTATCAGATATCAGTGGAAGGATTTGAGGAGGAGGGAACTAACAACGTCTAAGGCTATGTCTATGCCATAGTCGAAGGTGTAATTTGAAGTTTGCGTAGGCATACATGCACTACCTAGCTAGCACAGCTAAAAATAGCAGTGAAGTCATGGCTGCATGGGCTATTACAAGCCCTTCTGGGTCCCCTGGGCCATGCACTCGCGTTGTATGCACTGCAGCCTGTGCTGCCACGTCTTCACTACTATTTTTAGTGAGATACCCACTATAGCTTAATCTAGTTATGTGTAGCTGAGCTGCAGTCACACCTCTGACTGCAGTGTAGACATGGCTTTAGGGTAATTCCCTGGAGAGACGTCCAGCTCCCAACCCCAGCTGCTTGGAAAGGTGAGGGTGCTTGGATTTCTATTCAAGTGCTGGCCCTGCTTGGGGGCTCAGACTTTCATGTCTGCCTCTGACTAGAAGATGTCTGATAAATTTGAATGGCTTCCCACATGTCTGTCTGCTGAAAGACAGAAGGAGCTTTCACACTCTCTTCTCACACCTGAGAGAGCCCGTCTACGCTACTGCTTAAGTTGATCTAACTTGTATCACTCAGGGGTTGAAAAAGTCACCCCCCGATCAACGCAAATTAGATTGACCTAAATGCTGTCTACACCAGTGCTATGTTGGCGGGAGAGCATCTCCCACTGACCTCGCTTCTGTGTCTCGCTAAGGTGGAGTAATTATACCGATGGGAGAGCGCTCTCCCATTGACGTAGTGTGTCTTCACCAGACGTGGTACAGCGGTGCAGATGTGCCAATGTAGCATTGTCGGGTAGACTTGCCCATAGTCTCCTGACTACTCTGTGCCTTCTGCCCTCCTCCTTAGGCTTCCATTTTCCAGGATCTCCTCCCTCTGTGAATAGCTCCAGAGCCCATCTCTGCTGTTTCTCCTAGCTTTTCCAAACAACAGCAGAATGACACCGACAAGATTATTGTTAGTTTTACTACTGCCCTTGGGGTTTTGAATAGTAGAAATGAAAACTTGATGGGAGTCAGTTTTCACTCAGCTGCAGCTTGGCATAGCTCTTAGCAGGAGCTGCAGCACAGGTACTGGAGCAATCTCCCTGCTGACTCAGGTAGATATTTCCTCTAGGGTTCAGTTTCGGAAGTCTGAGTATTGGTTCGCATTTGCTACAATTGGGTGCCATAATATTTTAAATTAAAGCTTAAATTTTGAGTAATTGATACTTACTTTCCTCCTATTCACCAGGGAAAGCTGACAACTTGCCATTGGTGAGTAGGCAAGTAGATTATTCTATGCCCTGTCATAGTCACACAGTCTTCGCTTAAACACATCAGTGCTCCTTGACATCAGCTAAATTGGAGGTTCATTCTGCTAACTCACTACACGCCATAGAACAAAACATACTCAAATTCTCCTTACAGATATTCCTTATGATTTTAAATCTTTTTGCTCTAGTTATACTTTGTCTAAGAACCTCAAATCATCAAGTTTAATTTTACAGTAACCGTTACCTAGTTTAAATAGTTCAAACAGCCCTTAGCCATCTTCTTTCAGGTGAAATGATCCCCAAAGGATTTCCACATGGGGATCAATTCAGAGACTATTTTATACAAAAAGCAATTAATAATAGGGGCAATTTCTGTAAACCACTTGCTGCTCTTAACAAGATCTGCATTTTGAATACAAAAAATGTCCCCCTCATAAATCAAACATATTTCCTTCGGCTTAATTCTGCAGTGAAATCATAATCCTGTGTTAGTGGCATCGGTCAGTTGCATTGGAAATTACTGTGTGGTTACAAACACGGAATTAAGATCCACCACAGTATTGGGACCTGATCCTGAGAAGTGCTAAGCACCAGCTGTTTCCACTGAAGTCAGCAGGTGTTCTGTGGTTCACAGCACTACAGGGAAATGTTTGCCTAAAAAAACAGGCATTGTAGCCTTTAAACTTTTTTTAAAATGTCAGTGGAATAATTTCTGTTATTAATATTAAATCTGAGTTTCAGAGTTAAAACTAGTTGTGTCTTTTACACCTGTATTTGAAATTGTTTTCCAAGGAAATCTTGGAGATTAATTAATAAAACTTAGATTGTAATACAACTGGTCATGTGAACAAAACTAATAGACCTGAAGGCAACAGGAATCCCTGTAAATCAAATAAAATATTTCCCATTTTTTATTAATATTTCTCTTTAACTGTGAGGAAGGAGTGTCACTTCTAAAGAAAAAGAATATCGGTTTGACAGCTGTTACAGCATCTCTTAGATACTACAATGCTTTCATTTTGGATTAGAGACCCACGTTTTCTAGTTATTTTACTTTTGTATTTCTTCTCTTCTGTAGCTGACAGCTCTTATTTGCGGTTTCATTATCAAACTGAGGAACTGCCTGAATGATGATGGATTCCTAAGGCAGCTCTACACCATTGGTCTGCTGGCGCAGTTTGAAAGCCTTTTGAGCACATATGGTAAAGTCACTCTACATGGGACATTATTTATGAATTGACAAGATCAGCTTAATATAGGCCACAGTTGCAAAATGAGAGTGCAGGATTTGGAATAATTTGCAGTTCAGCAACAAAAAAGAATTTTGAACTGAACTATAAAACAAAATTATAGTTTAAATATGTATTCAGCTCTTGAAATAGAAGCTTTTGTATTTCTTTCATTTAAATTATTTATATTTCATAAAATAAGACTGTGGTTACTTGGTCATACTTGTTCTTTTCTGAAGAGAAATGGAATTAAACTCCAACCAAGTTAAGAGGAACTACTTGCAAAATATACAATTTGCACTTTCTTGAACCTCCTTAAATACATAATAGAAAGAGAGACTGAAGAGGTATTAGGAGTATGACACTATGAATAAATCCAGATCTACTCATACTACTGTGCAGTATGGAATTAATGCTTTTTGAACTGATGACAAATTGACAGAATATCATGCTTATGGATATGACCAGCCTCTGAAGCATTTACTAACCTTATTTATCAATGGAAAAAGAACATAAAGTATACTTTAAGATTGTGGCCATGGATGTGTTTTCCATCTTTACCAAGATTCATAAAGCCAGTTAAGACTCCAGTCCTGCAATCAAATCAACGTTTACTTATCTTTGTGTTTGTGGGAGGCTCATTAATGTCAAAGGGTTTTAGCATGGAGGCAAGGGGCTACCCATGTAGATCCAGTTGAAGGATAAGAGTCTCCTACTTCCTTCATAATGCTGGTGAACCCCAATCATTTCAAGTATGTATTTGAGACCGGATAAGAGAAAATTGATTATTCATGGAAAGTAATTACTTCAATCCACTTTTCCGCTTCTTGATTTAGGTGAAGAGCTGGCAATGCTGGAGGACATGAATTTGGGAATAATGGATTTGAGAAATGTAACCTTTAAAGTAACTCAGGCCACATCAAATGCATCTGCTGACATGCTGCCAGTCATTACAGGAAATCGGTAATAATATTAATAAAAAAAAAAAACCTAAACAGAGGAGAAGGGGGGCAGTGGGACTAGAAGAAGGGAAGATAAAAATATACTTGAACCTCAAGTGCAAAACAGCCAATATCTGGATATATTTTACAATCCCAACATTTAAATAGAATGATTTTGAAGCTGATCTTGATTAATTTTTATTTTACAAACAGCTAAACTGAAAAGTGCATAACAAGATGACGCCAGAAAGACGACAAACTTGTTATCATGTGTAAATATTAAGTTGTCCTGGCTTTTCATAATCACAAGGGTTTCAAGCATTTTTGAAGTCTCATCCTTAAAAAAATAAAAAGTCTATTTGAATTAACAAAAGGCTGTTTTCCAATATACACTAGGATTTGTTACAGTTTTATTCTGGTGAGAATAGCAAAGCTTTCACACTGCCAGAACAACCCATTGAATCGGACACTTCAACCTGCCAGCTAGTCAGTTAGGCCACAGTCCTGCTCCTGGCACAATACCAGCAGATCCCTGCACCCATGCGGAGTCTCATTGAAATCAGCAGGACTTTACACGAATGCAGGGATCTGCCCATAGGGAGCTGGGATCAGGATCGGGGCTTTAGCTAGGGAAGGGCAGGACCCTCGCTGAACTAAATGAGTTTCTTTACAATTTAGTTGAGATTTTAACTGATGTGCTTTTAGTCCAATAAGAGAAGGAAAATACAGGATTTTAAACCAATACAAGGGCAAAACAAGATATTGGGGACATTAAATGTAGACATGAGCATGTCTTTTCACCTTCAGTTAGACTACAGAAAATTAAGCACCATTTCTAAAACCAAATTGTAATTTTTGTGGTGTTAGCTTTATGTTGAGGGGAAATTGCTGTTTGTGGTGTTCTGCTTCTGTCCACTAAAAACTGCAAATTTGGCCTAAACAATACTCTTTTCCCCTCCATCCAATGTAAGACAGACTGACTTTTTTAATGTAATATTTTCATAGGCTCCTTAGCACAGTGGTTGAAAGCTTTTTAAAGTATCATTGTGGTCAGAAAAATAACTGTAAAAATTCTGTATTTGTTCTCCCATTGACCTCTGTATCAAATTGCCCATTTTACAAGTACCCCACCCTCCAACCCATAAATGCCAGTCCTGCAAATTCAATCTGGTGCTTGTAAGTCAAGTGGGTTCTTCTTGCTTCTGTCATCATCAGTAATAAACATTTTGAAATCAAAGTTACCAGACTGTTGTTGATGTGTGAGGCACACTAAAATCCAGCTTGTTCTCCCAGAGCTGTGTGCACTCGGCAGTACTAAATCAAATGAAAACTGATTTTTGACAGCAAGGTAAACAGATAAAACACAAAAGGTAAACACATCCAGACGTAAGCTGAGTGCTGCAGTTTTTAAATTGCTTTCTTTTCTGACCAGTACGAAGCTTAAAAGCATTAGCATGTCTCTGATACCCTATTAATAATTTGCTGTATGTTCAGCTATTATTCTTTGCAAAAAGAAATGTCACATTTTTAAAAATACAGATCAGTAAGCAAATGTCTTAGTTGTAATATTTTCCGTTTGTTTGTTTGAAGTGATGGATTTAATGTGAGGATTCCTTTGCCAAGCGCCTTGTTTGATTCGTTGCCCCGGGAGATTCAGAGCGGCATGCTACTGAGAGTTCAGCCTGTTCTTTTCAACGTGGGAATCAATGAGCAGCAAACCCTAGCAGAGAGGTACATATCCAATCACAAAAATTCAAGCTTAAACGATGTGAGATAACCTTTTATCCTGCTGGAAATACATTTCTGCGATGATGGAATACCTTGCTTTCTTGTTATAAAAGAAAATAAATGCTGGATAAATAAAGGCACATATCTTTGGATCAGTGACTACAGCCTCCTCCTTAGTCCTGCTCATTGCTGTTTTGTACCCCTTTTACCTGTCTCTGGCAAGACAACAGGGCAAAAGTTTTCAGCAAAAGTTTCAGATGGTATTTTCCCAAACCAAATTAACTTGAAATTTCCAAATAAATGGGCTTTTAATATTGAAAGATAGAGAAACCAAGATTTTAAGTATAATTGCCATAGCCTGAGTGTGTGTGTATGCACCTACATATAATTTTATTCCTGGAATAAATCTCTTTAGCTTTTTATACTGCACTCCTCACTATCTGAGTAGAGGATTGAACTTTCAGGAATGTTACAGGTTGAATCTTTAAGTCACCATCTCACGCTTAAATGTCAGGGGGGAAAAAAGGGAATAAAGGTATCTCTGGGCTAATGTTGTGCCCTTTTCTCATCTTTAAAGGTTTGGAGACACCTCGTTACAAGAAATAATTAACATGGAGAGTTTAGTTCGGTTGAATTCCTATTTTGAGCAGTTCAAGGAAGTTTTGCCTGATGATTGTAAGTACTCAGTAACTTATAGCAGATAAATCTAGTATTTTTCATTTAAATAGCTGTCTAGTTTGTATCAAATTAATTGTTTAAATGTTGAAACTACTCCAGTATCAATGGCACCAGAGCAGCAATGAAACTCTGTGTTGCAATTTCAGAGTTAAATAGCATTATATAAAATTATTTGCGGCTCACTCTGATTGAACTTTTATCCTTCTATGAGTGATATATTTACTTATAAAATGTATGACCGCTGGGGGAAAATTAGACAAGTGAATATTTTCACAGTTGGTACCATGGCAGAAACTCTGCCTGCTACTATGGTAGTATTCTCCACATGCATGGTGGTCTGTTGTGAGATCAAGACACCACACCCTGTACACACACCATTCCTCCTGTCTTTCCTTTTAAGCTCCTGTGAAATGGTAGCATTTGTAGCCAGTGAGGTTGCTTCAAAGGGTGGAGAACCATTTGCTAGAGCAGGTATTGAGGCTGCAAGTCACAATTCCACGCCGTATGAGGGCAAACTTCTTGTACGTTTTTCTTATTCTTTTATCTGGAGGCAGGAGTATAAGTATATATACATGGAACCATAAAATAAGATAGAAGTCAGTTGGCACAACTTTGAAATCACAACCTTTCCTCATATACAAAAACCATTGGGCTCCAAACCATGTTTATGGGATTTGCATCAGACACATACACACAAAACAAATACATAAGCATTCGAAAGGCCAGTAACAATGCTAGGGAGATCCCTCCTTCCCCAAACTAAGGCATGTTGTCCCCTTCCTCCCTCGCACAGAGGAACATGGGACACTGCCCATCTTTTTAATCACAGTTGGGCCAGATTGCATTCTCAGTTATACTGGATTTATCCTGGTGCAGCTGAGAACAGAATCTGGCCCCCAGTCTCCAAGTTCCCATTAATCCTGTGTAATCACATTCTGTGAAGACTTCACCTACAAAAGGTACATTTTATTTTAATGTAATATTTTGGTGCCACATGTTAAATAATAAAAAATAATTAACTTTCAATGTCCTGTTTTTCTTCTCTCTCTTCATTCTTCTTTATTTTCTTCTTTGTATGAGGAGTCATTCAAGTCATTTTTTCTTCCCTCTCCAATTCCGTCCTCTCTGTTTTGTTCACTCCTCTCCCTTCTCTCTCCCTTAGCTCATTTAATTCTGTCTCCTGCTTTGCTAGCTCACTCTCTCTTTCCTGAACATTCCTTATCCTGCAGTCTGTTTTCCTCCCCCTGCGAGACCAGCTAAGCTAGAAAGAACAGAACAAGTCCTGTCATCTTGTCCACCAGTCTTTATCTTCTTCTGATCTTCCCTAGTCTCTTTCTAACACTCACTGCAGCTCCATCTTTTTTTCATTGTTCCTCCCCTTACCTTCAGAGTGTTCTCTCCTCTCCCACACCTCTCTTGTTTGTGTCCTTTGTAGGGCTGGAAGGAGGTATGATACTTTCAGAATTAAAACCCTGGGACACCTCTGTGATAGTGTCTTTAGCATGGTGAAATAGTCATTCAAATGACAAAATTACATCTTATTGTAAAAAGTGGGGTCTGGTGCCATTCTTCCAACTTCTACCTCAATACCATCATGTACATATTTTCTGCGCTAGAAGCTTTCTTACAGTAACTTAATGTTCTGAGTAAGTTTATCTTGAAACATTGAAAAAGTGTCACTAATATGCAATCTGAGCAAAAGAACAGCTTTGATAGTGTCTATACCCATTTGGCTTTTCTCTTCACTCCAAGTACTATTCATCACACTGGATATCCTGCCACTGGACTGTTTGCTCTGTGTTTACCAGGAATAAAATCTGCTTGGTATTACAATACATCTTGAACAACTGTTTTGTGATTATATATTAACCAGATACTCTGATTAGTGATGTGAAAAATTGGGAAATTTCAGGTGCCTCAAAAGAAGTTTCTGGGACATCCTATGAAAAGCTGGGGTAAAACCAGATGTATGCTTACAGGAGGGAAGGAAGTGAGGGCAGTTCTCTTTCTGCTTCTGTTCCAAGCACATAGTGGTAGTATTTGAGCAGGGTTACAAGCTGAAACAGGCACTATTCTCCATGAGCCCATGCCCAGCTCAGGCAGAGCAAGGAGAGTGTCTAACAATTTTCCCAGCTGGCGTGGGGCTGCAAAGCAGATGGTTGGTATCAGCAACTACGTAAGTGCAAAGGACGAGTCTATTGGGGAAACTGCTGGTCCTTTGTTCAAGGGAAGGAGTGCTCTGGGAGCTACAAGATCACTTAAATGGAGACTCAGGAGGAGTCAAGCAGGGTAAATGCGTCCCAAAAGCAACTTCTCTGCTTTTCTCCTATTGTCAGAAGAAACTTCTTGCAGGACCCTCCAGACTTGTAGGATCTAAGCACCTCAGGATTTCTGAAGCATGAATTACTCCTGGTTGGAGAGAGGATATGAAGTGTGTTTCTCCTCCATTTTATCCTCTTGGCCTGTTGAGAAACATTTGGAATGGCAGCCTGTACACCCTCCCCACAGCAGGCAGTCTCTCTGTGTAGGGAGCCAGCAGGGCAGACCATTAGGAATAGCTATTCTCACCGCTTGCTGGTGCCTTGGTACCATCTGAGAGAAGAGACGTGGTCCAAAAACTGAATCACATGGTTCACAGCATGTTTATTTTGTCAGATAATAATTCTCTAACAGTATAAATCACCTCATTTATCCAGATGCAGCTTTAGGATGCGTACTATGTGTACAATTATGTAATAATTGCTGTACAGGACCTTGATACTTATGTACTAAATGATATATAATGCTTGGATTATGAATAGAGGTGACTATTGAAATTTCCATGGCATTTTGAAGGGCTGTCTGTTTCCTTCAGTAGGAGTCTAATCAAAGACCTTAATTAATTTGAGTTCAGTACTAATAAACAATCCACAGAATGCTGAGTCCTGCAGGGAGAATGCCTCGCGTCACTCAGTGAAGGCTTCTCTGACCAGCTGAGTGAGGCTGACAGGAATTTGAAAGTTTGTGGATACTGTGATGTTGGACATTGAAGGGAGGGCAGAATGTAAAATGAGATTTCCAGAATTCTTGCAGGAACCGGTGCAATCCGCTATGGCCTCTTGAGGAGGGAAATATGACACCCAACATATAGGATAGTAAAACCATCCTGTTTTTCCTGTGTGATTACTTTGCACTCGGATTCTGATTTCCCGGAGACTGAAATTCTGTGAATATATATATGCAGTTTAGTTTAGCTTTAAATGAAGCTTTAATTTGGGTTGTTAATAGTGCTAAGTATTTCAGAGTTGCAAAGCTCTGATGAGTTGAAGAGAACATGGCTGAGGTTCTAGCTGGTACATGTAACAGTTCAGCTCGGCCCTGAGAAGTTATAGTTGTGTAATCAATGGCCACTAACGAGTAGGAGTTGTTTTTATTTTGTAGGCCTACCTCGATCTCGTAGTCAGACGTGCCTGCCTGAACTGTTAAGGTTTCTGGGACAGAATGTACATGCAAGAAAAAATAAGAATGTTGATATTCTTTGGCAAGCTGCTGAGGTATTTATCATTCTGATTATTGCCACGCTCTGATTGTCTTTTTTTGTACATGTACAGTATATACTCCCCTTTCTTCTTTCAAGTTTATTTTTGTAACCCATATTTCCAAATTTCCCAGTTGTCTTGCAAGTAGATTTTTAAGTGTCCCCTACCTCAAGTCTCTAAGGTCGGAAAGGAAAGTATCCACTTTTAAATCCAATAAATTCTTCACACGGATGTTAGAGGGTGTTTTGGTGGAAGGGTCGGAAGATGTCTTTCTACATGGACTCTTGCACCATTCTCCTCTGGCCTATAGAATAATAGAGACCAGTCTGACAAGCAGATGTCAGAAATCACTAGATTAAAAATGTAAAACACTATCTAAAAGCTCTGTGCAAAATTAAAGACAAATCTTATTATCATCTTGGTGAAATGTCTTTCCAAAATATTTTTTTCGCACAACACCAGTAACTAAAGGTACAGTGGTTCCATCACGCTGCCTCTAATACTAATACTTTTGACATCAAAGATCTAAAGTGTGAGCTGATGCAAAATGCAATTTGTATTACAAGGGGGCTTCGGGAGAGGGAAAATAAGTGTGTTCTCTTAGCCAGAGTGTTTCCCACAAAGAAGAAATGATGAATTGTATATCCCACTTCTAGATATGCCGGAGACTAAACGGTGTTCGATTTACAAGTTGTAAAAGTGCCAAGGACAGGACAGCCATGTCAGTGACCCTAGAGCAATGTTTGATCCTGCAGCATGAACATGGAATGGCTCCTCAGGTCTTCACCCAGGCACTGGAGTGCATGAGGAGGTAAGAGTTGGACTGCTCACTAGTCACTTATTCCTAATTCAGGATCCATGTAAACTGCAGATGAGTGGTTGTCTCTTTTTGGGAAAGGATCAGTTCCATCAAAAAATAAAGTAAAATAAACCCCTCAGACTATAGCTGGCTGTCAGATCCTCTCTCTTTCAATCTTAAATTCCTTGACCTGTGCAAAGTAAAACTGATTATTGCCAAATTTGCACAAGGTGCTCTTTAAGGGGCAAGAAACCATTTGTAACCTTAGTTTTCAACAATGTATTGGAAGTGTTCAGAGAAGCACATAAGAGAGACCTTTCAAACAGACTGTCAGTGCTAAACTACCAGTTGAGCATAGAAGACTAATGCCCACTTGAAAGTCACAATGATTGTGACATTCCCTTGGCTCCCATTATGGTGCTATCTTTTTAATTTAGTTTTTGATCAGGAGGTTTTCTCAGAGATGACCTCTCTGTTCTTTCTTATGTGAAAGGTACACATCTGCAGGTTGCACTGGTTTGCTATGCTTACTCCTTAGCAGTGAAACAGTTTGCTCACTGGGCAAATTGTCATTATGAGTGTTTCATGATACAGCAACCAAACCCCATCAAAACCTGTCAGTGTTCTGTTGTCATATCAATTTAACAATGTTCTGTATTCTGAAGCAGCAGACATGTTTGCCGAGTTAAATACTAAAAAAAAAAATATTTGTTTATTGTTGTTAAATGCCTTGTTTCAAGCACTGCTGGAAAACTCCGTATTTCACATACCAAAAGAAAGGATAAGAAATCCAGTTTTAGTCTCTATTAATGTAGTTCAACAATGCTGTTGAGTCCTGTTTTTGACATTCACTCTTACTGAACGTACTGTACTGTGTGTCTTCTCACCAAATTCTCTAAAGTGTTCAATTCTCTTATCCTTTCTGTATGTTTTTGCTATTTGACCCTTTCTTAATCTTCAATTGACTACAAGAAAATACTTTACATGATAGCAGCTACAGCCTCTTACTCTGGTAAATTTTGTTTTTTAAATGATCTCACTCCTAGATTTGGTTGGTTGCCTGTAGTTTTTCTTTTTCTCACTTAGTTAATGGCTTTGTGATACTGGACTCATTCATGCTATGTATGAAACCTGTGCATTTAGAGACAAGTTATCCCTTGATGTTAGAAGCTGAGGTATCTTGACACAGCACCTTAAGTAGTAAAAAAGTTACAAAGTACTATATGGCAGAAATTCTGTACACAATAGCAAACAAAAGGCCAATAAAGCCAGACACCTCCAGATCCGAAGTCTGACTGTCATCCAAGGTATTTGGATCTAATCTCCGTCAGCAGTATAATTCCTTTTTAGTGTAGCTAAGTTGGATCTTTTCAGTGGTACTAACCGTCATTAAAGGATAACATGGAGGGAAATTGATCTGTTTTTAAAGTAAAATTTTGCAGTTAGTCTTAGGTCACATTCAAGTGCCAGATTAGTGAAGAACTTTCCTCCTCCATTTCTCTCTTTCCTTTGTAGAGTTATTCTCTCTATCAACATTCCACTTTGTCAAATGAAACACATACTATTAGGCATAATCTAGTATGTTCCAAATGCAGAATTTTTTGCTCTTTAGGAGTGTCTGCATGAGCCTGGGATAAGTCTAACTGACCTGGATGCCAGTGGTATTCAGTTTTATATGACATGAGTTGATAAAGAGGTGACTTGCTATGGCCTGATCTTCCCTAGAAAATTGTCAACTTAATTTTGTTGCTCGGAGAAGTGAAAAATCCACATCCATGAGTGGTGTAGTTAAACTGACCTAATCCCCAGTATAGGCAGCGCTAAATCGATGGAAGAATTTTTCTGTCAACCTAGCTACTGCCTCTCGGGGCAGTGGATTACCTAGGCCGACAGGAGAACCCCTCCTGTCAGCGTAGGTAGCGTTTACGCTAAGTGCTACAGTGGCGCAACTGCAGTGGTGCAGCCATGCCGCTGTAGCATTTCAAGTGTAGACAAGCTCTACGTCTCCTGTGCTTTCGTTCTTTCTTTTTCTTTTCCCTTTCCCATCCTTCTCTTCATTTTCCGTTCTCTGGTTTTCAACCTTGATGTACGTCTTCCTGTCACTTTCAGTGCTTCTTCTTCCCTCCTTCCTTCTTCTTTACCCTCATGTTGTTTTCTCTCTCTCCTTCCTCATATTCTGTTTCTTTTCCTCTCATTCCAAGATCAAAAAGCTTTGCCTTGTCCCTCACCCAACCCATTCAGTCTAATCTCTCTCTCTGACACTGATCACATTTTCCATTCAGTTCTAGCTCTCCGTTCACTGCCTCCCCTACTCCCCAGCATTCTCCCTCCATTTATTTTGCCCCCAATACATATTGATTCCCACCCACTTATCCCAAATATGTTCACCTTTTCGTACCCTAACTTCACATATACACTCCTCCTCAGTCCACCACCATTCTTCACCAGCAGCAGGCCATGCAGGGGAAAGTTGCTTTGGGCATGTTTCTATGCCTACTCTCTTTCCAAGGGTTGGGCGGACACAGAGATATTCCTCTGTCCACCTCATTCCTGCTTACCTGAGGGACCTCCAGGAAGTTTCTAGCTGCCAAAGAGAGTTGAGGTTGCTCAGCACCTTGCACAGAGGCACTTGTTACTCACAAGATTAGGCCCCAAAATTGCAGGTGTTTGTGGCTTTGCGCATTGAAAAGGACAGTAGTAAGAACAGAATAGTGATCCAAAATGAAGAGCTGGGCTGAGAAACCTCAGCTAACTTGGACAGGTGTTCTCTGCTGTTGGCCCTCTTTGCTCAAAAACAGTCTGGGCAGTGAGGATCCATTTTGAGACGATTATTCTGAGATCTGGGGATTCCCCCACTGCCCATGTCCGCAGTTGCATAAATCAAACACTGCCCAAATGTGTGTTTTGAAAAGCATTTTGAGAACAAGTAGAATTCATTTTGAAGCACAATATCTGGTCTGTTGCATTGTAACAGACAGATCAGAGGCTGTTGAATTAGTTCACTGCAACTCACATTGAAGCATGTTTGAAAGGGTCAAATACTACAATGGTTATTCATGTTCAGGTTGCTTTTCTAAGCTCCATTTCTTTGCAGCATGTGGAAGCATGGCAGGGCAGCATGGAATATTGCTTGGCCAATTGAGAGAATGAACATGGAAAACCATTCTTGTTCAACCTACATGTATTTCTTTTCAGTAGACTACAGTATTTATTTTTCTCTTTTTATTCTCTTTCTCTCTCCTTTTATCTGTAATTGTGGTGATTTTTTTGGCATTACTCCACTCTTCCTTTACTCCATGTTTTGATTTTGTTGTGGCTTCTTCCATGTTTTTCATTTCACTTCTTGGTCACCTTGTTTTCCCATCTCTTTTGATACATTTGTTGCATGTCTGCCTTCCTTTCTGTTTTATTTTCCCTTCTCCCAAACTTCTTCCTTTTCACAGCATTGGAACACGGGAGGTAGTCACCCAGAAGAACTTGAGTGGCTTGGTGCCCATCCGAGATTTCGGGCTAGACGCCAGCCTCCTCTACTCTTTTCCTTTACTAGCTCTGAGCCCCAATTTACTGATTGTGTGGCTGTTTCTGAGCGTAGCATACCTGGTGGCCCGATTACGTTGCAAATGAAGACAAGCTTAAAAAAAAACAAAAATAGATAAAAGTGCTTAAATATGTATTGCCACCTGATACCTGCTGGACAAAGGAATGTGTCATAGCAATGTCTGCCAAGAATTATTATTATGCCTTACAATTTTACGTTTATATTGTACTAAACTGTAAATATACATCAAATTATTTTATCAAGAGGAATTGTATTGAAAGTTTAAACCACTGTTATGCTTTCAGTGCTTGTAACATAGTCTGAAGTTGGCTGTTACCTCGTTACTTTAGCTGGCCTGAAGATCAGTTTCTCTTACCAAATATTTCTCTTACATTCAGATCTAAGAGTCTCTCTCATATATACAGTTTTGTGTTACTTGTTTCATGTATTCCAGAGAAAGGAACTCTGTCTGAAAGAATTTGTATCTTTTTGTATAATCTTTAAGTGTATGCTAACCTTGCCTTTCATTTTTATGAGATATGAAGAGAAAAATTTAAAATAAATAGGTGGGGTTTATAACAGATGTAACTAGATAAACAAATCTGACACTTTCTACTTCCATTTCAAAGCATAATCGCTAAATTACAGTAGTAAACAGTTTCCAGAACCCATAATCTTGTTCCTTTCTCGTTTAAATTTATTTCAATAGCATATACTGTACCCGCTCAAAAAAAAACCCCTTGAATTGCAGTGTACTGCATGCAATATTATTCCATTATGTTTACAGGTATACATTTTTGTAGCCTATTTAAGTGAATGACTCTCAGAAAAGGAGAGTATGTAGTAAAAATAGACTGATAGTGATTCATTGTCCATTTATTCCTCCTTGGGAAAAGATGCTCCATTTTTAAATAATAAAAAAGAGAATTCTGAATCAGGATAATAACTTATAAATTAATTATGTTGACATTTTAATATACCAGACAAGAAAAGAGGTATATTAGTTAGCTCCCTTAGCATGGTTACACTGAACTACAAAGCCAAAGCATTTGGGTTTTGTGCAGTGACAATAGACAAAATATTATTGTTATTTCTATTCTTTAATATTTGCTATGTGCACAGATATTATGGTTATGGGAGCCACATAAGGACCTAGGTAGGTAAATAGATGACAGTGAGTTAATATGTAATTTCTATCATTATTATAATTAGCTCAAATAGGCAAATAGCAGCATTCAGAAAGCCTATATAGCTGTAACTGTTATATTCATTTTGTTGTTTTTTAGAAGCATTTCTGACCAGTAATAATGCAAGATGAAAAAGCAGCTATGTAATTTTGAGGTTAGAATAGACTCTTAAATTCAGGAAATGTTTAATTTCCTGTTATAAATAAATCAGAAAGTACATGGCTATATTTTCTTGTCTTCACCAAATCAGATTGTACAATACAATGTCTCCTGATTTCCATCCCCTCCCTCATCCCAAATACCCTCTTACCTTTTTTTTTTTTTTAAAGGTGAATCTATTTAAATTTATATTTCATTTTTATAAAAAAAAAAAAAAAACTGGAGTGAGTTTGGGAAAGCTTATTGCTGATGAAATTGAAACCATGGCACGCCAGCAATGGAAAATACAAAGCTGATTGGTGGCAGGTGTAAATTACTCTGCCACTGCATCTCAGTCCTGATCTTCACACACTTCTGATTCCAGCCTTATTTGTCCCCTGAACAGCCTGCCTTTTGTGCCAAATTCTGTGTTTTTATTATGTGAATAAGTATCCAGTACGGACAAAGGCCTTGATCCAGCAAAATGCTAAGCACACTAGCCCAATCTAACAAGTATGTGCTTAACTTTGAACATGACTAGCCCCATAGAAGTCAGTGGGAATATTCATGTGCTTAAAATTAAGCATGTTTAAATGCTTTGCTGGACTGGGACCAACATGCTCATCATCTTGCAAGATTGAACTCTAATTTAAGAAGCTGATTAGTCTCACTTTGGGTGAAACCCTAGGCCTGCTTAATTCAATT
Organism: Chrysemys picta bellii; assembly: GCF_011386835.1. Classification (NCBI taxonomy): domain Eukaryota; kingdom Metazoa; phylum Chordata; order Testudines; family Emydidae; genus Chrysemys; species Chrysemys picta. The sequence goes on along the minus strand of NC_088791.1, from coordinate 236,268,158 downwards.
TCATTTCTTTGTGCCTAGATTTCATCCTTTGTGACCTAGCCTATATTTAAACTCAGGTCTCCAGAGCTGAAAAGCTTAGTGCATGCTGCCAACATGCCTCGACCAGAAGAAACTAATTCTTCACAAAAACTATCACATAATTAAGTTAAGATTCTGGTTCTTCACTAAAGTCTCAGTCTTGCACAGTGCCAAGTGCCTGAACTCCCAATATACTCAGCGGATGCTCAGTTGAGGAAGCTCAGCACTTCATAGGACTACTTGACACCTTGCTCGATCCGAACCCTTGCGAAGGATCTCTAATGAGGAGATGGCTGTTATGTCATATCAATGACAGTGTAATAAACATAAGTGCCATTAGTTGAGATGTATTAAGCAGCACAAGATCTCCATTCTTTGCATTTTAGAACACCTTTTAGTAACTTTGGGTGGTGGCATGAAGGAGCAATACTGTACCTTTATAATTAAGCTGGTTACCTTTGGGCAGGAGGTTTCACATTCATTTAATTAAATGTTGACAGGTACTAGGGTTAAGGTGCGATATATTTTAATTAATTTAAGGCAAACATAACCCCTACATTTAAGGTAAAAATAACAATTATTGTTATGCCTTTGCGGTCACATATCAAAATATATTTTAGATCATATTTAAGATAATATTAAAAGTAGGACTAAAGCTAATAAAATTAAGGAAGTTGGTGTAGTATCTGTTACCAACTCATTCAGTTGTGTCTAGGAATCTCAGTGTGAAATAAGGATTTATGTTCACTATTAGGTCACGTAAGAAAATGTGACTCGTGAATTAATATTTCTGGTCACCATTGTTTCCAGTCAAACAGTAAGCCATGTCCTCAGCTGGTATAAACTGACATAGTTCCATTGAAGTTGATGGTATATAGCAGCTAAAAAATCTGGCACAGAAGATATGTGATGGCACATTATATCTTGTCTTCACATTCACAGGAGGGGAAAAAAGCCCTTGCAGCACCATCACTATGACTCACTTCAGACGTGCAATAACTAGTCATGATGGGATGAATTCTGAACAGTGCTAAACTTACCATTGAATACCCTAACTTTCTGGTTTGTGTCCCATGCTACTGTCCCTTTGTGACATTACCCAGGGTACAATCTGGACTGTCGAACAGCTTAATTCTCTAGCCTGGGGTGTCTTTTATCCTTCTTTGCTGTCAGAACATCCACTCCTGGTCTGCTCACCCAGCTGTCAGTATTCAAAATCACTCCCAGATAAATTACATGAGCACTCTGACCAGTCATTCATGAATTACATATAGGGCAACACCCACAAATTCTTAGTCCCAGCCTTGTTCCTCCAGAAATGTGCATCTTGTACTGCTCAGTAGCCTTCTGTACAAGCTCATAGGAAGTCTCATTTCATCAAAGGAAAATGATAATGTACCACCCTGGTTATCCCAAATGGAGTTTCGCACACACTGTAATCCAAACACACTGGTTAAGATAAAACAATAAGATAAGTTTATTAACTACAGAAAGATAGTTTTTAAGTGATTACAAGTGATGATGCATAAAAGTCAGGATTGGTTACAAAATAAAATAAGAGTAAAATGCAAGCTAATGCCTAACTTAACAAGCTAAGTGAACTTAAAAGCAAAAGGTTTTGTCTCACCATACGCTGCACTAAATTTCACAGGCTGGGTCTCCTTTCAGCCTGAGACGCTGCCCCCTTAGTTCAGTTCTTTGAGAATGGTTGATGTTATGAGCAGAGATGAAGGAGGAGAGAGGTAAATGGGAGGCCACAGTCTCTCATTCTTATACCACCCTCTCCTCTTTGAGGATTGCCCCCAGCTGGAGTGCAGGTGACAAGTAGTCTCTTGTGGACATGAGATCTGACTCATCCCTGTGATGGAATGTAAATTTCTTATTCACACCTTCCCATTGCTGAAGAATGACTGCTTAAGCAGGTGATAGCTCTTTAACACCTGGCTGGGGTGTCAGTGTGTCTTTGTCTCTGAAAAACTTTTTTGAGCCTGCTTTTCTTAACCTTGGAACATGTATAACAATGCTATACAGCCAAATCTTATAACTTCACATACAATGTTGATACACACATTTTACCAGGACAATAATGATCAGCAAACAATAATGTTCAGCAAATTATGAGTTTTCAACTGATTTCACAAGGCATACTTTGTATAAAATGTATCCTAGTCTTGTAAAAGTGGTGAACATAATAATATCGACCATTGCACAATTAAACTTAATGTTTTAATTACAATTAAAAAAAATTGTCCGAGAAAATGAAAGCAAATCCTTTATGGAAGTGTATTTTAATGGCTCCTTTGAAGCAATTCAAGTCCATGACATGAAAATATATTCAAGAAATTTTCACAATATATCTCACTCACTTAATTGGCTGTAACAACTTTTGCAGCATTTTGTACACACACAAAGTAATGGTGTAATGTACATATTGGGATCCATACTATAAAAAATAGTTGCTTCACATTTGTAGTAGGCAATCCTCAAACTTTAAATAGAGTGGCTTTAGGCGACAAACTTAAGAATACTAAATGCATTTAAAATAGTCAAGAAATAATAAAATTACAACGAATTTAATTAATCAAAATCAAACAAGCCCAGCAATGAGCATAAGCCAATGTTGGAAGAAGATTTTTAAAGGTAAACAAACCCCAAAGCAACCTTTTAAATTAAGTCACTATGGTTTATCTGGGGTATGTTACATGCTGCTTTACATCTGTCTTTAAAACAGGAAAAATATAGCGTTTCAGCCATAAGATGGTGGTATGTACATTTTGCCATCAAGCTAGAGCATTAAATCATTATCATTATCCATTTTTACCTTCTGTAGTAGAGAGAGAAGAAAACATTCTCATGAGAATCTAAGTTAACTTGTAACCTACATTTTTTAAAAAGTGCTTCCTCTTTGTAAGTCTGTTTTTGGAAAACAAGGATTTTACATACAATGAAAGGGACTTTGCAGTAGATTTCAGAACCATTATCTAGAAGTCTTATAGCTGGGGTAGCTTTCATTATAGCAGAGAGCCTCCTCATGGTATGGAGCAACTGCATAGCAACATTAGGTTTGCAATCTAAACTCTGAACAGTTTTGTGTGATGACAGTACATGGAGCCAATCTTTTTTTGCATCCATACATGCTGTTTTAGGATTTAGATTCTGCTAGTACAGTTTGTTAATTTTCAAATTAATTTATGCATGCAAAGTTATCTGAAAAGTCATTATTTTTGTATTTACTCTTTAAGTAAGCTTTGATAATACTGGCATACAGGGGACAATAAAATTATTTAAAAAATTCTGTTCAGAGATCAGCAGTTTTTCTTTTTCAACTTAATTTACTAACAAATTAGCAGAACTGTATTTCAGCAGGTTTTTTTTTATTCCATGTGCAATGAAATGGCATTTAAACTTCACAGTAAAAGTACCCTGAAATACATGAAACCATCTCAAATATAAAAGGTTTGTTCCATTAGATACACTGCTGCTTTTTAGAAATGCAAAACTAGCAATTAAACATAGCATGTGTCCATTCTATGTGCTTCTTAATAGCATTGTTTAATGATCCACCATTTTTAATATTTGCAATGGCAAATGATCCAAACATGCATTGAAACTAATCAACTTTTTTTAATGCTATGAAATAACCAGTTCATTTCATCTTAGTTTAAGTCTTTTATTTATTTATTTTCCTTTTTACTGCTGTCATTTTTTTTGTGCTTGTTTTTTTCCCCAGTGAGGGTTGTCGAAGAGAAAATACAATGAAGAATGTTGGATGTCGCAAGTATGCATTTAATTCCCTGCAACTGAAGGCTTTCCCAAAGCATTACAGGCCTCCAGAAGGAACTTATGGAAAAGTTGAAACATAAGCATATTGCGTCCTGTAATTAGCTGTTCCATTAAAACACGGGGATACACTCTAGTTTAATATATGAATTTGTCATCAAGACCAGATAACCAATTTTTGTACATTTCACTAGGTTATATTGAGCATGTTACTTTATTGAATTGGAATCTGTGAAGATTATTCTGACACCTTAGTTTGAGATTAGCTTGATGAGACTCTGCCCATTTAAATAGCCTTCAGTGTATGTAAAATGCACAAATACTGGAGCACTGAATAATTACCTAAATGGAAATAGCTTGGTACCTCCAGGATGGTCAAGGACTTTATGAATGGCGTTTAGGCAGGTGTTTCACATAACATCTTTTTATACTGAGTTGACTTGAGATTAAGCTTTTCATAATACTTTTTAAAACTGAGAATAAAACCTCAATGTTGTAAATAGTAAATTAATTGGACCCTGGGCAGTCTGATGAGTGTAGAATGAATTGTTACAATCAAGCAACAACGGTTTAATTTTTAAAAAAGAATGTCAGCACAATAAAAGTCAGGAGCTTAAAATGTTTTACTGTGTATATATAATGCTATCTTTCATACATGGAGTTAGTAATGTACAAGGCCAGATACTGACATGAAGTCCTATCCTGCTCCAACTTAATCCAAAGTTCCCATTGACTTCACCAGGATCAGGATTGGACCCACAATCACCTTATTTGATTTCAGAAACTTTTTAAATTTTTCGAACACTTATGTGATTGCATTTGATTAGTGGTGAGTGCTAACAAACAATATTGTAAAATTCAAATACAGTTTTATCCCCCCATTACTTATAGTAACTTATAGTATAACAGGCAAGTCAGTAAATTTCATGGTATTGTGTATTAAGTAACACATTTTTCCATGGCTTTTTATATCACTTCAGGTCAATCGTGTTAGAATCTGAAATTTTTTTGATGATATTTTCCAGACCTGCTAACTCAATAATGCTCTGTAAATGCCCACCACTGCCCAATCATTCCATAACAAACAATTGTTTCTGTTTAGCATTGCATTTTGCCCAGCTGAGCTCTGTCAGAATAATGTGCAGGGATTATGATTATCATAACATATATTTCTGGTGAATCTAGCAATGTCAATACAAAGTAACTGTTAATGTGTTAAAATGTCATACTTATTCCATCTCATGACTAAGGTGACCAGATAAGAAATGTTCAACAGATCTCCTTGAAAATAGTCTCTGTAAAGGGTATGCATTCTAAAAAATGAATGTAAACATTAATTTCCAGATTTTATCAGGATTAATCTTCCCTAGCCACATTTAGCCCAATATACAATAGTCAAGTCCTCCTTCCCCCTTGGATTCTAAGGAAGTAGGCTTTAGAATGGGAAATACGGTCAGTTTATTCAGAATAGAATAGCAACAGCCAGGTATGTATGTGGCAGTTCCTTATTTCTTTCTCTGTCTTCCTGGTGTTTGTCTGTGTTCTCGCTGCTCTATCAATCATGTTCATTCTGCTCCCATATACATTTGGGGGTTTTAAGTACCGTGGTTTTCACGTTTTGCTTTTTGCAGTTCCACATTTAACAGTGTGTCACACATGCCAGTTAGACTGTTTTGCTGAACTAGCTTTTTATTATTATTTCAGCCTTACTAAGATAACAAAATGGTGAATATTGTGTAAGATATGCATATTTCTAGAAGTCTGTAAAAAGTATTAATTCTGCCCCTGTTTTGAATAATTAATTTATGGCTATAGCAGAAACAATCCTTGGGAACTCCACTGGCTCTGTTCACCCCAAATGAAACAACCTGTGTTTTGTTTTTTGACAATGTGTAAAACAAATACATGTAAAAAAAAATTTTCAGTAAGGGTCCTTTGGATTTATATTACTCCATTCATTCTGTTAAACCTGCAATCCCTATTCCTTTATTAAATGCCACATTTCTTTTTATGTAATCTGTACTCTGTAGAACTCAGAGTTTCTCACTGGTGACATTTAGTTGATCAGTTTATTTCATATATTTTTCAATCATGTAGTTAAGCATATATATATAAATTCTTACATTGTTACACAGGAACTCTGTGTTCAATTTTGGAGGGGGAATAATGCAAGAGAGTTATTACAAAAAGAACAGGAGTACTTGTGGCACTTTAGAGACTAACAAATTTATTAGAGCATAAGCTTTCGTGGACTACAGCCCACTTCTTCGGATGCATATAGAGTGGAATAAATATTGAGGAGATATATATACACACATACAGAGAGCTGTAATTGATATGCAAACTAGACACAATCAACTCAGGATTGAATAAGGACTGGGAATGGCTGAGCCATTACAAACATTGAATCTATCTCCCCTTGTAAGTATTCTCACACTTCTTATCAAACTGTCTGTACTGGGCTATCTTGATTATCACTTCAAAAGTTTTTTTTCTCTTACTTACTTGGCCTCTCAGAGTTGGTAAGACAACTCCCACCTGCTTATGCTCTCTGTATGTGTGTATATATATCTCCTCAATATTTATTCCACTCTATATGCATCCGAAGAAGTGGGCTGTAGTCCACGAAAGCTTATGCTCTAATAAATTTGTTAGTCTCTAAGGTGCCACAAGTACTCCTGTTCTTTTTGCGGATACAGACTAACACGGCTGCTACTCTGAAACCAGAGTTATTACAATTACTAGAGCTGTTCACTAGTATTATGGAGTCCTTAATAATTAAATCACTCTAAATTATAGTGACCTTTATTTATTTTGTATACACACCAAATCTAAATGAATTCCTAAACTCTTTATGTGCATGCTTTTTGCTCACCTTTTTAAAGCAGTGGAACACCAAACTTAAGTACTGCATTATTTTGTGGAGAATATTCCAATTTCTATATACTTCATGTAAAGCATCATTGTTCGGCTAATATTTTATATATACAACATTGCTATTACATGCACATAAATAGGCTTGCTTAAAGGGCATATTGAACAGTAGGATTTTGAGCAGTTCATCTAAAAAGAAAAACTGTGAAACCTTAACTAAACATAGAGGAACCTTCACTTGAGAGTTTAAGATTTTCTGTTGCACAGGAAAGACATTAAGGATTATTGTAAAATGAAGGTCTGTCTAATGTTCTTTTTGAATACATTTTTTAAATTATAAAACATACTAAGGTTAAAAAAATGTTGCCAGGTATGTTCTGTGTATGTTCTGTGAAAGCACCCACAGCACAGTTGCCTTTTGTTTCATTTATATATGTAAAGTTATTGTATAATACAATACTGTTTTGTCCCAACACCGTTGTATTTGCCAGGCTTTGTGCACTGAAATATTTTTATTTATTTGGTTTTGGGCAGTATTAATATATCATAAACATATGGTTAGTGTTTTATATATTCCTAGTTCATCCAATCCATGTATGCTGTAAATGTGCTCGTCTTTAGGATGAAAAACAATAAAAAAACTGACAAGAATATTGAGATGGTGACTTGTTTTTAAATGCATCAGTTTAAGATAAATTAAATCAATACTTTCAAGGTCTTTGGCTCCAAACTTGACCTATCTGATAATATTTATCTAATGGGGAAGGCACTGGATCTTTTATGGATATGTTTTACACATTTATATGAATAAAATGGAGCTATTTATTTTTTAGATCTTGCTAAAACACTGTGTACACCATAGAAGAATAGCTGTCAGTGTAGTTAAACCAGATACAAATTTGGTCCAATATTCTGGGTAGACTCCACAGTGACATTTAGCAACAAGCTAAATGAGGTGGTTTATGCCACCGCATCTCCACAGTTTCTCTAATAACTTCCCAATCCATCCTCACTCTGCTTGCTGCTTCCCTTCTATTATATAATCTCTTCTCTTCTTGTTCCTGCTTCCACTGCAGCCAGCTCGGCTCTGGAACAACTTTGCCTATTTGATCCCTCCCTGTTTCCTCTGCTACTTCCCTGCCCTGAATAGACTGGCAGTCATTGTCTACATAGTACAAACATTCTGCTTGCAAGTCCCTTTCCTCACCATCCATATGAATTAGATCTTGAGGGGAACAGGGTCCCTTTTGAGTGCGTGAACTTCATTTTGGTTTCAGTTGCAATAAATTTTGCATGAATTAAGCAAAAGCTTTTCATGTTCACTGCATTATTTTTTGCTTTGTCTCTGAGTGTTTGAAGAATGGAAAATGCAATTGTATTTGTTTTTGGAAAGATTATTTTTCTACACGCAATGGAAGGACAACAGTAGCAGAAAACAACCAAACAATGTTCAGCGTCATCCAAAATGGAGAAAGAAAACATAATTGCCAAGTGTAAAAAAATCATTAGTAGGCTTCTAACTAGATACAATAAAATAGTATTTTCTGTGTCCTTTTTAACATGATTTTTTGAATCTGTATAAAAATACCATTTTGGATCTGATGTGGACCCACAGAAACAAGGATACCCTGGGCTTGACATCACTGCTGAGTTAAAACTCTAGTTATAACTTGAGTGTTGCCTCCAACTTGAGACCCCGCCACAGACACGAACCTTAACTCAAGTGCAGTGGGGCTTTTAACTCAAGTTGGCTGGCCTGAGAGTGGATACATGCTACAGCCTGAGTCAGCACCACTCATCAGCTGCTGACACAATCGCTTTGCGCAGCGTGGAGTCAGCGTGCCCTTGCGCTCACTTGAGTTAACTCTGCAGCGAAGACAAGCCCACAGAGTTTACACTTCCACCCCAAGCTTCTTATCTTGCTGTGCTTAGGCAAATGGGCTCTGAGATGGCTTCAGATGTTGTGCAGCATAAATTGCAAAATGGTCCTAAGCATAAGAGGATTAGTTACAGATAAAGATGGAACTTTAACACTCAAGTCCTTTATTTTGTGGGATGAAGTTTAATCTTGACTATTTGTGCTGGAGTTTTGTTGTTGAGTTTTCTGCTTTTAAAAAATATATCCCATGTACAACTGAATAAGAGAACCTGTAAGACACAAGAGCTGCCATGTTCTGGTTGGATGTAATTCATCCATGTGCAGACCGACAGCACAAGACTGATGCCCCACTTAAGCCCTCAAGCTACTGCTTAAGTGGGAGCTAAGTGGTTCTTATGCCTTATGCAGGCCCTCAAATGGTAGAGAATTTCACCCATTGCATATTATCTTTCTGCACATTAATGCAAATTCTTAGCACACAGTCCCATCAAAACAACAGCATAAATGTTATTTATGGAACTGGATTATGCAAACAGAGAAAAAATTAGGTATAACATATTGTACAGTATGCATTAAACTTGCTACAAAAGTGTATTAATGGTGCAATTGTTTTATTGATTGGAATTTGTGTAATGAAACTACACCACTGTTTGATGTAGTTATGCTCTTTCAAAGAATCCCCAGAGATAGTAGTTCAGATTTAATACACAGTCCTTCAAGATCAAATACATAAGTATCTCATTCGTTTTGGTAAAACTTTGACTTATTCCTTGTACCCAGGTGTTTTAATAGATGGGGGTGAGAGGGAAACCTGATCTCATCAAAGACTAACTTTTTTTTTTTTTTTTAAGTAAGAAATTGTAGAGCCAAATGTTGCCTCTTTGCAGCCCCATGTATGCTTTTCCATGTGCAGATTATTCCTGCCAGGAACAGGCGTATTCTGAGCTGTGGCAAGTTTGTGGAACCACCATTGGATCAAGACTCTTTTAGGAACCACTACTCCTGAGCTGAGGTTGGCATTGAACCAGAACTGATACCATTTCTTCCTCCTGATTCTCCTCTTGGCCACTGTTTTTTTGTGTGAACATATAGGTCAGAGAGAATTTGGCCTTCTTTAGAAGGATGTATATTGCACTTAAGAAAGGGTTTATACAGTACTGGAGGCCGCATAAATAGCTTAACAGGGAAACCCCTTTACCAGTTCAAAATATCTTTTAAAAGTGCCTTTGTGTTGATAAAAGAAAACTTTTAAATTGATGCAATATGGAATGGGCAAGATAAGAAACCACAAAAAATAGGTTTAATGTGAAATACACAGCTCTTGTTTTTAACAAAAATAAAAAAGAATGTGTAGATTTGTGTGTGTGTAACCTTTGCTTATGTTGCTACGTGACTTCTTGGGTAAGTGTTCAAGTATGTGCATGGTGTTGTGGGGAATGCTGTCTGAATATGTTCTGTCTTTATTTGGAATTCTGCCATTTAGGGAAGAGATCTTTATTTCGCTATATTTGTTAATTCATTTTGTAATAACCATATTGTTTCTCCATTGATGAGATTTCATCCACTGATTACTTGGTGTAGGAAGGTGACCGAACCCATCACACCTATATTTTTGAAGTGCAGTGTGTACTTAGGAGCTTGTGTTAGCAGGAAATTATATTAGCAAGACATGGAATTTGTGTTGGCTAATAGCTCTCATTTGTGTGGTTAAATATTTGTGTAGATAAAATCCCTGTTTTCCCTTTATGCAGTTGAAAAGTTTGACATTTCCAAAACACAATAACTGGTATTTCATTGTATTTATTAACATCAACATTAGTATTCCATTTATAAATATCTGCCATTCTCTGTATTTTCTTGTATTAAGCCTTCAACAATATCAAGATGCTTATTATAAAGTTCTGGCTTCTGCAACCAATATGTATGAGCTAAGATGTTTTTATTATTTTATTTATTTATTTGTGTTATGGTGGCACCCAAAGGCCCCAGAAAGAATAGATTCCCATTGTGTCAAGTACTGTACAAATAATTAAGTGTTGACTTCTTTCTCTGTGGAATAACGTGCATCCTTGTCTTTGCAGTGATCATCAGGGTCATTTGAACCAAAATGAAGCCTTGTTTATTAGATTGGGAATTTGAAAGAGTCTCTCTCTCTCTCTCTCTCTCTCTCTCTCTCTCTCTCTCTCTCTCTCTCTCTCTCTCTGTAAAAATGATCTATTTAAGCAGTTCACAAAGTGCCAATAACTATAGGCACTGGATAATTTAGCATTTATATATCTCTTGACATGGTCAAAGTATGTTACAAACATTTAATATTAATATTCACCCCATCTAATGAGGTAGGTATTGTACGTATAATTATCCCTATTTTACCAATGGAGAAACTGAGGTGTGGAGGTGAAGTGACTTGCTAAAGGCCACACACCAAGTCAGTGGCAGAGCCTGGATTAGAACTCAGGACTTCCTCATCTGTGCTCATTAATTCAGATGGCCTAAGTGGGAGGAAGAGAGATCATGGGAGGACTAGAGTTTTAGGAGAGGCTTCAGTGGGAACAGGGAGGATGGTATATTAGTGGAGGTGTGTGGTCCCATTAAAGCTGAGGACTGCCTTGTAAGAGGGATGGGCTGAGTGCGAAGGGAGTACAGTGGGAGTTGAAGCATAATGGTAAGAAATCTGGAGTTGGAAAGCAAAAGAATTGCTAGTGCAAATGCTGAGCCTGCAGAGAGAAAGTAGCAGATCCTGCTGTTGAAAGTCATCTTATGTGTATCTTTTTAAATGTGTTTTATTTTAGTAATTCTATTACATCTAAATTATAAATGTGCAAATGCATTATTAGTAACTAGGATGCGTACTTAGTTGCTCCACCTTGGTGAAATTTGCTACTTCATACAAGCTTGGAAAGCTTTTTTGATGTGTACATCAAGAGATCATTAAAAATCTTACTGCTAAGTAGGAACTACATTGGTTTCTTTCCTCCTTCAGGAATTTTATTTATTACTACTTGTGTGTGTAAGCGGGGGAATGGTCCCTCTGTTTCCTGGCTTATACACGACCCCGGTGAAGTGGGCTAGCGAAAGGATCTGAGTCCTCACTCCCACTTCCTCTACCCAGAGGCCCGCCTGACCTCGAGGGCTCCCCATCCACGCTCCTGTGTGGCAGAGTCCTCGTATCCCCAACAAGGCTGGGCCCAGGATTCCTGGGGGGCTCAACCCCCAACCCTGTTGTGGTCACTTAGGGCAGGGGTTGGGTGTCCCCACTCCGGGGTGCTCTCTCTGCACTGGACACTTCCCTGACCCAGTGATCATACATACAGTTCAAAGCAAATACAATTTATTAAACAGCAATCAATTTTAAAATATAAGGAAAAAATGGGAACGGTTAAAGGAAAACACGTAACCCTGCCCTGTGGCATGGGGACATCACAACCAGCATCTCTGGAATGTAAGAGAAGTTCAGTCTGTTCCTCACAAGTCCCAGGCCCCTTCTCAGGCCCTGGCTGTGCTGCAGGGATGCTGTGGGTCGGACACTTGCTCTGGCAGTGGCCACATGCTCTCAAACTCTAGGTGGCAGGACCCTTCTTCCCAGCATCTCCCCCACCCCATCGGGTTACGATCCCCCTCCAAATCAGGCCTCCAATGCCTCTTGGCTGGGGGCATGTCCCTGCACTGGGCCCGCTGCCCAGGGTCCCTCTCGCTCTCACCAGCTGCTCACCGCACTCGGCTCCAGACTGCTCCAGCCCCAGCTCCACTCTGCCTTAGCACTGCCGCTGCTCTGCCTTCAGCTCCCTGGGCTGTTTCTCTGGCCTGTCTGGCTCTGGTTGCTACAGCTCTTCTCCCAGCACAGGTCTGCTCTGTGGGCTGCTTCTGTGACTCTGCTCCCAGCACTGACCTGCTTCCTGGGCTGCTTTACTGGCCCCTCTGGCTGGCACGACTCTGCTCCACAGCTCAGCTTGGGCCTCTGCTCTCTCCTTAGCTCAGACCCACTCTGTCTGACCCAGGCAATTCCAGCTCACAGGAGGACAGGACCCGCCCTGGCCTCCTGACTTCCTGATTAGCCTGCCTGCCCTGTCAATCAGGCTGACCTGGAGCACTGGCCTCTCCCCATTGTTCCTGGGGACTGTCAGTCTCAGGGTCCTGATTTCCCATCGACCCTTCCCCTTTCTTTTGGTACTGGGAGCTAGCCAACCAAAACACCCCCACTGAATTTTAGTAAGGGGACAACATGTATAACTCTAGGTTCATAATTTGTTACATTCCTATTTTTTGTATTTAAACCTATGAGAGAAATAAACGGAAGTTAGAATCAAGTAATTACACAGTTAAAAACACATCAAGCGTATTAACTTTTGATTCTAACATTAATTTTTTCTTTTTTTAAAGTGATAAGAACATAAGAACATCCATACTGGGTCAGACCAATGGTCCATCTAGCTCAGTATCCTGTTTTCTGACAGTGGCCAATGCCAAATGCTTTAGAGGGAATGAGCAGAATAGGGCAACTTATCAAGTGATCCATCCCCTGTCATCCAGTCCGAGCTTCTGGCAGTCAGAGGCCTAGGGACATGGATTTATGTATTGCCATTATGATATTTTCTGTCTTATTTTCTATCCCTTTTCTAATGATTCTTAACATCCTATTTGCTTTTTTGACTACTGCTGCACACGGAGTAGATGTTTTCAGAGAACTATCCACAATGACTCCAAGATCTTTTTCTTGAGTGGTAACAGCTCATTTAGACCCCGTCATTTTGTGTATATATAGTTGGGATTATATTTTCCAGTATGCATTACTTTGCATTTAATCAACATTGAATTTCATGTGTCTTTTTGTTGCCCAGTCACATAGTTTTGTGAGATCCCTTTGTAACTGTTTGCAGTCAGCTGCTTTGGACTTAACTATTTTGTGTAATTTTGTATCATCTGCAAACTTTGCCAACTCATTGTTTACAGTATACCTTTTTCCAGATCTATGAATATGTTGAACACTACTGGTACCTATACAGATCCCTGGAGGACAACACTATTTACCTCTCTCCATACTGAAAACTGGCTGCTATTACCAAGCACTTCATCTCTTGGCCCAGATCCTGCGTGCCACTTTGGACTAAATCAGAATTGCCTCTCTCCTTGTGGGTTCCAGGACTAGCTGCTCCAAGAAGCAGTCATTAATGGTGTCTAGAAATTTTATTTCTGCATCCCTTCCTGAGGTGACATTTACCCAGACAATATGTGGATAATTGAAATCCCCAATTATTATTGGGTTTTCTGTTTTTGTAGCCTCTCTAATCTCCCTTAGCATTTCACAGTCACTATCACTCTCATGGTCAGGTGGTTGGTAGTAATTCCTACTGCTATACTCTTATTATTTAAGCATGGAATTCTATCCATAGAGATTCTATGGTACAGTTTGAGTCATTTAAAATTTTTACTATATTTGAGTCTATGCTTTCTTTCACATATGGTGCCACGCCCCCACCAGCGCAACCTACTCTGTTATTCCTATATATTTTGTACCCTATTATTAGCGTGTCCCGTTGATTATCATTGTTCCACCAAGTTTCTGTGATGCTTATTATATCCATATCTTCATTTAATACCAGGCACTCAAGTTTAGACTTCTAGCATTTGTGAACAAGCACTTATAAAATTTGTCAGCATTTAGTTGTCTGCCTTCATGTGATGTGATTGACTATTTCACTTCAGTTCTTAACCTATACTTTACTTCTATCCTCTCCTCTTTACTGGGATATGAAGTAGTCTCTTCAATAAAGTCTCCCTGGAAGGTTATCTCTGGCTGAACTGTGTGCTTTGCTGCACTGTCAGCTTTCCCCTAGCCCTTAGATTAAAAACGCCTCTATAACCTTTTTAATTTTACATGCCAGCAATCTGGTTCTGTTTTGGTTTAGATGGAGCCCATCTAAAGGCTCCTCCTTTCCCAAAAGGTTCCCCGGTTTCCTAATAAAACTAAATCCCTCCCATCCAACACCTTTGTCTCCTCCACACATTGAGACCCTGCAGTTACACCTTTTTTGAGATGACCCTGTGCCTGGAACTGGAAGCATTTCAGAGAATGCAACCATGGAGGTCCTGGACTTTAATCTCTTAACTAGCAGCCTAAATTTGGCCTTCAGGAGCCCTCTTCTACCTTTCCTTATATCATTGGTACCTCAGTGTACCACGATTACTGAATCCTCCCCAGCATTGCACATAAATCTATCTAGATGTCTCCACAACTTTGCACCCGCCAGGTAACTCACTATGTGGTTCTCCCAGTCATCACAAACCCAACTATTGTAATAATCAAATCCCGCATTTAGTATGGACATAAATGACCCTGTAAGTCATTCATGATGTATTCTCTCTAGAAACAATTACTTCAACATCTGAATGTTGGAAACCTCTCCGAGAATGAAGGATTTTAATCCAGCAGGGATTACTTAAAGGGACAGAAATCCTGCCTCTATTTGTAATTTAATGAATACTAATTCCAGAATCATAATATTTCTGCCAACATCTGATGTTTAGGGTTTGCCGTCTTTCTGTTCCCTGCTGTGTCTGAATCTACACTCTTAATGATTGATTCTTGGGAGGTGTAAGTATGGCTTTTCCCTGCACTCTCCCCTCCTGCATGTCCCTTCATCCCTCATTTCTATGCTATGAGAACAAAATTAATTTTAAATTCGAGTCAAGAAGGGAACTTTTTATTAACTGTGTGATTGGTCAAAAATTTCTGCTTGGGACATTGGCTTTAAGTGAAGTCAAGAAGTTTTGAAGTATGCAAGGCTGAATTAATTGAAAACCACAGAATATGAAAACTGGATAAAAAAAAACTTTCTCAGCAAAGGGCCCCTCATAAGTGCTTTGATTTTTACACTCCCTGGCTATAAAGCTGGAGGTTTTCCAGTGACCTGATAACCCAAGCACACAATGAAATCAGTAACGGATGGTTCTATAAAGTTGTATATGCCAAAGAGATTCATTAGAGAGATATCATAGTCAGCCAAATGGCCAGATAAGGGGTTTAGCCAATCTTTGTGTCTCAGAATAAAGAAGGTTCTGAAATTCTTTTTGGCCTTCTACACTGAGCAAGCAGGTCTGCCAGCTCCTATAAAAGAAATCAAGTCCTTATTACTAAACATGTATGTTTATTAGTTTTATTAAGTTATCTTTCACTCTCTTTCTAACAAAGATTTCCAATAGCATGGATAAAGTTGTATTATATCTATTACAGAGATTTCTTATAATAATTTTGTTTAATGTTTTCTGTGCTGTATTATGTTTGCCTTGTGAATGCTCTTAATAAATACTATAATTACAGGGTTTTTTTGACAGCAGTATGCTTAAGGTTTTATCCTTTCAGAGCCTTTCTTGGAAGCACAATATCCATTCTGTTATGGAAATAGATCTTCGGACTACATTAGCTAAGCAGGTAAGTGTGTGTATGAACCACAGACCTCAAAGAAGGAAACCATTGAAAAATCAGGGACACTGTATCATAGAGTTAGAAGCTAAAATGTGTCTTAGAGTTTCAGGCTATATCATCTGGATACATCCCAGTGTAAATATTTATAGTACAGGAAGGTATTACAGGCTTCTGACCTATAAAAATTACTCCTCATGAAAATAGTTGTATTAATAAAAATAACCCTCTCCTATTATTAGGTACAGATTGTGATGTACCGGTGCTGATACTGAAACTTATGAACACTCAGAAAATTTGGATATGATATTTTCATCCTCATTTTACAGATGGAGAAACTGAAGCACAAAGAGTAAGAGACCTGTCTGAGGCCACAGTGGAAGTCAGTCAGTATTGGGATTTGAACTCTTTGAGTTCCTGGCTCTTGGCCCAGGATAGCAGACCACACAATTCTAAATTCATCCCAGTGAAGCCCAGATGAGTTAAGAGGCCATAGCAACAAATGTGGTTAAGTATGTAAAAATTAACATAAAGAATAAACATGAGTCTTCCAAAATTTCATTTCATGAGGAAAATTAAAACTATTATTTTAGCTATAAAAATGAAGCAAGTTAAAAAGAACCTCAAAATTCCCCAAAGAAATGTCAAATTGCAAAAATATCTGAACAATTGTTTTGTAAACTATTAGCAAAGGGAGGATAAAACTGGGATTATTTTATAAGAGAAGGCAGTGTGATCTCGTGGATAAGGCATTGGACTGGAAGTTGAGATCTGTGTTCTATTCTTGGCTTTGCCACTGACTTTCTGCATTACTTTGGGCAAGGCTCTGGGCCTCAGTTTCCCCTCTCACCCTTGTCGTTCTATTTAGATCAGGGGGTGGGCAAACTACAGCCTGCAGGCCACATCCAGCCTGTGGGACCGTCCTGTCCGGCTCCTGGCTGGGCAGCTAGCCCTGCTCCCCTGCAGCTATGCCGCCGTGCAGATAGCGCTCTGGGCGGTGGGGCTGCGTGCTCATGCAGGGCAGCACAGCAGCATGTCTGGCTCTGGCGGGGAGGCGCAGCTCCAGACATGCTGCTCTGAGTGGCATGGTAAGGGGGCTGGGGGTTGGATATGGGGCAGTGGGTCCTGGGGGGCAGACAGGGAGCAGTTGGATGGGGCAGAGGTTTGGGGGGGTCAGAGGATGGGGAACAGGGGGGGATTGGATAGGGGGTGGGGTCCCGGGGGGCCTGTCAGGGGGCAGGGGATTGGATAGGGTCGGGGCAGTCAGGGGACAGGAAGCGGGGGGGGGGGTTGGATAGGGGGTGGGGTCCCGTGGGGTGGTTAGGGGCAGGGGCCCTGGGAAGGGGCAGTCAGGGGACAAGGGGCAGGAGGTTCTGAGGGGGGCAGTCAGGGGGTGGAAAGTGGGAGGGGTCGGATAGGGGGTGGGAGCCAGGCTCTTTGGGGAGGCACAGCCTTCCCTACCCGACCCTCCATACAGTTTTGCACCCCGGTGTGGCCCTTGGGCCAAAAAGTTTGCCCACCCCTGATTTAGATTGCAAACCTCTGTGGACAGGGATTGTCTCAGTGTTTGTTGTGACTGGCAAAAAGGGGCTCCAGTCTCAGTTGTGGCCTTTATATGGGTTCTCTTCTTGGCAATGAACTCTGCACAACCAGGGCAGCAGTTACTCCTGAGGGCATTCTGCACAAAAAAATTAAAAATTCTGCACACAATATTTTAAAATTCTGCAAATTTTATTTGTCAAATAAATGTGGGTTCCAACATGGCATTGGGGAGCACAGGCCACTGGCTGCACAGAGGTGGGATGTCACTGTTCAGCTCCCCCCCCAGGACACGGATTTTGCGATGAGGCTGCACGCAACTCTGGCACTGCACAAGGACAGAGCCTGCCCCAGAAACACCCCAGGGCCCTGCCCCTCCGTGTCAGGTGCACCAGGCATGAGCAGGCAGGTTCAGCAAGGCAGGCTCCAAGTGTGGAGGGGAGCGGCTTAGTGTGGGGGGATCCAGGTGTGGGTTAAAAGAGTTCTGTGTGGGGCAATCTGGGTGCAGGCGGCTCAGTGGGGGATCTGGGTGGGGGGGATCTGGGTGCAACAGTAATAAGACTCTGCATGGGGGTCCAGGTGAAGGTGGTTGGGGCTCAGCGCGGGAGGGGATCCAGATGCTGGGGGGAGTTGGGCTTAGTGGAGTGGGGATCCAGGTGCAATTGGTTGGGATTCGGTAGGGTGTGGATCCAGGTGCGGGTGGCTTGGGGTGGTGCAGGGGGAGTGGGGCTCAGGGACGGTTCTGGGTGCAGGGAGGTGAGGCTCAGTGGGAGGGTCCGGGTCTGAGGGAGTCTGGATGCACAGTGGTTGGGTGGATGGGGGAGCAGCTCCCTAGTACAGGGATCCTTCCCCCTGCAGCTGAGGAGCGATGGGTGCAGGAAGTGGTGGAGAGGGGGGCGGAGAGTTTGTAGAGCTTCCTATAGCCAGGGGAGAAATCTGGGGGTGGGTCTGACACGGCCCCAGATGCCGGGCAGGGAAAGAGGAAGTCCCGTCCTCCCCATCCAGGACTAGCATCTGAGCCCGGTGCAGGGTAGGACCACCAGCCGGGTTTTCCCCAGTCCCAACCTATGGCCCACAGTAATTTACCTCTCTGCTGGCTGCCCTGGGCACCCGAAACATACTGCTGGGGTGGGTCTCGTGACCGCTCTTGTGGCTTCCCCTTGCTTCCCCATCAGAAAGTCATTTTTCTGCAGGGAAGAGAAGAAATCTGTGGGGGACTTAAATTCTGCACATGCACAGTGGTGCAGGATTCACCCAGGAGTACCTGGTGCTGCATAGTCTGGCCCTGAGTCCAACTGTAATATAAAGTAATAATTATGAGAATGTGCAAAGTTAGGCCCTGAACGTGTGGAAAAAAATCTAGAACATGGTAGGATTGATAGTTATCTGACATCTATTTTTATTGTGCAGGAAAACTGAGAAGTGCAAAGGTCTGAGCTTTCAAATGTATTATATAATCAATGGAATTTCGTCTTATGTCAACATATTGAGTAAAGAGTGAAAAGAGTCCCAAGTTCATATACAACACTACACCCACACGGCTTCTGTTTTCAGCAAATTATGAATTAACTGGTATGTTATAAAGTTCTCTACTTCCAGATCAAATTCCAACATACTTGAAAAGCAGCAAGCATAACACCAGATTTGAAAAATAGCACAAAACATACCAGGTAACTATATGCAAATTTAATGTCTGTTGTGGGGATATTGTTGGAAATTTAATATAAGATCACCTTGAAGAGAAGTAACATGACATGGCAACATAGGTATAGTTTTGAGAAGGAAAAGCCATGCTTGACTAATTTACTTGCATTGTAAATCTGTGTGTTATAAGGTTCCAGAGCAGTATGTCTGTCAACATAGTACTAATGGTCACCTTTCAATTGTAACTGTGTGGAACGAAAACTATTTTAGGTCCTTAAAATGGTAGCTTCTCTAGCTGGGAGGCTTGCCAGGTGGGTATCTCTAAAGATCACTTTCGGGAGCTGTCTTGTTTCTATCCTAAGCTTAATAAATGTGTGTGTTTTTTTTTAACCAAATACAAATAAAGGAGACCGCATGAATCAGCTTCCCAAAGCATGTTGTTAAATGATGTAATCTTGTTTTTAGGCCGGGTCTATGCAGTTATTTTTAACCAATTTAACTATTTTGGTTATAGGGTTGATTTTATTACCAGTATAGTTAAATCAGTACATCCCCTAATGAGGATGCTGTTCTACTGGTAAAGTTTTTTTAGCATAAATTTGTGGGAATACACTGTACTGCCATAAGTGTGAATTTGTGGGGCTAAACCATACTGTTTAAACAAGTATATACTAGGCAATTGCTCTGCTTTAACTACATCAGTTTCAAAAGGAGATAGCAACAGAAAAACTGTGTTAAGACCAGTCCTTAATCATCTCCGTGTGACTCAATGGCTACTGTGGCCCAGGCACGTATCTGGAGAAGGTTGATGTTGAATGCTGTTAGCCACGGTACTATGAAGTTTGTAACAGGTTTGAGGTAATCAGTCCCTGTCTGAATGTGAATGTGGTGGCAACACTGGCCCTACCATCCACAGAACAGCAGTGAGCTCTGGGCAGGCCACCAGCTAACGCGTGACAGATTCTTTGCTGGGCCATGGGGTGGGGAGGCCTGCTCACATGCATGAGGGAGGGTGTGACTGGGAGTGATGGGGGAGGGCGGCTTGCTGCCCCATGAGTGATGGGGGAACTGGTTAAGTGGGTACGGTGCTGGGGTGCCTTGCTGTATGATGGAGGGGGGCTGGGTGCATGACCGGAGTGATGGGGGTGGCCAGACTGATGGAGGGAGGGTGGGACCAGGGTGATGTGGGTGCCTTGCTGGGCCATGGGGTGATGGGGGGGGTTAATTAAGGGCCCTTGCATGGCCCTAGGGCAGAGCCTGAGGCAGGAACTTTGCCATTCTGTAGAACGACCTGACAGCAGGTGCGCCTACATGGCACCAAGACACCCGGAGCTGCCCTGTGCCAACCGACTCGGGCTCCTGGGGTTGTTTCATTGCTCAGAGTGCAGGCTGCAGCCTAAATCCCAATGTCTACATTGCAATGACCCAGCCCGCATGAGCAGGCCCGGGCCGACCCACCCGCACTGCTCCGAGGAGCGGCTGCCCTTGATGCAAACGGGGACCGGGGGCCGCGGCGAGGCGGGGGCCGTAGCTGGGCCAGCACCTGCCGCTGGACCACTGCTCAGGCGCGCGACCAGCCACTCCCTCACCCCTCCCCACTGCACGCCGAACGAGCGCATCCGCGCGACTCCTGCCCCCCGGGCAACGAGCGCGCGCCGGCCGGGTGTTAGCTCACGTGACCCCCTGCTCGGCTCTCCCACCACTGGCATGACGAGAATCGCGGGACCAGCTCTGGATTGGCCGCAACGTGTGTGGGACACGGACGTCGCCCAGCGGGCTGGGCTCCTGGAGCGGCGGGGCTGCCGGCCGGTAGGGGCGGGGCCGGCCCCTCTCTGGAGCCCAGCGCCGGAAGCTCGCGGGCTCAGAGTCCCAAACCAACAGCGGGAGCGCGCGCGCGCCTCGCTCCGTGCCCGGCGCTCGGGCCCCGCTGCCTCTGTGAGGGGCGCCGCGTGCGGGACTCTTCCCTACAGAGGGAATCGGGGCCTCTTCGGCCGCGGGAAGCGCCGCCCCACACGGCCCCTGAGTCCCGAGACGCCCCCGCTGAGAGAAACACGCCGCCCTGTTTTGACCCCGGCAACTGAAATCTGCCGGCGCTGAGCGGGGGGCTGTGTGGTTGTTGCGTGCCCAGAACTGGGCCCGAGATGGCAAACAGGGGGTTCGTCGCCCGGTGTGCTTGGCACCAATAAAGACACCGAGGGGAGAAAGCAAGCCAAGTTTATTTCAGAGCTCTGAAATGGCACTAGGAGACCAGCATGTCTCAAATCCAGGGCAACAAATACAAACAACTTTTACCTTTTATACTTCAAACTGTTTGCATACATCTCTTTGTCTGGCTGTTCCCCCTTACCCCTCCCTTTCAGACAACTGTTACAATAAGCTCTACATAAGCTTGTGAGAAAACTTTCTCAGTCTTTGTGACCTTGGATTAGATGCCTGCAAACTAACTACCCCTCCTTTTCCCCCCGCTCCTTATCTCTATTATTTCTGCTAGTGTGAATGAAACTGCAGCCATCTGCTAAAAACGCTGACCAATACATTTCTGCTTCAGCCTGCTTCAGAGCATGTAAGCAGTTAGCATAGAAGTAGGTGAGAGTTCCCAAGATGGAGTCACTGTGATTCACAGACCCAGAGCAAAAGAGCTTCATCGGCACTTTTGGCCTTCCACTCTCCCGAGTTACCTGGTAGCTATGCCTAGTGGACCCCAACAATCCCTCCTTTGAGAACACTCAACAAACCTTTGTCAGAGTTTTCTCGTACTCTAAAGACAGAAAGCGATTAAGCTCCATGCAATCAGGATTATCAATGAGAGGGTATAAGGGAACTTCTGGGGTATGGGAGGTACAAATCTTACGTATGAGCACTTTACAGCAAATGAGCAAAAGAACAAGAACAAAACATATCACCACACCTGTGAGCAAGATGCGAACAATGCTTCCTCCTATATCCCCTAGTTCTCATAAACCAGGTATCCAACCCCAAAGGGAATCCAAAATAGTGGGTTCTCTTTCCTGGGCCTTCCATTGGTTAAAGGCCCGTTCAGCTGACAAGATGTGCTTGTTAATGTCCTGTGAAAACTCTGGGACATAGGTACAACACTCTTCTCCAATAAGGGCACAGACCCCGCCTCGTGAGGCTAACACATAATCTAGGGCCTGATGGTTCTGTAAAGCCAGCAGTCGAAGCTGGTACAGCTCAGAACTTATGCTTTTCTCTATGGCTAGGGTATCATTGGCAAAAACCAATGCTCAGGGTTCTCTCAGGGAGTGCGCTGTGGCTGTTCAGAGAGATCACCAGGCATTCCCAGTGACCCTTACTGTCTTTTGAATAACAGCTTAAGTCCCAAATCGTCGTTAGCAGTCTTCTCCGCAGGCTGGACAGTCCACTGTTCAGGAGCGGGTACTGCTTTCAGTCGAGAATGATGAAACCAGTTCTTGTGTCCTTCGACCTTTGCCGCTGTGTGGGTGACAAGCAGGATGGTGTGGGGTCCCTTCCACTTCTCTTGGAGAGGCTCGTCCTTCCAGGTCCACACGAGAACGGAGTCACCAGGCTGCAGGGAGTGGACCGGAGTATCCAGCAGAAGAGGCTGTGAATCTTTGGTGTACCTGTGAAGAGAAGAAAGAACAGCAAACAGAGAGCACATGTACTGAGACAAGAAACCACACCCCACTTCCCATTCCCCTGCCAGAACTGGGGAACCATTCATAGGCCATGCTCTTCCAAACATAATCTCGAAGGGACTAAGCCCTATCCTACCCTTAGGGAGAGCACGAATGCGAAGTAACACAAGGGGCAAAGCATCAGGCCATTTAAGAGAGGCCTCCTGACAGACCTTTGAGAGGTGTCGCTTGAGTGTCTGATTTGTGCGTTCCACTACTCCACTGGCTTGTGGTCGCCAGGGTGTGTGGAGCTTCCAGGGGATTTGCAGAGCACTTGATATCTTTTGAACAATTTGAGATGTGAAGTGTGTTCCATTATCAGATTCCATCCACTGAGGAAGGCCGAAGCGAGGAATGATTTCCTTGACAAACTTAAGAGCCACTGTCTTGGCAGTGTTGTTGCGACATGGGAAGGCCTCAGGCCATCCACTGAATTGATCCACTAAGACGAGAAGGTACCTGTACCCTTGGGTCCTGGGAAACTCAGTAAAGTCTATTTGCCACACTAATCCTGGGCCTGGGGTAGGTTCCAGGGTGGCTGGTGGCACTGCTACTCCTGGTCGAGGGTTATTCTTTTGGCAGATTAAATATTCAGCCTGTACCTGTGATGCTAGGGGTTTAAGTCCAGAGGTTAGAAAATATTTATTCATGAGCTGGGTAAGAGCCTCTCTGCCTGCGTGTGTGGTTTGATGCAGTTTCTGCAACACTGGTCGAATCAAGCCCTTGGGCAGGAGGATTTTTCCCTCTGTGGAATAAAGCCCTCCTTCCTTTTCCTGGAGACCGAGACTGTCAGCCAGGTTTCTGTCCTCTTGGGAGTACTGAGGGGCTGCAAGCTCACCCACTGATGGGATTAGGGCATGCATTTGGGCATTCTCCTCAGTTGCTGATTTCAGGGTAGCAGCACGCTTAGCTTCCATGTCTGCTCTGGCATTACCCTTGGATACATCTTGATCTTCCCTTTGATGGGCTTTGCAATGCACCACTGCTACTGCTGAGGGGAGTTGTACTGCTTCTAAAAGCCGGAGAATTTGAGACCCATGCTTGACCGGAGAACCTTGGGCTGTTAGCATTCCCCTTTGCTTCCACAAACCAGCGTGAGCATGCAATACCCCAAAAGCATACTTTGAGTCAGTAAAGATATTAACCCGTTTGTCTTTTGCCAGCTCGAGTGCACGAGTTATGGCCACTAGTTCAGCAAGTTGGGCAGATGTCTCAGCAGGTAAACTCTCAGCTTCCACAGTGTCATAACTATAAAGGGAAGGGTAACAGCTGTCCTGTGTACAGTACTATAAAATCCCTCCTGGCCAGAGACTCCAAAATCCTTTTCCCTGTAAAGGGTTAAGAAGCTCAGGTAACCTGGCTGGCATCTGACCTAAAGGACCAATAAGGGGACAAGATACTTTCAAATCTTAGGGGGGTGGGGGGAAGGCTTTTGTTTGTGTTCTTTGTTTGGGAGTGCGTTCGCTCTCGGGACTGAGAGGGACCAGACATCAATCCAGGTTCTCCACATCTTTCTAAACAAGTCTCTCCTATTTCAAACTTGTAAGTAAATAGCCAGGCAAGGCGTGATAGTTTTCCTTTGTTTTCTCAACTTGTAAATGTACCTTTTACTAGAGTGTTTATCTTTGTTTGCTGTACTTTGAACCTAGGACTAGAGGGGAGTCCTCTAAGCTCTTTAAGTTTGATTATCCTGTAAGGTTAATTTCCATACTGATTTTACAGAGATGATTTTTACCTTTTTCTTTAATTAAAAGCCTTCTTTTTAAGAACCTGATTGATTTTTCCTTGTTTTAAGATCCAAGGGGTTTGGATCTTGATTCACCAGGAGTTGGTGGGAGGAAGGAGGGGAATGGTTAATTTCTCCTTGTTTTAAGATCCAAGGGGTTTGGATCTGTATTCACCAGGGAATTGGTGAAGGTTTCTCAAGGCTTCGGGGAAATGGTGGCAGCGGGACCAGAGCTAAGCTGGTAGTTAAGCTTAGAAGTTTTCATGCAGGCCCCTACATTTGTACCCTAAAGTTCAAAGTGGGGATACAGCCTTGACATGGTGGCAGAGCGGTGGGAACATTTTAAACCCAAAAGCCAGTGAGATTTTTTTTCCCTTCTAGCTGCTTGAAAAGCCGAGCTGGAGATAGATGCATATCTTATCTCTCCTTGCCTGAAGGCAGAGGTGTTAAGTTTTTTTAACAAGGTCCTTTGTTAAGAGAAGTGTTCAAATGAGCAAACAAAAGACAGGGTAGAGGGAATTTACAAGCTGAATTGTTTTTTTTTCTTTTTACGTCCTCCGGAGTAGCTAGTTAGAAAGTCTCTGTTAACTCAGCAGCAGCCAGAGCTGAGAGCTTCCCAGTTTCAGTCAAGTGCAGAGGGGGTGACCCAGCACAAGAAAACAGGAAAATGACTACCAAAGAAGTAGCTAAAAAAATAGAACTGGCCAAACTAGAAGCCAGAAGAAAATGAAAGAAAACATCAGAGACTGCTTCAATTAACAAAACTCAAGACAGAGCAGAGAGCAAGAGAAGAGAAAGCCAAAAAGGAGGCCCATGAAAGAGAGATGGAGCTGGAAAAAGCCGAAGAGGAGGCTCACAAGAGAACTATGGAGCTGAAAGAAAAGGAGATGGAGGAGAGAGAAAAAGAAAGGAAGCATGAACTGGAAGTAGCAAAGGCTAAGCAAGCTTTCACCCCCATCCCTGTTCCTGAGCCGTCCACCAGGGCCCCGTCTGTGTTACCAGAGACCCAAACAACGGTGGTGGAACCGGATCCCCTGCCAATGACTGCAACAGCCGTAGTGGATCCAATCCCAGAGACCCAGCCAAAGCCAGTCCCAGAACCGGAACTGGCAACCCAACTAGCACCAGAACCATTGCCAGCACTGAGTCCAGCGTTTGCAAACCCGTCTACAACTCCAACGCCAGAGGGCACCAGCGAGCCTGACCTGGCGGAAGCAGCAGATAACCCTACCCAAGAGGCTCAGCCAGAGCCTGAGATACCACATAGTGCACCAGCGGACAGCGGATCACAGTCAATGGAAACAGCCCCCGCACCTGCATCACTTCCAGAGGGACCAAGCCCCAGTCCACAGTCCAAGGAGGAACTGATGTCTCCAGCATCAAGGGAACAGTTCCAGGCCGAGCAGGAAGCAGATGACAGCCTTCAGAAAGCTTGGGCGGCGGCGCGGAGCACCCCACCGCCTCTCAGCTCTTCGAACCGATCCCGGTTTGTTGTAGAACAAGGACTTTTATACAAGGAGACTCTTTCTGGTGGGCACCAGGAAGATTGGCATCCTCAAAGACAGTTGGTAGTTCCCACTAAGTATCGGGTAAAGCTCTTGAGCTTAGCTCATGCTCATCCCAGTGGCCATTCTGGGGTGAACAGGACCAAAGACCGGTTGGGGAAGTCCTTCCACTGGGAGGGAACGGGCAAGGACGATGCTAATTATGTCCGGTCTTGTGAGGTGTGTCAACGAGTGGGAAAGCCCCAAGACCAGGTTAAAGCCCCTCTCCAGCCACTACCCATAATTGAGGTCCCATTTCAGCGCGTAGCTGTGGATATTCTGGGTCCTTT
The DNA here is from genome assembly GCF_011386835.1 of Chrysemys picta bellii. NCBI lineage: Eukaryota > Metazoa > Chordata > Testudines > Emydidae > Chrysemys > Chrysemys picta. Next base: position 236,241,788 of record NC_088791.1, on the reverse strand, counting down.
CCCAAAGAAGACACCCAGAGGAAAGCAGTACGTACTGACTTTCATGGATTTTGCTACCCGATGGCTGGAAGCAGTACCCTTAAGCAACACCAGAGCTAAAAGTGTGTGCCAGGCATTAACAGACATTTTTGCCAGGGTAGGTTGGCCCTCTGACATCCTTACAGTTTCGGGAACTAATTTCCTGGCAGGGACCATGGAAAACCTGTGGGAAGCTCATGGGGTGAATCACTTGGTTGCCATCCCTTACCACCATGAAACCAATGGCCTGGTGGAGAGGTTTAATGGAACTTTGGGGGCATTGATACGTAAATTCGTAAATGAACACTCCAATGATTGGGACCTAGTGTTGCAGCAGTTGCTTTTCGCCTACAGGGCTGTACCACATCCCAGTTTAGGGTTTTCACCATTTGAACTTGTGTATGGCCGCGAGGTTAAGGGGCCATTACAGTTGGTGAAGCAGCAATGGGAGGGGTTTACGCCTTCTCCAGGAACTAACATTCTAGACTTTGTAAGCAATCTACAAAGCACCCTCCGACACTCTTTAGCCCTTGCTAAAGAAAACCTAAAGGATGTTCAGGAAGAGCAAAAGGCCTGGTATGATAAACATTCCAGAGAACGGTCCTTCAAAGTAGGAGACCAAGTCATGGTCTTAAAGGCGCTCCAGGCCCATAAAATGGAAACGTCGTGGGAAGGACCATTCACGGTCCAGGAGCGCCTAGGAGCTGTTAACTATCTCATAGCCTCCCGCACCTCCAACATAAAGCCTAAGGTATACCATGTTAATTCTCTTAAGCCCTTTTATTCCAGAGAATTAAATGTTTGCCAGTTTACAGCCCAGGAAACAGATGACGCGGAGTGGCCTGAAGGTGTCTACTACGAAGGAAAAAAGGATGGTGGCGTGGAAGAGGTGAACCTCTCCACGACCCTTGGACGTCTGCAGCAACAGCAGATCAAGGAGCTGTGCACAAGCTTTGCACCAATTTTCTCAGCCACTCCAGGACGGACCGAACGGGCATACCACTCCATTGACACAGGTAATGCTCACCCAATTAGAACCCCACCCTACCGGGATTCACCTCATGCCAAAACTGCTATACAAAGGGAGATCCAGGACATGCTACAGATGGGTATAATCCGCCCCTCTAATAGTGCATGGGCATCTCCAGTGGTTCTAGTTCCCAAACCAGATGGGGAAATATGCTTTTGCGTGGACTACCGTAAGCTAAATGCTGTAACTCATCCTGACAACTATCCAATGCCACGCACAGATGAGCTATTGGAGAAATTGGGACATGCCCAATTCATCTCTACTTTAGACTTAACCAAGGGGTACTGGCAAGTACCCCTAGATGAACCCGCTAAGGAAAGGTCAGCCTTCGTCACCCAGGCCGGGGTGTATGAATTCAATGTATTCCCTTTCGGGTTGCGAAATGCACCCGCCACCTTCCAAAGACTTGTAGATGGTCTCCTAGCGGGATTGGGAGAATCTGCAGTTGCCTACCTCGATGATGTGGCCATCTTTTCTGATTCATGGGCAGAGCACATGGAGCACCTGGAAAAAGTCTTTGAGCGCATCCGGCAGGCAGGACTAACTGTTAAGGCTAAAAAGTGTCAAATAGGCCAAAACAGAGTGACTTACCTGGGGCACCAGGTGGGTCGAGGAACTATAAATCCCCTACAGGCCAAAGTGGATGCTATCCAAAAGTGGCCAGTTCCAAAGTCTAAGAAACAGGTCCAATCCTTCTTAGGCTTGGCTGGATATTATAGGCGATTTGTACCCCACTACAGCCAAATCGCCGCCCTGCTGACAGACCTAACCAGAAAGAACCAGCCAAATGCAGTTCAGTGGACTGATGAGTGTCAAAAGGCCTTTAACCAGCTTAAGGCAACACTCATGTCTGATCCTGTGCTAAGGGCCCCAGACTTTGACAAACCGTTCCAAGTAACCACAGATGCGTCCGAGCGAGGCGTGGGAGCAGTTTTAATGCAGGAAGGACCGGATCAAGAATTCCATCCTGTCGTGTTTCTCAGTAAGAAACTGTTTGAGAGGGAAAGCCATTGGTCAATCAGCGAAAAGGAATGCTATGCCATTGTGTACGCGCTGGAAAAGCTACGCCCATATGTTTGGGGATGAAATACAACACATTTCGGGAGCTTCTAACAAAGTGGCTGATGCACTCTCCCGGGAAAGTTTCCCAGAGTTAACTGGTTAACAATTGTTCTTGGAATGAAACATATTGTTAGTTTTTATATAATCAGTAGTATGTCTAAAGGTACATGTGTCTTATTAACTCTGTTTTCTCCTAGAACTCCAGGAAGAAATCACAGCCAGTGTGGAACCGAACGTCCAACACTATCTGTGATTTGGGGGGCGTGTCATAACTATAAAGGGAAGGGTAACAGCTGTCCTGTGTACAGTACTATAAAATCCCTCCTGGCCAGAGACTCCAAAATCCTTTTCCCTGTAAAGGGTTAAGAAGCTCAGGTAACCTGGCTGGCATCTGACCTAAAGGACCAATAAGGGGACAAGATACTTTCAAATCTTGGGGGGGGGGGGAGAGGAGGGGAGAGAGGCTTTTGTTTGTGTTCTTTGTTTGGGAGTGCGTTCGCTCTCGGGACTGAGAGGGACCAGACATCAATCCAGGTTCTCCACATCTTTCTAAACAAGTCTCTCCTATTTCAAACTTGTAAGTAAATAGCCAGGCAAGGCGTGATAGTTTTCCTTTGTTTTCTCAACTTGTAAATGTACCTTTTACTAGAGTGTTTATCTTTGTTTGCTGTACTTTGAACCTAGGACTAGAGGGAAGTCCTCTAAGCTCTCTAAGTTTGATTACCCTGTAAGGTTAATTTCCATACTGATTTTACAGAGATGATTTTTACCTTTTTCTTTAATTAAAAGCCTTCTTTTTAAGAACCTGATTGATTTTTCCTTGTTTTAAGATCCAAGGGGTTTGGATCTTGATTCACCAGGAGTTGGTGGGAGGAAGGAGGGGAATGGTTAATTTCTCCTTGTTTTAAGATCCAAGGGGTTTGGATCTGTATTCACCAGGGAATTGGTGAAGGTTTCTCAAGGCTTCCCAGGGAGGGAATCCATTGGGAAATGGTGGCAGCGGGACCAGAGCTAAGCTGGTAGTTAAGCTTAGAAGTTTTCATGCAGGCCCCTACATTTGTACCCTAAAGTTCAAAGTGGGGATACAGCCTTGACACACGGTATCATGAAGAGACACAATAGCATAACCAGCCCTCCTTTGCCCATCCACAACAGTACTACTGCCATCCGTATACCATTCCAAGTCAGCATTTGGGAGTGGCTGATCTTTTAGATCTGGGCGGCTAGAATACTGAACATCTATGATTTCTAGACAGTCATGTTCCTGCTTTTCTGTCTCTGGTAGCAGGGTAGCTGGATTAAGGGAAGGACGGATCTGCAGGGTAACTTCAGGATTCTCTAACAGCTTCGCCTGGTACCGAGCAACCCAAGCCTGTGTGAGCCAAAGACTTAGTGTCCAGCAAGGCTCAGACCATATGGGGAACATACACTTGCACAGTTCCTCCCAGTGTCAGTTTTTCAGCTTCCCCAAGCACTAGAGCAGTAGCTGCGACCGCCCTCAAACAGGCTGGCCATCCCTTTGAAACTTGATCCAGTTGTTTAGAAAAGTATGCCACAGGACGTTTCCAGGCACCTAATAGCTGGGTAAGCATTCCCAAAGCTACCCCTTTTCGTTCATGCACATACAGTTGGAACGGCTTAGATATAGCGGGCAAACCCGGGGCTGGAGCTTCCATTAGCTTCCTTTTCAAGATTTTAAATGCCCTGTCCGCTTCTGGGGACCAGTGAAAGGGGTCATGTTCCGCTCCCTTAACACATTCATACAGAGGTTTAGCCCACAGTCCAAACTCTGGAATCCATATTCTGCAAAAACCTGCCATGCCCAGGAATGCCCTAAGCCGTTTACGGTTGCTGGGGATGGGAACTTGGCAGATAGCCTCCTTTCTTTCGTTTGAGAGCTGTCTCTCTCCCTGCCTGATGTGAAATCCCAGATATTGAACCTCTGAAAGAGCAATTTGGGCTTTGCTTTGAGATACCTTGTATCCTCGCAGTCCAATAAAATTTAGGAGACTCACAGTAGCTCTGAGACAAGGGATTAGACCCACAGCAGCAATTAACAAGTCATCTACATATTGCAGCAGGAGGGCTCTGTCTGAATTATCCCACTCCTCCAAGTCTCTGACCAAAGCCTGTCCAAACAGAGTGGGGGAATTTTTAAATCCTTGAGCCAATACTGTCCAACAAAGCTGCTTTTTAACCCTTCGTTTGTCTTCCCATTCAAAGGAGAATATCTCCTGAGACTGGATGTCAACTGGAATCGTGAAGAAAGCATCTTTTAAATGTAGGACTGAGAAATGGGTATATTGCCCCCCTATAGAGGCCAACAGTGTATACGGATTTGGAACCAGGGGGAGCAGAGTCTTAACCCGCTCATTAACTGCCCTGAGGTCCTGTACCAGCCGATACGTGCCATTGGGCTTTTGTATGGGCAGAATAGGGGTGTTCCAAGCTGACTAGCATTCCTGTAGTACACCGCACTCTAAGAACCGATCTATAGTCTCTTGTAGTCCCTCTCTGGCTTCCCTTTTAATCGGATACTGTTTGATCCGCACTGGGCTTTTTCCTGGGAGGAGCTGAATATGCACAGGGGTTTGACGGTTTGCTTTCCCTGGGACCCCTGATGCCCAGACTAGAGGAAAAACCTGCTTTTCCCACTCACTCCACTCTGGGGCTTGCATAGCTGAGGGTTCAACTGCAAGGGTCATTATCCAAGCATTCTCAGGGGGTAAGGTGAGGGTTATATCATCTTGAGTGAAATGCAGGGTGGCACCTAAGCGACAAAGCAGGTCCCGTCCTAGTAGTGGTGTTGGACAATCAGGGAGGTAAACCAGCTTGTGTGATACAGTTCTGTTTCCCAAGGCACATTCCGCTGGGGCATATACTGGGCACTTGGTTCCTTTCCCTGTGGCACCCACCACAGTGAGGGAGCCTGCCACAGGCAACTGTAGGGGTTTGTTTACAGCGGTCCTTGCTGCTCCAGAGTCTATTAAAAAGTCTATATCCGCATCTCCCACCCGCACATTTACTCGGGGTTCCGGGGGTAGGATGGTTCGTCTCCCCTGACACCCCTAATCTCGATCCTCCGCTGCCATCATAGGGGTACCTTCCCTTTCAGGGCATTCATTTTTCCAGTGTCCCTCCTTACGGCATATGGCACACTGGTTGCGACCCAGGCGCCTGACCTGGGGGCCAGGGCGTCCACATCCACGGCCTCTCATTCCCCAGCCTCTTTCAACTTTCTGTGGCATTTCTTTGCCGCCGGCCTGCACCGCCGCTACCAACATTTTCACTTGCCTTTTTTCCTTCTCTCCCTCTCTAAGGCTATAAGCCCTGTTTGCAGTCTCCAAAATCTGAGCCATAGACATTCCCATTAAATCCTTCTTTTTCTGCAATTTCCTTTTAATATCAGGGGCCACACGCAGGGCCGGCTTTAGGCCGATTCGGCTGAATTGGGCCCCGCGCCAAGAGGGCCCCGCGCTGCAGCTGTCCGCCCCGCCCCCAGCTCACTTCCCCCTCCTCCCATCCCCTGCACGCCCCACCCCCTCCCCTGCTTCCCACGAATCAGAGATTCGCGGGAAGTCTGAGACGAAGCAGGGGCGGCCGGCAGCACGAGGTAAGCTGGGGTGGGGGGCGGGAGAAGGGCTCCGGGGAGGCGCGTCCCGTTCCCGCAGGCCCCGGCGGCTCTGGCCCGGCTTGGCTCCGGCCCGGCCCGGTCCCCGCGGCTCGGCTCCCCCGTCCCCGTCCCCCCCGCGGCGCGGCTCGGCTCCCCCGTCCCCCCCGCGGCGCGGCGCGGCTCGGCTCCCCCGTCCCCGTCGCGGCGCGGCTCGGCTCCCCTGTCCCTTTTCCCCCTCGCGGCGCGGCTCGGCTCCCCCGTCACCCCCGTCCCCGCGGTGCGGCTCGGCTCCCAGGAATCGGGCCCCGCTCTTGCTAAAGCTGGCCCTGGCCGCACGGCTGGTGAAGATACCCTTTATAATTGCCTCAGTTGCCTGATCATCTGGGTTTGCACTAGTAGTTTGCCTGATAGTATCCCGAATACGCTGCAGGAAAATCCCTGGACTTTCTTTCGAGTCCTGGATTAGTTCATAAGGCTTAGCCCAATTGTTATGCCTGACAGCTGAGTGTCGGAGACCATGCATAAGCAGTTCCTTATAGGAGTTAAGCAGCCTCAAATCCCCCTCCTCATTCGGATTCCACCGGGGGTCCCCTAGGGGGACAGCGACATCCGGCAACCGCTTGCCTTCTCTATCCTCATCATGCCTTTTCTGTGCCTCCTCCCTGGCTTTGGCTATGACCTGATTCCGCTCCACTTCAGACAACAGGGGTCTCATAAGTATATTACAATCATCCCAGTCAGGCTTATGGCTAGCTAGACATCCTTCAAAGATAGAAATGAACTTGCTTGGATTCGTTGAAAATTCTCCTGCCTCTGCCTTAAAAGCAGCCAGATGGACTGGATTAAAAGGTACATGCGAATATACAGACACTATCTGCGCTGGCAGATTCCTGAGTTCCTGGATGGGCTACCACACTCTCCGTAATCAACGGATACAATCCCACGGGGGGGGGAGGGGTCTCTCTGGAGCCTGTGGGGGTGGAGGAGCCGAAGGGGACACCGATTCTGGCATTACAACAGTGGGAGGGTTCTGGGGTTTAGCAGCCGTTACTACCGAGCCTGTCGGAGTCAAATGGCACTTGAGCAAAATATCAGTCCTATTTCTTAACACCATGAACGTATACGCATAGAGATGTTCATTCCATTTACCTGTTCTCTGACAGAACAAAAGTAATTGAAGGATCGTGTTGTAATTAAGTGATCCTTCTGGTGGCCACCTTTCTTGGCACTCTAGCTGGTACTGAGGCCAATCAACTGTACAGAACCTTTTCAATTTACTTTTAATCAACTGATCAGATCCAAACACTTTCCAGTTCACCAGAATGCATTCTAAGGGTGTACACTGTACCCTGCCGGCTGTACTCTGTCCCTGCCCCATACCGAGGGAGACTCTGGGCGTCCCCAGGTCAAAACAGGCAGACACTGGGCGTCCCCAGGTCAAGAAAGATAAGTCCCCACTGGACTGTTCCTACCTTATCCAAGGGTCCGGTTCTGCACCGTTGCCCTCTCCACGGGACCGGTTCCCCACCATCGCCCGCAGCTGCTTCTCCACTGTCTGTGTGCGTTGCACCGTTGTGCCCTCCGGGGTCGAGCAAACCACGTCTCTGCCGAGGCCTCTGATGAAGTCACCGGTGAGCACTCTGGGCGTCGGTCGTCGTCGTAATCCGTCGGCCACCAGGAGGGATCCGGGCAAGGCTAAATTTCAGCCTCGAGCCCCACGTTGGGCGCCAAAACTGTTGCCTGCCCAGAACTGGGCCCGAGATGGCAAACAGGGGGTTCGTCGCCCGGTGTGCTTGGCACCAATAAAGACACCGAGGGGAGAAAGCAAGCCAAGTTTATTTCAGAGCTCTGAAATGGCACTAGGAGACCAGCATGTCTCAAATCCAGGGCAACAAATACAAACAACTTTTACCTTTTATACTTCAAACTGTTTGCATACATCTCTTTGTCTGGCTGTTCCCCCTTACCCCTCCCTTTCAGACAACTGTTACAATAAGCTCTACATAAGCTTGTGAGAAAACTTTCTCAGTCTTTGTGACCTTGGATTAGATGCCTGCAAACTAACTACCCCTCCTTTTCCCCCGCTCCTTATCTCTATTATTTCTGCTAGTGTGAGTGAAACTGCAGCCATCTGCTGAAAACGCTGACCAATACATTTCTGCTTCAGCCTGCTTCAGAGCATGTAAACAGTTAGCATAGAAGTAGGTGAGAGTTCCCAAGATGGAGTCACTGTGGTTCACAGACCCAGAGCAAAAGAGCTTCATTGGCACTTTTGGCCTTCCACTCTCCCGAGTTACCTGGTAGCTATGCCTACTGGACCCCAACAGGGTGACCGGCCGGTGTACTGCTACACCGGCGCTTTTCGCTCAATGTTAGTGACTTGCTCCCAGAGGTTTGCTGGCGGAGGGCTGGGGGCTCGGCCCTCTGTCCGCTAACGAGCGCGGACAAGCTGAGCAGAACCCGTGTGACTTTACATGACAGCGGAGGCGCGAACCTGTGCTCCTGGGGCATCCTGCAGGAATCCATCCACGGGCCGCGTTTGAGACCCCTGGACTAGAGGATCACGATGGTCCCTTCTGGCCTTGGAATCTGAGTCTGTGGAAATTTGACCTGGGTTATCAGCTTTAGATTGACATGTTTTAGTGAAATGCTTTCCCTGGCATTGTACATGTTTTCTTCAGCTGTAAAATCAGTGGACGTTTCATGTTGATTTCCAGGAACTGGCTACGTCCGGCATCTGGCAGTATCTGTTTTGGGAGATTACTCTCCCATTATTGCTCAGTCAGAGCAATGTATTGTTATTAGTTAGGTGGCTATAGGGCTGGGACACACAGACAAAAAAATAATTTAGTCTTCTCTGCCAAAAGACTTCTCAAATGGGCCCAAGTAAGAAGAGCTGTGCACCTTGCTAGAGTTGAAGGTAGAAGAAAAAACAACTAAATACAGCTGTCTCAGGAACGCCTGGTGGGTGTATGATTGAGGAGTGTGTCAACACACATTTCTCATAGCAATTTTTCTCCAAAAGTATTGGAGCAAATCTAATGGTGGATCCAAAAGATGAAAACTGAGAACTTTCTCAGGAAAGTGTAGCTAATGCAGTGTTGTTTGGAGCACTGCATCAGATTATGTGAGATAAAGGCGAGAGAGAGACAGGAGAGGCGCTTGGGACTTCGTTGACTCAGAATCAATTAAAAGGGAGATGTCCCTGGGTGCACTTTGAACTTCAGAGACAAACTAAGTCACAGAAAGCAAATGGGGTAACCTATCATTAATGTCAACAAGATTTGACAGTCATGAGGCGTCGACTCCGTGGGTGCTCCGGGGCTGGAGCACTCACAGAAAAAAAATAGCGGGTGCTCAGTACCCATCTGCCACAGCTGTTGGGTGGTGCCCCCGATGAGCTAATTGGGGATGCCACCAAACAGCTGTTTGGCAGCCACCATCAAACAGCTGTTTGGAGGCTCAGGGAAGGGTTTCTGTGAGGGTGGAGAGCAGGGAGGGGCAGGTGGGTGGGGGCCTCAGGGAGGGGGTGGAGCAGGGGTGGAGCATCTCCAGTGAAAACTAGAAGTCAGTACTTATGAAGGTGCAAGAATTTATGTTAGCAGAAAATGGTTGCAGTTCTACTGAGTATGAATAATATTTCCTCATCTCATTTAAGATAATTGCAGTGGAGACGACCATAAACTATTTTCTAATTGGGAAGGAAGCTCTGAGGAAGGTAAGTGTTAAAGTTGTGGCCCAGCTCCTATAATTGTGTGCTGGTTTCGGATGCTTTTTCCTCCCCTCTATGTGGGTATTGTCTCTACCTCCCAAATTATAATTTACTTGACTGTCACAAGGCGTGTAAATAACTATTAGCTTTTTCATAGGGATTAAGAAATCATTTCAATTTTAATATAAACTGGTATTCGGTGGTAATTTACAATATCCCCAGTTATTTTAATTGGGTATATATAAACATGTACATTTGATTTTTTTTTTAAATCACTGCACAAATGTTGTAGTTAACATATGAAAACTTCTCAAAAGTTCCAGTTAGGTAACCACTCATTTTTAGGTTCCTGTGGATTTACAAATCAGTGATTCTTGACATTTTCTTTTAAAATAGAGGTGGGTGAATTTTATGTTACATAAAACATTACAAAAAAAGTCAGATGTAAACTGAAATAAAACAAAAGTCTGTAGAAAAAGGTTTTGGCAAATAACCTACAGTGTTTGAAGTGAAACCCAGTTAAACTATAGCCATATCTTTAGAATATGTTTTCTCCACATGACCTACTGTATCTTAATCTTAATTATTAGGTTAGTTGTCTAATCTGCTTGTAACTTTTTCGTAGGTATTTCAAAAATGACAAAGTTGCTGTTGATTGATGTTGATTGTGGAGTCGATGATGCTCAAGCCATAATGATGGCGCTGGCATCTCCCAGTATTGAAATCCTGGGAATTACTTGCTGTTATGGAAACACAGTGTTGGAAAACGTCTGCAAAAATGTACTCCGTGTGCTACAAGTTTGTAAAAGACTTGAGGTAATCAGTCTCTTAAATGTATGTGAATGGGTTTATCTTTGTGTCAGGTCTTGCTTAAAAATCATCAACTCGTATAGGCTAGTGTCACCTTTTATAGTTTCTGTTCCATAAATAATTTCTTTGCTGATATAGGGTAATTTTTTTGTCTTGTTTATTGTCTCACCATATCAATCCCAGGAATAGTAATAGTAATTTTCCTAGATCCTTTAAAAAAAAATCCTATCGGTATATATATTTTTCCTGGCTGATGTGAAATTTCTGCCCTTTTCATAAAGGCTCTGCAATTTTAGTACCACTGATTTGATCACTCCTAGGATATACTTTGGAATTGATCCTGTAATATTGCTTCTTCAAGTGATTGTCCACATGGATTCCATACACTGTGTGCATGCATCCATGCACGTGAGATTTGGATTCTTTTGGCCAGCAGTTTTCATTGGGACCATGCTGTGCCTCGGGTGCCCTTGTGCCCCCTTCCATCTTCCCCTTAATGGGCATAAAAGGAGGAGGCCAAATTGTCCATCAGCTCCTTCTTACTTCCTGTGGCAGCTAGCATAGGTATGAGAGGATGAGTTCTAAAATCTTGAGAGACATGGAAGCATCTTTAGTTGGAAGCAATTGGTTCAATTCACTAACTACAGATAATACTTCATTTAATAAATCAGTTATAAATGTAAAACATGTTTTGATAAATTTACTTTTTTTCCTCACATATCCAGCACATTTAAGTTAGTTTTCTTAATAAAATAATTTAAAATGCTGTTTTGTGCATTTTTAATGGAATTTGAATTTCCATTCAAATTGACATAGTTCACAAGTAAAAATTGATTCATCATCTAGTAAAGAAAAAAGGTGAATGGCATTTCTTAACATAAGAAAAAGGTAAACAATAAGAATCTGAATAAATGTAAATTAAGATTACTTGTTGCCTCCTGGTTAGCAAAAAGTAGTACCAAATTTAGTGTAAAGGCTGTATTTCGTTCCAAATCAACATGTTTTAGTGGTTACCAACCAATGAGAGTCAACCATTCTTTAGCAAAATAACTAAAAATTACAAAAGCAAAATAAGATTAAAACCAATTATTTAAATCAGTGTTTCCAGCTTGCTGATTTAAATTGTGATTTAAATTGCTTTGACTGAAGTCATTCCAAATTGCTGAGACATACCTCTGGAATTGGTCCAAGAAAATCATAAGAAACTTGCAACGAAGAGTCCTCTGGCACCTTATAGACTAACAGATGTATTGGAGCATAAGCTTTCATGGGTGAATACCCACTTTGTCAGACGTCTGACGAAGTGGGCATTCACCCACGAAAGCTTATGCTCCAATACATCTGTTAGTCTATAAGGTGCCACAGGACTCTTAGTCTGGATCTGTAAAAAGCAACAAATACGGCTACCCCTCTGATAAGAAACTTGGTCATTCTGGATCCTTCTGCAATAGGGATGCTCACCATGAGCATTCCCATTAATGAAAGTCTACTAGAGCCTGCACAAGCCATCTGACATACATCTGTATCCATCCCGTCCATGTCAAAAAGAGCAGACAGTGGGCACCAGGTTCCTGCTGCATATTTGATTTTCTGTTTACATCCAACACTGGGTTCTTTTCTAGTGGCAGCGCTACAGGAGAGAACAAAACAGCATGGACCTTTTAAATCTATGCCAAGAGAAAAGAATCCAAAAAAGCTTGATCTATTCATCTACAAGGTGTATCTAACAGCTATGCTCCAGAGGAAGGTGGCTGTCTATCCAGCCTGCCTTTCAAAATATGACTTTTTAAACTGGAACCGATTGTCTCAATTTATAATTGCCCAGTGAGCAGCAAGAGGAGATGTGCCGTTGCCATTAAAGTTTTCAAGTGACTGCCTGTACTTCTCTACAGTCTATAACATAAGAACGGCCGTACCGGGTCAGACCAAAGGTCCATCTAGCCCAGTATCCTGTCTACCGACAGTAGCCAATGCCAGGTGCCCCAGAGGGAGTGAACCTAACAGGCAATGGTCAAGTGATCTCTCTCCTGCCATCCATCTCCACCCTCTGACAAACAGAGTCTAAGGACACCATTCCTTACCCATCCTGGCTAATAGCCATTAATGGACTTAACCACCCTTGAATTTTTCCAGGTCTCTTTTAAACGCTGTTATAGTCCTAGCTTTCACAACCTCCTCAGGTAAGGAGTTCCACAAGTTGACTGTGCGCTGCGTGAAGAAGAACTTCCTTCTATTTGTTTTAAACCTGCTGCCTATTAATTTCATTTGGTGACCCCTAGTTCTTGTATTATGGGAATAAGTAAATAACTTTTCCTTATCCACTTACTCCACATCACTCATGATTTTAATACCTCTATCATATCCCCCCTTAGTCTCCTCTTTTCCAAGCTGAAGACTCCTAGCCTCTTTAATCTCTCCTCATATGGGACCCATTCCAAACCCCTAATCATTTTAGTTGCCCTTTTCTGAACCTTTTCTAGTGCCAGTATATCTTTTTTGAGATAAGGAGACCACATCTGTATACAGTATTCGAGATGTGGGCATACCATTGATTTATATAAGGGCAATAATATATTCTCCGTCTTATTCTCTATCCCCTTTTTAATGATTCCTAACATCCTGTTTGGTTTTTTGACCGCCTCTGCACACTGTAATGAGCTTTTCAACAACAGCATTGGTGAAGACCTGTGGTCTCCAAAAGATTCAAGGCCAACTCTGCTCTCTTTAGGATTTTGAGTTCCAACCCAAGAAGGAAGCAGCCACATCAACATCCTATAGACAGCATACCTCAGTTCAGCTTTACAGTCAGCCACATTGTACTTCAAAACTGCCAATGAAGAGACAGATATTCCACTGGAGACAACCCTCTGCCTCCTCTGCTGCCCCACAGTCTTGGGGTACCACCAGGCAGCAGGTGCGATGCAAAGTTGAGAAACTGATAGGATGATCAGAGAACCTTTTTTGTTCTACACCTCCCCCTTGGCAACTCCCTCTTTTTTGTTTTGGAAAAATTTGAGCTGAGGTTACCTTGGCTTTATGGGTCCCAGAGATGGTAACCAAGGGGCACCCAATTGAGTTTCAATCCCATCCTTCTCCCCACCCTCCTACTGCCTCCTTTCCTGGCTCTTTTCAGGGAACCGTCTCGTGAAAGACCATCAGAATGGGGAGTACGCTCCCTTTTACAGCCGGGAGCAATGCAGGAGGTGGCTTTTTACTCCCATTACTTTTTGATCCCAAAGAAAAAAGGAGGTTGATGGCCCATCTTGGATCTTCACTGAGAGCTGCGGGTGGCCGTGCCTGCGGACGGTCAACGTAAACATTGTCTCACGGCCCGCCAGCGGATTACGCTTACGGGCCGGAGGTTGCCCACCACTGATCTAGATTATGACCTTCAACTTCAGGACTTGTGGTTCCCTCAGGAAGCTTACTCCCATATATATGTGTTAGAGCTCAGAGTCAGCTTGGTATGCAAAGCATTCCTGCCTCTTCTTTAGGAATCCTTAATACAAGTGTTGACAGACAACACCACAGCTGTGGATTATGTCAGCATGCAATGGGGAACAAGAACATTCTCACTCTGTCAGGAAGCCATAGGACTACGGAATAGTTCTGAACCAAGTTACATGTGTGACTGTGCACCATTTCAGCCTTTTGAACACCTTGGCAGATCAACTCAGCAGGCAATTCCCTGGCAACAAGTGTACTCTCAAAGACTCAGTGTTACAGAACATCTTTTGTAAATGGGGATTCCCAAAAGTAGCAACAGACCAGAACAAGTGTTAGACATTCTTCTGTTCCAGAAGGGGTGCAAGCTAAAGCTCCCTGACCAATGCCTTTCTCATCCCTTGGATGCCAGGGTTGAAGTATGCCTTTCTGCCAATCCCTATGATACCCCGGATACTGAGGCAGGATGAAGTGTTGTTATGATAGCCCCAGTATGGGCCAAGCAGTTCTGGTATTTGGATTTCATGAAACTTTCATTGCAGCCACTTATCACCTTACCTGCTCTGCCTGACAATCTTCCAGAATTGTCAGATCTTGTACCTGGATCCAGCATTTTTACACCTGACAGCCTAGATCAGGGGTGGGCAAACTATGGCCCACAGGCCACATTTGGCCCATCAGACCACTTAATCCGGCCCTCAGCTCCCGCCGGAGAGCGGGGTTGGGGGTTTGCACTGCTCCAGCCAGAGAGTGGGGTCGGGTGCTTGCCCCGCTCTGCATGGCTTCCAGGAAGCAGCCAGCATGAACCCTTCCGGCTCCTACGTAGTACACGGAGGTGTGGCCAGGCGGCTCTGTGCGTTGCCCCGTCCACAGGCACCGCCCCCGCAGCTCCCATTGGCCGTGGTTCCTGGCCAATGTGAGCTGCAGGGGTGGTGCCTGCGGATGGGGCAGCGCGCAGAGCCACCTAGCGGCACCCATGGAGGGGGGACATGCTTCCGGCAGCTGCTTGCCGTAAGTGTTGCCCAGAGTTTGCACCCATCAGCCCCCCTCATGCTCCAATCCCCTGCCACAGCCCTGATCCCCTTCCCACCCTCTGAACCCCTCGGTCCCAGCCTGGATCCCCCTTCTGCACCCAGAGCCCTCATCCCTAGTCACCCCCCACACACACCTATACCCCCAATTTTGTGAGCTTTCATGGCCCGCCATACAATTTCCATACCCTGATGTGGCCCTCAGCCCAAGAAGTTTGCGCACCCCGACCTAGATGTTGTGTGGTTTACATCTACTGAAAGAAACTGTTCAGCTGAGATTCAGAACATTCTGCTTCAAAGCAGGGAAACCTTCAACCTTACTTATAAGGCTAAATGGAAGAGGTTTTCTACTTGGGATGCCAGTGGTAGTTGTCTTCTTTGACATCTTTAGTTTTAGCAATAGTGGAGAATTTGCTAGGCCTGAATCCGTCTAGACTTTACATCAGGTCATAAAGGTCCATGTAGCAGCAATATCTGTACATTATCCCTCACTCCTAGGTAATACTGTGTTTTCCCACTCTACAGTAGCAAGATTCCTAAAGGCCTCACATGTTTTTCCCCCAGTGCAGGGGCCCCCCCTCCCTTTTTGGGACCTCAATATAGTATAGCAATATAATATTTATTAGCAGGGTTGATGGGTCCCCACTTTGAACCCTCAGCACCTTGTTCCCCACCAGTCGATGAAGACTGCCTTTCTGGTGGCCATTACATCAGCTCGCAGGGAAGGGGAGGTTCAGGCCCTTCTGACATATTGTCTATATACAGTATTTTGTAAGGACAGGATCATTTTTAGACCTCACTCCAAGTTTCTCCCCAGATTGTCTCAGAGTTCCATACGAGCCAGTCCTTTCATCTCCTGGTTTTCTTTCCAAAGCCTGATTAAGTGGTTCTCCAGGTATTTAAGGGCATATTATGAATTAGCCAGGATAGATTCATCTAGCCAGACTAAAGCTCATTCCACGATATTTGAGAAGCAGTTATGTGGAGCTTAAACCACACATTTACAAGACACTATTGCTTAGTAAGGGCTTCCACATCAGATGTTGGTTTTGTTAAGGTTGTCTTATAGCCATTTAAGTAGGACTCCTAATACCCACCTCCAGGCAATTTATAACTGATTGTTAGTCACTAAGAGTGGAATTCATGTGGACAATTACTCAACTTACTCACAATAACTTTTCATCTAAGTACCCTCCTGGATCAGAATTAAGGAAAAACAAGCTAACCACATTAAAATTATGCCTCAACAGTCATCAGACACTACTTTCTGCGTTCAGTAAGGAAGCTGACACAACGACTGAAGCTAGTTTTGTTATGACATGGAATATTGCTCATGCTAAACATCCATGTTGTGATGGAGAATTTGTTAAGAAAAATATTGCAGAAGTGGTTGCAATTTTAGATCCAAGGAACACAAAACTTCAGTGACTAATGCAGCAAATTCCAATTTCACACCACAGTATGGAGAGGCAGATCTCCCAGATCAGTGACGATGTTGCAAACGACATGCAAAACGATCTAAAGAATTCTCTAGCATTCAGCCTAGCTGTCGCTGAATCCACAGATATTCAAGATAAACCACAACTAGCAATATTTATTTGCTATGTTTCCACAGATTTAATTGTGAAAGAAGAAATATTGGACTTAATGGTGCTACAAGAAACAACCCGTGTTGTTGACATAAAGAATGCACTTGACGAAGCACTGATAAATGCCGATGTACCGCTGGATAAACTTGTCAGTGTTGCAATGGATGATTTTCCCCACCTGCAATGGTGGGGGAAAAAGTAGGTCTTATCGGACACTTGAAAAGCAATCCCAAATTTCCAGAGTTCTTCCCTGTTCATTGCATCATCCATCACGAACATCTCACAGGCAGATACTTCAAGTATGAAAGTGTTACAAAAATAGTCCTAGAAACTGTCAATTTCATCCGTTCAAATGGGAAGACTCATTGACATTCAAAAATGTCATTGAAGAGCTGGATCTTGAAGACAAACCCAACAATGTCTCTTTCTACTGTATTGTGAGGTGGTTATCAATCAGCAATGTCTTAAATAGGTTTGTGGAACTGTTGGAGCCTATCAGTGCTTTCATTGAAGAAAAGGAAAAGTCCTATCCACAACTGAAAGATGAGCAATGGATGCAGGATCTGATGTTTTTCACTGATATTATGCAGCATCTGCAAACTCTCAATTTGGCAATCCAAGGGAAGGATAAGATTATTTCTGACCTCAGAGCATCTTCAGCTTCCAGAACAAGTTAAAGTTTCTGAAAAGAGACATAGTGTCAAGAGACTTCAACCACTTTCCCTATTTCAAGAGTAGGGTAAACACATTTCCTGAAATCAAAGTAGAAGATCACAAACTTGAGGAATACAAAGGTAAATTACAAGGACTGCTTGATGACTTTCAGGACAGGTTTGAAGACTTGCTGAGATCCTGCTTCACTTTTCTTGTAAATCCATTCATGGTTGATGTCATGGATGGCGGGTAGTATAGGCTGGGGAAGGCTGTGACTCCCCAAACAGCCCCACGTGGCCCTGCCCACACTCTACCCCGAGGCCCCTCCTGCTTGCCCTTGGCCCCAGCCCAGGCAGGCTGCTCCTCTTCTAGGGAGCCTTCTGGGGCTGGGTCTAGGGTGGCTGGGACTTCGAGTGGCTCCTGGTTGGGGCCGCACACAGCCCACCCACCCGCCTGGTGCTTCATGGCTGGGAGGGGTGCACCGCCTGCCCAGTGCTCTGGGGCTGGAGGGGGGCGTGTGCCATCCACCCGCCTGGTGTTGGGTGAGGGGAGGTGCCGTCCGCCTGCTTGGTGCTCCAGGGCAGGGGACGGAGAGCTGCGCCACCGTCCACCCAGTGCTGGGGTGGAGGGGCCGCTTGCCCAGCGCTCCGAGGCTGGAGGCACTCAGGTGAACCATGGGGGGGGGGGGGCAGGGGGAGGAGCTGGTAACCACGGAGGAGGGAGGGGGGCTCAATCAGTAACAAGAAGACACCATGAATAATAATTAAGCACTCCTGAGACTTGCTCCAAACACAAACATTATCTGCTCCTTAAAATAGATTGTGTATTTATGTAACAACAGGGTTAATACTGTAAATAAAACAGTGTTGGTGGCAGTACTGGGATAATATAAACTTAAATAGAGGCAAGATGCCTTTAGGTGATGTGCAGCCATGCTGTATTCAGTCTGTTTTTGCAACTTACATCTTGTTTAGATTCCAGTTTATCAAGGTGCTTCTGCTCCCTTACTTGGTGGTCCTGTGGAAGGGGCTTTCTTTCATGGAAGAGATGGTTTGGGTGATGTTCCTGTTCCGAATGCTCCAGGATTAGACCATCTACAGAAAGAACATGCTGTGATTGCAATGTTAAGAATTGTTAATGAGAAGCCTGGTCAGGTGAGAATGTTCTTTATATCATTTTTTTATGTAATAACAGAGGACAGTAAGCAGGACCAAAGTCTGTTTATGCTAATGCCTTGCAATTATATGGAATTGTTTTGCCTGTCTAATCCTAATGGAGGATCCAGGTTCAGTCTTCAGTGGAAGGTGACCCGCCTACCTTCTCCTGGTAGTCCATGGCATTGTACACTGGGGCTGGAAGAAATTGTTTCTCAGACTGAAATTTGGCATTCAGTTTAACCCTGTACATGAATAACCATAATTAAACATCTAGTCCCAAGTCACTGGTGTCCAAGTAATTGTCCCTTTAGTCAGGTAATTCTCGAGGCAAAGAATTTGAGACACTGATTTACCATCCCCTTTTCTCCCAGAGGAATAAAATCTTTATTTAATATTTAGGAGACTCCATATGTTTGTTTGCTGCTTACCTTGAACATGTCCTTGCTCATGTCTTTGTGATCCTCTTTTAGGTATATATTGGAATAAGATTTCCTACTACCTTCTCTTTCTCAACTTCTACTGTGTAGGCACAAGGTATCAATCTTTCATAATAACTAAGACCCTCTATGCCTTTGTTTAATTTATCAGTTTTTTTATCTTCTTTAGAATTTTTACATCCCTACAGAGCTAAGAGCCACAAACTACCATGGTACTTCATTTTGGGGCCTCAGTGTTTCTATATCATAGTTTTCCTTATGGCAGATTGCATGACTTGGAGGGACTGAAGATAGGACATAGTGTGTTTCATCTTTATCGCAAATTCAGATTATAAGCCTTGTTGAAAGCTCTTACTGTTTGATGGGTGTTTGATCCATATGAAATGGATCAGGCGCTCAGTCCAATTCCCTATGGACAAGTAGACAAATCACAAAAGCCACCCCTGGACTCGATAGTGATTGTCAAGATAGATAACAGTTCCAGCGGAGACCAAGGATTGAATGGACAGGGAGTCTGTGAACAATATCTTACCTCTAAAGGTGGTCAGAGTTGTGGCACATTGGTGGAATGGCATAGTGAAGTGTCTGTCTTCACCGATGGTGTAACTGTTCAATAGCTAAACTGATGACTTGATTTTCCAGGTATCTCATTCTAACAGTCTTCTCAAATTTATAGAAAAATTAAAATATTAATTTTCTTTGTGTGCTCATACCAACTCACTACACCTAGCAGATGAACAGCCTCATTCTGGACTAGCTGCTGCTTCTGAGTCTTTATAGATAGCTCCTGTTGGAGTTTTTATGGCAGTATTCCAATAAAAGCAAGAAAAGACCGTAATGTCTTGAACAACTACAGATGAAAAAAGAAGTACGTGATTTCTCTGGGATTCCCAGACATCTGCAGTGTGCGTTCCAAAAGAACCCCAACATAGCTAATCTTTCTGTCGAGTGGGAGAAGTAATCCACCAATAGATGAAGTCACAGAGTGTTGCTTTAACACAGTGTTTCCCAAACTTGGGACGCCGCTTGGTTAGGGAAAGCCCCTGGCGGGCCGGGCCAGTTTGTTTACCTGCCGCGTCCGCAGGTCCGGCTGATCGCGGCTCCCACTGGCCACATCCTTCGGCCCGCGCCGCTTCCAGCGGCTCCCATTGGCCTGGAGCAGTGAACTGCGGCCAGTGGGAGCCGTGCTCGGTCGGACCTGCAAACGCGGCAGGTAAACAAACCAGCCTGGCCTGCCAGGGACTTTCCCTAAACAAGCTGCGTCCCAAGTTTGGGAAACACTGCTTTAACAGAACTGTAAACAAATGTTTAAAACAAGCCACTTAGAAAAATGTGATCTGGGGTCTCTGGGTTTGTTTTCATTGGAGTAACATGTAAAGAGATGGAGTAGTGTTTTGTTTATGTTTTGTAGATTTCTCTAGTTGCCACTGGTCCTTTGACTAATCTAGCTTTGGCAGTGAAATTGGATCCAACATTTCCTAAGAAGCTTAAAAATGTGTTCATTATGGGAGGAAATGTAGAATGTAAGTAATTTATAAAATGATCAGTAGGCAAACATTTTAACTAATAACTCCAGTGTGCTTATTCAGAAGCTGTTTGGCCTTTTTTATACAATTGCTAGACTGCATGCATTTGTGTATTAGATTAGGTATGGGAAAGGAGGTTGGTGTAGTTGTTAATGTTGCCATAATGTGTGATTTCCTTGATTTTTAGTAATTGCACTCACAGTTAATACCTTTCAATGACCTTAACTTGAAGTTAAATCTTTGTTGGAATTTTATAATAAATTTATCTTATGATGATAGTTTAATGCTAAAAATATGATTTGTTTTGGACATGTTCTTTTTTGTATTACGATTTTTTGGTAAGCAAAATGGACAAGGTGCAGTAAATATTGTACGTTTTGGTACTGAAAAGTAAACTGATTGAAGAAAATAAGCGAAAATATACTGAACAGTTACTTTTTTGGTTTATGTTTTTGTTAGCCAGAGGAAATGTTACAGTCTGTGGAGAATTCAATTTTGCAACTGATCCAGAAGCTGCGTATGTTGTCTTAAATGAGTTCACTTGCCCTACCTATATTGCAACATGGGAATTTACATGTCGCAATTCATTGTCTTGGGTAAGACACCAAATGTTTAATGTAAATTAATGTTAAAGGTAAATCTGGTGAAACTCAGTGTCCATGGGTGCAGGGGTATGTCCACATGGATCATATTACAGGACTGTGTCCTAAATCAGAGCTCACTGAATTGGAATGTAAAAATAACTGTATCTAAAGCTGTGCACATGCTCTAATGCTGGGCAGTCTTGACTTAATCGCAAAAGGAGGGATGAAGCTATATCCCAATGTTTCTCTTCATTTTTTAATCGCCAACATTATTCTTTTGGTTTGCAGGAATTCTATCATGAGTGGATTAATCAGGACACCAAAAAAGCTGAGTTCACAGAGAAAATATTTGCCCACAGTATAAAATTCATGAAGTCAGAACAAGAAAATACAGGCAACATCTTATGGACTTCAGGATTTGTGTGTTGTGATTCCTATGCTATGGCTGCTGCAATTGACGAGAGCTTTGTCACAGAAGC
The DNA here is from genome assembly GCF_011386835.1 of Chrysemys picta bellii. NCBI lineage: Eukaryota > Metazoa > Chordata > Testudines > Emydidae > Chrysemys > Chrysemys picta. The sequence goes on along the minus strand of NC_088791.1, from coordinate 236,220,642 downwards.
CATAGAAGCTGCTGTAAGTGTGGAGCTGAATGGCTCACTAACTAGAGGAATGATGGTAATGGATATAACTGATCTTCTTAAGAAGAAAAATAAAGCTTTTGTCATTAATAAGTGTGATTTAGAGAAGTTCAAGGAACTTCTCATTGCTGCTTTAAAATAACATTTGGCTGTGTGATAAATTTCCCAATCTTGTTAATTTTGAACTGTAACTGTAGGTCTAGTTACAGTGGTACAGATAACTTCAGATTCATAGCTACTATCAGACAACATACAATTATTTTTAGTTAATAACTTTCTCTTATGTCAGATTTCCAGCAAAGTGCATTCAAGTAAATGTGAAAAGGACCCATTTAAATCTACAATAGTGAGAGAATTCAAAGTGCAAGTTAAAATGGCAGCCTAATTGTTAGATAACTCTGAATGCACTTATTACCTGGTAGGCCAGTACCCTAGTTTAGCATGTAAATACTTTACTTACCCAAGTTTCAAAAAATGCATTTACTCAGTAGACAGAAACAGCAATAAAAGAGCATTGAAATCTAGAATATACATATAAATTATGATCTGTCATCAGTTTGTAAGATGGAGAAGATAGACTGTTCTAATTCTCACTGCTTTATTATTATGGAAAAACAAGCCAATTTTTACTTAGAGAATCTAGATTGAGGATTTGCAAAGTATTATTTAAAAGCCACTTTAAGATCCAGGAGCTCAACATGTAATGATAAAATTTAAAACACATTTTTGAAAATTTGTAAAAAGGGAAGATGTAGAAGAATTTGAAGGACCATGGTCATGGGAAACAAAACTGTTTAACTTCAGTTTACTACTTTGAATATGGCCCAGAAATGTAGTGAATGAAAGTTTATCATCTGACATCTGTTATGTATCTTATTTAAAGTGGGTTTGTAACCTGAGTCCAGTTTACACAACAAAAAAGCACACTTGTTTGTAAATTCTGCAGAATGAACAGCCCTGAAGACACAAGTAAATGAAGAACAGGAGTACTTGTGGCACCTTAGAGACTAACAAATTTATTAGAGCATAAGCTTTCGTGGACTACAGCCCACTTCTTCGGATGCATATATGATATATATATATATGGTCCTTCGCTCCGAGCGGGAGTGGGGGACTGTCTGCCGAATTACCGCCGAATACCTGGACGTGCTGCCCCTCTCTGGAGTGGCCGCCCCAAGCACCTGCTTGCCAGGCTGGTGCCTGAAGCCGGCCCTGGCCATGTGTTAAATTAATTTGTCATGAGTCTTTGATTGCTTTGCCTGCCCTTTGCCCATTGATCCATCTCCTTGGACCTTATCCTAATATTTCAAACCTCTGAGCAGCTTCAAACATCTACCATTTAAGAACAAAACATAATTACACCTTCCCAAGAGGCTTTTTACGGTTGAGCATCTGGCCCTTTGTAGTGAAAACTTTATAGGGTTAGGAATACAATGAATGTTTACACTAAAAGAAAACTCTAAAACTCTGTTTAAGATACCATATCCTGTAAAATGGATTTTCTTTGTCCATACAGAATGATGTGGTAGAAAGGTTTTATCTGCATTTGCTTGGGATTGCCTACATAATTTTACCGCTGTGAAAAATGTGTGATCATCCGAACTGGTCATCCCAAACTCTCACCCAGAGAACCTTCATACCACTCCATCTTGTATTATATAAAAAATATTTAGAAGATGAACAAGAATGATAAAAGAACGAAGAGTACTTGTGGCACCTTAGAGATTAACAAATTTATTTGAGCATAAGCTTTTGTGGGCTAAAGCCCACTTCATCAGATGCATTCAGTGGAAAATACAGTAGGAAGATATATATATATATATATATATATATATATATACACACACACACACACAGAACATGAAAAAAATGGGTGTTACCCTACCAACTCGAATGAGACTAATCAATTAAGGTGGGCTATTATCAGCAGGAGAAAAAAAACTTTTGTAGTGATAATCAGGATGGCCCATTTCAAACAGTTGACAAGAAGGTGTGAGTAACAGTAGGGAAAATTAATAGGGGGAACTAGTTTTTAGTTTGTGTAATGACTCATCCACTCCCTGTCTTTATTCAAGCCTAATTTAATGGTGTCCAGTTTGCAAATTAATTCTAGTTCTGCAGTCTCTCATTGGAGTCTGTTTTTGAAGGTTTTTTGTTAAATAATTGCGACTTTTAGATCTGTAATTGAGTGACCAGGGAGGTTGAAGTGTTCTCCGACTGGTTTTTGAACGTTATAATTCTTGACGTCTGATTCGTGTCCATTTATTCTTTTGCATAGAGACTGTCCGGTTTGGCCAATGTACATGGCAGAGGGGCATTGCTGGCACATGATGGCATATATCACATTGGTAGATGTGCAGGTGAACGAGCCCCTGATGGCATGGCTGATGTGATTAGGTCCTATGATAGTGTCCACTGAATAGATATGTGGACAGAGCTGGCAACGGGCTTTGTTGCCAGGATAGGTTCCTGGGTTAGTGTTTTTGTTGTGTGGTTGCTGGTGAGTATTTGCTTCAGGTTGTGGGGGCTGTCTGTAAGCGAGGACTGGCCTATCTCCCAAGATCTGTGAGAGTGAGGGATCATCCTTCAGGATAGATTGTAGAGTTTGAGTGTTGAGCTTTCTTCTGCATCACTAATAATCAGTTTCAAAGTGTTGGATCTACTTGTAATAGATGTCAGATTGTGGATGGAGTAGAAAGTGGTCCATGCAATTAAATTCTATCTTTATTAAGATGTAATATACATTATGAAAATGTTGGAGAAGTCTTAACTTAAATCAAGCAACGTATCTGGCAGTCATCTGTGTTCTGTGGTGAAGGGCATATACTGTCCATAGAGACAAGCTCTTCAGTGATAAGCTTAAAAAACTCCTCCTTTTCCTGAATCCCAGATTTTTTGCTCATAGTCTAGGCCCTACCTTGTTCTAGTTACCTATTTCACAGTGCATAGAAAAGGAACACTCAGTATATGCTTCTGCCGATTGAGATGGGCTGAGGTTCAAGCCTTGGACTTCTTATAAATGACAGTAGCAAACCCGTTAGGTGTAAGCATAAGCCTAATGGGAAGAAATTGTCTCAAGTAAATTGCACTATACTCTAAATTGGACTCCATTTTGCTTATTTTGCTTTATACTCCATTTTGCTAGCTTTGAATTAGTAAGAAGAAATCGTAGCCCCGAAGAAATTGTTTTGAGTTTATTCTTTTCTGATTGTACTAACGATTTTAATGTTAGAAGGATAGAAGTTTTATGGCTGTAATTGCCTTATTTACAATGCAGGCTTCTATCGCTATGGTTCCTAATTGTCTCCTTTTTGATACTTCAGTGACTTGCATGACTTGGAATGCTATTAGACTCGTAATTCATGATGCAAGACACCTAATGACTCTTACCAGCAAAGAACTATACAAGACATATGTTTTATATTTTGACAGTTTGAGACAAAGTTCTGTCATATAAATCTCTTGGTTAGCGAGAGCCATGGTGGCCAAGTTATACAAATGCATTTATTCATGATAGGGAAATTACTTACATCTGCTGCTGCTTCAGGTATGCTCTTCTAGGCAGTCTCATATCCTTAACACCTGCCTTGTCTCTATCCATGCTGTTCCTGTTCTGTAGATTGCCTTTACTTTCTGATCATGTCAGTCGAGCAGTTAAACTTATGCTGGAAATTGTTTTCACTGATGTAATTATTTTAATAGCAAAAGACCATATTATATTGTTGCTCAAAATGGACATGAGTGAAATAGTACTTGGACCCAAATTCTCCTAATCAATAGTAAAGTAGTTGCACAGTACTAAAACGTTTAAGCCGAGGAAAAGGGAATTAAAGCAGAGTATAAGATTAATTGCATTTAATTAGATTTGTCACATTAGTCTGGTATGACACCCAATTAAGTATTTCACATTATTTCAGTAGCAAACTCTGTATATAAAATTTCCAGTTGAAATACATGTATTTAATTGTTACCTTTCTGGGGTAAAATCCTACTCTGTGGCTGTCAGCAGTTCAGAATATTTAATTTATTAGAAGAGATTCTTTAGTTTTGACTCCAAAATTTGCTATAACTTAAAAAGGGAAAGTCATTATTTGCTAATTATCTACTTTTGAAACCCAGCTCTCCAGCAATAAGAAACTAAAGAATAGCAACTTGTTAATGTAGGACCTGGACTGAATATTTCTTAGTTTGCATGCTCTAAAGCCGTGGTTTCCAAACTTTTCGGCATCACGGCCCCTTTTTCATTTTTGACAAACTCTCATGCCCCCCACCTCTCCTTTATCATCCAACCACCCCCGATCCTTGTCCCCTAACCGCCCCCCCCAAGGACCCCACTCCCTATTCAATCCCCCCCCCCCCCCGCTCCTTGTCCCCTGATCGCCCCCTGCCAGGACCCACCGCGCCCCCCTGGACCTCACTCCGTATCCAACCCCCCCCGCTCCCTGTCTCCTAACCACCACCCCCGGAACTCCTCCCCATTTAACCGCCCCCTGTCCCCTGACTGCCTCCCCCTGCTCCCCGCACCCTTACCAGGCCGCTCAGAGCGGCAGGACTGGCTTATTGGAAAGCCTGGGAGATGGGCGGGTGCAAGCCGTACTGCCTGCGCAGCGGCGTGGCTGCGGGGGAGGGTGGACAGGAGGGGAGGAGCCGGAGACTAGCCTCCCCTGCTGGGAGCTCAAGCGCTGGGCAGCCTTGCGCCCCCCTTGGAATTTCTTCATGCCCCCAGTTTGGGAACCAGTGCTCTAAAGCTATGGTTCAGTACAGGTACATGTGTAAGCACATGTTTGGTAAGCATATGTGTAACATAAAGCATCACAGTCAATGGAACCACTGACATGGTTTTAGTTACTTAAGTATTTTCTGTAATAGTGCCTTAATACTGGTTCAGCAGCAGCAATTAGCTAAATCTGTTCCTAGAGTTGTGTAACAAATGAATAATTCTGCTGAAAGCAAAGAGATAATAAAAGAATACGAATTCATACTCTTGAGGGAGGGAGGGGGAAATCAAATCTGTTTGTCAAACAGGAACAAAAACCAAGTTTTTGTTTAAACTTTTAACAAGAAACACAAAGAATAACTTTAAAAGTTCACACTTACATCTAAACTATTGTTGCTGTTTCTGTTTATATTACAGTAATGGCAAATATTCAGAAATCATCATCCTACTGTAACTTTAACTTGACATTTGCTACTTGTATTTTTAGATATAATTCATATGATTCTTTAAGAATACTGTATATGTTTGATATCACTAATCAGTATGTTAATGGCATTTTGTATTCGGATGCATCAGTATAAGAAGCATGTATGATTTTGGAAGTAGATAAAAATATTAAATACCTGTCTGTGTCCTTTCCAACTGCTAATTTTAATTTGTTACTTGGAAAATCCTGAATGTGCAAAATGGGAAGTGAAATAAACCAGTTATTTCATGCATTAGGAAAGATCCGTGCTCCCCTTCATGAGTCTTGTGGTTATCCCTGTTATAATTTATTCTTAAACTCCCTGGTAATGATTCCTTAATTAGAATTGCGTTCTAAAATGCTTTTAACATGAGGCATAATTTCCTGGGGTGGATTTCTCCAAAAGTAGGTGGGTAATCTGTGAAATTTTACACCTTGCTAGTTTTTATGCCCTTTGAGTTTTCTTTGTAGTTACTATAATTATTTTCACAAGGTTTAAATGAAAGCCTTTGAAATTGGGCTCTGGATGAAATTTTCCCTTGTCAGTTATGCTTTTCATTGTTGACTGATTATCTCTTATAAAACATTGTCTATCTACACAAAACTTGGTAGGTAGGTAGGTAAATGCTGAGAAAGAACTGTTGCAAGAAGGAGGCTGTTTTTTTCCCCTTCATTGTTGAATTTAGAGTCACTTTTAGCCATTATTCATGCCCATAACTGAAAGTTTATGCACTGTGCGTGCAATCCTAATTGGTTGGTTGGAGCTGGGCCCACACAAGACCAGTTGATGGAGTCAGTGGAGAGGTGGCACACATTAAATGTCCATCGGGTGCTACATTTCCCTTGTCAAGAGTTTATACTACAAAAGAGAAGGGATTCATATACATCAGTAGCTGCACTTCTACTCCCCACAGGTCCTTACTCACATTGCCTAAATCCCCTGTCATGACCTGGCCTGGTCTCCTTCTCTGGACTGACTCCAGTCTGTTGTTAGTGGACACAGTCGCCAGATCTCAGGTGCTTTTAAGTCCCCCTAGCTCTGGGCAGTGACTGATCACTGTTCCTAGCTCTGGATCTCTCAGGCACACTTCCATATGCAGACACTGAATCTGACATCTTTCTTGGGTAGTGGATCTTGAAGTCTGGCCATTTCAGACCCTGGGATTAGTGCCACAACCCTGCCAAACTCCCAGTTGCTTAGACATGTTCTCTCCCCCCTATCCCAAGTCCACCTGACTATGGAAGCTCTGGTTTCTAGTTAAATCCTTCAGGAACAGTGTGGCAGGAAAGCAAGAAACAAAGACTTAGCAACAACCTACGCTTTACTCTTAACAAAGCACACTGGAGAGTTACAGATCTTTGGAAAAACAAAATACTGGATGCAGTCCCCCAAATATGATCTCACTCCTTCTGTGAGTCGTAGGTTTGGTCAGAGTCCTTAGGCTCGGCCTTCAAAGCTTGGCCTTTCTTGCATGTTGTGGTGGCTTGGTCTTGCTGGCCTTGCTTAGAGAAGCACTCCTCTTTTAAAGCAGCCTCTGTCCCGCTTTTGGTCACGTACTACTTCTGTGGAAGTTCTGGGTTCTAGCTGCCCCATCCCCCCCCCCCGCTTCTATGTGGAGTCATTAAAAAGCAACAGTCTTACTGATATTAAACCCATTGTTCTTCGAGTGCTTGCTCATGTCGATTCCATTCTAAGTGTGTGCACACTCATGTGCACAGTCATCAGAGATTTTTGCCTTAGTGGTATCCGGAGGGTCGGCTGTAGCGCCCTCTTGAGTGCCGTGCCAGTGCGCCTGTATATTAGGCGCCGCCAGCCCTATGCCCTCTCAGTTCCTTCTTACCACTTGTAACGGTTGGTTAGAGCACCTCGTCTTACATTGCAAGAGTGTTAGCAGTTCTTAACAGGTATTATTACCTCTTTTGTGTATAGTTCTTAGGTACTTAGTTAGCCATTAGTTTAAGTGTTAGTTGTTAGTTTAGTAGCAGAGTTCTGGCCGGGACTTCACCCCGGCATGCCCCATTTCCTGGGCTTCAAACCATGTTCGTCATGCAACAGGCAGATGCCTATTAGTGACCCCCATGACAGCTGTTTAAAGTGCTTGGGGGAGTCCCAAATAAAGGACAAGTGCAGGATTTGTAAGAACTTTTGCCCTAGAACTCAGAAGGGGCGGAATATCCGTTTGAGGACCCTCCTCATGGAGGCTGAGCTTCGTCTGGTGTCGGAGCCCTCTCATTTGGATGCCACTCCTAGCACTTCGGCATCGGTGTGGAGTGCACTGCCGGCACCGGGCCCCGCCCAGCATTGTTCACCCCCGCCAATGCCCAAGAAGCGGCAGAAGATGGGCTCCCTGGCACCAACTAAGTAAGGGAAGGGGGCTTTGGGCAAAGGACCTATGTCAGGCCATGTGCCCGCCCCAGAGCTCCAAGGGAGTACCGCTCCGGTCGGACCCTTACACCCAGTCAGGGATCTGCCTCCGATTCCCGGGAGCAGCAGGGGACCTCCTCCTAGGGCCTTCGTTGCCCGAAGCAGCCCAGGTGGCTAAAGATCTAGTGGGCCGTCCGACACCATAGATGCGCCAAGTGCCGGACTCAGCTAAGGCCCTACCGTCTAAGGGCAAGTTAGTCATGGGACCTCCCCAAAGGGCAGTGGAACACCCTCAATCCCTGAACCATAGGGGTAGGTCCCTATCTCCAATACCCAGGACCCTGGCCCTGCAACACCAGTCTCTGGCCAGAAGAACCTGGTACCATGCTCTCCTATAAGGCACGGAACACCGGAGTTGAGGCACCAGTCCCCGTACTTGCGGTACCGGTGAACCTCCTGCCAGAGATCACCATGGAGCAGGTCACTATCGCCTAGATGATCTCCTATCAGTGCAGGACTGCCCCTCATCGTGGCACTGGTCGTCGGGCAGGGCATCGATCCTTGCCTTCTGCCAACTGACCCTTGTCAGAGACCGGTGTGTAGACACAGGCTTCCACAGCTCTGCCCTGGTCACCGGAGGGGGAATGGTCTGGTTTGGAGCAGGAGTTCAGCCCCTTGCCAAGAAAGGGTGAATCACCGCTGACTCGCAAGACCGGTGCGGCATCCATGGTGGCGGCATGGCAGCAAGGACAGTGGCCTGCTCAATGGCCTTATTGGAATCCTTGGGGCATACTGATGCCGGTCCTGTACTCCCACCACTCCTCCCTGGCCACCTCGGACAAACCACCCACGGCACCGCTGGCACCGGGGTCAGAGCACAATGAGGAATCCGACGTGGGGGAATCACAGCAGGCTTCAATGCCTATGGAGCCATCCCCAGAAAGGGAAGGGGAACTTGCCCCTCCCCTTGTGGTCCAATTGTTTTCACCGCCAGACAAAGTGGTGACAGGCCCCTCCCAGCCTGCCAGTCCCCTGACGACTTCAAGGAGCACCAGGCCCTCCTTAAAAGGCTGGCTACCAATTTAAATCTGGAAATTGAGGAATTGGCGGAGCAATCAGATGACATTTTCAACCTCCTATCCTCCACCACCCTGGCCCAGATCGCACTGCCCATCCACCCAGGGATCCTTAAGATCGCAAAGTCGCTGTGGCAGACCCCCTCTTCTATTCCACCCACTTCTAAGAAGGCGGAAAAGAAGTATTACGTCCCTGCAAAGGGATTTGAATACCTTTATACTCACCCTCCAGCTGGGTCATTGGTTGTGTCTACTGTTAATGAGAGGGCCAGGTAAGTGGCACGCTAAAGAAGACGCAGAGAGACTGGACTTATTTGTCAGAAATATTTATTCAATGACCAGCCTGCTATTTTGGATGTCTAATCACCAGACCCTGTTGGGCAGGTGCAATTTTAACCTGATCGAGCTCAGGAGTTTGCCGCTTTAGTGGAGGGAAGGCACAGCGCTGGCGAAAGTTGCCTTCCAGATGGTGTGGGACGTGATGAATTCAGCGGCCAGGGTTGTTGACTCTGCGGTGGTAATGAGGCGCAGCTCTTGGTTGCAGACCTCCGGGTTATCCCAGGAGATTCAGTCCACTCTGCAGGATCTCCCGTTTGAGGGAACTAGGTTCTTCTCCGAGCTCATGGACATATGGCTGCATGGTCTGAAAGACTCCCGTACCACCTTCCACTCTCTGGGCCTTCATACTCCTCAGCAGGCCAGGAAGTCCTTCTGTCCTCCGCCTCCTCTACCTAGGTCCTGCAGAACTTCCTGGCTGAGCACATGTAGAAAAAAGGACAGAGACAAAGGGTTTAAACAATGACACCTCTCATCTTTCCATTCATCTACTCAGTCCGGCCCTTCAAGAAACCAGGAAAGCCAGAAAGAGGCATTTTGAGGGTGAGCTCGAGGACGACGCCCTAGTCACATCCCAGGATCCACCTTCCTACTCTTTCCTCAACCACCTGCGTCCCTTCCGGTCGGCCTGGTTGCGACTGACCTCAGACCGTTGGGTGCTCAGCATAATATCCTCTGGCTATACCCTGCACTGTATGTAAGGGAGCAGTTCGATTGCTCAGAGCTCCAGTATGAAACTTGAGAAAAGCCTGTTGAGAGTCTTTTGGATTAAGTTTAGAGGTGAGAGTAACATGGGTGATGTTGTGGTGGGCATCTGCTATAGACCACCAGACCAGGGGGATGAGGTATACAAGGCTTTCTTTGGACAACTAACAAAGTTTCCAGATCACAGGCCCTGGTTCTCATGAGGGACTTCGATCACCCTGACATATGCTGGGAGCGCAATACAGCAGTGCACAGACAATCCAGGAAGTTTTTGGAGAGTATTGGGAACAACTTCCTGGTGCAAGTGCTAGAGGAACCAATTAGGGGTCATGCTCCTCTTGACCTGCTGTTCACAAACAGGGAAGAATTGGTAGGGGAAGTAGAAGTGGGTGGCAACCTGGGCAGCAGTGACCAAGAGATGGTCGGGTTCAGGATCTTGACAAAAGGAAGAAAGGAGAGCAGCAGAATACGGACCCTGGACTTCAGAAAAGCAGACTTTGACTCCTCAGGGAACTGATGGGCAGGATCCCCTGGGAGGCTAATATGAGGAGGAAAGGAGTCAAGGAGAGCTGACTGTTATTTTAAAGAAGCCTTATTGAGGGTGCAGGAACCAAGCCATCCCGATTTGGAGAAAGAATAGCAGATATGGCAGGCGACCAGCTTGGCTTAACAGAGAAATCTTAGGTGAGCTTAAACACAAAAAGGAAGCTTACAAGAAGTGGAAACTTGGACAGATGACTAGGGAGGAGTATAAAAATATTGCTTGAGCATGCAGGGGTGTAATCAAGAAGGCCAAAGCACAATTGGAATTACAGCTAGCAAGGGATGTGAAGGGTAACAAGAAGGGTTTCTATACATATGTTAGCAACAAGAAGGTGGTCAGGGAAAGTGTGAGCCCCTTACTGAATGGGGGAGGCAACCTAGTGACAGACGATGTGGAAAAAGTTGAAGTACTCAATGCTGTTTTTGCCTCGGTCTTCACAGACAAGGTCAGCTCCCAGACCGCTGCACTGGGCAGAACAGTATGGGGAGGAGGTGAGCAGCCCTCAATGGTGAAAGAACAGGTTAAGGACTATTTAGAAAAGCTAGGTGTGCACAAGTCCATGGGGCTGGATCTAATGCATCCGAGGGTCCTGATTGAGTTGGCTGATGTGATTGCAGAGCCATTGGCCATTATCTTTGAAAACTCGTGGCGATCAGGGGAAGTCCTGGATGTTTGGAAAAAGGCAAATATAGTGCCAATCTTTAAAAAAGGGAAGAAGAAGAATCCAGAGAAATACAGACCTATCAGCCTCACTTCAATCCCTCGAAAAATCATGGAGTAGGTCCACAAGGAATCCATTTTGAAGCACTTGGAGGAGAGGAAGGTGATCAGGAACAGTCAACATGGATTCACCAAGGGCAACTCATGCCTGACCAACCTGATTGCCTTCTATGATGAGTAACTGGCTCTGTGGATATGGGGAAAGTGGTGGATGTGATATATCTTGACTTTTGCAAAGCTTTTGATACAGTCTCCCACAATATTCTTGCCTGTAAGCTAAAAAAGTATGGATTAGATGAATGGACTATAAGGTGGATAGAAAGCTGGCTAGATCATCACGCTCAATGGGTAGTGATCAACGGCTTGATGTTTAGTTGGCAGCTAGTATCAAGCAGAGTGCCCCAGGGATTTGTCCTGGGGCCGGTTTTAAGTTCAACATCTTTGTTAATGATCTGGATGATGGGATGGATTGTACCCTCAGAAAGTTCATGGATGACACTAAGCTGTGGGGAGAGGTAGATACGCTGGAATGTAGGGATAGGGTCCAGAGTGACCTAGACAAATTGGAGGATTGGGCCAAAAGAAATCTGATGAGGTTCAACAAGGACAAGTGCAGAGTCCTGCACTTAGGATGGAAGAATCCCATGCTCCGCTACAGGCTGGAGACCGACTGGCTAAGCAGTAGTTCTGCAGAAAAGGACCTGGGGATTACAGTGGACAAGAAGCTGGATATGAGTCAACAGTGTGCCCTTGTTGCCAAGAAGGCTAACGGCATATTGGGCTACATTAGTAGGAGCATTGCCAGCGGATCGAGGGAAGTGATGATTCCCCTCTATTTGGCACTGGTGAGACCACATCTGGAGTATTGTGTCCCGTTTTGGACCCCCCCCCACTACAGGAAAGGATGTGGACAAATTGGAGAGAGTCCAGCGGAGGGCAACTAAAATTATTAGGGGGCCAGGCTGGGGCACATGACTTATGAGGAGAGGGTGAAGGAATTGGGCTTATTTAGTCTGCAGAAGAGAAGAGTAAAGGGGGATTTGATAGCAACTACCTGAAGGGGGGTTCCAAAGAGAATGGAGCTAGGCTGTTCTCAGTGGTGGCAGATGACGGAACAAGGGGCAATGGTCTCAAGTTGCAGTGGGGGAGGCCTACGTTGGATATTAGGAAAAACTATTTCACTAGGAGGGTGGTGAAGCACTGGAATGGGTTATCTAGGGAGGTGATGGAATTTCCATCCTTAGAAGTTTTTAAGGCCAGGCTTGACAAAGCCCTGGCTGGGACAATTTAGTTGGGATTGGTCCTGCTTTGAGCAGGGGTTTGGACTAGATGACCTCTTGAGGTCTCTTCCACCCCTAATCTTCTATGATACAGTTCCTGGCTTGGCCTCGCCAGCACTGGTTCGGCATGCTGCTGGACCTCTTGGTGGCTGCTCCGTTACAGCTACTGCTCCAGTCAGACCTGCAGTCCCAGAACCACGGCAGTTTTCTGCACCCGAACCTGGCGGCGCTGCACCTGACTGTGTGGCAGCTGCATGGTTAAGTGCCGGGTCCAATAGATCCTGTTGGGCAGCAGAAAGCCCTCCACCAGAGTGACCTACCTGGCCAAATGGAAGTGGTTCACATGTTCGACCTTGGAAAAAGGCATTTGGCCCGAGTGGGCCTCACTGTAGTTGATCCTGGAGTACCTTTTTCATCCCAAGCTCCAAGGCCTGTCCCTTTCATCTATTAAAGTCCACTTGCTATTTCAGCCTTCCATCCTCCGCTCCAGGGCAGATTGGTTTTTGCTCAGAACATAACAGTTGGGTTCCTCAAAGGCCTTGAATGTCTCTACCCACACGTCTGTTTGCAATTTGACATAGATGTATTCTCAATCTGTCACATCCCTCCCTCCAAGTAAGCATTAAAAAACCTAGGAAACCTAATATATAGAAAAAATTGTTGCAAAGCGGTTAAAGTTCCTGCACACACACAATTTGCCTTTCATGGATCTACAAAAGTAAGGAAATGTGAAGTTAGGCCACCTAACAGTACATACCTTCTACCCCTGCAAACTTACAATTACCATAACTACCGTTCAACATAGACCATGTACTACAACCTTAAGGAGGCAGAGTTAGGTATACCCGACTTCCATCACCTCCTTTAAGCCACCCTTCTGCACATACCCCTTTATCAAACTACACTCTCTCAAACATCCACAACTACTAGTGTTGTGTGGAGATGGGGGACTCTGGTAAAAGAATATGTAGGGTGAAGGGTGAAGCAGGGGTGGGGTGGGGATAAAGAACTAAGTTTTCAGTGCATAGTCTGTGCTGTATGGTAGTTATGGGAACAGTGTGTGGTTTTGGGTAGAAGAGTAGAGGGCATGTATCATTAGGTGGCTTAACATTTCATTTCCCCGTTTGGTGGGGTATGCTTCACAACATTTTTTTTCTGTATTAATTATATGGTTACCTGACTCTTGAAATCAATAGGAGTTTGGTCTGCATAGGAATTGCAAGATCAAGCCCTATTTTGCTACACGTTTGCATAAAGTATGCATCATGTTGAGACTTATTTTAAATTGGTGTACTGTTTGTGACAACGGCTTGAAAAAAATGTATAGAATGTTTCTCATATGGTTTTGTAATTGTAAATTCTATTAATCTCCTCTAAAGGTCCTTTTAAGGAATCTCTTTAGAGAGAGAGAGAGTGTGTGTGTGTGTGTGTGTGTGTACGTATGTACGTGTACACACATGACCTGGTAATTTCTTGGGATATTCTTTGTCTTCATTTATTTATAAGGTAATACTTTATCTGTAGTGATATAGGCTGCCTTCAGTAGGGTTGTGGTGGTAATTTTTTTATGTTATGTGATCTAAAATAGAAGAGCTCTAGTTGCTCCAAGATATGTTCCAATGGTATAAAAATGATATACATTACAGGAGTTTGTAGTTTTTGTCACATTAGATTAGACAGAACCTCAGATGTGTCAGATGCAGTAAATGAGATGAGAGGCTTCACTTATTCCTAGATTTTGCTAAGAGAAGGAACACTTTCCTGGTGGGTTTTTTGTTGGTACAAGAATCTCTGATTAGCCTGCCTGGATTTGGACCTTCAACAGTGAAGGAGGAACACCTTGAAAAATGAGTCACTAAAATCTTAATTCTATTCACTGAAGATTTTCTGACCACTTACTTGAAAAATATTAGAGAATTGGAGATGCTGCAAATTTGACCCTTTTTTTGCTCTCCACTTGAATTTTGGGTGTGGTGTTTCCTCCATGAGCTTCAGAGAAGATTGAATAGTCTCATGTAATTAGATGCAGATTTCCATTATTGGGCATTCTGAAATCAAAAGATATTTTGTCATTGTGACTGGTCAGAAAAGAACAATTAAAGTTGATATAACAAAAACCAGCTAACCAGCCAAGTAGGTAAGGAATATATTTTTGATGCTTTGCTCAATAACAATCTCTACATAAAAAATCATGCCTACCTTTTTTATGGCATAGAGACAAAAGCACAAAACTAAAACTAGTCAGCCACGAAACATTCCAAGACAGATACCCCAAAGCACTTCAGTAACTTATTTCCTAATACCAAGTTTTGAGGTCCCTTCAGTTTTGGACACAGCAGCACATAAAGTATTTTTAATACAATACATTCAAATATTCAGTTGATAATGGCAAATTACTTTGGAGATCATTGCAGCTAATCTATTTGTGGATAGAAAATTGGCAACCTTGCTGAGTGACACATTGTAAACAATTTTATTCCAACTTTAAAAAAAAAAATCCTGTGTCAAGTGTTCCTGAAATCACCCTTGCTTATCTGTCATAGCTAGCTAAATAATGGTTTACACTTAAACAGTGCATTGTATTTTCTAAGGTTTGTACATAATAAACATTTACTAATCCTGGTAAGGTCTAAGATATTCAGGGCATTTTAATAATCCTAAAGAGGATGAAATGACAGGTGATTTACAGAGTCTCTGAAATTAGTATAATATGGTTCACTCATTTGACCAGCTGCATTTTAAAAGCATGTGGTTATTTTTAATGTTTAAGATAACTACACAAAAATACTTTTACATAAATTGATTTCAATTAAAAATTTTCTTTGGATATCAGCAATACCCTCTCATCCCTCATTTTATTTCTTCATTTTAAAAAAAAAATTGCTGAAGATTTGTTAATTATCCTTGGAGTAGTATAGTTGTTCCCCCCATACTCCTTCCCATGAGGGAAAAACAGCTAGAAAAGAGGGGCATTCCAGGCTCCCCCAGGTTCAAACGGGGTTCCCCAGGAGGCTATTCCTGTCAGCGATGGACACTCATGGTGCATCCACTGCCTAGGAGAGGCACACATGCTTCAGAAGTGTATGCATTGCCTCAAGCTCAAGGCATGCACCAAAAAAGGCAGGGAGCTCAAGTTAAAATTTATTATGATGGAGTTCACTTCGGCTGGCTTCTGACCCTGACTTGGAGACTCAGTCTGGGCAGTGATCCCCCTCGCCCCAGATGACAGTTTCAAAGAAACGTTCCCTGCTAACTGTGCAGAGAAAGTTGCTGCATTCCTCACAAAATGGCTGCCACGAAGCAGGCACCGAGTTTCCCTACCAGGAAACCAGTTAAAAAGAAAAGGTCCCCAGCATGCTCAATGACATTGGTACCAACCGGAGCACAGTTGAGTACCTTTGAGTCAGTGGGATCCTCCGGTACCGCTGATTTTGGTAAAGCCAAGGAGGGCGGGCTTGAAAAGGAGTGGTAGAAATAGGCCTAGCTCCTCCACGATGGTACCAACAGAGCTGCTCAGACATGTGGCACTGATTAGATCAACGCTGCAGCAGATTATGGCACCACCTACCAATCACTCAACGGAACGCAGAGCCCCCTCGGCACTGTCAACCGCTTCAACTGTAGCGGTACTGCCCCCAATATCTTCACTGTTACCGATGCCCATCCTGATACTGCAAGAATTTCATTTCCAGAAGGACTTGCTCGTATCCAAGACACCGGAATCTCAGCTTCTCAGTACTGATATTGCCCTGGTATGCATCGCACCCATAGTGCACTCGGTACCAACTGAATGCAACCAAACAGGTCAGTGCCCCCCCCTTCCGCCCCCCCCAGTGAGGAGGACAATGAGGGAGGAGGAGGAGAGTTACTTCACATTAACATACCACAACCCACCTCAACAGGCAGTTATCAGATCAGATCCATTTGTGCAGATGAGATACCAGCCTAGAGGTGATGCACATGGGTGATATGGACATCCATGCATGCTACCACCCGTGCCATTTCCACCACACTGGCCTTACTGGGCTGCATACAGACAGCAATTTTCCAGGCCTCCTAGCACCCACAGAGAGAGAATGAGATGCTCCCCATCAGCCTGGGTGGTTAGACCCCCCGAGTCTCAGGACAAGACATTTGAGGAGCAGGATGAAAGGACTGATAAGGAAGCCACCTGAGCAGCCATTTATTTCCTAATCCTCTCTGGACGAGGCTGTCATGTCTCCTCATAAGAACATAAGAACAGCTGTACTGGGTCAGACCGAAGGTCCATCTAGCCCAGTATCCTGTCTACCTACAGTGGCCAATGCCAGGTGCCCCAGAGGGAGTGAACCTAACAGGTAATGATCAAATGATCTCTCTCTTGCCATCCATCTCCACCCTCTGACAAACAGAGTCTAGGGACACCATTCCTTACCCATCCTGGCTAATAACCAGTAATGGACTTAACCTCCATGAATTTATCCAGTTCTCTTTTAAACACTGTTATAGTCCTAGCCTTCACAACCTCCTCAGGTCAGGAGTTCCACAAGTTGACTGTGCGCTGTGTGAAGAACAACTTCCTTTTATTTGTTTTAAACCTGCTGCCTATTAATTTCATTTGGTGACCCCTAGTCTTGTAGTATGGGAATAAGTAAATAACTTTTCCTTATCTACTTTCTCCACATCACTCATGATTTTATATATCTCTATCATATCTCCCCTTAGTCTCCTCTTTTCCAAGCTGAAAAGTCCTAGCCTCTTTAATCTCTCCTCATATGGGACCCATTCCAAACCCCTAATCATTTTAGTTGCCCTTCTCTAGTGCCGGTATATCTTTTTTTGAGATGAGGAGACCACATCTGTGTGCAGTATTCAAGATGTGGGCGTACCATCGATTTATATAAGGGCAATAATATATTCTCCTTCTTATTCTCTATCTCCTTGTCCTCCCCTGACAACAGCTGATGATTTTAAACAATTTCAGGAACTATTCAAGAGAATTGCAGACACTACAAATACCACTCGAAGAAGTTAGAGAGTCTCAACATAAATTGCTGGATATTCTAGAAACATACATCAACCTCATCTAAAATTGCACTCCCATAAATGGACCCAGCCAAGGCCATCTGGCAGACCCCTGCCATAATACCACCCACCTGTAAAAGAGCGGACAAAATGTACTGTGTCCCCTCTAAGGGCATGGATTTCTTGTTCTTGCACCCTACCCTGAATTGTTTAATGGCTGAAGCTGTGAATGAGCAGGGAAGACAATACCATACTAAAACTACCCCAAATGATAAAGAATGGAAGCATTTAGGCCTATTTGGATGCAAAGCCTACTCATCACTGACTCTACAATTGCCAATCATGAAGCCCTGATGTCCAAATATAATCATACCAACTATTCAAAGCTGAATTAATTTATTGATTACATTCCTGATGACAAAAAAGAACAATTCCAGGCAATCATCTCTGAGGTTCACCTTAACTTTACAAGCTTCCTTGGATGCAGCTGATATAGCTGCATGATCCATTTCTACAGCTGTGGTCATGTGAAGGGTGTCATGACTCCACCTCTCGGGGTTTCCAAAAGAGGTACAGATTATTCCCTTTGAAGAATCCAAATTGTTTGCGGACAAGATGGATGAATCCTTCCATTCCTTAAGAGACTCTAGGGCAATTCTTCAGTCTTTAAGTATCTACACGCCTGTGTAAAAGAGAAGGCCAGGTAAATACCATTCTTCAGAGTGATTGAGGCCTACTCCATATGTTCCTCCTCAGGGACAATATGGCCCTCAAAGGAGGAGACGGGCTAAAAAGCGTAGGCCACCTCCATCTCAATCATCAACATCCCAACCATCCACTTCAAAGCAACAATTTTGAGAATTTGATCGAGGCCATGAGATGTCTCCCTCAGACCCATGTGCTGCAACCACCAGAAAGTGTCCATCAGTTTGGCAACTGTCTGACTCTATTCTACCCAATGTGGCCGAGTATCACCTCGGACAAGTGGATGTTAGAAATTAGCAAACAATGGGTACCCAATTCAGTTTATATCCCTCCCTCCTACCCGCCCTGCCTCCCCATCCCTCTTCAATTACCTTTCTCATGAGCACCTTTTATGGGAGGAAATAAACTACCTCCTACACTTTGGTGCTGTAGAACCAGTTCCGATCCAACACAGTGGGCGGGGCTTTTATTCCAACTATTTCCTAATTCAGAAAAAGAACGATGGTTGGATACCTATCTTAAGCTTAAGAAAACTCAACACATTCGTGAAAGTGCAACAATTCAGGATAGTCACGTTAGCAACAATAATCCCAGCACTGGACCAGGGGGATTGGTTCTCAGTCCTCGACCTCCAAAATGCATATTATCATACATCCGTCCCACAGGAGATTCCTCAGATTTTCTCTGGGGCAGGACCACTATCGGTACAAAGTACTTCCATTTGGCCTTTCTGCGGCCCCCGGAGTGTTCTCCAAGGTCCTTGTGGTGATGGCTGTGCACCTCTGAAAACAAGGAATTATGATATTCCCATACTTGGATAATTGCCTACTCAAAGCCCTCTCTTGAGACAGCACATTAGTAGCTATTAGATACTGGGGGGGCACATGACCGACCCATGTGTCTCCTCTGCCCAGTGACCCACCTGCCCTGTGTCCAGCTTGGGGCCACTGGACTCTCCCTGCCCACCAGAGTTACCTGCGGGAGGGGGCACTCTCTTTTTCCCGATGCACCTCCCCCCGGCACATTCAGCTCCTGTCCCCGTCAGCCAGTGGGGAGTGGGATGGGGACGCTCTGGGTCGCTGTTCTGGGCAGTGTGGCGGCTGCCTGAGCGAGAGCCTGGCTCAGGAGGAGGCAGTGGCGGGTTCTCCCTCCCCCTGGGGCCTGGCTGTCGGGGACAGGCCAAGCGAGACATGACAGGGAGGACTCCAACTCGCTCGGCCATTGTCCCCAGCAGCCAGGCCTGGGCAGCGGGGTAGCCTGCTGCTGCTGCCTCACCATCTGGGCTCTCGCAGGCAGCTGCCATGCTGCCCAGAGTAGTGCCCGGAGTGGCCAGGATGAGAAGTGGCTGGTCCCGCCTTTTCAGCTCCCTGCTTGAGCCAGACTGCCAGGGATAGGGGCTGAGCCCCTCTCCCCCTCGACAGGCCAAGCAAAAATTGGGGGGGACGACATTTGATCCCACATGCCCCCGTCCCACACATCGTCTATGACTGTGGCTCTTTTCTTACGACTAGGCCTACAAATAAACACTCAGAAATCAACTTTGACACCTGTACAACACCTAGAATTCATTGGGGCCTACTTCAGTGCAGAGGAGGCCAAAGCCTCCTTACCAACACACAAATTTACCACCCTAGTCAATTTGATTCCCACAGTGCAAACCAGTCCACAGATATCAGCCAGAACATGCTTACAACTACTAGGACATATGGCAGCGACCATCTTTGTTGTAAGACATGCCAAATTATATTTGCGTTGCCTTTGGGGTGGCTCAGGACAATATACGTTCCACACAGATACAACTTGAACAAGTCTCTCTCAGTGTCAGTCACAGTCAAAAGCTCACTAGACTGGTAGACAAAGCCCCACAATGTGTGGGCTGGAGTTCCTTTCTCACAACCACCACCATCACGAATACTGACAATGGATGCATCTCTGTTGGGTTGGGGAACACACTTGCAGGACTACAGAGTACAGGGCAAGTGGTCCCCTTCAGAGTCGATGTGACACATCAATCTACTGGAGCTATGAGCAGTCCGGAATGCATGTTCACACTTTTCAATGCTAATCAGAAACAAGAACATAATGACAGATAACATCACTTGTGTGCTTTACATAAACTAACAAGGAGGAGCAAGGTCACCGTCCCTGTGTGCCGAAGCTCTGAAATGATGGAATTGGTGCATTCACCATAGGGTCAACATCTCAGTTACTTGCCTACCAGGATGTCAAAACACCACAGCAGATGCACTAAGCAGGAAATTCTCACAGAAACACGAATGGGAAATAGACACCACGGTCCTACACAAAATATTCAGATGTTGGGGATTCCCAAGCATAGATCTTTTTGCCATGATCAGGAACAGCAAGTGCCCACAGTTCTGCTCAAGAGCAGGACTGGGTCATTGATCGCTGGGGGAAGCCTTCCTTATCAAATGGGATGCATATCTGGTATATGCCTTTCTGCCGATCCCATTAATACACAAAGTAATACACAAAATAAAAGAAGAAAAAGCCAGCGCCATCTTGATAACCCCAACATGACCCAGACAAACATGGTTCCCTTACCCCTTACGGATGGTCGTATGCCCACCCGTCATTCTCCACCCAGTTCCACATCTCCTGTCTCAGATGCTGGCCAGGTGCACCATCCGAACCTTAAGATTCTCCATGTGAAAGCATGGCTCCTCAGTGGTTCCAGAATATCAAAATGACCTGTTCTGAAGATGTAAAGGAGATACTATTAAATAGCAGAAGATCAACTATGCGATATACTTACCTGCACAAATGGAAGAGATTCCAGACCTCGTGCGACAATAGACACGCCACAGCTGCAACCTCTCCCTTGCCACTGGTACTGGACTACATCCTAGATCTAAAAAAATCAGGACTATCCTCAAGTTCGGTTAGAGTACATCTCACGTCCCTTATGGCCTTCCACCACAAGATTGATGGACACTCAGTATTCACCCATCTTATAACAAAAACATTTCTCAGAGGTATTCGAAACCTCTACCCCGAAGTATAAGATCCCACTCCATCTTTGGACAGTAACCTAGTGCTACAATGCCTCACTGGTCCTCTGTTAGAGTCCAGGGCGGCTTGCTCACTCATACATCTATCTATGAAAACTCCCTTTCATGCTTGAAGAGTGGGAGACATAGGTGCTCTCATGGTGTACCCCCTTTCACAATTTTCTTCAAAGATAAAATCCTGTTAAGACCACATCCAAAGTTCCTACCTAAAATACCTTTGTCATTCCACATGAATCAGCCTATTCGTCTTTCATCATTCTTCCCTAGACCGCATGGGAATAAAAGGGAGGCCATGTTCCACCACTAGACATTAGAAGGGTGTTAGCCTTCTCTCTCAAAAGGACCAAACCCTTCAGAAAGTCACCAAGATTATTCCTTTCTATTGCAGAGAGATTGACGGGATCAGCCATACAAAACAATGAGTTTTGAAATGTGGATTTCCGGTTGTATTAACCTTTGCTATCATCAGCATAATTTGCAACCCCCACCAGGGACTCGAACACACTCAACAAGATCGCTTTCCACCTGTATAGCTTTCCAGGGCAATGTACCAATCACAGACATTTGTAAAGCAGCGACTTGGGCTCTGCTCACACATTCATGGAGCACTACACCATTGTGGGGGGCTCATCATCCGATGATCTATTAGGATTGACTGTTTTAACATCACTAACAAATCCAACTCCGCAGCCCCATCCTTCCAATGAGAGGCACTGCTCTACAGTCACCGAAAGTGGAGCACCCATAGGGACACTACTTGAAGAAGAAGGGAAGATTACTCATCCTGTGCAGTAACTGAGGTTCTTTGAGATGTCTGTCTCTATGGGTGCTTCACTACCCACCCTTCTCCCAACTACTTGGGCGTTTCAGACATGGACTCTGTGGTAGAGAAGGAAATGAGGGTGGTTTGGCCACACAGCTCTATATAACTGCTGAACACAGCATGAGACAGGGAGAGCGCATTTGTGGGCCAAATGAGCACTGCTACCAAAAATCTCTGATGCTAGGCGCGGGGATGCAGACACATCTAAAGTGGAGCACTCATAAGGATACACATCTCAAAGAACCTCAGTTATAGCACAGGATGAGTAACCTTATCTTCCCTCCAATGCCTATGTGCCCTTTAAAGCACTAGGGTAAGAGAGCTACATGATATGGTGGTGGGGAGAGAGAGCAAAGAAAACAGGCATGGAAGATGTAGTTTTCTAAAGGAGCCACTGCTCCTGCATCTGAACCCCCTTTGCTTCTAGGTTATAATAAAATTATGCTCTACCATATATTTCCCTGGTGCATCTAACTCTAGATCATAATGGTATCTGTATGTGATGGAGCTCACTGATACCTTGTTGGTGATGGCGGTGAAACACCCCAGACTTGTTGTCTTAGGATATTTTAATATGCATATTGACAAATCCACAGATGCAAAAGCCCAAAAATGTCTTAAAACTTTTACAGGTCATCTCTAGTCCAACCTACAAAGCCAATCACACCATGTGCCTAGTTTTCAGCCTAGATATAAAAAAATTAAAAATGAAGAGGCAGATCTTTAAGGTTAATAAGCTTTTTTTCAGTTATTTGTGATGTAATATGTAACTTAATTTTCTTGACATAAAAGAGGGAGCAAAAGGAGGGGAGCTCTCTATGCCTTGGAGATAGTCACCCTTCAGGCTGAATGTTCTGTTTTTGGGAGGATGGGGGAGACTGAATTCCTTTTTCTGTAACATTAACCTATGAATGAATGATGTTAGAGACACTTTTATTTAGCTGTGTTTGTCTAGTTCTGTGTTCTTAGTGCTGTTTGTGGAGCTAGTGTCCCACATCTCACTATCTTACCAAAGTATGCGGAAAAGTTTCCACGTGTTTGGGCATGATTATGCCACTTCCTAATTTCAGATTCTGGGACGCCTTTCAGTTACTTGACACTGCCCTCCGCTCCTGTGATCACTAATTCTCTGTGCGTGATCCATTCTCCAAAGTCATTCATATAGCTTGGAACTCTCATTGTTCTCTAGAACTACTTTGTCATTTTTTCCTTATACGCTTAATTTTTCCCCTCTTTTTCTGGAAGGAGAGTTCATCCACCTCTCTTCTTCAAACACATCAGCTTATGATCATACAGTGAACTACATAAACCCAAGAGAATGATTGTGGGAGTTATGCAGTTCACTGTGCAGATATATGCAGGTGCTTATCTTATTTATGTGTGTGTATATATTCATGAGCATCCATGAACTGTAGTTGTCCAATGTGCTATGACCAGAATATGATACTGAGTCTTTCAATATTTAGCTCATGTATAGTGCTCACGTATAGGGGCTGTGTGCAAGAAGGAAGGAAGGAGAGGGGCAGGTGAAAAACAATGAAAGGGAGGAAAGGGAAAACGAGTCTGAAGGATTGGGGAAAATATGAGGTGTGTAAATCAAAAATACCTAAACTGTATAAAAATAGACAGTGGGTAGGCAGGTGCAGAATGGGAACATGAAAAATTGACTTTTTTGGAGGAGGAAGGCAGAGGGTAGAGCTAGCCATAGATAATAAATAAAAGGACACTTTAATAGGAGATATAGTGTCCAGTTTAGTTAGATAACTTGACCTACAAGTAGTATATGGTAAAATATTTACAGGAAGTAATATTTACTGTACTTGTATCACTGTAGCACCTAGGAGTCCCAGTCATGGACCAGGACCCAGTTGCTAAGTGTTGTACAAACACAAAATGTAAGTACTGTTTCATTGCAAGGGCTCTGTCTGGCCCTACTTTCTCCCTATGGTCATGTCTACATTTACCAGAGATTGATGCTGCTGTGATCAATGCATGGGGGTCAATTTAGCGGGTCTGGTGAAGACCTGCTAAATTGACGGCAGAGCGCTGTCCAGCTGACTCCGTTACTCTACCGTAACGAGAAGAGTGAGATAAGTCGACGGGAGAGTGTCTCCCATCGATGCAGCGCAGTGTAGACACCACTGTAAGTCGACCTAAGCTACATCGACTCCAGTTACGTTATTCATGTAGCTGGAGTAGTGTAACTTAGGTTGACTTACCGCAGTACTGTAGACAAGGCCTATTCTGTCATGTTGTATCTTACCTTTGAAAACTGACATATTTGAAAGTACTACATTTACTTAAGCCACAGGGTGGTGCTGTTGATCTATATTTAAAGCTCTCTAGTTATTTGCTGTGCAGAGAGGAATTTAATTGTATTGGTCAAATCTGCTGAGTTAGACAAGATGTGATTTGCAAATCGCTGATTTAATCACAATTGTTGGTAGTGTGGGGGAAATTTGCCAGTGTGGTTTCCACTGCCTTAGGGGCTAAATAGCTGAAACTTCTCAAGGAGGCTCCACAAAGACACACACAGGAAAGCACAGTAAAATATTGTCGATTTGCTGCAGTTGTCTGGCAGCAGCCTACTGATTTCAGCAATATTCTATTCTGATTGTTTTAATAGCTGCAGTATAGATTTCTGCCTGCTATTATATGCTGACTTAGTATCACTGTATGTTTAATGGGCCTTGTTTTCATTTTAAATGGCTGCAAACATCAGTTGAAACCTTAGGGACAGGGCCCGACTCCAAAATTTGTAATTTTAAAACAAGCTGTATAATAATGACCAGATCTCCGTGGACATTGCTTAAGGCAGGGATTGGCAACCTTTGACACGCGGCCCGTCAAGGTAAGCTCCCTGGCGGGCTGGTTTGCTTACCTGCCGCGTCCGCAGGTTTGGCCGATCGCCAATGGGGGCTGCGGGAAGCAGCACGGGCCAAGGGATGTGCTGGCCGCCGCTTCCCGCCGCCCCCATTGGCCTGGGA
Source organism: Chrysemys picta bellii (assembly GCF_011386835.1). Classification (NCBI taxonomy): domain Eukaryota; kingdom Metazoa; phylum Chordata; order Testudines; family Emydidae; genus Chrysemys; species Chrysemys picta. The sequence goes on along the minus strand of NC_088791.1, from coordinate 236,195,864 downwards.
TGGCGAACCGTGGCCAGTGGGAGCCGCGATCAGCTGAACCTGTGGATGCAGCAGGTAAACAAACTGGCCCGGCCCATCAGGGGACTTACCCTGGCGGAATGCGTGCCAAAGGTTGCCAATCCCTGGCTCAAGGATTAACACGCTTCCACTGTGTATTTTGTGAGCTGGGCGGGGAAGAACACCGTAGCATCTTTTTGCCATTTGAATTCATCTGGCATTAAAAAGGGAACCTTCTTTTACCCACACTGCAATATTCACAGTCTGGATTTGTCACTTGCTTTAAATGCGCTCACTTGTTTTTTGCCGTTTATCTAAACTGTACAGTTTCCCTGTGCATTCTCTGTCCATTCACTTTACAAGCACTAATGAATTTAAAGCTTATGATACTGATTTCCTTTCTTTGTGCCAGGCGATGAACTGAGGAAATCTCTCACTGGATGTTTTCTCGTGAGCCGTTGGACTTTTCCGGAATGAGGGCCTGATCCTGCAAACAAAGTAAATGGCAAATCTCCCAGTGGCTTCAATGGGAGCAGGATTTGGCCCTGTGCAACCTCTAGCAAGGCAATTTTGAGCTGCAGATGCAATGAAGGGTCTCCATTGATAGATTTCTAGTTGAAAGTGGGGTTATGTACCAGTAACTGATTCTGGGGAAATATCATTTCATCTTTCTTCTCTGTACCATTCATAGCTGATTCTAGAGGCAGAACAATTTCAGATATTGGTTCAGCTTAGGGGCTGCAGGGAAAATCATGCTGTTCTTTCCAGCCTCACTCTTCATCACCAAGAGTAAAGATTGAAGAAGCAGAACTTAGCTGATATTTTGTTGATGTAAGACAGACTCCAGCTTATTCTTGCAGTGCAGTGGGCTTTGTGATGCTAACAGTGGTAAAAATCCTCCTTTCCTTTCAGTAACCTAAGTGGCCCTGTGTGGTTGAGGTTCCTCAAAATTCTCACTAAATCCTCTGGTGCACTTATGAAACCTAGGCCCTGTTCTTATATTTTACATGCCATGACAAGTCTCCAGGATTGCTTGCACTTGACCTAATTGTAGGGGATCTCTAGTTGATAAAGGAGCATTAACCTTGAGGAACCTCCAAGTGCAGCAGCATCCTGCTGATACTTCTGGAATGAGGGAGAGAGGCATTAGTCCTCTCTCTCCTCCTTCCATTACCTGTTTCTCTCTGTGTGATTCATATTGCCTTCCCTGCACTGGGTTTTAGCATGAGTAGTTTAGGAAGTGGCAGTGAGGGAAGTTCGATCACATTAGGAGAACAAGGTCAGGGGAGGAGACAGGATTAGTGAGCACTCCCCAGGGCCTAGAAACCCTAATCACACCTCACTTGCTCAGCTAGTCATCTCGAACTAGGATAAGATGTCATCTTCGTCAGGTCTAGGGCTCCTGGGGTTTTCTTCCAGTTTCCACAGACTGTCAGGCCATTAGATCATACATCCCTTCCCCAATGACTGCAATAATTTTGCAGTGCTATCTTCTTTGGATCTTGCAGCTCTCCCAACTACACCCCCCTTGGTAGTTTACTGCCTCTCCTGGCATAAGGGAAAGGCAGGTCAGAGGCCATCATCATCTTCTGGCCTGCACTGATGCCAAGATTGCAGTAGTCTTGATGATCAAAGCCACCCGACCGTATACGTGAAAGGAAGAAGGGTGGCCAGACAAGGACCTAGAAAAGGCATATCTTCCTAAGGACATGAGGAAGTAACATAGGCAATAGATAGGGTTAAATGGGGCCTAGGAAAGGTTAAAAAAAAGTGTTAAGGAGGGGAGGCTGCTAGAGAATAACTGGAATGCAGAAGAGTAAAAATGAGTAGGTGGGATGGCAGTGTCAGAGTTAATAAATATGGTCTTGTACTGTCAGCTCTAATACAGCACTTAAGGCACCAGCTAAAGCCCAGATGTCGTCATGCTGCTCAGTTAAACCAGACAGGTCAGTTTTGTTGTAAGCAAATTTTAGAGTGCCTTCAGTCAATAATTTAGCAGGCTAATGAGTTTCCGGGCTAGCAAGGTGGTTAGCACGGGTGCTTCTTGGCATGGTGATGCTTCATATGTGTGGTCATAAAGCTGGTGTAGGAGGATGCTTGATAATAAATCCTATCTCATCACTTCCCTTCCTGCATTTGCATGGGGTACATGGCCTGGGCTTCCCAGCATCTTCATGATTCAGGCAGCTGCCCTGGCCCTTTGAGTGATTTGCAGCCTGTATAAAAGTTGGCATAAATATTGAAGAGCAGCGCTGGCACAGCTATCCCAGGCTTACAAGTGCAAAAAAAAAGGTGGCTTAAAACTCAGCAATGGCTCAGGTCTACGCTAGGGGCTAAAATAGAATATGGGCTGTGCAGATGTATGTATACAAAACCCCCTCCCCCACCCTATTCAAGTATTTGTTTGACTACACTTTAGCGCAGGGGTCTCAAACATGCGGCAGCCCACGAGCCCCTCACAGCCCCCCTGCCCTCCCCCAGTGTTTACCTAGAGCAGCTCCGGGCGGATGTGCACCGGGGGGCAGGGCAGGCAGGAGCCTGCCCTGCCCTGCGCCGGGAAGAGGCTGGAATGTAGGGAAGGTGGGGTAGAGGGGCTGTGTGGTGCTGTTGCTTCAGGCAGCACTGCCAGCACCTCCGATTGGCCAGGAACGGGGAACTGCAGCCAATGGGAGCTGCTGGGGGCGGTGCCTGAAGCAACAGCAACACACAGCCCCCCCCCCCCCACGTTCCAGCCTCTTCCTGGAGCAGTGCGGGGCAGGGCAGGCACGCCCTGCCCCCCTGCCAGACCCTGACCCCCTGCCCTGAACCCCATCTCACCCCACACCCCTCCTGCATCCCCTGAGGGCAGAGTTGGGGTTGGGATTTCAGGGAAGGTATAGTTGGAGTTTGGGTGGGAGTGCCTGCTTTAGAATCTTCTCACTTCCTACTTGGGTCAAAACTAGAGGGAATTGAGGAAACATGCTAGGACATGTCAGTGGCTCTTGTCCACAGCATGCAAATACAGAGCTGGTGACCGGCTGTCTTGTAAATGGTTCAGTCTAGTTATCAAAAGGTAGTGGAACACAGTGTATGAAAGAATGGTTGGTGAACTCAAAGATCTAGCTGTCAGCCTGGACTCTACAATCCAGGAATTCCAAGGTTTTCTTGTATTCCCCTCCTGCATTTCTAAAGTTCCTTTTTCAGAAATTCATACCTCTAGCTTTGTCCAGAGGCAGCAAGAACAGCTGATACTAATGCCCTTCTTGTCTGCTTTTCTGCTCTTGCCAGGGAAGCATTGAGTAGCAGAGGTAGTCTCCCTTCTCTATGTTGTACAAGCAGTTGTAGGAGAGATTACTCTGCAGAGAGCACACCATGCGTGAAAACAAAATAAAGTGTATCTTTTGCTGCCTTTTGCAGCTCTTACCCCCAGGAAGCACTAAGAACATACTTGATTCACTGCTGGCAAAGGGCACTATCGAAATGTAGGAGTGAACTTGATCTGCAAGCGCAACACACACAGCTTTGGAGGAGCCAATGTGCCTAGTATTGCTGTCTAGTGACTGACAGGAAGAGCAGCATTACCAGACTAGAGGTGTAGCCGTTGCCGCCAAGCCGGTTGCTAGCAAACTTTATCACAGCTGGCTTTCAAAAGAAAGTTTACACTCAATACGTGTTTTTGCACAGTGTTCTTCTAGAGAGCAAACCTCCATATAGGTGACCTGCACTAATATAGTTCCACTGCTCTGAAAACAACAGCCTGCAATGGAAGGTGTTTCATGTGCAGTGGGGTTCCCGCTCATAAAGCCCACGTGCACAGAATGAAAATTGTCTTGAAGCCATTATGGCCAAACAGACCTATACATATGCAAATCTGCAGAGCCTGGAGCATAGAAATACAAGAGAGAGTTTTTGAAAAAAGCATTATTTATTTTAAAGTACAACCCAAAGTTGTATCTGTAAGAAATGCACGGGGTATCTTGTTTCTTTCACAAGTCTTGGCTATGTGCATTTCAGTTCAACTTAAAAATGCATTCAGGTTTACAAATGTACAAACAGCACAAAGTGTACACAGTCTTAACAGAATGAATTCTCTTACATTCAGCCATTTTTGCTCTTAATGTTTTTACATTCTTAGAACCTGTTAACAAAGACAGCCTTATTTTAAAAAAATACTCTGCATTTTTAGCACAAGGTGCTTTTTTAAAAAATTAGATCTTGGAGCATAATACTGGAAAAAAAATTAAAAACCAAAAACTGGTACTTTGATAAAATTGCTGCATGCTGGGACCATTTTCTAATTCAAATTGTCTCCCAAATAAAGAATGGCAGATGATAAAATATGAAACCAATGAAAATTGTTCCGATTTACAAATCTTAGCTGAAGTTTGGTTTGTCACCACACTGACTTTTTCAAGCTTAACTGCAATCTCACACTATCGTAATTGCAAGGTAGACTTTAAAAGGAGAAAGTGATGAAAGCAGGACTGGTTCATAACTTTGTTGCAAAAAGGGAAGAAAAAAGCAATGGTAATAGCCTGAAAATGATGTTTCAAAAATGGCATATTCAGAATTGGATCATGATCAGGATAAAAGTCCCTTTGTATAGCCTAATTTCAGTTTTCATGAGTATAGTGAGTGTTAGACCAAGGATCTGAGCTTCTTCTTCCGATTGTAGGGCTCCAAATTCGCCAGGGATTATAGGTCTGTCCCATGTCTTCAGCCGGGTTAGTAACACTGGCAACAGTAGATGGAGGAGGAGCGGGGGAGTTTTCACTACCCATGAGATCAATACCAGATAACGTATTTGCCGGAGTGGTGAAGGGAAGGGTGCTGTTGAGGTTACTTGACCAAATAGAACTGCTGAATGGAGTGGTGGTAGACCACAGGCTACTGGGATTGCCAAGGATCGACTGCAGTACAAAAAAATTGTTGGTTAGTTATAAACCTGTTAATACAGCATTAGTCTTAGTCATTGCTCTTTGTCTGGCAGCTTTCAAACTAATGTTTCCTTTAGCTCAGACAGGTTTAGTTATGAAATTGTCAGATGCACTGGACTTCAACATTACCTGAGCTTTCTACAGCCTGATATGTTTCCATATGTTAAACAATTACATACCCATGAATTCTGCATTTGAGGGCAAAAATTAAAACTCATTTTGGAAAATTAAGTAGTAACAACCTGGATTTTGAATCTCAAGATTTTCACCTTGAATATTGAAACTTCATTTCTGCAATTTTTCCCCCCCAGGAATGGAGGAGTCATCCCTGCTCCTATGTGAAACTAACTATGCACCAGCAAAAGGGAACTACCGAGAAGTGATTTAGGTAGTAGTTGCAGAGGATGCTGAAGTGTTATCAAAGTGACACTCTTATAATCTCTCCTATGTCACTAAAATGGTAAGTTAAACCAAACAGTTAAGGTTTAGCAACAAAAGGTGTGCATCACACCACCTAAACTCTTATATGAGGTAAACACTGCATTGAAATGGGGAGGAAACTGTACACAAACTAATTTCCCTGTACACTATAAGAACTAACTGTAGCAAAAGAAAAAACATGACAATTCAACAAAAACCCTTCCCCATTGCTGTCCTGAATGTTGGTCTTCATACTAAATGAGTAAAATATGGAGTGTGAGGATGAGAGTGTGGAGCTACCACTATCTGTCTGAATGTAGGATCTATTCTTCTTTCTAGCTAGCTAGCTATATGACCTGCGTGGTTAAAGTCAAATGGTCAGCAAAGACTCTATCCTTCAGTTTCCAATTTCTTTCTCTGTGTTATGGCCTTTGTTTTTAAGCTGCAGCGTTAGGAAAATCTTCAAGAGTGGGTATGAAAACATCACATGTCTTGGACTGCAGTGATTTAGAGGTTGGGATATTGGGGCTACTAAGCAGAATCAAGATCTGCCAAATGTCACCTTGGCTGTTCTTAATTGTGCATGAAAGCAGGAGTAGCAGCTTTACAGGTGATAGAGCTAATGCTCCTGGCTTTTGGTGCAGGATAGATAGCAGCACTACGGGTGTGTAGGTGCAATGCTGGAAGTGCTTGGGTACCAAACAAGTGATTTTATAAAAATTCCAGGTGCTTCCACCATTGCTGTAAGACCAGCCCTAAGACAAGTATTTTGTGTAAAGCAATATACAGTGATTTATCTGCAGGTGAGCTGATCTTTTTCATTGGTTTTTACAGCACCCATATGATTTTAATTATTTTTTTTTATTCAACAGCTATTTTATTTTGACTATGTTCTTCCTTGTCAACTCTTCACTTGAAGATTGGATGAACTTTCAGCAGCACTCAATTAAAAAAGATTATATAGCCTGTGTACTTACTGCAGTTGTGTGAGTTGGGGAACCTGAATTTGTTGGCCAGGAGGGTACAGGAGCGGTAGCCGAAGAGTCCCAGATGGATGAAGGGATGTTACTAACTTCACTCCAGTTTCGCTGCATATCCTGGCCATAAGCAGATCGAGGGAGCCCAAGTTTGCTGAAAACCTCTAAAAAGGAAAACAAATGAACAAAGAGCACTTCACATTTCCCATGATATTTTAAACACAATATTATAGTGTAAGAGTTTCCACAGTGTAGTGGATACCAATACAGGGGGAAACAGATAGAAAAATAGAGAAAGCTCATGTATAGATCCTATCTGTTGTACCAGATAGGGGAATATCTGAAAAACTCATCCAGCGCAATCCTGGAAGCTTGCTGTCCACAGCTGACATCTTACTGGAACCAAGATCATACTTAGAGAAAAAGTTACATACACACACACACACACACCTCTTCAGTGCTTTTCACAGTACTGGATATTAGTTCATTAGTGCCAGGAATCGGGATTCCTTGCCAACATCATTGTGGGGTGGTGGTCAAGTTTATGTCGGGAATTCTTAATGAATAATAAAGAATAAATCCCAGAGATGGAACAGGTTAAGGTGATGAAACAAGGTCTCAGGGATCACATTTGCAGCATTACCTTCTCAGTTACAGCTGAAATAGAACAGGTTTTTTCACTGCTGTAAAAGAATGTCAGAACTGCCATACTGGATAAGACCCACAGTCCATCTTGTCTGGTATCATTTTTGAAAGTGGCCAACACTACGTGATTGAGTGGAAGGTGCAAAAACCCCACAGTAGGCAGGTATGATCTCATCTGGTCTCATCCTGATCCCCAATAGCTCGAGACTGATTTAAAACCTGAAGCATGAGGGCTGACTCTGTCCCAAAACACTGTTTCCATTAACTGCTATAACTCTGCATAGTCTTGTTGTCCAAATAAGCTTCCAATCCCATTTTGCCTCAATGACATTTTGTGGCATCAATAGTTTAGGATTCAAAGTCCCACAATCTAATTATTAATTGAATGTAAAGTGTTTCTTTTTATCAGTTTTGAAATTTCTACCATTTGGTTTCATTGAAAGTCCTCTTGTTCTTTTGTTCTGAGACAAGGAGAACAGAAGCTCATTATCTCTCTTCCATAGAGCAGGTGTTATTTTATACAGTTTTTACATCCTGCAGCTTTGGCAATCTGAATACTGACACATGTAGTTTAGAAAAAACTTCCCATAGCTAGTTACCTTGCTGTTGATCTCCCAATAGCCTATTAACTAGTATTTTTGGAAGCAGCATTTCCTGTCACTCAAAAGAAGCACCATACTACCACATGAGAAGTCAATCTAACACAGCAAGACCCAATGGCATAAATCCGAGACCTCAAAGCTTCACAGCAGAAAACCATTTGAAAATGTCAGCTTCAAATAAGAGTATAATCTCAGCCTACTTTCTATTCCTAACCAAGTGAAGCAACAAACATCTGTTGTCTTTCTTTGTCCACTTTAGGACAGTCAAAACCAGAATGTTACTGTCGCTACAGTTTCAGCACATAAGTAATATCAAAATAAGTTGCTATTTCTTCTGGGCTTAGATATTAGACCATCGGCTCTCAACCTTTCCAGACTACTGTACCCCTCCAGGGATCTGATTTATCTTGTGTACCCCAAGTTTCACCTGACTTAAAAACTACTTGGTTACAAAATCAGACCAAAAAAAAATACAAAAAAAGAGTGTCACAGCCACACTTACTGAAAAATTTCTTACTTTCTCATTTATACCATATAATTATAAAAGAAATCAATTGGACTATAAATATTTTATTTATATTTCTGTGTATAGTATATAGAGCAGTATAAACAAGTCACTGTATGAAATTTTCATTTGTACTGATGTCGCTTGTGCTTTTTATGTAGCTTGTTGTAAAACTAGGCAAATATCCAGATGAGTTGATGTACCCCCCTGGAAGACCTCTGTGTACCCCTTGGGTTATGCATACTCCTGGTTGAGAACCATTGTATAGACCATTCCTTCCCCTTAAACAAAAAAACTGAAGAACTATTTTTATTTTTCCAATATGGAGAAAGGAATGAAGAATTTTTCACACTCCACTAACTATTATTTACTAATTTTAGTGTTAAAAAGCTCACCTCCAGTTAAGTTGAAAGAATTTCCAAATGCTGAGAATGAATTGAGGGGTGTGAAGTCAGGGCTGCTAGGGTTGCTGATGGGACTCCACAAACCAGAACTAAACATACAGGGGGAGGAACAATACACAAAAGTTAACACTGAAATTGTATCACTAATGATAACAACTTAGTGCTATACATATAAACATTGTGTGGAACAAACAGATATATTGTTAGGCAGTACAAGTCGAAATAGGAGACCACGTGTAAAGAGAACTGAAGTGACCAAGTATTTTAAATATATATTTTTTTAATTTTAACTCATTATTGCACTCAGTTAATTTAGATTTCTCTTATTTGGCCCTAAGTATTTCAGTTAGCCTTTTTGCTTACTTCTCTGTTGGCACCTGTCTTATGAGAGATAAACCTCTCTGGAAATAGAGCAGATTAGTTAATTGCTGATACAGTTATAACAAGTGCACGTTTGACAATAGCTCTTTCGCTCAATTTCTCAGAAGTTTTTGGTGTCACAATCTAGGAGAAATTCTCTGCCAGCCAGTGAAGTCTAGGTTCTAAATTATTTGAGAGATCCCTTAAAAGAAAGCCATTCAATTACTAAGTCTGTAGTTTCTGGATTTAAATTTATTGAAAAGCAGATAGGTTAACTGGGATCAATAACAAATGGGGGGGGGGGGGGAGGGAGGAGCTTGGTCAGAAAAGCAGAAGCCTAGTTGATGTCTAGTTCTTACTCCATAACAGTTACTAGATGTGTGACAAACACATCCTCCCTCAGAGCTCATTTTCTCCCATTGCTCTAACAACAACGTTGATGTAACATCCATTCCCACTTCACATAGGTCACGCTGCCAACTGGGGAGTATCAGTTAGTCTGACTACACTCTGCTTCTGCCCTCAACATTGGGAAATGAAGTCACCATTCCTGTCCTCAAGGTTAAACTGGGAGAGGTAGAGCGTTGCACTTGGTTCCCCTGCTCTGTGGTCAGAAATTCCACCTATAGGCTACATCAGGTGAACCTAGTGCATGCTTCTCAAGATGCTGAGAAAGCCATGTGGGTTCCCTATTTTTTGGATGGGGACGAAGACAGAGTTGTCTCGCAAAGGGAAAAAAGAGTTAAAGAAAGGATAAGAATCAGATGCCATGAAGGACACTTTCCCCTACTTCCAAGTCACCCATATAGGTCTGAAACTTGGACATGCTAATGATACTCATGTTTAGAAGGTCATCTTCCGATATCCAACTCTAAAATTTTTAATAAAAGAATCCCTTCTAGGAACCAGAATGAGCTCCTCTTAGCCATGCAGAGAATGCCTCTGTTGACTTCATGTGTATTCCCTATGGTTTTTATATGGGTGGTGAGGGGATGGTTACTAGAAGTGTATTAGTTACCTGTCAGAGCCATCGCTGTCAACAGGTGTGTGAGAAATGCTGATATTGCCAGAAACATCTGCTTTATTTGGTGAAACCTTTGCTAATCCACTACCACCTGCAACAATGAATTCAAATTAAGTAAAGCAATGAAATGGTACAAGAACATCATTCAACATTGTACTCCAAAACAGTGCCATTACCTGGGCTCTTGTCGTAACCTGCAGCTACAGCAGCAAAGGTGGGATTTCCGTTCCTGCCAGGGAGAGAGGCTGCCTTTGCCAACTTGTGTTTGATACCGTTAAAGGGCTTGCTTTTTGTTTCACTGGGTGGGGGAAAAAAGGTAAAATGTTGGGATTCAGCACATTACTACAAAAGGAAGTTCTCAGGACTAGTATTTAACTGGCTTTGCAATTATATAAAGTTATTACAGAAATAGCTTAGTGACCTTTTTGACCAGAATACAATACCGCACTAGCTCCCAAAGCCCAGTTTTTAATTATCCTGTTGACATTTAGATCTGTGACTAGAACAACCAGATGTCAATAATTTGACTAAATAATCAAACAAAGGAATTACTATTGAGTGATAACAAACACAGAGGCTCCAAGCAGCAGCATTGCTGAGATCTAGAGGAAATTCATTAGTTTTCTTAATCTGGAAGAAAAGTTTGGTTAGGCAGGACCTAGAAAATAAAGGCAAGAAGGTTGAATTCCTACAGAATATGGAGGACCACCTTGGAGGATGAATTAGTTAGGATGTGGGGTGGGGGACAAAGGTAGGTGAATGGAAAAATTACTTGTAATATACAGGTTGCAAAAGATCATCAGATTTGGGTCCATGCTTCTAGCTTGGATGGAGTAAACTTTCTGTAGCTTAGAATTCTAAACCTAATGGTTCCAGCAGGAGGTGTCATTTTCTGCCCCACAATGCAACCATTTCTAAATCCTAGTGCCTCCTGCCATTAGCTGCTTTGTAAGCAAAAGGTGGAAATGTACAGATTGTGAAAAATCAAATGGATTACAGAATTTTGGGCTCTGAAGGGAGGTGCTCAGTGGAGCAATGATCTAATATATCCTTCTGTCTTCAGCAAATGTTACAAGGAAAGTAATTTTATTTTCAAAAGATGCCAGCTGAAATAGGTCCCCACTCTTGGAGACTTAATTTCCAGAGTATTTCTCTCAAAAAATTTTTAGAAGTAAACATACCTGTATGAACAGAAAAGTGACAAGTACAAGCAGAAGCAAATATACTGCAAGGTAGCAATGAGCTTTATTCAGATGAACCTATCTTAGAAGTTACTTAATGAAGGGATAAAATACATCAAGAGAGAAAGTTATACCAGAAAATAAGGCTACTGTGGAGTGGGAGACCTGGAGCACTGCTCGTTCAGAGAATTCCTATAGCACTGCTGGGCTAAGTTTACAAGCTTGTGGTGACATAGGCCATGCAGTAACACCTCATAGAAGCACGCAAGTAACTTCATTTGGCTGTCCTCCAAATCTCACGGTTAAATGATTACCAGATGCTGGGGGCATGTGATACACTCCTCTCTGACTAACCCAGGGGTCAGCAACCTTTGTCACGCGGCTCACGAGGGTAAGCCCCCTGGTGGGCCGGGCCGGTTTGTTTACCTGCCACGTCCGCAGGTTCGGCCAATCACGACTCCCACTGGCGACAGGAAGCGGCGGCCAGCACACCCCTCGGCCCGCGCTGCTCCCTGCCACCCCCATTGGCCTGGAGAGGCGAACCGCAGCCAGTGGGAGCCACGATCGGCCAAACCTGCGGACGTGGCAAGAAAACAAACCGGCCTGGCCCGCCAAGGTGCTTACCCTGGCGAGCCGCATGCAAAAGGTTGCCGATCCCTGGACTAACCATAGCACATATCTATAAAGTTACAAGTCTAAGGAACAAAAATATGAGATGCAGCCAGCCATTTGATATGGCTCTTGGAAACAGGATAACCTAGTGTATCAGGTTAAAATGAAACAGAAAACTTAAAGCCCTTTCTAAGGGTTTTTAGGTTTCACTACAGATGAAAACTTCAGGACCTGTTTATGTTTAGTTTTCGTAGAAGAGCCTTGCTGGGAAGGCATAAAGGCAGAGGAAGAAAGTTGGCTGGATAACTGATTTAATTAAGGTGGAATTTAAGCACTGCCTTTGAAAGGAATTTAGGTGCCTGAACATCCGAAGTATCCAGTGACTCAAGGGGATGTTTTAGTAGCTTCCTAAATACCATGTTAATATCTTACAACACCTGGGACATTTTAGTGGGAGGTTTTATATGCAATGAAGTCCCTCACGAGACTGATGACTTTGGGCGGCAGAGAAACTGGTCTATTATCTATATGGCTATGAAGTTGAAATGGCTGTGAAATGTATTTTACGGATGAGATCTGTAGCACATACTAAGACAGGAGAAGAAAGTCAAACAGGTTCTCTCTCCTTTCATTGGTTTGCTTTTCTGTAAGACTCCTGAGCAGACAGAACTTCAGACACATGCTTAGGCACATCTCTAGCCCCTTAGGAGCCATGCTATCCTGAGCTGGGCTGTAGTAAGGTTCAGAGTTTAAATGTAACAAGCCAGTTTCTCTCTTTCATGAGCTGGTCGGGTCCTTTACTACTACAGTTAATGAGGGAAACGTGTACATCAACCCCCCAACTTCCAGTAGGCACAGAAGACTTTTATTCTCAGTGTGCTTCACTCAATGCCATGTGCAGAAAACTAGTAACTTTGCAGAGAGGCAAAGTGAACAAATCTATCCTAGGTACACACCATTCAAGGAGAGATTATTTTCCTTGTACAGTTCCTAGAGTTCTTCTTGAGGTGTGCACGCACCTTCAGAAATTTTTGGTGTCAGTGCCCATTTGGCCCCTGCATATGCCCCACAGATCCTTGTTCCCAAAAACTTCCCTCAGTTCCTTCTCCACTGCAAAGCCCAAAGAAGGTGACTCCAAAGCAGAGTGGAAAGAGAGCAGGTAGTGAAGCACCCACAGGGACACCCATCTCAAAGAACTCCAGTAACCTCTCAGAGTCGTGTTGCTATGTGTGCTCCACTTGAGGTGACTCCTTAATAGTACCCCCTGAAGAACATGGGGGCTTTGGAACTCAGTCTAAGGCTGCCTACAGGACTGCAGAGCCAGAGCCAAAGCCAGCATCTGCCCAGGAAGCATCGACCAATGTATAATGTCTTGAGGAAGTGTGGGTCCAAGCCCATGCAGCAACCTTGCATATTTCTGTAAAAGGACATGTCCTTTAGCAGGGCCACAGACATGCAATACAATCTGGTAGAATGAGCGATGACCTTAAGCAGGCAGAGTATATTAGCAAGTGCATAACAAAAGAGTACGCAACCAGAAACTTAGAAAGCATCTAAGTAATTACTGGAACCCCTTTAGCTCTGTTGGCAATAAAAACAAAATCTCAGGGAAGATCAAAAAGATCTAGCTTTGTCCAGATAGTCAGTCAATGCTCTCCCAACATCTAAGGTACAAAGACCAACTTCCTGTCTTGACTGATGAGGCTTGTGATAGACTACTGGGAGATTAATTAATTCATTGATATGAAAATCCTAAGTAATCTTGGGTAGAAAGTGTGGATATGGTCAGAGAGAAACTTTATCTTTGACAAAGATGGAAACGGTTGACCCTCCATATAAAGCTCACAGTTTCTCCAGCCTTTTGGGCAGAGATAATAACCATGAGGAATGCGGTTTTCATGGAGAGGTTCAGAATTGAACAGGCTGCTAATGATTCAAAGTGTGGCTTCACCAGAGCATTGAGAACTAACTTTAAGTCCCGGGTGGGAGTAGAGTGTCTAACATTCGGGAAGAGGTCTAGTAGATCCTTTATAAATCTCAACATTGCAGAGTAAGCAAATACCGAGAAGGCTTGTATGGGAGAATGGAATGCTGTGATGACAGCTATGTGAATTTTAATGGAACCCAAAGAAAGGCCTCTTTCTTCAGAATGAATCAACAGGAGACAAACTATGTTGAGTACACCAGTGCTAAAACCTTTTCTATTTCTGAAAGCAAGGTACGTTTTTCTGGTAGTAGACATTCAGCAGAACCTCTTAAACTTCTGTGGTGCAAGAAAGTACAGCTTTAAGAAACATCAAGATCAGTGGTTCTCAAACTAGGGCCACCGCTTGTTCAGGGAAAGCACCTGGCGGGCTGGGCCGGTTTGTTTACCTGCCGCGTCCGCAGGTTCAGCTGATCGCGACTCCCACTAGCCATTTGGAGATGAGCTCTGGCTGTGGTGGGGTCAAGAACGGCCCCTATAAACTCTATCCTTTGTAAAGGTAGGAGGGAGGATTTCATGAAGATGAGCTGGAGACCAAGACTGTTGAACAGTCGTAGCCCTGAAACTGCCAATTTGACATCTGTGTAGAAGTGTCCCTTGATAAGCCAATTGTTGAAGCCAGGGAAGACCATTACTCCCCACCGATGAAGTTGTGCAGCCACCATTTCCATGACTTTTGTGAACAGCCTGGGAGCGGTAGCTAATCTGAAAGAAAGGACATGATATTGGTAGTGGTTCTGCCTCACCATGAAACATCTCCGAACAGTCAAGGTCACAAAGCAGTCCCCAGGTCCAGAGATGGAATGATGGCTGAGCGTCATCATCTTTAATTTCTATACCCTGACAAAGGTATTCTGCATCTGTAGATCTAAAAATCAGTCTCCATTTGCCTCTCTTTTTGGTAACCAAGTCGTCCTTGGAATAAAGCCCTCTTCTCTTGTGTGGAGTGGGAACTAGTTCCATTGCTCCTAAACAGAGAAGGGACTGAACTTCTTGCTTCAGAAGAGGTTTGTGAGAGGGGTCCCTGAAAAGGGACAGAGAAGAGGGTGGCAAGGGGGCATGAAGCAGAAATGAATGGTGTATCCTGAAGTTATAACCTCCAAAACCATCTGTTGGAGGTAATCTGTTCTCATGAGGTATGAAAATGGAAAACAGAATCCCCATAATATGGAAAAGTTTGATGGGGTAAGATGGTGCAACAACAGGTCTGGATTGCAGGAGTGTTCATGGCTCTCAACAGAAAACTTAAAAGGAACGTTGGCCTTTGTCAACTGCTGAGTCGTGGTTGCTGTAGCAGATGAAGATCTTCCCTTTTGAAAGCTGGGTTTTTTCTAGGTGGTTCTGATGGTCTATGTAAAGTGGAGAACTGAAAAGGATGTGATCTGCACTATCTGATATAGACAAAACCTTTTATTTGCAGGTGGACATATGCCCAGCGAACATGGACGAGCTCTGGATTCCTTCAAAGTACGCAGCAAATCATCTGTGGTGTCCCTGAATAACTTTAGACCATTGAAAAGGAGGTCCCCTTACCACGTTCTGGACCTCACATGGCTCCTGAGGATTGGAGCCATGATGCCTTGCACATTACTACAGCTGTAGCAGTAGAAAAAGAAGCTTGCTGGGCTATTCTAGCCAAGAGCTACCCTTCTGCAATGATGGCTTGAAACTGCTCTTGTGGAAGATGTTCAATAAGAGCTAATTGTTGTATAATTAATGTGATTGTATTTTTCCAGAACTGCCTGTGCCCCAAAAGGTCCAAATACTTGTGATCCTGGTCATGGGGAGTAGTCTTTGCCCATGCCTGAAAGAAGAACTCAGCAGGGGTGGAGTAGGGGTGTGGGCAGGGGAAATAAAAACTGCCATCCCCCAGCTACCTTTTGTTTTAATACCTTTTGTTTGGTCTCTTAGTTGTTGGGGGTGGGGAGTAGTAGCAGGAGTCTGACAGATGGATCGGGTAGGTTCTATAAAATAGGGAGGGCTCCCATGCTGATGACCATGTATGCAATATCTCAAACAATTTGTGCTGTATTTTCTGCACTACTTCTAATAGGAACGATCAGATCTTGAAACTGTCTGAAAAAGTAAACATGAGATGACAGCTTCATTCAAAGAGAAAGAAGAAATATTAGATTGTGGAGTAGCTTCCTTGTCAGGTCTTCTTTCCTGGTTCTCGAATGTGTCATCCTGTCTTGGAGATTGTTGAGAAGGAACAGAAGCCCTCCACACAGCTAAAGTTGGTCATCCATGCTCTCATCCTAATTACTGCAACAACTCTCTCTCTGGCCTTGAAAAAATACAGTCTTGCCCTACTGATATCCATTCAGAAGGCTGCTCAAAGATGATATTAAGGGCCTGTTGCTTTGATCATGTCACCCTTCTCTTTGAATCTCTCCAGTGACTCCGCCTGTTCATTCACACCAAACCTAAGCTTCCTGTCTTCATTTACAAGGGTCTTCAGAGCCTATTCCCACCCCACTACCTATGACCTCTCATTCAGTATTGAAATGTTGACTCCTGCCTCCAGTCAGCAACTACCTCCAGACTCCACTGGCCACTTACTACATCTTCAGACACTCTTTGTGCTTTCTTCCACTTGGAGGAGCTCCCTGTAAACATCTGAAAAACTACCTCATTATCCTCCTTCAAACTCTCCTTTGACATGATGCCTACAAAAAATGTAAGAGTTAGTTGGTTGATGTGTAGAGGCCACTGCCAATCAGGCTGACCACTGTGGTACCACTGTGTTCTTGTACTCGTCACTCTGTCTCTCTGTATTCATTTGATATCTCATCGTATACTTAGGCTGTGCAAGGCAGGGACAGTCTTTGTTTTATGTCCGTACAGCACCTAGCACAATGGAGTCCTGGTCCATGACTAGTACTCCTAGGCATATGATGATTGTTTTTTTTAATTAACTACTCAGAATTACAACTTCTAGACAAACTAAATTTCAGAATACTGTTAAGCAGAGGATAGCATCGTCCCATTTCAGTAATTTTAATCCCCACAAAACAAGCACATCTATCCAAACTCACTGGAGGAAAATTTAAGCATCATACTGATTAAAAGCCACTGCAAATCCTCACTGAAATTAATGGAAGTCTTCCAATTGATTTCAATGGGCACTGGATAAGGTCTTGAGTGCTCTTAAACGAGCAGATGACTGAGCCAGTGCTAATTTGAAAAATTTAACAAGCCTATTCTCTAGTTTTGCTACTCTAAGCTGGTAAGAAAGACTGTTGATATGCAGCCATATTTTAGCCATCAAATGTGGAGAAAAATCAAGTTACATGAAATCTGAGCAGAAAGGTCATACTTAAAAGATTAACTATGTTCTATAACATTACCTCAGTATTTTACTGTTCCCTGAATATATAGGGAATACCGCAAATATTGAGGTGAATTTGTATAAGGGAAAAGTAAAAAAAATTAAGAGAAGTCATTGTATTTTAATGTTACTTAGTTTCAGTCTACAACAGTAGGGATAGAGGAGCTAACTTTAGCTGCTGGATTTTTAAATTTTATTTGTAAATATATATGATTTTCTTTCAGTAAAGATTATTAACTGTGCCCAGGAAGTAAAATATGTATATTTTTATACTTTAGGGCAGTAAGTTTTTCCAATTATAAGGAGGAATATTGAGATTACACCACTCAGTAGCAACAGAAAAAAAAATTATCAAAAGAAAATGCAGGCGGGAATCAATTTTTCATGGCTACATTGCTATCAGCATCAGTGGGGAAATATAGCTTTATGGGAAAATGCAACACCATTCTAGCTTATGTTTACCATTTCCCCTATATGCTTATAAGAGCCTACTGCAGAACGGCACCAATCAGCAGAATCAGCTAATTCCATATAATCTATGCTTTTAAAAACCGCTTATGTGCAATTGTAGACATTTGATAATCAGATGGTTAGGACATATAGGCGATTAAGAAGTATATTTCTAGTTTTTTCCACTAAATGTAGAGTTAAGATAAGCAGGAATTTTTATATCAGATTCCCAGTTATCTGTGTTACATGGAGGATCCCGAGCTTTTAAAAGCACTGCACAGATTTGAGATAATGTCTCTACTATGATATGCACGAAATATTATTTCTTCTAAGTTTGATAAATGTGTGATCATTAAAGTACCAGTGTCCTGTAAATGGATGACTCTGGAAGTAATAAAATGATAGTATATCTATATTGTGTTCTTACTGGATAAAAGGAGTATATGCCATCATTCTTTTCAATAAACTGGGTAAAGCTAGTAAAACCAGGAAGATGTCAGGCCAGGTCCACACTGTAAACTTACATCAGTATAATGGCGTTGCTCAGGGGTGTGGATTTTTCACACCCCTGAGCAATGCATTTATACTGACCTAACCCCTAGTGTAGACAGCGCTATGTTGACAACAGGGCTTCTCCCATCGACACAGCTACTGCCTCTGGCGGATGTGGACTAACTCTGCCAACTCTGCCTGCTCTCCTATCGGCAAGGCAGTCTTCACTGAAGTGCTACAGTGGCGCAGCTGCACCAGTGCTGCTGCGCCGCTAGAGCGGTTAAGCATAGACCTGCCCTCGGTTTCCTACAAAGATAAACAACAGACGTTAACCCCAAGGGCAACCACAGATTATCACAACAGGGAGATAAATAGGGACGACAATGGAAGTTTAAGAATTTCGGAACTTCTTGCTGAACAGACTGACAACTGGATTTTTTGAAGAAGTCAATGGGATAATTTTCAGCCAGCGTTGCAGTGGCTAACTGGAGTATGTATTAAGATTACTCAAACCTTAACTGGAAAAATCAATCATTGCTTATCACCTTACAGTGAATCAATACATTTTGCCCAACAGTACTCAAACAGCTTAAAATGCAAGTGTCAGAGGAATTCAGTTGTTATATCAATTTCAGCTTCTCAAAAGCAGCAGCAGTAAAATCATGGATACAGAGGTCTCAGCAGCAGCATTTCAACCTCAAGCAGTGGTCTATGATGACACATTTTCCCAATCTGCCACGTTGAAGAATCAAAGTTAAGAAACCCCAACCCATTGCAAAATTACAGGAGTGGTACATATTCAAGAACAAATTCAGAGCATTTTAAATCAAGAACCATAGACACTTATGTGGGAAATGGAAAGAGTATTAAAAGGGAGAGAAAACACATTAAGAAATATACTTTAGGGAAATATATTGGCAGGGGGATGACTTAGATAACCTGACAGCTCTTTTTCCACCTCTAATTTGTATGTTTCTATGAGCTTCACATAATTGCAAAAAGACTGAAAACTTGCTTAACACGAAGTAGAGATTTCAACTTACTTGCTGCAACTGCTGTTCACAATACTACTATAAGTGCTCCGTGGCACAAAAGCTAGAGATGCAGGGGGTGGAGATGGAGAGGCAGGAGTTGGTGAGGTCTGTCGTTGTTTCAAGAAAGCATCTGCGTTGAGGGTTTGCAGAGACAATTTATAAAGGTTGTCGGTAGCTGGGAAACCAAGCAAAAAAGGTCTTGTAGTATTCATTTCACCACATGGGCAACTCTTAAGGATGTTTGTCATCCTTTCTGAAGTACTGTAGCTCCTGCTCAAATTCTCAGAAATTTTTACATTCAAATATATTCATGTAACAATATTTATGTATGAAATATTCATATATCAAATTTTCATAGAAAGAAAATGGAGAATTAAGTGAAATGAATATCAACCAATATAATGTCACAAAAAGCTGGGTTGAGGAAAGCTGTCTTGGAGTTGTACTAGTGACAGAACTTCAGCAAAAACTAATTTTATTATAGCCTGTAATTTTCTGCTAATAAACTATCAAATCGTGGTAGTGGCCTTCCACCACAGAGTCTGTGTAGATTTCAGTCGGGTGAAAAAGCTGTTTATAGTTTTTGCTAAAACACCAGGTGAACAAACTTCGGTAAAAATGAAGTTTTCCAACCATTTTGCAAGGCAACCTTTCCCACAGTTCTAGTTCTCAGCGTTTTGTTTAAAAGCTTTGTTTTTTTTTTTAAATCACTTATAGGTTAATAATTAATGCAGAAAAAACATAGCTCGATCCAGAACCAGATTTAGTCTACAACAGGAGATTTCTGAATTGTCAGCAAAAAAATGGATGCACACTGCAGCACAGGAAGCCAATACTGATATAGTTGCTAATTAAAATTGCTGCAGGACTGCACATCAGACCTATATAGGAATGTCTTTGGCTATATACCTTTGGTATAGTGAACTGGAGCAAAGGCAGCAGGTAGTTTATTTACAAAATGAGTTAAAGCAGGATATAAAAAGCATGGAATGGGTAGAGAAAGGTGTATCTTTAAACCCACCTCCATTTCCCCAATTAAAAATCTCCTATTTTCCTCCATTGTCTGTAGCCTTAGCATCACACTCGACCATAAACTGTTATTCTACCACATCACCTACATCTGACAATCATCACCTCTACACATCCCTACCTTAGCTCCACCCTGTAATTTTCATCCATGCCACTTAGCTCCTATCACACTGACCTTTTCCTATGGTCTTCATTAGTGCCTGCTCGCTCAATGCAGAAGGCTGCTGCTTCTCTCTTACACACCTAGAAAGTGGAACCATGTCCACCCCCCCACTCTCCCCCTACCCCAGAACTAGAGCTCCCCATTATCTTTCAATGTTTTGTGGCTGAAACTCTCACTCCAGGGAAGATGAATATATAGGGGCAGGAAAGCAAAAACCAAAACCAACAAACAAATGCTATCTACACTACAAGACGCATATGTTTACATCCAAAGCAATCTGTGCCAGCAGTGGCAAAGATCTTCCTGAGAAAGTGGAATCAAGCAGGAACTCTGCATTTCACGATTTCCTCCCCTCCACTGTTGGCATAAAGCCAGGTTTGATTGTTTCTCTGGTTTCATGCCCTGCCCTGAAGTATCAGTCATCAGTTGGAACCAAACACAGCCCTCAAAGCCTGACTGCATAACAAATAATTGAGGTGTAGCATCTGGCTTCAAGTTGGACGGAAAGTTGTCCCTGGTCCCACCAGAATACTCTCATCTTGTATTATTCACATCTATAAGCTTTTTTGGGGATACAGCTTGGATGAAAGACTCAGGCAAAGCTGGTTTGTACTGTATGGAAGGGGAATAAGATTGTAAAGCCTTTTTAGTAAGCTCTTTGGGAGAGGGACTGCTTTATTATGTCTGTACAGAACTGAGCATGAGGTGGTCTTGGTTCTTACTGGGGGCTCTGGCTGCTATTGAAATGCAAATAGTAATAGTGAGTAGTTCCGTCTAATAAATACTCTCTGGTTACTTCAGATATTCTCATTCATAGGACATTCAAATTGGCTAGTTTTAACCTCCGCTTTCACTCACTCATAGACTTTAAGGTCAGAAGGGACCATTATGATCATCTAGTCTGACCTCCTGCACAACTCAGGCCACAGAATCTCACCCACCCACTCCTATAACAAACCCCTAACCTATGTCTGAGTTATTGAAGTCCTCAAATCGTGGTTTAAAGACCTCAAGGTGCAGAGAATCCTCCAGCACGTGACCCAGTTCAGTTCACACTCACTGAAAATTCTGATGCTGATTATTTCTGCAGTGCCATAGGTATGTATGGCACTTCAAATTCACTGGCACCTCAGAGCCATTCCCCCAGGTCAGCCCACATGTTTTACAATCTCAAATGGTAGCTGACTAGATGCACTCACAGGCGGAGGTGCAACTACCTGCCCATTTATAGACAGTGGCCCTGATCCTGCAACTGAATCCACGCTGGGAGTCCCTTGCATCTATACAGATCCATTTGCAGGACTGGGGTTCACAGGTTTTGAGGCCATGTCTACACTACAGACTTCTGCTGTCAGGGGTGTGATAATTTTTGCCAGTATAAGTTGCAGCTGCCCTGGCTCTTTGCCAATCTAACATATTGCTATAGCTCTACTAGCAAAGCCTCCCAAGCGTAGACCTGGCCAAAGATTATAAGCTCTTTGGGGTGGGGACTGTGTCATCCTGTGTGTTTGGACAGCGTCTACTGGACCTGACAAAATGGAGCCCACATTTCAAGAGAATGGTGCATTCTGTTTTCAGACAATTAGCTGTATGAATATTCTCCCCATCATCGCCAATTCTCAGCTTTTGCACAATTCTGCCCATTGCTAAAGAACTGTAGAAAAATCAAGGTTCTACCCCTCATTTTCAGACCTCCACACTACTACTAGATTCTGTCAAAATGGGGGCCACTACAGAAAAAACAGGAACAGGATTGTGTGAGGAGGGAGGATGGGAAGATTTAAAGAAGAATCACAACAAACAGTCCTTGCTGTTTTGCAGAACACGGTAGCCTCCTGTTGTACAGTAACTGTACTTACAGCTGCCTGCTTTGTGAAGTGGCACCGAGTCCCACTCTGGTGGCGGAGAATCTTTTTCCCCTTCTGAACTGCTGGTATTGCCTAATTCCTGTCCAGAGCCACTGGGGAGAAATTTTGCTAGTGCTGATGGCCTGCTGTCCATTAACTTATTGTTTGGACCTGTACAAAAAAACAGAGCAAGCCATAGCCATTAAGAGATGCACTTCTTTCTCCTTGTGCAGCGATCTAGAAGCTAGAACTCTAAAAACTGAAAATTTAAAAAACCACTTGTGTAATTTAACAAAAATCCTCCAAACCCCAAATATTTGTTTAAGAGTAACTGATATATTGTACCTCTTGTTTTCGGGAGGTTTCTTGATTTGGACCCATTTGTCAGCATGTGCTGAAGAGACATCTTGGATGAAAAGGTTTTGCGCTGTTTGTTTTCCAGTGGGGGAGTATATGGTAACTCCAAGGAACTAAAGTGAAAACATGAACACAGATTTATTCTTGGTTGCTGGGTGAAGTGTTGCAGAAGAGTTTCACGTATATACACGCCGTGTAGTTTTATACAAGTCTGGTATTCTCTGACTTGCCTCATTACTCCCCTAACTTCAGTCCATCCTGACTGCAGCTGCCAAGATCATCTATTCCTACTGCTCTAAGTCTCCTCTTCTTTTTGAATTTCTGCATTGGCCTTCCTTGTTTATGTCAAGCTTCTCCTCCCATTCAAAGTTCTCCATAACTGTAACTCTGCCTTTGTCTACATCTCTGCTCTCATCTCCTCCTACACCCCATTGCACTCTCACGCACCCAAATCCCTGGGTGCCTTATCACCCCATCTGTCTCCTCCTTCAAACTCTGGGCTGGTCCCCACTTAGTCCGGACTTCGGACTAAGGTACGCAAATTCAGCTACGTTAATAACGTAGCTGAATTCGAAGTACCTTAGTCCGGACTTACCGCGGTCCAGACGCGGCCGGAAGTCTCCCCCCGTCGACGCCGCGTACTCCTCTCGGCGAGCTGGAGTACCGGCGCCGACTGTGAGCACTTCCGGGATCGATCCGGGATCGATTTATCGCGTCTTAACCAGACGCGATAAACCGATCCCAGAACATCGATGGCGTGCCGCCGGACCAGCCGGTAAGTGAAGACTAGGCCTCTATCTCTATACCTTTTATGCTGCCATCCCCATAGACCTAGAATGGCCTTTAAACTAACCCACAACTTCAAGAACCCACTGATTTTTTTCCACACTGGAGCTTTCTGATGGTACAAAACTGTCACAGCGAGGTAGGTGATGAGCTGTGATTGCCCCTCTTCTCCTCCGTTCCGTTTTCTATTCTTACTAGTTCAAACATTCCTGCCACTCCCATCATCCCATCTCGACTCCCAGTTAAACATTAAAAAACAACAAAACTGTTGCAACCAATAGCAAGCTCATTTGCCTGTATATTTTATTCTTAATCCCCAACCATTCAGACTGTAAACTTTTCAGGACAGGGGGAGTCTCACCCAACACAATCCTCAGTATGGCCTTTGGATGCGGTCATAACGTAAGTGTTTATAAATAAATACCTGTCTATAATTTGGAAAGCAAACAAAATACGATCGTGGTAAAGGAAAGAGAGGAGACTATATAAAGCAGCATTTTCAGAAGTAGTCTGAAGGAAATCAGTGTATAACACACTCTAGATTTCTGCTAGTCTAGTATTTATTTGCCACAAGCCTTGCAGGAACACACAAATTAATATTCTGCATTCCATCTATTATGCAATTCAGAGGTGTGGCATTTGTGATTTTATAAAACTCCCTAGTCAGCAGTGTCAGAAAGAAATGGGTGTAGTAAGACTAAACCTCTGTTGGCACAGATGATGCAGAGGCATAGTAAAAATCATTCTAGCACCAGACAAGAGGAAGAGGTAGCAGTAGCCTTCCCAGATCATCGATCTGAGAATCTGATCCATAAATTATAAGTAGGGCCCTACCAAATTTCAGTGGTGAAATATGATCCCCCCTGTGAAATCTGGCGCCCAGCTGGGGGTTCCTACCCTGCGCAGGGCTCCAGTGCTAGTCCCAGCCCGGGATTCAGACTTCCTCTTCCCTGCAGGGGCTGCTTCGACCCACCTCTGAGATCTCTCCTAGCTGCAGGAAGCTCCTTGACTCCAAATGTCAAACACCCCTCCCCCCTGTGCGGGCAAGCTAGAGCTGTCACTCACACACACACACACACACTGTGGCTCCAGCTGTGACACCCTTATTCACCCCATGCAGAGAGGCTGCAGCTCCAGCTGTTTTGGTGATGGTACTGGCTTTAGAGGTTGGCACCTGGCCAGCAGCCTCTGCTCTATAGCTGCCCAGCTCTGAAGGTAGAGCTGCCCCTCTCCCCCTCCCCCAGCAGCAGGGTAGAGGGAGGATGGCAATCTCTCGGCTCCCCCTACAATAGCCTTGCGACCCCCTGACCCCAACAGTCTTTTGGGTTGGGACCCCAGTTACTACACTGTGAAATTTCAGATATAAACATCTAAAAGCGTGAAACTGACTAATTTTAAAAAACCCTGGTCCTGAAATTGGCCAAAACAGACCATGAATTTGGTAGGGCCCTAATTATAAGACTCAACAGGAAAAATTCTGTGACTATAATTCCACCAAGAGTATCTGATATCAACCACAGGTATGAACCGTGTACTTTATTACGTAGTTGCAATACTTGATGGAACATTGGCCATATCAGTTTTTCTACATGAAGTTCGTTACCAAAAGCGTCACATTATTGCAGTTGATTCACTGCTGAAGATCTAGCATGTATCTCAATGATGCACAGCATTCCTGTCAGATGTTTCCTTACATTTACAAAACAGATATTCTCCAACATCAGGAAGGAAGACAAGTAAGGTTAGCCGCTGCTACAGGTAGGTTTTTCTGAGCAGGCTGGCAGCCCAAAGACTTGAAGATGACAGAAAGCTCTACCTTCACATTTCCACTTCAAGCATAAAGCCTTCCTAACTAGGAGGAGATCCTTATAATTATGCTCACCTTGATTTCACATCTGCTGGAATTTCTTTCTTGATATTTGATAGTTTTTTCCCTCTCTGTTTTATTTGGAATATTTCACTTTCATGCTTTTCTGGCATGGCTTGTTTTCCCTTTTGCTTTTCTGGTTCCTACAAAAGCCAACACACGGTAACATAGAAAACATTAAGAATAGTAACTGAAGGATCCTGCTTCAATAAAAACCAGAGAGAGAAAATGGCATCAGCAATTGTGAGCAATTTGCATAATGGATGATAACATTTCACCACTCAATAGTGACCATCCCCCTCCATCCCGAAAGTGATGCCTATCAAAAGGTGGTTGACCTTCCTAGAGGATTTCAGTCTCTGCTTATCCACAGAAATAGTACAGGATGGGCAGCAGCAGTGCAAACTTCCTCAGATTACCCTACTAATGTACTTCAAACCTGATTTTTGGGGGCCATTCTAGGAACATGAGGGTAGTTCCAACTCCATGTTCATTCAGACCTTTGGGGAGACTGTTAAAAAGGATGCTGGTTATGGACTTTGGACGGAGATGGACAACTCAGTTCGTATAAGTCACTGATCAGTCATCAGGGGATGGTAACTTTCTGTCACTGATGACCTGGGCTGCATTTGACAGACGACCCAAAACTGAAATGGTTCCATATCTCATCTAGATAGGATGCTTTTAAGCAAAGAAATAGCAAGTTCAAGCAACTTCACCATTTGAGTTATTTCCTCTCTCTCATTTTACAAACGCTCTGTGCTTTATGACTAAGGTGATATAATTACACTGTCAAATTAATGACTAACCATCTTGCAAAGCAAAAACTGATCAAACTGAATCCTAAATATTTTAACATGTATTTAACCAGTTTTGCTTTCAAAACAGCAGGATTCTAGCTGCAACAAATTCATCACATTAAAAACATGCCTAAATTTGGCTCTGGCTTTCTGTTCTCCCCAATTAGTTTTATTTTGGTTTCATAATGCATGTTTTGAGACAAAACCATTATCATGACCATTTGACCAATATATCAGTGGTTGAGACACTGTAGTTGATTCCCTAGCATCATTTGGCCCCGTGAGTGAAACAAGTTAGCGATATAAGCATGTTCTAATTCTCTGTTCTATGAAGGAAGAATCCCTTTATTTCTCAGAGAGATTTGGAAACAGGCTGCTTATTACTATCCTTGGCATCAGCGAACACAGAATAAGTAGCAGCTCCCACTATAAATGAATGTGTGTCAAAAGCAAAGCTATGCTTTCTACTTAGGTGAGCCACTACGTATCTGAGAAGAGTACCCTTCCCTCTCTTTAATGGTTCTGTACCTCCTTCAGGAGCGGTTCTGTGTCTGGATTGGAAGTTTCTGTGGTGGTTGAAGAACTGTCATCATCTGCCAAAGAATCTTTCAGTTCATCCTCCTGTTGCTTTCCCTTTCCTCTTCTCTCCTTTTCCTCCCTCTTCTTCGGTGGTTTAGATTTGCGCTGAAACGGTTTCCCTTTCCCTAGGGAGATAAGGGCAGCTCCAGATTATTAGCAGCTGTGCTCCAAGACTGGAAGTGTTTTGCACCACTTTGTGCACTGAAAAACAATCCATCACGAAGCCTCCCAAGCCAGCTGCAGCTCTTAGTTCAAGGAGAATTAGACTGCCATAGCATTTTCATCTTTTCTCTCATAGGGTGGCTAAAAGTTCAACTTCAGACTTTTGCAAATATGTCTTTATACCACTTCACTTCATCTAAACAAGTCATGTCAAACCTAAAGGACTCTGACCAATACTAACACTCATACGTTTACTCCCGCAGATCCTACCAACATTACCCACATTCTACAGACACTGGCCACTTAGGCATACATAGTTCTCCTCTGTGACTCTTTGCTACCATGTGACTGGAGTTCAGTTTGAATTCCTTAACGTTTAGTATTAGAATTTCACCATCTAAGACTGATTTTGACAACAATCACTTTAGAAATCACTATGAAAGTTTTATCACCTTAACAGACAAATGAGAAATGGAACTGCTCTGCAGACTTCAGTCGTGCATTTTTTGTTTGAGAACTGCAGTAATTTGATGGAGAATATTTAAAAATATTACAAGGTTCTTATGAGAGGATGTAACAAGTATGCCGGGGGATACAGATTAAACATCAATCTGTCTTCAGCATATTTTGTTCCAAATTAAAATTTAATACTTAAAACTAAATTTTATGTCCTACATTTTAAGCCCAAATGTTTTGAATGTTACTACAGGACAAAACAGGAAAAATGTATTAAAAATCCATAGACTTATCTATAAAGTTAGTTGTAACAGTTAAGATCACCCACCAGTCTCCACAACAAATCTATATATAAAGAGGAGCTAATTACATTTAATTATACTTATTTCTTTTTGGTTTCTCTCAATTTCAGGTTGAAGGTGCCTGAGCTCAGAGAAATTTACTGGGGAGATAGGTTCAAAGGAGCATCATCTATAGATCTATCAAAATCCTGCCAGAATTCTTGGTAGACAAAATACAATGGTATATGTCTTGGACTCTTGGGGAAGGGAAATGAGTTAACATCATAAAGAACATCAATATGAAGCAACTTGAGCAACAGGTGTGGATTTGTTTGTTTTGTTTTTAAACACCTTCATCTTGATCTATAGGCTTCTCTCGCCATTACCTCTAGTTATTCCCTTACTACTTTCTGCCAGCCATCCACTACAATACCATTTAATAAGATCCTCCTAGATGCTGGCTTTAAGACTAAATGCATTCACTTATAAGCCATATTGTCTATACACTGCTGTTTTGTTTTTAATATTTTATTTGAGAGAAGACCAAATTCAGCTCTACTGTAAATGGGTGTAATTTCCAATGAGATTTGTGTCTGCTTATGTTGGAACTGAATCTGGTTCATAATGGTTGTTGCCATACTTAATTGTGTAAAAGTTTTTGGAACAAAAGTTATATGAAAAATACTACACAAAATAAGGATCTGACCCTGAAGACACGTAGTTGTGAAGAGAGCCCCATTGTGCAAAGCTGTCCCCGCACAGTCTGTACCTATAAGCTAAACTTCTATTTTTCTGGGTATAAAAGTTAAAAACCTACACTGCAAAAATTCATTTTAAATCCACATACCATCTGAGAAGCTATTGCTCCTAACATGTTCTTCAGCATTAAACTGTAAAATAGTTAGTAGAAACCTTCAGGAAATATATTTAAACATTTTTGCAAACCTAATGATTAACTTCTCCTCCTTCTAGATCTGGCTATTCATTATCACAATTGAGAAGGTTGAAAAATACACAAAGTTACACATCAAGCAAGGTTCATTCTAGCAGCCAACAATGGTTGGAAAAAAACAGTCTACTTTTAAAAAATTACATTTCTCTCAGCAAATTTCCCCCTGCTTTTGTTATTAGTTACTAAGATTGGGGGGGAAATTCTCATTTTTTAGCTATGTCTATAGACAAAGTTTTGTCAAAGGCACAAACTAAATAAGGACAGATTTTAAAGGTATTCTGATGCCTAAAGATCCATATAAGTGCTTCTGAAAATTCAACTAGGTAGCTAACTGCATATTTAGGAACCTAAATACCATTAAAAGCCTGGCTCACATTATCAGTATCTCCTGTTCACGTAAAAAATAGAAAAGTTGGTAGAGGAACTAAAGATCAGGTGTATATGAAACCACCTTGAACTTTTGTTGTTGTTTTTTTAAAGTAGATTTCAAGTTGACTGTGCTTCTTTAACAGATGTACATTAACTAATGAAATCTCTGTTGATTTGTTACAAGAGACCTTGTTAAATGGGTAATTTAAAGAGCTAGGTCAAATTTGGCCCCAAATTTAGGTTTTGTAAAGACACACATACTTATCAAACCTTAGAGTAATTCATTTAAAACTTAGCAAACCTTAGATGACTTGAAATATTTTCATGAAATGAAAAAATGTTGACTGTAAACAATACTTTTAACAAAAATAACCCTTGTACTGTTTGCTTCATTGCGTTGGGGCACAAGAACCTGAAGCTGGGAAAGTCTAGTCACCAGATAAATGTTTAAAAATTCCATTCATTTTTATAGTAAGTTATTAGTACGGTAGGTAAGTATGCAGGAGCCACGCTGGTCCCAGGATATTAGAGAGACAAGTTAGGTAAGGTAATATCTTTTATTGGACCAACTTATTATGGCTTATCCACTAACCCCCACTTTTTGTCCTATGACTCCAGAGATCTTAACAGGCCACTCTATCTTGAATGGTCCATTACAATATACAAGTAATAATTACTTATGCTAAACAATCTGTTCCACCTTGCATTTTTGTTGTAAGGTTGGGAGTTCCTTTCCCAGACCTGAAGAAGAGCTCTGTGTGGTTCAAAAGTTTGTCTCTCACCAACAGAAGCTGGTACAATAAAAGACATTACCTAACCTACTTTATCTCTCTAGGATAAGTAAGGAAATTTGTTTAATACACATTTTCACTCTGATAATGCTCTCTAAAATATTGTAAGACGCCTGTAAGAGTCTGGTTTATCTATAATGGAACTAACTTCTCTATTTTGATTTTTTTCCCCAATGTTAGTAACAACACATTCTGGATACAACAGTATTTGATCAATCCTACATAAACATTTGAACAAAATCAAACATTCAAAAAGTTGCATCTTTCACACTAATAAACCCAGTGAACTGTTAAAAAAAAAAATCAGGATTTCCCAAAGCAACACGTTTTCATGGATGCTAACAAATCAGAATCTAGTCCTATCAACCTGAAGTGTCTGTTCTAACATTCCTAAGCTTTCGCATACAGAGAAGTTATATAATTTTAGGTGATGAAATTGCTCTCTTGGATATAACGTCTCGAAATTATACTTATGACAAAAAAATTCCTGTATTTTTTCTTGTGCAATTTCATGTAACAAAATCAGACAAGGTCCTGATATTTCACAAACAAACTTCCACACTTTGAGAACGTACTACAAGGGTCGGCAACCTCTGGCATGCGGCTCGCCAGGGTAAGCACCTTGGTGGGACGGACCAGTTTGTTTACCTGCCGCGTCCGCAGGTTCAGCCAATCACGACTCCAACTGGCTGTGGTTCGCCGCTCCGGGCCAATGGGGGCAGCGGGAAGCCACGGCCAGCACATCCCTCAGCCCCTGCCGCTTCCCGCCGCCCCCATTGGCCTGGAGTGGTGAACCACGGTCAGTGGGAGCTGCGATCGGCCGAACCTGCGGACGCGGCAGGTAAACAAACTGGTCCGGCCCGCCAGGGTGCTTACCCTGGCAAGCCGTGTGCCAGAGGTTGCCGAACCCTCGCGTACTATCACTGAAGGACTAGTTTATAGATTGAGAAACAGCTGCCGCAAGACTTTACAAAAGTGATACTCCTTAGATAGATACCATGTCACAAATTTCATTTCATAAGAGGCTGATTATGCAAACATTTGGGTACACGCATAGTTACATGCACAACTGCTTGAAGAATCGGGCCCCAATTTTTTAAAATCCAAGTCCTAATGGATGAAGCAAATATCTCAATAAAGAAATCTTTTTAAAAAGTGTATTAGAGGGAGATTGGAAATGGACAAGTTTTATCATGTATTGCACTGAGCTTTTATCATTCGAACTGTAGAACTCAAAACTGTATAGTAAATATTAGTTTTGTGTAGACTTTTCTAAGGAGGAAGGGCTTTTATATATAAATGCATTCTGTTAGTTTGGGAAGATGAAAAGTTAACACCATAACACTGCTTGTCTGAAAGCAAAGAAAAAAAATAAAAGCATCCAATATAGCCTCACTCCCAAGCAGAAATGACCAAGGCTACTAAAGGGGTGCTTTTTATAGAAGTATGGACTTATCTGAAGGTATTTAGAATTAGGAAAAAGTTAAGAGAAAAAATGGACATCTGTCTTATAAATGATTCATTAGGAGTTATGTGAAATGTTCTAACTTCATTTAGACTTCTGCTGAAACTGTTAGACAACAAACTAGCAAGTGATTACGCAGGCTTGAAAAATGGGTAAATAAAACCTTTATAACCAGCACTCGCAATATTTAGGAACAACTATTTTCGTCCTAAATATGTTAAGATAATCTTCCAATATACGAATTGCTGAGAATTGTTCCAACCAGGAACCAGATATGAAAATGGTAGTTAAGTCATACTAGCCATTCATTTGTTAAAAGACACAACAATTTTGTTTCCAAGTCTTAAGAAATAAAAAGTAATGTCTCTATAGTTCCACTAGATCCGGATACTGCTGGAATCCTAGATGCATCTCATTCATGAGCACAGCCAACACTTTGCATCCATCAGGAATATTTAATACCATCTGTCCATAACGCTTGTTGTGTTACTATGCTGTATTTTTTAATCATTACAATACAAGTTAAAATTGCTTTATCTGTTGTGATTACACAGTCATTTTAGGGTTTCTAACCGTATCCTCTGTTCTCTTCCCCCACCTACGTCCATCTCTAATGAATTTTATATAGTGTGTATGAAAGGCGTCAGCAATATTCCATGTAAACAAAACTGCCTAAATGAGTCCTGCCTCCCAAAAAAACCCCAAACCAAACAAACCACTAAAAAGAATACTAGATTTAAATTTGTAACTAGGGTGACCCATCAGAGATGTGTGCATTAGACTCAACTGGCTAATTAGAAAACAGTTTTGGACAATCAGTGTAATCAAAAGCTACACTAACGAAATATTTACAGCATAAGGATAAATTTCTATTAAGAATCTCAAAATTTGTTTTAAAAACTGTCTAAAATCAAAACACACGATGTATGTACTTCAAGAGCATTTGAGAAATCAAAAGGGCACATATAAACAACTCTACAGGCACCCTAGCTTCAAGATTAACACACTTTATAAAAAATAAAATCAAGCAGGTGCCATTTATTAACTTGTTGACCTCCTAACATCAAGGTTTTTCTGTCACAACTGCAAGTGCTAGGCATGAAGAATTCCATTCTGACAGTACTGTATTGATTCACAATCCCCCACTTTTCAGTTTTCATAATAAACTAGGGCAACCACCCCCACTTTCCCAAAACTAACTGTAGGCTAAAAGGACTGAAGCCAGAAGAAGAGTAATTTTAAAAGATTTCTAAATATACACACATCGGGTTTTCAGTAAAAACCTATTTCATATAAAACTTGCAAAAGAAAGTTTATCCAATGTTGAATGGACAATTCCAGTATTATCAAGTGACAGAAAGGAAGTGTATGAACCCTACTCAGGATCATGCTGAGAAGTTAGCAGCTTACAACACTATGAAACTGTAACCTTTACTGGTTCAAAACTCACTCCTTGGCTGTCATAATGTGCCACCCGTATCATTAAGCAAAGCAGAGTTGTATTACCTTTGTTTTTTGTTACTGGAGATGGGGGCTGCTCTGTAAACACATCTGGGGAAGGGGACTCTGGGTGGTCAAACTCTTTGTCCATAGTTTCTATCAGACCAGTGATATCTGAATCCTCTGAGCTGTGCCTTGTGTTGCTGGTACATTCTGGGTGTGAAGGGTTAAGAAGTGGTGATTGTGACAAAGAACTTTCAGTCTGTTGCTCTTGTTGCGGAGGCACTGTTGGTGTTGGCTGTTGTGAATGCTGCTCTAAGAGAACTTGAGCATGTTGCTGGTTTGTTTGCTGGTTCTGCTTTGCCCCTCTGGATCTTCTGCCTGCTGTATGATTCTGAGCTATAACACTTGAATCCAGGATAAGGGGACCTCCTCTGTTAGATGACTGCGTGGAAGCTGTCTGTAGGGAAGTCCTGCTAGCAACATTTGAATTGTTTTTAGATTTGACATTTTCAATATCAGCTGAATTTCTATTGCTGTGCAGATGTGCTGTTGGATTGCATTGCTTATGACTTCCTGCACTGGATCGTGATGAGGAACCACCTGCTCCATAGATTCCTCTGGAGGAACTGTGATTAGAGTCCGATCCAAGTGCATTCAAGCTGGAAGAAGAGCAAGTGTGTTCAAATGTACAGTAAGTGTATATTCCTCTACATAAGAAGAGTTATTACATCAATTAGTAATCCTGAGCTACACAGTTCTGGGCTTATTTATCACAGAAATGTAACATGAAAACGCCCTTAAAGCTCAACTGACAAGTCAGTAATACTTAATATCCATTATTCACTTGCTTATTTACATTTGTGGACAAATCACAGCATCAACACATAGTACATGCGAGAAGGAATACTGGTGTGGGGAGTTTCTTTTTCAAATAAAGCCCAAGGAGGCCAAGGGTGGTCTATTTTTTGCAAAGGTATAGTCAAGGTCCAGAGAAACCTTTTTCACATTGCAACAACAAGAAGTAAATAAAAAGATTTCACAGTCTGTTCAAAAGTATCTGGTGGTCCAGATTTGGCCCGTGGTCCGCCTATTGACTACCTCTGCCCTAGGCAGAGAGCTTTAAGGAGAGACACTTTTGCCCCAGTCTGTTGCATTATACACTTTCTGTTTTTCTAACAGGTAGTATGTAATTTACTATGTTGATTTTCACAAGAAAGTGGGAATTCCTCCACCCTCCCCACACTATTTGGATGCCCTCTTAAGTTATTGCTAAATTACCAGCCCCTTTTGTTAGGAGGGTGGCCTTGATTACTCTCCTGTACTAGAAGAAAAGTTCCTTTCCAAGTGGCCTTGTTCAAATGTGTGTGTACTTACTTTCCGTCAGATGAAATTCCAACTATTCTCCTGAGATCAAATGGCCTTCCCATATCAAAGGGAGGGTTTGATGCCTCAAAGGACAGGCGCCTCCTGAATGGCTCCCAAATTCCTTGAGCATCTAAATAGGCTGTTCCAATTACCAAGAGAAAGAGTACACTATAGGGAACAGAAGTAAAAAAAAGTATTAATTTTGTTGTCGTTTTAGGGGTGATGAGGCTGAATGCTACAAGGCAAAGAAGATGCCAACAAATCGAAAGCTGAAAGGTGAACAGTACCCAAAAAAGCAATTTTATAGGTTGCTGTAAAGAGCAAAATCCCAGCATGACACACACACCTATTTAACCCCTCAATGTACACAATTACTATGGGAGTTACAATTAAAGTACAAAGACAAGATATAGATGTGATCCCCAGACCAAAAAGTTATGGAAAAAATAAGTTTCTGAAGCAGAAATTAACTTGTTTCAATCAGCATGGTCTCATCTCCTTCTTCCAAATTTTTGACAGCTTCTTGATATTTCCACTGAGTGAAATGAAGTACTAATTCACAAAAAAGTTTTACACAAAGATGCGATAAAAGAGTTAAGGAAAACAGATCAAACAGACAATAGGGAAACATCTCCAGATAAGTTCATCAATACTCTATATAAGAGGGCAGAATTTTGGCCTTAGCTACTGTTTCCTGTCAAAACCACACTGTCACTGGGGGAGGAGGGAGAGAGATGAGGGGAGGAGCATGGGTTAGCATCTGATTTAATGCACAGAAAACTGAAGAAATTTTAATTCTTGGGTTAAAAATGCCATTGGGTAATTAAAACACACTAGATGGACTAAAATACTGTCAACAGATTTAGTGTGCAGACTAAAAGTACTATTGAATACACACATCAAGTGATTGTTCTGGGAGAAAAAAAGAGTGCATGTGTGTGTTTATATAACACACTGTTGCTTGAGTAAACAAAATAAGTTTTCTTCTGTTTCCGTGTTTCCATCATTCAATTCTTATTTTTACAGTTTTACTGTTGATATTTTAGTTATACTCAGTCAGTAGTGTTTCAATACAGTGAAACTGCAAAACAAATTTATTTTCATTTCTGTTGTAACTACAATATTTCTTGGGGGAGGTACTAGACTGAAAGTCAGGAGACCCAGGTTTCTACACCCAGCTTTGCCACTGATCTGAGCTGTGACCTCCAACAACTTACTTCACTTCAGTGTGCACCTCTCTCTCCCGCTACGTTCTTTGTTTTGTCTATTTAGATTGTAAGCTCTTCCTGGAAGGGACTCTCTCACTACGTGTTTGTACGCTGCCTAGCAAAATGTGCTTTGTTGTCCGGTGTATTCATATGCTACTATGTAACCTCACTAACTGATGGTACTCTATTTTAAAGGTTTTACATATGACTCAATAATGCCCTCCAGGTTCTCAGAAATTCCATTATTAGTATCACCAGTTGTCTATCACATATAAAGATGGCAACAGAATTAAATCATTCAAAAGGCATTTGCTGCTAAACTCATCTAAGTCACTGTTTCATATCTCCCTAAGGTGCTGTGCCGTGGAAGAGTGACTTCTCACCTCCAAAAGAAGCCATGTTTAACAACGTTGCCTCAATTCATAACTTATCATAGAATATCAGGGTTGGAAGGGACCTCAGGAGGTCATCAAGTCCAACCCCCTGCTCAAAGCAGGACCAATCCCCAACTTGGTTCAAGTCTGGCTTAGTTACAGCTATAAACAATCACACATCATCATGGTTAATAGGAGTACAATATTTGATCTTAGCAAAGATGCTCTGGACAAACATAGGATGTATTTTGCATTAGTTTTTCACAGAAAGTTAAAATTCCCAACACCATGGTTTTAGCACAAAATCCACAGTAGTTTGCACCTGTTTGTTCTTGACTTCATCTTACCAGAATACATTATTTTACATCAATTACCAATTGCACTGTATACAAAATGTATCCTAAATTATACTAAAATCAAAGCATCTACCCTTTGTATTTTGTATTCAAACTCAGACAACTCCATGTACATTATGCAGGTACAAGCAACTCATACCTCATTATTCCTGAGATGATTATGTACAGTGCCAGCTCCCAACTGGGTCTGGGCAGGGCTTCTGCACATGTTGCTAACATATGATATGGAAGAGATGCATTCAATACAAATATAAATTCAGAGCCTCCTGCTGTAATGAACTTCAGTTCACGAATGACTCTGGAAGCAGTGAAATCTGGTGTAAACCTGAAAAAATAAATGCAGATGGTTATACCTGTCCATATATTTTAAGACTAAATCCAGTAAGACAGTTTTAAGTTCTAAATAATTTGCATTATTCATCCTTTTCATATTTTAAAAAGATAACAGCAACTGCAATGACTGTAATTTGAGGAGGTTTGCTGAAACTGACTGAATCAGTAGGATGATCACTAGTCTCCCAGACACCTTAGCCAAATAGTACCTATGGATATTATTCAAGTAGCTTAAGAGACAATGAAATCAGTCTCTAAGTACATACACAGAAAGAATATATTCAATAAGAGGGAAGGCCTAGAATTAAGCCAATACCAGAGGGCAGATTTATCTAGCAGATGAAGCCAACTAGATACAATGGTTGGAATTAAATTTGGACCCATTTTTTTCGTTAAGAAAAAAAAGTCAAACTAAAATTATGCAAAAAATGCAAAATTTAAGAACGACAGTAATTAAGCAATGAAACAGATTACCAAGAAAAATGGAAACTTCATCACTTCATCTTCAAGTCAAGATTGAATATCTTTCTAGAAAGCTATGCTGTAGTCCCATCACTAATTGTTGAACTTGATGCAGGTATTCATGTGTGAAATCCTATGGCGTATGTCATGCAGCAGGCCAGGCTAGTTAATTAGAGTGCTCCTTTACAGTCTTAAATTCTATGAATTTTTAGTAAAGGCTAATCAATTTGTATTTAATGCTTCTTTTGTATACTATCAGGGCCCAAGATCATTTTTGGAGCAGAGGGTCCTTTCTGTAGCCAATTCTTGATTAAAACACTCACTACAATTTCAGTCAGTGCAGCATACACAAAGTCTGCAGGGTTAAAATGCTGTACATTATGATAGGGGCACTCATAATACAGAGATGGATCCTTTTCAGTACACACTGCAATTAACCAAAAGGATATGTTAATCTATGTCTATATTCTACAATATCCATGAAGTTGTCTTAATATGCATTTGTTTATACAGTTCCAAGTTTACAGCAAACTGTTTAATGACCAGTAAATACAACACTGTACTCAGCTGTGAAATCTCTTTTATAGGTTCTTACAACCTGTTTGTTCCACTTTTAGAAAGGAAAGGAAGGGTCACAATTTTTGTTCATACAGAAGAAAATTAAGCAACTCAAAGTTTAAATGAAAAAAAAAAAAAAGAGGATTTAATCAACACCAATTTCTTACTGAGTAAAGCTTTGTACATACATTTTCTAATGTAAGAGTATTCTCAAATGATCTACATGAGGAAAATGACCTCACTTTTCAACAATGTACTTACAATATGACAATGTCTTTAGAGGCATTGGCACTTAGTGCAAACTCTTGACAGTTAACAACTTTAAATCCATATCCTTCACATGTATATCCACTGATTTCCATGGACTTCACATTAATCTGAAGCTGCCCTGTGTTCTCCACTTTGAATGTTCTTTTCAGTGTGAAATTTGGTTCTTTTAATTTCATTTCTAAAAAGATATGGAACAATGCAATTAGGACTGTGTTAAGCCACTATAGTGCAGTAAATTCATTATCTACAAAAAATGCTTGCACAGTTCTGTTAGTACCATCTCACTTTAAGCCCAACAGTGATACTAGGAAATACATGCATCAGGGAAGTGGTGGGTGGTCGAAGTGCTGACCTTTGGACAAGATGTTAAAACAGAGGTCTCTGCAAGCAATGTCAGATGGCTGTCAAGTAGAATGGTTTCTGTCCAATTCCAGAGCATCTATTATTCCCTCACAAAAAACCTGGAGAAAGCTACTCTACTGAGACTAATATTGCTTATAACAAACCTGCTCCCCAACTGTATAGTGGTGTAAGCTATTGTTCATCACTGTGTCTACGTTTCTTCTGTACGCAGTTCCTGTACTAGCAGCATTTAAATGAACGTTGTAAACATTACTTTCAGATAGTATGTGTAGTATTATCTGTACTCTAACACTAAATTCTTTTCTATCCCAAAAATAAAGCTCATGGATGACATCAAAGACATTGAAGTCAGCATCATTAAGAGGAATATGGCCTTTTAAAAATTTACACTGCTAGTGGAAAACCAATGTGAGGCACATGTTTAGAGGTAGGATCTGAGTTTTCAACTTCAACTAGTTTTCTACACATCACTCAAGGGAGAAGGGTTTGGCTCACCATCCATGAAGAAATACTATGGATCTCTGGCAAAGGCTGAGGGCCAAATCTTCTTGACTAGTTTTCAGCCCCAATTCCTCTACCCTCTCCCTTCCCTGCCCCCTGCACAAACTGTTCGCGTTGAGGGCTGCTAAAGGATTCAGGAAGACAGAGGGCTGGTTGCTGCTTTGGTTCACCTATTCTCCGATTGAGAGATCCAGGGCCATTGTAGTGGGCTGTCTTCACTCTTTTGCTCTTAAAAATTGAGGTTATATAGCCTCTAGTATCCATCACTTTAAACTAAAGTAACATTGGACAGACCTTCATCTGTATGTTTACATTTACTAATTAATCTGTTTACAATGACAAAATGCCCAAGACACTATGAAAATAAAAAAAAATCTCAGAAATATTGCTTGTATAGTGAAATACAGTATTTGTCATGGTACATCAGCCACAAGTTCACACATTTTACATATTTTTAGAGATTCATTTCATCTAGGCATTATAAAACAAGAAAGTGATATTTTCTAGTTACTGCAGATATTCGTAGAGTGTACATCAGATGTCATGAGATTTTCTGTTCAGTGTAATAGGTCTTCATAGAATACTCACTTTCTGAACAGTCTTTTAATAATGTTTCAGTGATCTTAAAACGTAATGAACTTCCTGGAACCGGAGGCTTGCCTGCAACCCTCAGGCTTTCAGTTGTTCCTTGGCCTTGTACCATTATAGCATCTATTACAGTCAAATTATTTCTGTATAAAGAGAATAGGGGAAAGAAGAAACTTTTAGCAAAATAAATATGCACTCCACTGCTCTCACAAACATGTTCACAAACTATATTACATTACATCCCAATCCTAGAACAGTCTTATGTATATGAGTAATCTCACTCACAATTCCCATGCATAAGTGTTTGCAGGTTAGGGGCTGCAGTAACCAACACAAAGCATACTAAACTTTAGTGAAGAAACTCATGATTTAGTTATAATAAAATTTTATCATTAACACTTAGAACTGCAAAGCTCCGACATGCTTCTTTCAAACAGTAAACACACTTATTTAAACTCTCGACTTCTCAAAGCAAGAATATTTTAGGAAAATAGTATTTGACAAGTTCCTACTTTCAATACAAAATGTATAGATGAACTTGAAAAGAATCTAAACATCTTAATATAGAAAACATATTGGCAATACGTGAATATTTGACGATATGAACTGAATGCCTTTGACCACTGTAAATCATAGTGTAGTGTATACAAACTAAATCCATCATTCCAAACCTGGAGATTCCACAATTAATCTTGAAACAATGGGACAATTTATTGGTCACAAGTGTCAAATGTGTAACCTACACATAAATAAGAACCTAATTAACTCAAATCTAATTCAGAGACCTACCATACCTGATGATAATTAATGATGAAACAGTCTTATTAAGAACTGGAGTAAATTTTACTTTGACAGATTTTCGTTCTCCAGGCTTTAAAACTATGTTTAAAACCGAATGTCGAGACAGACCCTCTGCAAATCCTGTAGTGCTCTGCAATGGCTGAACCTTAAGACAATGAAAAATAAAAACCACTTTTTAAAAATAGGGAGTTTTTCATAGCTTCTACTGAGTACATACAAACTATATTTTCTAAAAAATTCTTATATCAAAACGTGCTTCCTGATGAAGTTGTTTAAATACTTAATTAGCCTAGTTAAAGTCTTCTAATTCTCTATTAGACTTAAAGGGTAACTGAAAAAAGTTTTTTTTTTTTTTTAAATACACACAAACATTTATTCACAAGAGTGTCCACCATGAACTGGAAGTTCCCTTCAAGTAACTGGTAAGATACAAATAGTCTTAAGTTAATGAGAGTTTGATCAGGCAAAAAGAACAGGCTACAGCTGCTATTCTGCCACCAGTTGATATGCAACACTTGTTATTTTTAATTTTTAAGCTATCATAGCCTTTAACAGAAAAACAAAAGATCTACAGCACAAAAAAATCCTATATTTATTACCAACTTCAAAGTGGTGCAACTGGATTATTCACCATGCGCAATCTGAGCTACAAAACACTCACCTGGGTTCCTAAAACCCTCAGAGGACAAGGTATTCAGGGGGTTGTTTCATGTGCATCTCTAATGCTAATATTATTACTTTGCAATTATATAGTGCTTCACATCTTCAAAGTGCTCTACAATTATTAAATCTTCAGAACACACTTTGGAGGTAGACAGGCTAAGTATTACCAATGTAAAAGGAGAACACAAATCTAAAATTTCTAAGAATTTCTCAAGTGACCTTTTCCTGATCTTGATCTTACTGTAAGAAAGCACTGATTTATGAGATGATAGTAAAATAAGTCAGTGGCTCTCAACCAGGGGTCCGGGCCCCCTGAGGGGCCACAAGCAGGTTTCAGGGGGCCTGTCAAGCAGGGCTGGCATTAGACTTGCTGAGGCCCAGGTCAGAAAGCCGAAGCCCCACCACATGGGGCTGAAGCCCAGGTCCCTGAGCCCTGCCATCCAGGGCTGAAGCTGAAGCCTGAGCACCTTAGCTTTGCGAGGTGCTCTGTGGTGTGGAGTCCTGGGCTATTGCCCTGCTTGCTCCTCCCTAATGCTGTCTCTGGCTTTTATATGCAGAAAAACAGTTGTTGTGGCACAGGTGGGCCATGGAGATTTTATAGCATGTTGGGGGGGACCTCAGAAAGAAAAAGGTTGAGAACTCCTGAAATAAGTAACTAAGTATAGCTTAACTAAAAACTGACTACTTGGAGGGAAAAGAATAAGTGTTTATACACTCAAGGAGAACATCTGCTTGGGGGGGGATCACAAGTAAAATTAAGACTGGCAAAAAATTCTGAATGAAAAGTGAAGTGACAGATGCCCCACCACCTGGGTATTTAAAACTAGCATCCAAGAATATACTGTACAGAATACTTATATATCAGTAAGGGGATGAATAAAATAAGCCAACAGATATTTTTCATCTTCAAGTTCTATAATTACATAAAAGAATAAACATATAGAAAAAAGAAGTTAAAATTGAATTACACACTAGACTTGCAGGAAAACCGCTCTGCAATTTCCATTAACATATCCAACAAACATCACACGCCAGTCATAACTTTGAAGACTTTATGGCTGTATTTTTATTATACAATATTTGTGTGGCTATGTAAAAACTATTAGAAAAGAAGAAAGTGTTTTAAAATAACTTACAGAGTTTCTGGAAACCTGGAATTCTAGTGTCCTCAAATTGAAATTTGTTGGCTTACTCAAGTTAAACCTAAAATATAAACATATACTTCTTACCAAACTATATTACAGTGAGATAGGATGTACAGGTATTTATGAAATTCACATAATTGACAATATGGCCTTTATAACACTTTCAAATAATTTCTGGATTTCAACACTAACCAAAAGCACAGGATTTACATTAAGATGACTGTAATGAAGACCACACAGATAAAATGGCCACTCATTTTTCTTATTTTGCTTGTTCTCTCCCTTCTCCACTCTGCATTCCAAAGAGGAAAATCTGAAGCATTTGTTTAGCTCACCAGCTTTGCCCTAAACTGATGACTGGCAATGAAAGTGTACTAAAGTTTCTTTACCTTTTAATTTCCCATTTATACTAAAGCTCTGAATTCTCTCTACAACACAGCCGTTGTTGATAAATACTGCATTGATTTCCCCCTCACCTCCCCGCAAGTAGCACATTTGGCATCAAAGCAAGAGGGGTTTAAATATTCCAAACAATACTTACCGTTCTATTAATTTGTCTACAAAAGATGATGGGTTGGAATACAGAGCTAAAGGAAGGAATTGAACATAGACAGGAACATCTGCTGGGTTTTCTAGAAGAATTTCTTCCTCCTAATACAAAAGCAACAATTTGACAAACATTTACATTCATATTAATTGTGAATGTAGTGAAACTTCCAAATATTAAGACCTATTTCATACTACGCTGTGTCACTGTAAAATGATCCTATTAACACACACACTTACTGATGAGCTGTTGGTATTGGTAAGTGGGAAACTTAAATGGCGTGGTGAACCAAGTATGGATGGCCAGGCCAGTTCAGCTGTGATTTTCAATATTACATCCTTCTGGAGATCTGTGTCCACTTCAAACATGGCACTCAATCTAGAAAAAAAAAAGTTATAAAATCCACCTTGTGATAGTGGAATGTCGATAGCCTAACAAACAACAACATTTTGTTAACTTTCCATGCACTCTAGAAAATGTATAGTTATTTTGGAATGCACCACTCTTCAATATATTTTTACTTTTGTCAAACATTTGATCTTTACCTGTACTTACTGCTATTTCAGTTATAAGAAAAGAGAAAGCACAGCACAAAGGGACAACACAACCACACTGTCTGTGCTGTCACACCTTTGCAGAATATTCTATGCTTTCTTGTTTTGTTCCTCCCATGCCTCCTTCAATTACCAGAGTATTCTTTTGTTACAAAGGTGTTTTATGGTAGAGAGACCATGACTAAGGCTCTGACTACAGTGGTGCAAAAAGGGAGTTAGAGTAAACAGCTACTGCTGAATCCTTTTCTAATACTGTTTGGCTGTCCAGTGTGAACAGGATCAAACAGTATTAAAACCTATGAGTGGATATGCAAAGTTACTTCTATAAACATTAGCTGTTTTTAAACACTGGTCCAATATGGTATAGCTCCAGCTATACGGCTTCACAAACTGTGTTAAAGTCTGTCTATATCAAAAATACAGGACACACAATGAACCATGTTACAGCAATGCCAATTCCCACCATTTTATCACAAGTCTCAGGATATTTGGTGTTCTTCAGCACCAGATCCTGGAGTCAGATGATTTTAATGAAAGTTAAGATTTTCATGAAGAGTTTCCAACTCCCATGGCTGCAGAGAAAAATCTTAATCTGACCCAAGTGAACCCTAAATGTCCAATCTAGAAAGTAAGTGAAAAGAATCTCAAACAGAAGCTCCCTGACTTATGCAAGCATTCCGTTCCGGAACGCCTTGCGTAAGTCGAGTTTTGCGTAAATCGGGAACGTATATCCAACAATTACGCAAATAAATTTAAAAAAGCATACGGAACTTTTTCCGTAAGTCCGGATTTCTGTAAGTCGGGTTTGTGCAACCCGGAGAGCGTCTGTATTTATTTATGTTAAACTTTATGATTTAATGAGGCCTGAGTCATGATATTTGAATGCTTAGGGATGACAGTACTGAGGATACATGTTTGTCCCCTGATCCAGTTGCAATTTGATTCCAATTTGAGATAGGGCATTAGCCACCCAGTCTAACTGAACTAAGCTGTTAAATTTTTCTGTATCCCTAATACAGTTTTCCTCTTGCCCCAGTGATGGTCCCTTCTCTGGCCCAGCTGCTCAGTGCACTCACTCTTCTGAGCTCCACGGTCATGCTAAAAGGTGCAGCGCACAAGCTTAGGGAGGAAATGGAACTGAAGGATAAGTATGATGAGTCATCAGACCAGGCCAAAGAGATTCTCACCCAGTCAGGGACAGAGTAGCCCAACACCCAAATAACACTTACTAGCTGGTGTGGAGATTCAGTAGGCAGATGGGAGCACTGGAGGTATGGACAAAAAGTCAGGGTTCTATAGGTCTTAAGCACTTCAGCCAAGGCCTTCTGTTGGCGTGGCTTTAGTACCAGTCAGGTCTGTCCAGTAGTCAGACCGAGCGTGTCCTATTCTTTGTTTAAAGTTTCTCTGTATTATTTGTTTCTTTAACTGAATTTAGAGGGCTTTACACATTCACTGCATCATGTAACTATTTTGAGATGTGTTTTCCTGTATTTCTTTCCCTCTTCCTCAAACATTCTAGCCTTTAATGTAAGCTGCAAAAAGTAGATAATTTTGGGGAATTCTGACAGGGTCATATTTCCCTTCCTTTAAGAGTTACTGTTGTGCTTTCTGAGCGATGTACCAAGCACTTTTGTTAGGCTGTTGATATAGTTCTATTGCAATATTTCATTACCTATGTTAAGTCTTTTCGTGTTTTCACAAAGTCTAGAACATTAATAAAATCCAAGTTAAAATGGATATTATCACAATAAATAGGATATCAAAAGCACTTTGCCAACATTAACTAATCCACACAATACCCTTGAGACATTGAACATATTATCCACCATTGAAAAGCAGCCACTTCATGCATGAAATATAGCAGATGCTTTTAACAGAGCACAGTAGCACCACACAACAGTTCAACTTCTTAGGCATTAGTTTGAATATGTTTTTAGTCATTATCACGCTCCATATAACACCTTTCAAAAAAGTATCCCAAAATACTTTACACAAAACTAAAAGATTACTTTGCTACTTTTCAGTGGTGAATAATCTCAGTACAGTGGCAAAAGGAGACAATCTAGATAAACAGGAGCACAGCAGCTATTTTGCACAAGCAATACCACATATTTTAGGAATACTGTGTAAGCTGGGGTTTCTTTTAGCCTTCTAGTTTACAAAGAAAGATGGTCAACTACAAATTCACACTAGTTGATTTACCTAAGCCAGTGGTTCTCAAACAGTGATCTGCGAGCTCCATTCAGGTGGTCCGTGGATAGTTTCCTCTAAGGTGCACACCTGGGCGGCCGCATATGAGAGAATGAAGGGCCACCCCACCTAATTAGTGGAGCCGTGCAGGCATGACTCAACTAATTAGGTGCCTGGCCCCTGGAGAAGATGCACATGTAAGGTGAAGTGGTGGCCTTGGGGGGCGGGGGGG
This sequence comes from Chrysemys picta bellii, assembly GCF_011386835.1. Taxonomy (NCBI): domain Eukaryota; kingdom Metazoa; phylum Chordata; order Testudines; family Emydidae; genus Chrysemys; species Chrysemys picta. Next base: position 236,151,073 of record NC_088791.1, on the reverse strand, counting down.
GAATAGAGGGTAGGTGGAAAAGGGCAGTGGGGTGAGAAGAGGGGGTGGGGCGGAATTTGGGATGTGCAGGGCTGTGGTGGCTAGAGAAAGAGGCGACTTTCCTCAGTTCCAGGGCTGCAGCTGCCAGGGAGAGACCCCCGCTCTCCTTCCCAGCCTCAGCTCGGAGGCAGTCGCAGCAGGGGAGAGAGGGACAGACCCACCCCTCCTTCTCAGCCCCAGCTCGGGGGCTGCCATGGTGGGGGAAGAGAGGGCACATTCATCGCATTCGAAAGGTAAGACTACTGATATTAAAATATGAGTTGTGTGCTTTTATTTGTAGAACAAAAAAACGTTAATGATTAAGGGATTTTTTTTGTATAGCGCTTTTATCCAAAGTGCTTTACAATAGTTCGCTAACGGTACCAACAACATTTGGAAAGATCATTAAGTGGCCCGCCGAGACCCTCTGCATTTTCAAGTGGTCTTCAGAAAAAAAAAAGTTTGATAACCACTGACCTAAGCCAAACATAGCATCTTCAGGAAAATGGCATTTGTCCCCCTTCAAACTCTTTTAGAAGAGCAAACCTAGCAACTATTCCTTGCCCTTCTCTGGCAACACGAGAATTCAATACTGTAAACAGGCAACACAAAACAAAAAGAATCAAGTGATTCACAGGCCACAGGGCAAATATACACTCACCTATGACCTGAGTTCTCTCTGATTCCTGCCCACACTCTGAACAAGTTCTCATGCAAATCCCAATCAGAATCCCATGCATCTTCTTGCATCGTTAAGCTGTGCTGAACTTTAGGTTCAGCTAAAAAACAAAAACCATACTTTTATACAACCCTTCAATATTAAGGGGGGGAAATACATTGAGATTTTAATTGCAAAAATGAAAATTACTTACATTTAGATAAGAAAGGCAATCCAACATAACAGTGATTCCCACACTGTAAACCAGGATCAAAATAAATATTTGCTATCTGCAAAATGTACAAGAACAATTAAATGAAGTAAGCATCTCTGATGACTAAAATAAAGAAAAATGCCTGCATTTAGGATGGAAGAATCCCATGCACGGCTACAGACTAGGGACCGAGTGGTTAGGCAGCAGTTCTGCAGAAAAGGACCTAGGGGTTACAGTGGACGAGAAGCTGGATGAGAGTCAACAGTGTGCCCTTGTTGCCAAGAAGGCTAACAGCATTTTGGGCTGTAAAAGTAGGAGCATTGCCAGCAGATCGAGGGACGTGATCATTCCCCTCTATTCGGCATTGGTGAGGCCTCATCTGGAGTACTGTGTCCAGTTTTGGGCCCCACACTACAAGAAGGATGTGGAAAAATTGGAAAGAGTCCAGCAGAGGGCAACAAAAATGATTAGGGAACTAGAACACATGATTTATGAGGAGAGGCGGAGGGAACTGGGATTATTTAGTCTGCAGAAGAGAAGAACGAAGGGGGGGATTTGATAGCTGCTTTCAACTACCTGAAACGGGGTTCCAAAGAGGATGGAGCTCGGCTGTTCTCAGTGGTACCAGGTGACAGAACGTGGAGTAATAGTCTCAAGTTGCAGTGGGGGAGGTTTAGGTTGGATATTAGGAAAAACTTTTTCACTAGGAGGGTGGTGAAGCACTGCAATGGGTTACCTAGGCAGGTGGTGGAATCTCCTTCCTTAGAGGTTTTTAAGGTCAGGCTTGACAAAGCCCTGTCTGGGATGCTTTAGTTGGGGATTAGTCCTGCTTTGAGCAGGGGGTTGGACTAGATGACCTCCTGAGGTCCCTTCCAACCCTGATATTCTTGATTCTCTGAATAACTGCAAAATTATCAATGTGTTATGTTTAAAGAAAAACTGCCTATTAGTACTAATACACAAAACTTTCCAACCTTTGATTTTTTTCCTGCCTCTAAATCTTCTTTATTGCTCCTTAATCTCTTGTAATAAAACCGCACATCTTCGGACAGAGAGCGTACATATTGTATTTTCACCTTCTGAGAGAAGGAATTCATAATATTTAAACTCTGATGAACTATTTTCCCCTAAAGGAAAGGAAAGGAAAAAAAAATTATACTCTATACATTTCTCCCACTCTCCACACATAGTGGGCAAGCCATCAGACATCTACCTACACAGGTAGCATTTACCTTCCTTAGCATTTTGGTGGAGGCCTGCACAATTTTTCATTCTGCCCTCCCAAAACGGAGTCAAATCCTCTGCAGTTTATCATACTACTATGCACAGAACCACCCTAAGAATTTTGAGGAGGATTAGGAAGATGATTTTTTGAGATACTTCCCAAATGTATCGGACTCCTTTTATATTAAAGGTGCCAAAAGATGGAGACTAAGGGCTGGATTTTAGGTTCCCCGAGGCAGAAGGGGAACCAGCTGCTTGTGATGGAACTGGTGCATAGCAGCAAACATTTAGAAGTATTTTGAAAGGCACAATAAAGTAGGATTCTGGAATCCAGTAGGCCCTCAGCTACTGCGGGGTTGCGAGTATGTATATGGTGAAATGTAGAACACATATAGTGCTTTAAAAACACTACTACTAAAACATCACAACCAGAGATAGCCAAAAAACAGGATGAAACTTTCATGAAAATTTATGAGAAACAGATAGATGTTTCACAGAAAATTTTTGAAATTCCAAGTTTTTGTGCCAGCTCTAGTCATGATCATCCCTCTATAAAGCAGGTAAGTGAGATTTCATCATTTTAAAGCAGAAGAGTTAGATGACTCAACTGTCATCTGCATAACTGATTAGAATGCTTGAGCCCTATGTTCTCCATCCTGTGTCTATTTCACTATACCACCCTGGCACTCATTGAGATACTCCCTCTTCTGGCAAAAAGCCATCACGGATGCTCAGTAGAGGACTGGCTTAGCTGGAAATTGTGATTGCCCTAACTGCCATCTCTGGCGGTATAGATGGTACAGCCCGCATAGCCACAAACTACTCTGAGATCCTACCAAAAATCACGGGACCTGTGGTCATGTTTTTCCACTCATTGCAAAGGTCAGTGCTGGTAAATGTGAAGGGGAATATGAATAACCTGTGATCTTTAGTCAAGATCAGTGACCACCTTTCAACCTTCACCAAAGAATATAGAGAGATGCAAACAAATTATGTTTTCGAGGTTTTATTGCAAGGAAGAGGACTAGAAACTTGCATCCTTCCCTCAAATGAAATCTGAGATTTACCTTTTATATATCTCAGTGCATGAGCTGGGGTGAAGACTGGGGGTAAGTTACAGCTATGGGCTTGCAAGCCACAACGATGGCTGTAGGCTCAGGAAATTCTTGAAGTGTCATAAACAAGAAAAATCATTTTTCAAAGTGATGACTGGTGCATGAAGGGATAGTTTACTACACGGCTTTGTCCTGATGAATGGACACATTCCATAGGAGGAAGAAATGACTGTGCCAGAGCCCCATGTATGGAGTCCTGCAGATACACCCATCTTTTATTAATGGGCAATTGGGACTCCATTAAACTCTTTAGGTTTTGTTCTTTTAATCAAAACACTGTCTTAAACCTGTACAGTGATTACCAACAAGAAGAGACTATACAGCTGAACGATCCCCTTTGTGAGCGACAGCCTTTCAAAAATCTTAATCCAATTCTCATCCTGTACTCAACTCACGCCCTTGCAATAAAGCACCCCTACACTAGTCCTTTGCTACCATCTCTCCTCTCTGATCTCCCTCTCTCCCTGCACTTTTAGTTTTTATATTCCTTTCCCTGATGATTCTCCCTCCTCCTTGGTTCGCTACCCATCAAAAGGCTACATGCTGTTCAGACTGGGTGATCATCCATTCATGGCTCACAGCTAGGCCAGGCTGCACGTGATCCCATAGTTGTGCCAAATGCCATGGGAGAAGAGAAGATAAGATCTGGTTAATGGGCTGCTCCCTGACACACAGCCCTGTAGAAAATCAAATGCTTCTGGGGCTCAGTGCATGAAGACTGCTGCAGCAGCAGAGATGAAAGATAGGCAAATCTCCACAAGCAGTCATTGTGATTCTACAGAGGGATTAAAGTGGATCCAGGATCATACAGCTTCCTTGCTGTATTGTTCCTGTACAGTGCCACATACCCCCTTAGGGGCAACCCATCTCCAGGTTGGGAAACAATGCTAAATACACAACTACTTATGTATTTTTCTAAACTGGCCAATTTAAGAGTTTCTTTGGTTTCAAAGTCTTTCTTCTGAAGATCTCAGAAATCTGGAGATATACCCGATATAATTAGATGCCTCTCTCTTATTCCTGGCACTAATGCAGAAGGAATGATGGGGAAAACAACTGAGCACAGCTACATCATAATGAAGCTGAATAGAAAGCCAAGTCTGGGCCAGGAGTCAATATCCCAGGTTCTGTTCAAGTGATATAATAAAAGGGGAGTTGAGGTGTGTGTCATGCCTAGCATCTGGGGTGATAAACGCTTCTATAGTGACGGCTAATGAGAGTTTAAGAATAATCACCACTGTTCCCTCCAGCATAGCAATTCACAAGTCATAAAGCAAATCATAAAGGAAGTTGCTCCTGGAAAGGATCCGAAGAAAAAAAAAAAGAAAGAAAATATTGTCAAGAAAATAGCTTACTGGAAAGGAAGGTGGAAGGTGAATGTGTTTAGGGGAGCAAGTCAGTGAACCCACAGCAATTACAGCCTTCACGGGAATTGTCAAAATCTGAAAGCACAAGAGAAGTTTAGTAATACATCTTCTCCAAGTGGCATCTTTATATGTCCATCTATTCATCCTTTTATTTCTGTTTTTAGTTACACCAACACATTTTCTAAAAATCTAAAGTTCTATTATTCATGTTTCATATTTACATATAATCAAGCCAACAGACTTGGCATAATGAGATGACAACCAAGTGTGTCAAGTTTAATGCAAGGATGATCATTTTGAAGTCTCATCATCCAGCCCAATATTTTGATTCCTCAGCCAATTTTCTAAGAGAAAATTCCTCAAGTCAAAAGTTTATCAGGAAAAATATTAAGAAGCCCATTTTTCCTTAATCACACGCATTCTATAAATTTATATGCATCTCAGTACAATGCAGAATAAAACATACAAACAAGTTACAAACTTTCCAATGAGCATTTTTGCTTTTTCCTTGGAAAATACTATGACATCTTCTTAAAAATACTGCACTTGTGTTTACACAGGTGATATTAAACTGCTCTATAAGCACTATAAATCATGGTAAAGTATTAAGCTGTAGACACAAACGTCTGTTTTATGGATTGGAATATATATATAAGTAATATTAAAGATGAACAGATATATCAGTGCAATAAAGTCCTCAAAATCAGAGTAAGACTGAAGTGTGTGCACATACAGGAAAAAACAAACAGCTTCAGATTTTATGGTTGCCCAGAGGGTCAAATATGTATGCATCGGTGCATATGCAAACAAATGCCAATATTATTTCTGCCAAATACAGACTACTGGAAGACTTCTAAAATATCCCCTTTTTCTGTAGCTGCATTCAGAATACGCTACACTTCCTGACTCCATAAACGCACAAAAACAAACACAATGTTCACTATATAGTTTATAATATGCTATGTCAACACACACTTAAAGACATCAAAAGTTACAGCCAAATGTTGTTAAAAATGAAAGTGATCCCATTATATGCTTCAAGGTTACACCTCTTATTGTATAGATTAGAATAGATCTTATTTTGTGGATATTAGCACTGAAGACCAAAGAGGTCAAGTAAAGTAACTTTCTATTACTTCTCTCCAACAGTACGACTCCATATTGTGGGCTGATAACACATTCTAAATGTCTCAAAAGGAGGTGCTACAATGAGCTTTCACACAAATGACTGACATGATACACTAAGAGTGTCATCACAGTGTATCATGTCAGAAGATCCATGGTGCTTTGAGTATGCATCGAGCCTCAATGCACTTGGACTCACTTTGAAGCATCACATAATAGATTGAAACAGATTCCAGAAGCAAAGTGGAAAGCTGAGTGAAACTTGCCTTTTTTTCAAATCCGTTCAGAGCAAATACAGTACCACTGTATTTCATTGTAACATATGCTTAATACAGTATTCTATCCACCAGGATCCAGACATGTCATCAATGGAACTGTTAGGACTTCATAGTTGATTACTGATGTGGTTTGCAGCATCAGTTATGGCAAGGAACTATTGCACCAATGTAGCAACTGCTTTTCAGAGTTAATATCTCAGTCAGTAAAAAACCTTCAAGTATAGCACAAAATACCAGTCCACAATAGGATAAAATGTCTTTTACACAATAGCCAAAATATAACAATTAACGCCTCTCATCTACGGCAGCACCACTGTCATTTAGGTGGGCAATAAGTATACCTCATAATCTGTTGTTATTTGTATGGCTCCATCATGAATGCCTTCAAGTTCTTTTGCTATTAGTTTTACTCTAAACACAGCATAGTAACCAGATGCTAGAATTACCTGTAAATGGTACAAATATATAATGAATCATTTATGTTTTATGCCACATTCTTCCATTATAAACAGAAATGTTAATAGGAAACATACCTAATGAACTGCAAGTTCTATATACCAATACAGAATCTGTTTAAATTATTTTTCTTTCAACTTAATCAATATTCTGACTAAATTAGACTGTAAATTCCTCAGCCCAGGGAGACTTTTCTTAAACTTATTTGCAAACCACCATGAACATTTACAGTGTTACCTAGATTAATGTTTCTAAAGTTTCCTTTTATAAGACCTAATTTTCCAAAACAGAACACAATATATCATGGCAGAGAGCAAAGTGAGTTATTTAACTATGGTAAGAACAGCAGAACCAAGCTTGGGATTTGTAGCTGCCATCTATTAATGTTAACAATGGTATTATGATTTAATACTATGAGCAGCATCAGTGATAGTGGGTTAACAGTCAATCCCTGCAAGCTGCTTATACAAATAAAATATGAACATTATAAAAAATAACCCTTTCTGTCCATTGTCCATCCACACCAGAAGAAAGACAGCAAGTCATGGATTTGGTTTAATTACGCCATGACTTTATTCCTTTCTCTCCATCTACTGCAAGGGAGACCTTAAAGGGGCAATGCCCCTTTTCTTCCAGCTAGCTGGACAAAGACCCACAAAGGTTTCAGTGGGAACATTCTGTAAACAAAGAAATTCACAGGTTGAGCCCATCTTTGTATATTCATATGTACCACTTATATTTCATAAGAGCAGCTGAGGAAAGTAGAGTGAAACCTGCTGCTATCTGCTTGAATCACTTTCACTTCCCTGAGCAGCTGTTATGAATGACTAGTTCAAAGTTCATTCAGCTCTAGAAAGTGACCAGGGAAATGACTACGATGCAATGACCCAGGAAGCGTGTATACCAAGCTTTCTGAACATTTTATTTTAGAAACTCACCAACCCATCAAGTGTACCCTTAGGCTACAACTATCCCACATACGAACAAAATTTATTTTACCTTCTATTCAAAACATGCTACCTTGTTCCTTATCCTGTGAATATCTTCATGACAGAGAGTTATACTTACGTCATTCATTGCTACATTATTTATCATCCCTTATCAATGTGCTACATGCAGCTTTTAATTAAGGACTCAAAAAGAAGAGTTTACTTACTGAAGATTGATCAGATACACTGGCATTTTCTAATTCTGGAAGGTTTGCAATTATTGTGGTTCTATTGCCTTTTTCAGTAACCAGGAGTTCTACAGTCAAGCCATCCCCTATAACATGCCAGCTTTTTATAGCCAGCTTAAAAAAGACAAAGATGACAATCTCAGCAATGACATAGATGCAAAAATTTACTACAACAAACAGGAATTTAAAATATGTTGATTCTTACCTCAATGGGATTACTGTTGATGATTGCAAATAAAATGCTAGTAGTTTCTGTTGCACTCAATATGCCAAAATCTATGAAACGTTCCTCGAGTTTGGGGGGTAATACAAAGTACTAGAGAGATTAAGAAAGGCATTATAGCTGCACTTAAAAATACACAGTACATTCAAAATCAGAGTTCACTAACAAATTCATTAATAAGTGAAAGCATTAAAAATCTGGGACTATGCTTTATTCTATCCATGGACCAAACAAACCACAAAACTGAGAAAGTATGGAAAAAAACAGGGAAAAAACTCACCACATTAAACCAATCCCTGACAAATTATTTAGTACGTTGAGAATGTTATGGGGAAAGGGACAGTAAAATTTAGTTTGCTTTTTTGTTTTAAATCACAAAGGAGTTGAACAGCTACCATGGAGAAAGACCAAGGAAATCAAATTAGTATTCTTTGATCTAGCGTGAAATTTCAAGGAAAAAATACTTACATCTAAAAAACCTGTGTATGCTCGCACAGGCAGTTGAAATTTAGAAGCGTTGGTGATAAGTAAAATATTGTTATCTACATGAACAGATGACGTGGAAGGCATAAAATAAAGTGTGAAAATATATATGGATTCATTAGGTGGTATCAAGACTGGTTTGCTGAAGTTCTGGACCTAAATTAGTGAAGAAATAACATCAATGTTAAAATTTAATATAGTACAGTTCATTAAATATTTAATATTAGGGAAAACTTTCATTGGAATTGGGCTTACTTTAAACATTGTTTTTACTTCTTCTGGTAACACAACATCATGAATGAGGACTGCAAAACTGAATGTATTTGTAAGATAGATTGGCCTTTCCACAGAGTCAGCAGGACTATCCCGGATGTGAAACAATGTGGCAGCATGATCAAATCCCAAATATCTATTTAAAAAGAAAAATGTATCAAAAACTTCAGATTTTCCTCAAAAATAATTCTCCTGTGCTCTTTACATCCAAAGACTAAAAGCAGGCAATTCACGCAAAAGGGATGGCTCTCCCAGTGTATACTCTCTACCCTTGCTTCAGGCTACAGTGGCAGGGCAATCCAAGCACAAAACAGTGATTGTTCAAACGTTTTAGAATAGAAGAGCAAGTGATATAAGTTTGCATTCTGAAAATATGATATACGTAGCATAAGCCACTTAGGTAAATGACTCATGAAAGCCACTGAGAGTCCAAATCTTGAAATTTGCTTATGTATTACTGAGTAACACTAGCTCATCTGCTATCCCAAGAAAGAAAATTAGAACCAGCAGCTGTGCTACTGGAAGGACTCCATAGTTAAGAGTACATGAACAACCATCTTATTCCACAAAACACAATAAAAGAAAAGCGTCTGATTCTCGGTGTTTAATTTTTAATCAGCAATCAGTTTATACAGACTTACCCATCTAATATTTCTGCTTGATATGGAATTTCAAGTTTTGAATAACTCTTCTCTTTTGCTTTAACAGTTATTTTTCCAGAAGACTGAGAAGGTCTTTTTGCTTTTGATGCTGCACATGTACGACAAAGAACAAAATCGTTTCTGTGATCACTTTATTTACATAAAATAGTAAATCAACAGCTATTCTTTATTCTTAAAATTTCATTGTTAAGCAATTAAAGCTGCCATTAAAAGTTAACTGCTGCAAACCAGTAGTAGGATCATTTTTCTCACCTAAATGATTTATACATAAAATACTAAAGCTGTAATTTTTTTCTTTATATGCATAAGAAGATGGGTACCTTAGTCACTAATAGACCAGGGCACAGTTATTTAAAAATCGTGTGACCTCCATCTTCACATTCCTTATTCTCAAGAACTGCTTCAAGATTACCTTTTGCTACTAGATGAGATACTTTCCATTAAGAGACATTTACTAGTATCAATAGTCTGCATATGGTGGAGCTGGAGAGATTCTTAAGGCTGAATATTTTTAAGCAAACAATCATACTGGATGTTTGGCAGTGATTTAAAAAAAAATACTCAGTCCAAACTCTCAGACCAGTAGTTATTGGGAGCAGAGTGCAACAAAATTAAGTCCCAATTTGAGCCTTGCTGAAGTAGACAAGGAATTAGCCAACAAGTTACTCTATCAGGGGGCAAGGAAAATAAATGTGAATAAGAGAAAGCTACTTGTGAGATAGGGTTATGATGGGGGAGGAAACTGAATCTTTTCCCTAAGGAAATTTCAGGGAGTGGCATTGAATAAACCTCAAATAAAAGTCACAGGGATCCAGTATTACTAAATAAGGAAAGAAAAAAACCTGGATGTTTTAACCTGGAAGACTATAGAAATAAGCAAAACCACAGTGCTTGCAAGGACTCAGACATAGCACAAGCTGAAACAAGACAGAAGCCTTGGGGGTTGTTCCCAAGGTGTCTCAGCAAGCAGAATATCATGCTTGTAGAAACACCACAAGAAAGCAGTTAATGAAGTCATGAATATTGGCTGGTGGAAGCCACAAACACCTACCATTTTCATATATTAGGGCAGTGAAATCAGAAAAATGTTAAGAATAGGTCCTCTTCATTAAGCCAACCCATTAGCCAACCACTTAAATGCTGCAAATGGTTTATTAGACAGAATGTTGTACCCAGCTGAGTCTGCAACTTCACACTAAGCAACTTAAAGTGCCTACCACACTCATTTTATCTCTGTCTCAATAATCTGTTTTTTCTTCAAATTTCTAAATCTGGACAAATCCTTGCCTCAAGCTGGGGAAATTTGGCAAATCTAGAATTTGTGTCCTAACTTCTTATTTCACTCTCTTCTTACAAAATTTTAATATTATGCTCTTAAAAGTTGCAATGATCATAATTCACTTGGGGAGTCTCCCAACATTTTATCTTGGTTCATCTCAAAATTAATGATATCCAAACACAAACCTCCATTCTGAATAATTTCAGCCTGAGAGAGATACTACACCCTGTAATATTTTTACTGTAATAACTTGTGGATGCGTCAAACACTTATTCTGATAACTCAATAAAAATTTTGGTAGAAAACAGGTATGTTTTAATGCAGTTTTCCCAATAAAATTGCAGGGCAATATTGACCACACGAGGTTAGGTTGGAAAAGGAAATGAACCACCAAGTCTCTCCAATGGACAGGAGGGATATAAGTGATAGCCACTGTGAGCAGTATGTGCTCTCCCTGATGGAAAGAATACCAGTGGAAGTTTTATTTTGCACACCAATCTTTCAAAACAAAATAGATTTAAAATTCATAGCAGAATGCTGGAGAGGATTCCATGGTATATGGAATTATTTTCATATCTTCTGGGATTGCCCCAAATTGAAAGTTTTCTGCTCTGATGTTGGAAAATACTGAAGATCCAAGAAATGATACGTTCCTTATACTTTAGTAATAGGAATTTGGACAGGATGTATCTGCTTTCTTGAAATTCATAAATACCTAATTTTTACCATCAATGATTCTGTTTTACCTTTAACAGTTAGTCAACTAAAAACAGATATATTCTACAAACAATTCTGCTTATGCATCCAAGTAATTTTGCTATTCCATTTTTTTTTAAATGTTTACAAGATGGAGTACTTTAGAATTCATCTATTCCTGCTACTAACTTACAGTTTTACATGCCATAATTATTTCCAAAGAAACCAGTTTTGAAGTCACATGAATCAACAAAATTCTGACATGAGAAGGAATTACTCACTTTCCTTAGAAATATGACTCAGGACATACATTTTTCCAAAAAAGTATTTTTAAAATTTTCATGAGATTTCAGTAGCTCTTTAGAAATATTTTAAAATTTCTACAAAGAAAGAAAAAATACTTACCATCAAAACTAATGCTTGCAACTTTGGTATATTTACTTTCAGAAGCTTTTAATGTAACTGGCTTAAAGTGTACTGTTATAGCTTCATTTTGTGGTGTGGGTCTAACACTCTGCAAACAGAAGCCAAAATATTAAACAGTTAATTTGCTGAAAATTTACAACCACCACCAAAACAGTGCACAGCTTTTTGTATTTTTCCAAATGATCAGGTGAACAGCATTTGCAGCTTTTTTTACAGTTTAATATTCACTATAATGAAGACGGCATTGTAAGATTAAGAGGCTTGGGAACTTGTCAAAGGACTCTGAATTAGTCAAGTTAACATCCAGTAAAGTGGGTAATACAGAACTTTCCACTAACAATATTAGGTGAATCCACGTGTGGTTATGGGGAGAAAAGTGACTATGTAAAAAATGATACAATACACACAGGCAGTGAGTTTTATCTTACTTTTATAATAGCTAAGATTTTTCTGTTGCTAATGCTGCAGAGCTAATACACCTACAGAAGAAAACTAGCTTCTTTTCCGGTTCACACATCAACAGAACTGTTAAGTATTTAAAGTTAATCAATAAAGGTTGTGCCATTTGATGATTCACAAGGCAATGATCCCAGCTTGACTCAGAGTGTAGGTTGAATTTGCAGAGCTGGCCGTTAGAAAAAAAAAAAGTTACTTGAATACTGAGAAAATTTATTTGTCACGTCAGATACTACACATGGAATTCTACAATTTTACAGGGTCACTTTTCAGATTCCAACAGCATTTTAATGTTCTAAAGTGAGTGGAAACGGTATTAAAGTTGTGAAAGGAGTCAGTCAATGAACATGGTTAGGAAGTCATTCTGTCACTGTGATTAGCCACAGCTTAATTGAAGAGGTCCCAATGTCATACAACAGAGTAGTTCAGGATCTTGAATATATCAGTACCATGTTATTTAATAAAAGTTGCTGGGATTTTCTTCATTTAAAGAAGTCAATTTCTAAAATCTTGTATATCTATATTACTGCTTTCTGCTAGATGAGTTATCAGACATATCCAAACTAGATCAGATGCCCTTGAGTGTCTGGCTTCCAGATGCAACCAGCCCAACACTACTACAGTAGAACTTCAGAGTTACAAACACCAGAGTTACGAACTGACCAGTCAATCACACACCTCATTTGGAGCCGGAAGTATGCAATCAGGAAGCAGCAGAGACAAAAAGCAAAAAACAAAAACAAACACCACACAGGACTGTGTTTAAATGTAAACTACTAAAAAATAAAGGTAAAGCAGCATTTTTCTTCTGCATAGTAAAGTTTCAAAGCTGTATTAAGTAAATGTTCAGTTGTAAGCTTCTGAAAGAACAACCATAATGTTTTGTTCAGAGTTACGAACAACCTCCATTCCCCAGGTGCTCATATATCTGAGGTTCTACTGTACAGCTAACAAACAGTCTCTTTCAGTTAAGTGGAAGAGATGTGTGTCTTTGGATTAAGAGGTACTGGGTTTTATGGTCAAATATGCTCTGGTGTAGTACAGATGACCTTGATGCGTCTATTCATGAATCACATATATTACCAGCTCCCTGGAGAGAACTGTGTGTGTTGCAAAATAAAAAAAACCTTTGAAGGTGCTGTAAACAAGCACAGAACTCACATTTTATGGCCATTTGTACCTCCCCTAAAGCAATGGATAACAGTTTTTAATGGTTCTTGCATATTCAACTGATTGAGGCACAGTAACTTATCTGAGTTTCACGCTTTCACAGACCTTGGGAGGCAGGCCAGTCCTCGCCCACAGACAACCCGCGAACCTTTAGCATATTCTCACAAGCAAGCACACACCGCACCATAACAACTCTAACTCAGGAACCAATCCATGCAACAAACCTCAATGCCAACTCTGCCCACATATCTACACCAGCAACACTATCACAGGACCTAACCAGGTCAGCTACAACATCACCGGTTCATTCACCTGCACGTCCACCAATGTTATATATGCCATCATGTGCCAGCAATGCCCTTCTGCTATGTACATTGGCCAAACTGGACAGTCACAACGTAAAAGGATAAATGGACACAAGTCAGATATCAGGAATGGCAATATACAAAAACCTGTAGGAGAATACTTCAACCTCCCTGGCCACACAATAGCAGATGTAAAGGTAGCCATCTTACAGCAAAAAAACTTCAGGACCAGACTCCAAAGAGAAACTGCTGAGAGCTTCAGTTCATTTGCAAATTTGACACCATCAGATCAGGATTAAACAAAGACTGTGAATGGCTAGCCAACTATAAAAGCAGTTTCTCCTCCCTTGGTGTTCACACCTCAACTGCTAGCAGAGGACCTCACCCTCCCTGATTGTACTAACCTCGTTATCTCCAGACTGATTCTTGCCTGCATATTTATACCTGCCTCTGGAAATTTCCATTACATGCGTCTGACAAAGTGGGTATTCACCCACAAAAGCTTATGCTCCAATACATCTGTTAGTCTTAAAGGTGCCACAGGACTCTCTGTTGCTTTTTACAGATCCAGACTAACACGGCTACCCCTCTGATACTAAACTTTTATCTGTTCCTTAATAGCCAAAGTTAAAAATTATAAAAAAGTTATATCCAGCAATTAAAGTTTGGAAATATTTAAAAGGACAGTTCATTCTATATACAAGATTCTTTATGTAGTTCTGTCAGGAAAGTAGGAAATTTTAGAAATGCATGTAACTCAACATCAGTGGTGCACCAAAGTTCTGTAGGTGGACTCCTCAAAATGCTTACCTCATGGCTGAAACTCATTGAAAGGAATTAATGTTTGTATTACTAAGTTCTGTTGCTGTCCAAAATTCCTTAATTGTTTTCATTTGTAGCTCTCAAATTCTCCACATAAATTAAAACATTAAAACATTTAAAAGCAAATTAATTCAAATTGGAGAGATTAAGGAACAACCAACCACCTCAAAGGCCTTCTTAAATCTAAAACAAAATCTCATTTCCCCCCAAATTAAAACTCTCATCTAAATACTACCTTAGAAAACAAGTTTCTTATATACCTCTACCCCGATATAACACGAATTTGTATATAATGTGGTAAAGCAGTGCTCCGGGGCTGCACACTCCGGCGGATCAAAGCAAGTTCGATATAACGTGGTTTCACCTATAACGCGGTAAGATTTTTTGGCTCCCGAGGACAGCGTTATATCGGGGTAGAGGTGTAGTGTTCCTAGAAAGTCACCAAATCTGCACCCAGGGAAGGCACAGGAATGATATTCCAAAGCTGAAGACCTCTCACCAAGAATGAATGCTGGGCCATCAGTCCAGCCTGCCTATGTAAACCAGCAACTGCCATATGACCACACAAGGAAAAGTTTCAAGTAGCCAAACTACACAACATTTGGATCTGCCACGGACTGTTGCACTCAGACTTCCATGCGGATGTTCCAACTTACCGATCCAGCTTAACTAAATGACATTCACTTTTACTGTGTGCCCAATCAATAGGTAACAACATATCTGAAAACTTATACCTCCTATACCTTCCTTGGAGTGTGAACAATGAAGCTATAGTATAGTTATGGTGAAAGAACTGGAAAATTCCTTCTTCTCTTCTTCCCCCTACCTTCCGTTAATCAGACTCAAAAACCGACAGCTAAACCCTGGACTGAATCCTCAACCTAGAGGGGGGCATAAACTTGCCAACTTTCACAGAAACTGAAACCTTACCACATAACGCCCCTAATGGCTAACTTTTAAGAAAGCATTTCCTTAACTTAGCTTCCCCTCCATTTTGTCGCTCACCCCCTGCCCCAAATAATAAACATACACATAAACAAAAACACCTATAGATGAATCATGTATTTCTCATATAGACTGGAAAGGAGAAAAATAGTTATTTCTGTATGAAGCACTGGGCAAGTGATACGGATTATATACCTTGGTAGGTATACTGTGCTCTCATATTCCTATGATGGATCTCAGCTTCCGTATGTTGCTCTTCCCACATGCATGAAACTCCCCTTACTAAACAGCACAACTTTCCAAGTACTTATGCAGGGAGAGCAGCATGTCTGTACTAGTATCTGCTGTGCCAACAGGAGCAAAGTTCTGTTCTAGCAACCAAATGTGTTTAATAAAGAAATTTACCAAGTTACAGAACTGTTAAATGTTCATTCTAGAACATAAACAGACAAAAAATAACCAATGACAAGTTTTTAATAAAATTTTGACACTGTCACACTGTTGAACCACTAAAAGGTTGCTAAATATTATCCAGCCAACAGGAAAGTAAATATGATTCTCTCCAGAATAAAAATTAAGAGTAAATTCTTTGATCAGCCACAGAATTCAGAACGAGTCAAAGTGATTTTGTGTTTAGTTTTTTTATAGGCTTCTACTACCAGGTAATATGTTCAATTGGCCTGGCTATGTACGCACAAAAGAAAGAATATAGTAACTTTGGCTACAATGCTATTAGTGTGTACATGGATAACCTGCAGATACTTCTTTTCATTAGCAGCCAGCTTAGATGTACGCTAAATATAGACACTGTCTTTTCTCGACATTAAAATAAAATTTGTGACAGACTTGTTCCTTGCTTGTGACCTGCTTTGGAACATAAGCTCTAGAAGGCCAACAGTATATGTCTTAACCATTCTAGAAGGAGCCCCATTCACAGGAGTTTAAGGAAAGAACCCATACCCATACTAGCTGCTCTGGAATCAGTTTGGCTGGAAAGGTAATAGAAATTCAAGCTCTGTCTGAAATGCTAAAAGACTACAGTCCATAAATATCACACCAATACAGTAGTTGATTCTTTTGAATAAAAACACATCTCAGGTTATGTCCAAGGAATTAGGTGCAAATCAAAACGTACAACTCCCTGTCCAAAACCTTGAAAAACATATCTCATATTTATCAAAGTGCCAAAACATTTATTCTTGCAATGGTAACAGCTTGTAAAAGTGGACACTATAATAAAGTAATCATAGAGCCAAAAAAGCACTAGTTAATGTGTAAGAAAGTGACAAACAATCTCATCTGGAACAGGTGATAATCAAATAGTTTCCTAATGATCAAGAACAAGATATAAAGCTACACTTATGCAGATACCACAACCTCACAGATAGATGGACCTTTTCTGGAGATGCATGAAGAAGGTAGTAACTCATAACCATATTTAGATTCAAGCAACCGGTATCACTAGCAAAATAACATATATTGCATTCATGAAGTGCGCTAGATACTTTACAGACCACAAAAGTAACAGTTCCTGCCCCCACAAAACAAACAGGGAAAATGCAAAAGGGAAAAAGAAAAAGAAGGCAGAGAGGGGGTAAGGGTGATGATAGACGTAATGAGAACAAAATGTGATTGCAAAGAAATGTTTTCACCCCTCAGCTCATAGAGAGCCGAGAATTAGAGAGATTAAGGATCTTGATGGATTTATGTTTTTAGCTTTGGTATTAGACCTTGTATTACTTGTTCATAGGGGCCCTCCGTGGGGTTCAAATGGGGATGGAAAGTGGTGGGAAGAGGTGTGATTGTAGGGTTAAAAGACTGGGGAGAGGTGGAAGAAACAGCAGAGGGAGAGAGGGAAGGAAAGTGAGAAGCACAGAAGGCAGGAAGAGAAACCAGGCAACAGAAGGGTAGTGATGGTGGGGCAGGATGAAGACAGGGCCAACAACCAATGGCAAAACAGCAAATGCAGATAAATTCCAAAACTCTGGATAGTACAACACTGTGAGGAGAGGAAGATGGAAAGCCCTGGGGACTTGCCCCTCATGCTGAAGCTGCTGTTGGCAAACTAAAAAGTGTAGACGCTTCAAGGGGCTTTCTGTAGGCTTCTGTTGATACCTACTTTGCCACATAGAGTGTGAGTGTAGAGGGGCACACAGGGCCCAGAGGCTTCCACTGGGGCTGGTGAGAGGACAAGAGTATGGCAGAGTTAATCCCTTCATTATCTGTCCTGCTAGACCTACTGCAGCTTGCTAACTGGTGAGAGGAGAAGCTTCAAGAAGCCAAAGAATTATATATGCAACCTCAGGATGTACTGCTTTAATAAGACTAAGAAGGTAGGCAGGCAGTTTGAACTGATAATGAAAGTAAAAACATAAGAAATTAAGCGAAACATGTTGCAATTTCTAGAGTCAATGTCAGAAAGACTTCAAGCTATATCTTGGTAATGAGCCACTGGACTGTTTAGAAGCCTGGGATACCAATTCAGGGAAAAGAAACAAAGTACGTTTCCTAGAATTCAACCTTGACCACCACTTAGTGGACTATATCATGTTAATATCAATGAAAGAAAGTTTGGACACAGTCCTCTTCCTTTCATAAAACTAAACAAAACGTGTGAAATTAAAAAGAAATAAAACTTACTGTAATTGGTACATCCTTTGTTCCTGAATTTAATAAATGTAGATTTAAAATTTTTGGCATGTCTGTTAAAAACAAAGACAAATTAATTATCAGGTCATACCACTGTATAATCCATCATACAAAAAGCAATCTGTTCCAACCAGATTTCTGCACAAATTGAACATTATTCTATATGAAACTTTAAAAACAGTTCAGCCAGTCAGAAACTTGTTATTCATAAGAGTATGTTACGTTTTTAAAACTATGTTTCTATGTATTAAGTACATTTTATGTACTTCAATCATTCTGATTTCTAAATCAAAAAGAATTCAGCAGGATAATAATGTTACAATGAGCAACTGCGGCTCTACTACACCAATGTTCACCCGATAAAATGATTACATGGACATCATTCCATATAAAATGAAAGAATCACTCAATAACAACATTTCAGAAGCAACCCACTCTAAAAAAAAAACCAAACCACCCACTAGTTCTGTCTTTTCCTATCCACCAAAGATGGATTTTTTTCTTTTAGCAAAGTTGCAAGTTATTACCATCTGACACCTATGTATTGCTTTCTCTGATGCACATACTGAACATGAACAGATTTTTTGTTCACATTTAATCTCTAACTATATAAACACTTGTGCCAAGATTTCATAATCATGTAATTGACCAATATTTCAACGAAGATTAAATCAGAACAGCAAATTCAATTCATTTAGAAAAGTAGTTTTTAACCTGTGGTCTGTGGACCCCTGGGGATGCACAGACTATGTGTAAGATTTCCGAAGGGGTCTGCACGTTCTTTTGAAAAAAAAAAAAAAATGTGGGGTGCACAAATGAAAAAAAGATTGAAAACCTTTAAGTTAGAATATATTCTAACATTTGTGTACAATGTTGCAAAACTCTTAAGTCACCTAAAAAACAAAAACCTCACTCAAAAGTTAAGGAAATAATCTGTATGGACCTAGTTCTTAGAGTTAGGTATGTGCAACTGTGCCGGCCTAATTTGTCTATGATACCATTAGTATTATAATAGGGCATACAAATTATTTGCATATAGCCACATATTTAACCGCTTATTTGCATGCACTGATAATATTTTTGCACATGAGCTTGTCAAGGCTGCTTCCCCACTCTGAACTTTAGGGTACAAATGTGGGGGCCTGCATGAAACTTCTAAGTTTAACTACCAGCTTAGATCTGATCCGCTGCCACCACTCCCAATGTGCTAATTCCCTTCCCTGGGAAGCCTTGAGAGACTCTTCACCAATTCCCTGGTGAATACAGATCCAAACCCCTTGGATCTTAAAACAAGGAGAAATTAACCATCCCCCCTCCTTTCTCCCACCAACTCCTGAGGGATCAAGATCCAACCCCCTTGGATCTAAAACAAGGAAAAATCAATCAGGTTCTTAAAAAGAAGGCTTTTAATTAAAGAAAAAGGTAAAAATCATCTCTGTAAAATCAGGATGGGAAATAATTTTACAGGGTAATCAAACTTAAAGAGCCCAGAGGACCCCACTCTAGCTTTAGGTTCAAAGTTACAGCAAACAGAGGTAAACACCCTAGCAAAAAGTACATTTACAAGTTGAGAAAACAAAGATAAAAACTAACACGCCTTGCCTGGCTGTTTACTTACAAGTCTGAAATATGAGAGACTTGTTCAGAAAGATTTGGAGAGCCTGGATTGATGTCTGGTCCCTCTTAGTCCCAAGAGCGAACAACCCCAAAACAAAAGCCTTCCCCCCACCAAGATTTGAAAGTATCATGTCCCCTTATTTTTCCTTTGGGTCAGGTGTCCGCCAGGTTACCTGAGCTTCTTAACCCTTTACAGGTAAAAGGATTTTGGAGTCTCTGGCCAGGAGGGATTTTATAGTATTGTACACAGGAGGGCTGTTGCCCTTCCCTTTATAGTTATGACAGCTTGACATCTGCAATCACATCCATCCATCTTTGAAAATCAGACCCAAGTTATTTTTTTGGTTTTAGTTTTATATTTTATCTGATGTTAAGTATTTATTTTTTTACTACATTTTGGATTATTTATTATTAGGAGGAAAAAAATCAGTTTTAAATGGCATTTTAAAAGTCATTTTCCTTTAATTACATTAAAAAAAACCCGCCTGTGAAGACAAGCACAAATAAAGCTCAGCAGACACAGAAGGATCTTTGGGGTTCACCATTCCCCTCCACAAATAATTTTCGTTAATGACGAGCTAGGAATTTTCTATGTATATTTTCTACAATCTTATTTTTTTGGGGTGGAATTTAATTTTTAAAACCTAGAACGAGAAACCCTAAGTACAATTTACCTTGTGTTCGTAGTGTACCAAAATCTAGCATTTCTGTTGATGAATAGATTCCTGGAGCTTTACAAAAAAGAAAAGGAAAACCATTAATAATATTTTCTTATTCTAGTATAGCAATATAAACTGAATATTTTGAATATTGCATTTTCCTACAAACCTGTTGTAACCTCTACTTCAACAGGAAGAATGATAAATTTTGTGTTGTCTGAGGCATTTGTTTTTATTCTAATGAAGGCTGTATGATTATCTGCTTCTCTTGAAGAAAAGCTGGCTCTCATCACTCCCTTTGTTTCATAGGGGGGAATTTCCTTTTGAAATAATCACAGACACAAATAAGAATGCAGTAGCTCCAATAAGGTGCAACATCAAACACATTATATTAAAAAAATTCAGAATATTTGATGTCATTTTTATGCGTAGACAATGCTCTAAAAAGAATTAGCAGTATATTGAGTGGATTATAATTGCATATTTATAAAAAAGAAAAGAAGGGATAGCTAGCAATCTACCGACAGCACAATACAAAGATACATTCAGATTTCTGTGTCAGCATGTTTGGCCCGAGGAAAAGCGTGCCTCTCCGGACACCAAAATGGGCAGAGCCAGTGAATCCTGTGCCTGCGCCCCAGAGGTCAAGGTGTAGGACAGGAAGTATAGAAGCCCAGCCCCAGAGCTTACTAGAGGAACAGCTGCCGAAGAGACCAGATGCCTGGTTGGTAGATCCTGGCAATCAGCAGCTGACCTGAAGACTGGTCTGACTTGCCGATGCCTGACACCGACCAGAGCCCGGAGGAACTGTCAAGCCTGCCCCTCGCAAGTTACCCAGAGGAGCTGCCAAGCCTACCCCTCACCAGTTAACCTGAGGAGCCCATGGTGCTTGACCCCTTGGAGGACACCATCCAGACCCAGGTACCTATAGAGAGGGAGAGTTAGGAAGTAGCCCGGGAGCAGCCGACCCTAGTCTGGCTGCAGCACTCCCAGAACCTATGTCAGTGTGTTGCGGCCAGGATCCCCACTGACTCAGCAGCAGGCCTTCTGCCGCTGCTAGGGCCCCGGGCTGGGACGCAGTGGAGTAGGTGGGCCTGCGTCCCCCCTGCCACCCAACTTGTGGGTGGCAGTCTCCCCCTCTCCCAGGCCCTTCGGAGCCAAGAGACTTGCTGTTTACTTGCCTTTGCTCAGCCTCTGTCTGAGGGCCTGAGCCATTGACTCTTTGCTGCCCCACCCTGACCCAGGGCCTGGGCCTGCTCATTATATAACAGTTGCTCAGCTCCTGTCTGAGGACTTGAGCCCGTGACTCACTACTGCCCGCTGACAGGGCGTGAATAACTGTTGTGTTTTGCCTCAACTGCTGCCGCGGTGAGAGACTCCCAGGGCCAGGCTAATTCCCCGTCACAAATGAAAGGAAGTAGCGAGGCAGTATGGTTCCCCACCGCTCCAGAGAGAGCCAAACCCCTCTACAGTGCCACATGCTGATCTCTAGCAATGCTACTGGGGGACTGAAAGTGGTGCCTTAGGAAGAGGTCACTCTCAGCCCTCTTCTGTTGGAGTGAAGGCTTAGGTTGCCTTGCAACAGGAGTTTTTCTCGGGACTCTGAGAAGGGGACAGAAGAATTTTTCAAACCTTATCAGAAAAAGATAAAGGCATAACTGTGGAATTTTGTTGTATTCACATTGGATGGAGTTCATATTTAAGAGGAGAATTTTAATAGCACAAATACTCACTTGAATACAGAGTAATACAAAAGCAACATACAATAAACGTACATTTCCATCATAACCAAATATAGGTGTATGCTTTTATTCAACACAACATGCAGGTTTTTTTTCTCTTAGACAATGAAGAAATGTTTCTCCTTTAATAAAGGTTGTCAGCCATAGCAAAGAGATTTCTAAGGTGATTTATACACTGTTTAATAACCACAAACTCTGTGCACTGCAATCATACATTTCTAACATGTGGCATTTTGTATCTTAAAGATGTAGCTTTAAGCTGCTGAAATGTATTTTGGTTTCTTTATAGAACTTCCTACTGAAGGATAAAAGCCTTTGTCAGTCCCACTTCAAAAGGGCACCACTCATCTCAAAATGGAGGTAGAGAAGAAACGAAGGTAGAGTACACCTCTATAAAAGGTATTTCTGAAATTAATCAAGCCCAGAACTAGAATGGTGACAGTACACCCCTTCACCCACGGATACATAAACTAAGGATGTACATGTGGAAGTTCTTGTTTGGGAATCTTTCACTCTGCAACAGTCATATATATAATTTGACATCCTATACATGACAATGGTCAAGTGGCATCATGACCCAAACATGAATCACTGTATATTTTTCTATTTTTCCCATTTCAGAAAAATACATGAGTAGACACCTGTAATTAAATAAGTATCTGATCCAACTCCCATTGACTTCAATTTAATAATAGTCATTTGTATGCTTATCTACTTTTGAAATGATTGCTGAACAACAACAAATCACCAGACCAAAATGAATATAGAACCTGTTAGAAAACATATTACCACTCACCCACAGTTTTTTTGTACCCCCTTGTTGACCTGTCGGAAGCTCTAGGTGGAGATCACCTCCACTTGAATACATTTCTACCACCTATGACAAAAAACAAATATTAAAAAGAGCTTTCATTAGTTATGTGAAATTATAATCTCATCAACAGTGTAATGGACCAGCAAAGGCACAAGAGCCCAGTCTGTTGGATCTATTCCGATTTTGATAAATTTGTAATTATCTGAAATCAGCAAAATCTGTGTTAAGCTTCAGGAAACAGGCACCTTCTACATCTATGTATGCCAAAATTTGTAGAACATAAGGTGTCACATTTACAGAAATCACATCAGTGGAAGATTGGTTTTCTTTTCCAGGCAGGCACAGCTACCACTTCCAACATTAACTATGTCTGAATGTTAGAACACTTTTGCCCTCAGAAGATATTTCTGTAAATTTAAAAAAGAAGCCATTCACACAATGAGGTAGTTTAGGACAAGTTACATCTATTTTTTTTTTAACTTCAGTAGAGGAAAATAAATTTAGTTTTAGTTATTGTGTACAACAGACTTTCAATACTTCTGACAGTCTTTGACAAATAAACAGTCATTTTTAAGGAAACTTTTTCCCTTTCCCTTTTTATTAATGTTTTAGAATTGACATATTTTTCACCCATAAATCTCAACACTTTACAAAAGTGGTTAAAAATGATTATACTCCATTTTACAGTTGAGAACACAGGCATAGAGAAGTTAAGTGACTTGTCTGTGTTCAAACAATGAGTCACTTTCCTTTATTCTCTGCTTTGAAAATATACTGCATTTTGCTTGCATCAATGTTTTTCCTTAATTACCAGTGAAGGCAAAGATTAAGCACATATACTAACTTCTAAAGTGGCTTGTCAACTTTAATTTTTTACACGAGTATTATGAAAAGTGCTTTTAAATTGGCTAATTTCATGCTTTTTCTATTTTTTAAATTTCCTCTTTACAGAGTAGTTTCACATAAGAAACCCAAATCATGCAAACTTCTATTCAATTTTCTGCCTGTGAGCAATCCCAATGATTCTAGTGGGACTTGCGTGTATAGTTATGCAAGTGTTTATAATTTGCAAGATTCAGCCCTAAATTTACATACCTGTTTATTTGTAATTCTGTACAATTCTTTGAACACAGCTTCTCAAAATATTAAAGTAGACAATCAAGTCATCAAATCAATTCTGAGTGTTTTCTCCTTTAGTGCATTTTATACAGAGCATGTAGTGCTCAAAATACCAGAAAAGGAGTTTTGAAAAGGGGGGTGGGGAGGAGAAAAGAGAGAGAAGCATTCTTAAACAAAACACTTTGTAATTTTTATGCAATTTCAAAGCAAATAGTGAACAAATTTCAGTGAACACTGTAAAAAATAAACACACACAGGAAACTGGCACCTGATGCTCACCTGCAAAGGTTCACTGTGGGGATTATGTATATTTATTATTGGAGAAAAACTGCTATTTACAGGAACTCTTGCCCCAATAAAAGGGCGCAACCGATAAGGGTTCGGGACTCCAACACCAAACACCTGTTTCAAACCAGAGAAAAAAAGTCTTAGTTTCTGCAACTAGTATTGTATCTAAAAAATGTGTCAATTTTAGGGAATAGACAGACTCAGCAATTTTTCAAATAAATGCCATCAATTTAAAGTGTGCTCTAACTCTGAAAATTAATTTTAAAAAGGCATCATGGAAATCCATGTTTATTTCAGATCAAGCTGGCTCAGTGTACAACCAAAAGTATGATTTCTATAACTACTGACACAAAAACACGGAACATGGAGAGTGACAAAAGCCAAATCAGATTGTTGATCTCTCTGGTCCGATATTTTTTCTGAGTGGCCAGTACCAGATGTTTCACAAAGGTGAAACACATCTCATAAAGGACAGTTACAGAATAACTGTAATTTCTTCCTAAACAATTAAACTTCCTCTCTGTTTTATATAGGTTCTAATATCACACTCACGGTCATAGTATCTGAGCAGCAGGCTAACACGCAGAAACATGGGTATTTCTCTATATTTTACTACCCTATCCATTTTAGCTACAAATGTTCTCATTATCCACACAGCCAATTTTTTTTTTTAAATTATAACCTCTTCACTTGAATTATATTTAGTGGCAATGAGTTCCACAGGTTAACTGTATGCTGAATAAAAAAAATGTCCTTTAATCAGTTTTAAAATTTCTGTCTTTCAATTTCACTGAATCCTCCCTTGCCCTAGTACTATAAGAAAATACACTGAGCAATTTAACCTACGTCCATCTTGCCTGCTTTATTCTTCTCCTTTCTGTCATATTTTACTGCGTGACTTCAGACTAAAACCAAACTTTAAAATCTAGCATATGAATTATTATATTAAGTTGGCCCATTGGGCATCTAGTAAACAACAGCAAAATTACTGGCGTATAACTTCTGCAGTTACTTTAAAAAATATATATTGTTAGGGAATTCAGTACAGATTTTCAAAAACTGGCTTAGTAACCCGGTCACAGAATCTACTTGCCCATCACCATTTCTCCTTCCCACTCATTTCTCATATGCCTAACAGCATTGGTAGATATACTACTGGCAAGTACTTAATTTACTAATTATTTTAATCAACTTACAAGTGACCTAGAAGTTGACATCTCTATCACATTGCCAGCCTTTTGAATAATTCCATCCTCCTAACTTAACACTAAGACATCCACATTATATATGGAGGAACCTTTGGCGCTCCCTAGTACATACAAGATATACAAAGAATAACTACCCTTATATGTGAAGTTATTTAATATCGGATTCAGATACCCTTATTCTCACTGAACAGCATCCACAATATGAGTTAGGGGGTCAGACTCTTGCCCTTAATTGATAAGCTTTCTGCAAAAAGTATTCTATCAAAAATGTTGCTCCAATCAGGAACAGATACAAATTTGTGGTAATAATGGGTAAGCTACTGCATATCTTTGTCTTCAGGGAACTTTTCAGACAGGATGCTCAGTATTAGGTTTTGATAGGGGTATTTACATATAGCAATTTGTCAGCATAATGGTGTTTATAAGTATTAATGCTCTCAGTCAGGCAACAAATTCTATGGTACTTTTCTCCATTTCTTGGCACCTCTCTAGATGGCTAAACAACACTTTTTATACCTGCCACTAAACATATTCACAAAAGATATTCACAGACCTATATGGTTATCTATTTTAAGAATATTAAAAAGATTATTCTCCCATTTCTTCTCTTACCTGGTAAGTAAATACCCCATGATTGGAAGTATTAATAAATAAAGTGTTCTCTACATTCCCAACTACTCTTGCAAGGAAAACTACATCAAAAGATGTGTTCCCTCCTGGAAGAATTTTCTGAAAAATAAAAGCAATGAGAAAATAAGAATATTTAGGGAGGACTTTACACCTTTCAAATAAACAATGTTGCATGTTATAGTCAAGAATCCCCTCCAGTGTACTTCATGGCAAACTTGACCTAAATTCTATGGAAAGGATTTTGCAGCAGACTAGAAATTCTCTGGCAGCTTCACATAAAGGAAAGGAGGTTTTAAACTGAGTTAAATGTGAATATGAATAATATAATCAATACATTACATGTTTAGTTTGAAATTATGATTAAAATTTACACTACACCTTACGTTTTTATGTTCAATATCCTTTACAAACTTTGTACTGATAACTTATAGCTGCATAATGAATGTTGGTGTGAAGAAACTAGCGATTATGGCAGAACTTTTGGATGCATAGAAGGTTGTTAGAGATTATGCTTTTGGGGGCAGGGACCATAACATGTGTGTTTGTATAGCACCTTAAAGTGCTACCCAAAATAAAATAAAAAATAGATGAATATTTCTGTTAAAGTTATTAGCAGTTAAAAAGTTCTGACATTTAATGACATTAAGTTTCAGCATTAACACTCATGGATATGAATGAGGCCATTTACTCCTGCGTTAGAATTACTGTTTCAGACAGTCTTACAGGCAGATATCACTACATTGTTTTACACTCCATTAATGTTTTTAAAGTTTTCTTTGTAACTATACAGGCTAGAAACTCAATTTTATTTTTACATGCAGCTCAGATCCTGGAGTATAGTTCTGGCACAAAGAGGAATCTGAAGGAAAGTCAGCAACCACAGAATGGCACAGTAAGTGGGACTTTGACTAAGGCCTGGTCTACATTACGAGTTTAGGTCGACTTTAGCAGCGTTAAATCGAATTAAGCCTGGACACGTCCACACGACGAAGCCCTTTCTTTCGACTTAAAGGGCCCTTTAAACTGATTTCTTTACTCCACCTCCAATGAGGGGATTAGCACTAAAATTGGCCTTTGCGGGTCGGATTTGGGGTAGTGTGGACGGAATTCGACATTATTGGCCTCCGGGAGCTATCCCACAGTGCTTCATTGTGACCGCTCTGGACAAAACTCTCAACTCAGATGAACTGACCAGGTAGACAGGAAAAGTCCCGCGAACTTTTGAATTTCATTTCCTGTTTGCCCAGCGTGGAGAGCACAGGTGACCACGCAGAGCTCATCAGCACAGGTAACCATGATGGAGTCCCAGGATCGCAAAAGAGCTCCAGCATGGACAGAACGGGAGGTACGGGATCTGCTTGCCATATGGGGAGACGAATCAGTGCTAGCTGAACTCCACAGCAGTAAACGAAATGGCAAAATATTAAAAAAGGTCTCAAAGGCCATGAAGGACAGAGGCCATAACGGGGACGCACAGCAGTGCCACATGAAAATTAAGGAGCTAAGGCAAGCCTACCACAAAACCAGAGAGGCAAACGGAAGATCTGGGGCAGAGCCGCAAACATGCCGCTTCTACACTGAGCTGCATGCCATGCTAGGGGGTGCAGCCACCACTACCCCAACTGTGTGCTTTGACTCCGTCAATGGAGAAACATGCAACAGGGAAGCGGGTTCGGGGTACGTGGAAGATGATGATGATGATGATGATGAAGACAATGAAGATAGCTCACAGCAAGAAAGCGGAGAAACCGGTTTCCCCAACAGCCAGGATATGTTTATCAACCTGGACCTGGAACCAGTAACCTCCGAACTCACCCAAGGCGTGCTCCCAGACCCTGAGGGCACACAAGGGACCTCTGGTGAGTGTACTTTTGTAAATATTACACACAGTTTAAAAGCAAGCGTGTTTAATGATTAATTTGCCCTGGAAATCGTGGCCAGTACAGCTACTGGAAAAGTCTGTTAATGTGTATGGGGACGGAGCGGAAATTCTCCAGGGACATCTCCAGAAAGCTCTCCTTCATGTACTCCCAAAGCCTTTGCAAAAGGTTTCTGGGGAGGGCTGCCTTATCCCATCCACCATGGTAGGACACTTTACCATGCCAGGCCAGTAGCACATAGTCTGGAATCATTGCATAACAAAGCATGGCAGCGTATGGTCCCGGTGTTTGCTGGCATGCAGACAACATCCATTCCTTATCTCTCTTTGTTATCCTCAAGAGAATGATATCATTCACAGTCACCTGGTTGAAATGGGGTGATTTTATTAAGGGGACGTTCAGGGGACATTCAGCCCGTTCCTGCTCGGCTGAAGAGAAATGTTCCCCGCTGTTAGCCACGCGGTGGGGGGGGGGGGGGGGAGGGAGTGATCATCCCAGAGAATTGTGTGTGTGTGTGTGTGGGGGGGGGGGGGAGGGGGGTAGTTGGGTTTGTGCTGCATGTTAACCCGGAAACCCCAGTCCCTCCTTTTACATTGCAAACCCATTTTAAATGGTCATCCCAATGGGTCCTTGGTATGGGAAATGAGGGTGCTGCTGTTTGAAACCATTCCCACATGTTATGAAGGTGAAAAAAGCCAAAAGACTGTGGCTTACCATGGCTGCCTGCAAGCCGAATTCTGTTGCCTGGCACTGCGTGAGTGATCTCTCACACCAAACCGGCAGGCCCTCAATATAAGAGGAAAAATGCGACCTTGTAACGAAAGCACATGTGCTGTGTAATGTGAACAGCAAAATTTAACGTGAAAGAGTGTACCCATTGTTCTCTAAAATGTGTCTTTTTTAACCACCTCTCCCTTCTCCTCCACCAGCTGCAAATGTTTCTCCTTCGCAGAGGCTAGCGAAGATTAGAAGGAGAAAACGGCGGACTCTGGATGATATGTTCACGGAGCTCCAGATGTCCTCCCACGCTGAAAGAGCACAGCAGAATGCGTGGAGGCAGTCAATGTCAGAGTGCAAAAAAGCACAATTTGAACGAGAGGAGAGGTGGCGGGATGAATTGCGGGCTGAACAGAACAAGTGGCGGGCTGAAGATGATAGGTGGCGTCAGCTTGCAGACAGAAGGCAAGAGTCGATGCTCCGGCTGCTGGAGCATCAAACTGATATGCTCCAGCGTATGGTTGAGCTGCAGGAAAGGCAGCAGGAGCAGAGACCACCGCTACAGCCCCTGTGTAACCAACAGCCCTCCTCCCCAAGTCCCATTGCCTCCTCACCCAGATGCCCAAGAACACGGTGGGGGGGCCTCCGGCCACCCAGTCACTCCACCCCAGATGATTGCCCGAGCATCGGAAGGCTGGCCTTCAATAAGTGCTAAAGTTTTAAAGTTTTAAACTGCAGTGTGTCCTTTTCCTTCCCTCCTCCCCCACCCATACCGGGCTACCTTGGCAATTATCCCCCTAGTTGTGTGATGAATTAATAAAGAATCCATGAATGAGAAGTAACAATGACTTTATTGCCTCTGCAAGCGGTGCTCGAAGGGGGGAGGGTGGGGTGGTTGGTTTACAGGGAAGTAGAGTGAACCGGGGTGGGAGGGCAGGGAGGGCGGAGGGTTCATCAAGGAGAAAAACAAAAACAGAAGTTTCACACAGTAGCCTGGTCAGTCACAAAACTGGTTTTCAAAGCTTCTCTGATGCGCACCGTGCCCTGCTGTACTCTTCTAACCGCCCTGGTGTCTGGCTGCAGCCAGGCGATTTGCCTCAACCTCCCACCCTGCCATAAATGTCTCCCCCTTACTCTCACAGATATTGCGGAGCGCACAGCAAGCAGCAATAACAATGGGGATATTGGTTTCGCTGAGGTCTATCCGAGTCAGTAAGCTGCGCCAGCACGCTTTTAAACGTCCAAATGCACAGTCCACCACCATTCGGCACTTGCTCAGCCTGTAGTTGAACAGGTCCTGACTACTGTCCAGGCTGCCTGTGTACGGCTTCATGAGCCATGGAATTAAGGGGTAGGATGGGTCCCCAAGGATCACAATAGGCATTTCAACATCCCCAATGGTTATTTTCTGGTCCGGGAAGAAAGTCCCTTCCTCCAGCTTTCGAAACAGACCAGAGTGCCTGAAGACACGAGCATCGTGTACCTTTCCCGGCCATCCCACGCTGATGTTGGTGAAACGTCCCTTGTGATCCACCAGGGCTTGGAGCAGCATTGAAAAGTACCCCTTGCGGTTTATGTACTCGGTGGCTTGGTGCTATGGGTTCCGTCTATCGCCCCACCACAGTTTGGGAATCCCATTGCAGCAAAGCCATCCACTATGACCTGCACGTTTCCCAGAGTCACTACCCTTGATATCACCAGGTCTTTGATTGCCCTGGCAACTTGGATCACAGCAGCCCCCACAGTAGATTTGCCCACTCCAAATTGATTCCCAATTGACCAGTAGCTGTCTGGCGTTGCAAGCTTCCACAGGGCTATCGCCACTCGCTTCTCAACTGTGAGGGCTGCTCTCATCCTGGTATTCTGGCACTTCAGGGCAGGGGAAAGCAAGTCACAAAGTTCCATGAAAGTGCCCTTACGCATGCGAAAGTTTTGCAGCCATTGAGAATCGTCCCACACCTGCAACACGATGCAGTCCCACCAGTCTGTGCTTGTTTCCCGGGCCCAGAATCAGTGTTCCACGCCATGAACCTGCCCCAGTAACACCATGATTTGCACATTGCTGGGGCCCATACTT
Source organism: Chrysemys picta bellii (assembly GCF_011386835.1). Classification (NCBI taxonomy): domain Eukaryota; kingdom Metazoa; phylum Chordata; order Testudines; family Emydidae; genus Chrysemys; species Chrysemys picta. The sequence goes on along the minus strand of NC_088791.1, from coordinate 236,120,301 downwards.
TGTGAAAGGTCTATGTCCATGTCAATTTCCTCATCGCTCTCGTCGCCGCACTGCAATCGCCTCCTCGGCTGGTCCTGGTTTTGCTTTGGCATGTCCTGGCTCTGCATATACTCCAGGACAATGCGCGTGGTGTTCATAGTGCTCATAATTGCTGCGGTGATCTGAGCGGGCTCCATGATCCCAGTGCTATGGCATCTGGTCTGAAAAAAGGCGCGAAACTGATGGAGGGAGGGGCGACTGACGACATGGCGTACAGGTACCGGGAGTTAAAATCAACAAAGGTGACTGTGCATCAGGGAGAAACACAAACAACTGTCACACAGAATGCCCCCCCCCAAAGATTGAACTCAAAACCCTGGGTTTAGCAGGCTGTTGATTTCACTGAGGGTGGGGGAAGCAAATGAATACAGCTATTTTTTACATCTTAAGCTGGCTGCAGACGGTGCAGCATGACTGATAGCCCTCGGCATCTTCTGGGTGCTTGGCAGAAGATACTGTACTACAACTGCTAGCCATCATCGTCAAGACGGTTCAATAGGACTGCCGGCAGGACTAAGTCTCCAGGAGACAAAGCATGTCTGCCCAGGTGCCTCTGATTGAACTGGAATACGACAATGACGGATACCAGTCGTAATACACCATCTACTGCCAAAAGGCAAGGGGCTGCTGCTGTGTAGCAGTGCAGCCCCACGTCTGCAAGCACCCAGATGACCTATGGTGACGGTGAGCTGAGCTGAGTCTGCACAGGTAACCCAGGTAAAAAGGTGCAAATTGATTGTCTGCCGTTGCTCTGACGGAGGGGGAGGGGCCTACGACATGTACCCAGAACCCCCCATGACACTGTTTTGCATCATCAGGCATTGGGATCTCAACCCAGAATTCCAATGGGCAGCAGAGACTGCAGGAACTGTGGGATAGCTACCCACAGTGCAACGCTCCGGAAGTCGACGCTAGCCTCGGTACTGTGGACGCGGTCCGCCGACTTCATGCACTTAAAGCATTTTATGTGGGGACACACACAATCGATTGTATAAAACCGATATCTATAAAACCGGCTTCTATAAATTCAACCTAATTTCGCAGTGTAGACATACCCTAAATGAGTTAATGCATTTCTAATATCAGTCTTATTTTCTCTTCATTGTAATTTGTTTTTTCAAATCAGTTTAAGATAGCCACAATGAAAGCTATATAGTTCAAAGAATGTTTAGCTGAAACTGCACATTTAAACATTAGCAAAAAATATTAATGAGGAACAAAGCAATATTCAAGCTATTGTATACTTAGTTAGAAATAATATATTCCTATGGGTTTCTAACAGCATAATCTAAAATTTCACTGAAATTTCTCAAAGATTTTAGTTTGAAAACACAAAGTCAATTTCATAAGGAGAAAATACTGTATATCACCTATTCATTCTACCTTTAATAGGCAAAGGAAGTTGAATCTCAGTGTCCACACAGTATGATATTGCAAACTTCAACCTTAAATCAGGAACTTAAATCCTGATATGATTATTCAACACTTAGAACCAAAACATTCCATAACATTAAAGATTACAGTACAGGGTTTGGGCACTGATTATCAAAAGGCACTTTCTTATTTATCCAGTTTTGCCACTTTGGTGGTGAAACATCAGTGCATCAACTCTCACCACGCATCACTTCACTGACTTATTAAATTTTTTAAAACGTGTCAATGATCATTATCTTTAAATGGAGAAAAAGTAAAATCTATTCCCACTTTTCCTTCTGTCCTCTTCATCTCATCCATCACTTTTAAGAAACAGCAATAAAACATTTGTTTTGAAAAACTCACATTAAGCATTACATGTGCCAAGTTTTTTTCATCTTTGTCTGCCCAAACTATGTTTATTCTGCTGTATTGTGATACTTTGATACGTTTTTAAACTGAAGGAATTTCTACAAAATGTAATGGGGGGGGGGGCAGAATGGTAAACCAATCTTGACAGTGTTCTTTAAATAATAAAATGAATTGCCATTTCACTGAGAAATGAAGCAAGACGAATTTATTTGGCCAGATAAAGACTGGAATTACCTACTTGTAAATTCAGGATAATGAACCGTTTCCCTACCACATCCTCAAATCTCACTCATATTCAAAGCTACTTGATATAGTAAATTTAAAAATAAATTTTTTCTATACCTTGATTTATTGACTATCATAAGTCTCAACACTGAGAAAGGACATCTCATGGTTAAGGACCCAAGCTGTTAGTTTTCTGAACACAACGAGACAAAAACAAACAAAGCGCACGCAGGTGCTAGCCCTCTTCAAATTTCTTGGCTGAGAGCCCAATGCCTGTCTCATCTGCTTCACAGGCCTTGGAAAAAACTGCTCTGATGGGTTAGTAACAAGTACAACCCCCTGTAAATTTGTCATACTTGAGGCAACATGTACAATCAGCAGAGCTTCGACACATCCACTCTATCAAGAGTACTGTACATCAGGTTTACAAGAGGTAGAATGGTTTAACTAAAATTAATCAGATCTTTGGATTTAACATTACAAAGAATGAAGTAAACATATTAAGGTATTTCTGATCTCAGTGCGACAGTTCAGACCTCGCTGTTCAATTTGGCTTCTATCTGTTATAGCAATAAGTTGGCTCTATGTGTATTTTCTATTAATTTTTATTTTCTAAACCGTGTTCAGCTAGGAAACAAATTCCCACTTTGAAGTGTTCATTAACCATGCTAATAGCAGCTGCTTCAAGAAAAATGCAAGCTCAAAGAGCACAAAGGGAACTGAAGACCTTTTGAAAGATCCTTCAGGTATATCAGAAACTTTTGGGATACTTGTTTTTTGGAGGGTTTTTTTTTCTCTCTCTCTCAAATGCACAGCATTTCTGTATCCATCTTAAAGGACTCACCTCTTGGACAGGTTCAAAGACTTCTTTTGAAATGGGTGAAAGTACGGCTCTGGACCCTTTCAAAATTAAGTGAACTGAAAGATGCTTCTGAGTACTGTACTGAACATCTAAGCAAATAGGTTAGAACTTTAAAATACAACTGTACTTGTGGACTGATATCTGATTAAAGGATACAGTAATGTATGACTTATAAAAACACCACATGGACTCAGACCTTCACTCTGGATTACAAGAGAAGGAATGGAACTAGCCAGTTTGATTCAGAGGGTCTGATTATTCTCCGAAAGTGATTCACATTATTGACAATTTAACAGTGAATCTCCCCCCAGCTGCTCCTCAAGTGATATTTAAAGCAGTTTGGCTGCTAGTGTAAACAGGGAGAAATTGTTTTCAGTATCTCCACAGAAGCATCCTAGAAGCCTAGTATGATATAGGTTCTGTCAGAGTTTAAAACCATTTGACCCCGTCTACATTACCAGCCAAACTGTACTGATATCAGTTGACATAGATCTAGAAGGGACCAGTTGACAACCATTGTCAGTAATAGGTTCCTGTCCTAATTTAGACAGACCACAGGGGGCGAAGGGGAAAGAGAGAGCCTCAGACAGCAACTAGCTGACACAGGACTTCCTAAAAGGTAAGACTTAGCTAATATTCTCTGTAACTAACCTTAGAGCACAGCTGGCTACATTTTTCATAATCTTAATCTAGTTGTGTCTGCTTATTTACTGTTTCCAATTTTCTCCCTTATAATAAATGCATTTAAAAACTTTAAAAACCCCATACAATCCTGGAATTGGCTGTAGAAACTATTACCACAAAAAAACTGCTGATAGGTGCCAAAAGAGTAAACTGACTGACATTAAAGGAAGCAGGAATGACCTAGTGAGCTTAAGGATCAGGTTAAAGGCAGAGGAGTTTCAGTTGCTCCCCACAAAAATACTTCAGTGTTAGTTTAACGAGTCCTAAGGATTTCAATGCAGGTTCCTTTCATGGCAAAATTAGCAAGACTTTACTGGAAAGAAACGTTTAGAATGTAAAGGAAAGTAGTATACAAACAATCAATGGTGCAAGTAGGGCGGTACAGTCTGGTACGCCGTACCAGTAAGATATTTATAGCCAGTACGCTGTACCAGAAAGACACAGGAGGAACAGAATGTGGGGCCGCATCCTCTAGTGCGGCTGTACCACGCCCAGTTCTTCCATGCAGCTGCGTCTCCTGGCTGGGATCTGTACAGCAGCTTCACCGGAGCACAGGGCTGGGGTTGGTACAGCCGCTCCAGGGCTGAACCGCAGGGCTCTCCTGGGAATCGCAGCAACAAAAGGAGCAGGGAACCACAGCGACAAAAGGAGCAGAATGCCAGCAGCTCCCCTGGAGCGGCTGTACTGTTCCTCCATCCCAGCCCCACCCCACGCCCTGTCCTCCGGCAAGGTTGTACAGACCGCAGACAGGATTCAGGAGACGCATCTGCATGGAAGGGCTGAGGGGCAGTACAGCCATGTCAGAGGAGTTGCCAGTATGGGGCAGTCCAGTGGCCCCACGTTCTGTTCCATTCACCACTGTGGTTCCAGAGAGCCCTGCAGTTCAGAAGTCTCCTGCGAAGCAAGAGGATGACAGAGGCACCCTCGCTCCCCCAAGTAACATGAGATGGATCACGGGGAGGGGACGGGGCCCCGGGCTGGGGCAAGGAGGAGTCATGTGTGGAAGTCACATGCCCCCCTCTTTGTTTCCCTCCCATGAGTGCAGCATACCGGTAAGAAATGAATTCTACTTGCACCACTGCAAACAATAGTTAGTATACTGTACTGTAACTAAAAACAAATCATCACCCTAAACTCTGCTCTTTATTTTGAGACCTATACTAGAAAGTTACTCTCTGTTCTAAACAGGATTAGACTGACAGTAGTAAAAACATCTGCACACAGCCTAAACTAAGCTTAAATCACTGACATAATTAGTGTTGAGAAACAGCCTAGAAATTTTAAAGTGCATTCCTACATGTACCCTACATCTCAGCTTCTCCTCTGGCCAACATCAGTGATTATTATTAAGAACACAGGAAAAGCAGCTTCCTAGGGTCCTCCAATTGAAGTGAAGGTTGTTGTGACATAGCTTGGCAATCTTTGGGAAGAAAAACCAGGATTCATAAAGGAAAGTGTGTGCAAATCACAACTGCAGTCAGGCCTGGATATTTAATTGCTGAAAATACTTTTAGAAATGAAAAGTTGTTTTATCAGTCTTGGTAAAGATCAAAAGACCTGAAGAATCCATAAAGTTTTAGATATCCACCAGAAATTTTGTTTAAAGCAAGAGCTACTCATTACAAAGAGAAACAAGTTTTCACAGTCATAAGAAAAACAGGATAACTTTAATAAGCAGAGTAACTCACCCTATTTTGAAAGAATGATGCATGAAAATGTGATGTTGTAGCAGATATTGATACTAATATAATAGTTTCTTCTAAACTAGGGTTATGTAGATAAACTTTTTCCATTTTTGGCATCCCAACTGGCCTGTCAAAAAACAAGAGAAACGAATATAAGTCTATTCAGAATGTTTTTATTGTGTTTTATTAGATAGAATTATTATTAGGTTTCATATCACAGAAGACTGGACAAGAAATACAAATTTAAATAAAGCCGTGAAAAGAATTCACATACATAAGTCCTCATTAAAAGCATTATGAAGCAATACTTAAGTCTCCCCTGGAAATAAGAAAAGCAACACCTCCTTACAAGCTTGCTCTTGTTCTGTAGTTTAATTTATTTTATTTAATTATACACTTTTCTCTGGTGCTTGTTGTAGTATCTGGACACACCCTAAATCAGGGGTGGCCAACCTGAGCCTGAGAAAGAGCCAGAATTTACCAATGTACACTGCCAAAGAGCCACAGTAATACGTCAGCAGCCCCACCCTGATCCCAGCACCTCCCGCCCACTGGCAGCCCCGCCGATCAGCGCCTCCCCCTCCCCGCACCTCCCGATCAACTGGTTCGTGGTGTGCAGGAGGCTCGGGGGAGTGTGTGTGTGGGGGAAGCGAGGGCATGGCAGACTCAGGGGAGGGGGCGGGAAGGGATGGAGTGGGGGCAGGGCCTGTGGCAGAGCCAGGGGATGAGCAGTGAGCACCCCCCAGCACATTGGAAAGTTGGCGCCTGTAGCTTCAGCCCCAGAGTTGGTGCCTACACAAGGAGCCGCATATTAACTTCTGAAGAGCACATGTGTCTCCGAAGCCCCAGGGGTTGGCCACCCCTGCCCTAAACATTAAGAATTTAACCTAAGCATCTCTGTGAAGTAAAGTAATATCACTGTTTTCCAGATGGGAAATTGATACGAAGCCATCGTTCCTTTCTTTTATAAGTTTGTAACATCAAAGCAACTTAAAGAAAAAATGGAACACACAACACCAATCCGCAACCCTCAAATGCTGAAATTATTTTCATTAGATCATCATGAGCAGCCCTATCTGGGTCCTGTATTTCCTATCCGTTTACTATAAAGAAAATGTACTGTATTTTAGAAGCATACAAATATATACATCACTTTTGATTCAGTATTATAATATAATCTAATATTCTTATTTGAATTTTACATCTCTAGGACAACATAGCAAAGGTTCTTAAAATACACTTCAGGTAACTAAATCAGGCTATCAGTGCAGAAGCTCTAGAGAGCAGTGAGACTACAAAATCCATTCACTTGACAAAAATGATGAATAAACTGCAAGCTTTTCAGTAACAGTAAAATCAAATAGATAATTTGTTCTACGTAGTTTTTGACTCACTCCTTTTATTAAAGCACATATATACTGACAAAATAAGACATGCTTTGATTTCATGATTGCTTTTCAGACTTTAATGTCTCTGAAGAAATTTGTTTTATACTTCATAAAACATACCTTTCACATAAACCATTCTGGGGTTTGTGTGTATGTAACTAACAAGTTTACTCCAAGTCAGTCTCTGAAAGTTACCCTCAGCTCATGTGTGTACTTGCTCCCTAAAACTATAGTCTGTCTATTCAAATAGTGTACACTTTCATTACAGTAGATACCATACAGCAATTCCAGTAAATAGTTTTATACAAATCAAAAGTGTTGAAGATCCTTGCAACTTAAGTTTTGGCTAGTTACCAGTTTACTTAACAAATGCTAGTGTAATTATGCAATTGTTTCTATAACTTTTCATTTTAGGTTCCAAATGTGAAGCACAATAATTTTGCTGACAGTCAAGCAAGCATTTGACAGATACCTGAGTGATAATAATCAACTTGTATCACAATTGATCATTTAGGTAACTGGAAAATGCTTCCTGTTTATGAAGTAATAAGAGTATCCTGTGCTAAGCATCCTGAAGCTAAAGGCCAAGGTGTTATCAAACAAGGATATAGTTACTAACAAGTTATTTTTATTCCACTGAAATACTATCTTCCCACTCTGTACTGTTTGGCTTTCTAGAAATGCAGCTATATGTAGCACCTGATAAAAAACGGTTACCTACCTTCTGTAACTGTTGTTCTTCGAGATGTGTTGTTCACGTCCATTACACATTAGGTGTGCGCGTGTCGCGTGCATGGACGTCGGAAACTTTTCCCCTCAGCGGCTCCCGTCGGGCTGGCAGACTCCCCCCCTCCTGCCAGAGCAGCACCCCGCTCTAGCGTATATATATCCCTGAGGGCCTGACCCTCCCTCGGTTCCTTTTTGCCTCCGTGACTCCGACAGAGGGGAAGGAGGGTGGGAAGTGTAATGGACGTGAACACCACATCTCGAAGAACAACAGTTACAGAAGGTAGGTAACTGGTTTTTCTTCTTCGAGTGATTGTTCACGTCCATTACACATTAGGTGACTCACAAGCTTACCACTGGAGGAAGGTAGGAGTCAAGGAACAATTGATCGAAGCATAGCCCTGCCGACCACCGCGTCCTCTCTGGTCTGATGATGGATCGCGTAGTGGGCTGTGAACATATGCACCAACGACCAGGTGGCCGCTTTACAGATTTCCTGGAGTGGAACCTGCGCCAAGAAAGCCGCCGAAGACGCTTGGGCCCTAGTCGAGTGAGCCCTGATCTCCAGGGCTGGTACGTTGGCGAGCTCATAGCATGTGCGTATGCAAAGCACAATCCATGCTGACAAGCGTTGCGCCAAGATAGGCTGGCCTTTCATTCTCTCCGCAATGGCAATGAACAGTTGCGTCGACTTGCGGAATGGTCTGGTCCGTTCCAGATAGAATGCCAAGGCTCTACGGACATCGAGGGTATGCAGGCTGCAGTGGCTTGGGTCTGTATGGGGCTTAGGGAAGAACACCGGTAAACAAATGTCCTGTCCCATATGAAATTGCGTGACCACCTTAGGAAGGAATTTGGGGTGCAGCCTCGGTTGCACCTTATTCTTATAAAAAACTGTATAAGGAGGTTCCGAAGTTAGGGCTCTCAATTCCTATACCCTCCTAGCCGATGTGATGGCCACTAGAAACGCTACCTTCCATGAGAGGTGCATGAGGGAGCAAGAGGCTAGGGGTTCAAAGGGCGGCCCCGTGAGTTTAGTTAGGACCAGGTTAAAATTCCATGCTGAGACCGGCAGGCAGGAGTAGCAAAACACCCTCTCCAGCCTCTTGAGGAATCAGACTACTGTGGGGTTGGAGAACACCGAAACCCGCAACTCTCCGGGGTGGAACGCCAATATGACAACCAGATGCACTTTAATTGAGGTGGGGGCAAGCCCTTGATGCTTGAGGTGCAGCAAGTAGTCCAGTATTGATGGGACGGAGGCCTGCAGAGACTGTATGTGATGAGGCTCACACCAGTGGGAGAACCTCTTCCATTTGGCAAGGTAGGTCGCTCTTGTGGAGGGCTTCCTACTACCAAGAAGAATTTGCTGGACCTGGTGGGAGCACCTGTGCTCCGTATCGTTTAGCCAGAGATACCACGCCGTGAGATGTAGCGACGGTAGGTTCGGGTGGAGTAGGCGACCCCGGTCCTGCGTGATGAGGTCGCGATAGAGGGGGAGGGCGATCGGGGCGGTCACAGACAGTTCCAGCAGGGTCGTGAACCAATGGTGGCATGGCCACGCCGGTGCGATGAGGATGACTGTCGCCTTGTCCCTGCGGGTCTTGAGCACGACCCTGTGGATGAGCGGGAATGGTGGGAAGGCATACCTCAGGCTCCCGCCCCACGGAATCGCGAAGGCATCTGCCACTGAGCCGGGCTGAGGTTCTGGAATGCACAAAACTGAGGGCATTGGCTGTTGTCCTTGGTGCCGAAGAGATCCACCTGGGGAAATCCCCACCTCTGGAAGATTGAATGCAGGACGTCCTCTCTCAGAGTCCATTCGTGCATGTGGTAGGACCGGCTGAGGTGGTCTGCTAACCCGTTTTGGACCCCTGGGAGATATGCTGCCTGTAGGTGGACTGAATGGTCTATACAGAAGTCCCATAGGAGGAGCGCCTCGTGACAGAGGGGAGAGGATCGGGACCCGCCCTGCTTGCTTATGTAGAACATGGCCGTCAGAACTAACACACTGTGGCCTTCTATGGTAGCATGAAAGGTCTGGCAGGCGAGGCGAACTGCCTCAAATTGATGTGAAGCAACTTAACTCCTTCAAATTGATGTGAAGCAACTTTTCTTTCCTGGACCATAAGCCCTGGGTCCGTAGGTCCCCAAGGTGCGCCCCCCAGCCCAGGTCCGACGCATCTGTTACTAACGTCAGAGTGGGTTGCGGGGTGGCGAAAGGGACCCCTTGGCAAACCTGTTGCTGATCGAGCCACCAGCGGAGGGAGTTCGACACCCGAGCTGGGATTGTCACTACTAGGTCTAAGGGGTCTCTGTTAGGGCGATACGTTTGGGCCAGTCACAACTGTAATGGCCTGAGTCTTAGGCGGGCATGTCTGACTACATGTGTGCAAGCCGCCATGTGCCTCAAGAGTTGCATGCAGCATCTGGTCGTGGTATTGGGGAATTGTTGGATGGAGCTTACGATCCTCTGAATGGCCAAGAACCGTGACACTGGAAGACTTGCCTGTGCCGCCCCGAGTCCAGGACTGCTCCTATGAAATCCAGTCTCTGCGTGGGGATCAGTGAGGACTTGGGTACATTGACCAGTAGACCAAGCTTGCGGAACACCTGTAATGCCAGTGTCACGTGGGAGCGGACCTCGTCCTCCGACCTGCCCGCAAGGAGCCAGTCGTCCAAGTACGGGTATACCTGCATCTTTCTTTTCGAAGAAAGACTGCCACCATGGACATGCATTTCGTGAACACTCGCGGGGCCATTGCTAGGCCGAAGGGCAAGACTGTAAATTGGAAATGGTGTCAGTTGATGGTGAAGCGCAGGAACCGTCGGTGGGCCGGCGGATGGCAATGTGAAAGTATGCATCTTTCATATCGAGGGCAGCGTACCAATCCTCCGGATCCCAGGGATGGGATAATAGCGCCAAGGGAGACCATACGAAAACGTGCCTTGACCAAAAATTTGTTTAGTCAGCGTAGATCCAAAATGGGACGGAGGCCCCCTTTTGCTTTGGGAATGAGGAAATATCTGGAGTAAAACCCTTTCCCCCTTACATCCGGAGGGACCTCTTCCACTGCTTCTACTTTGAGGAGGGCCCGCATGAGGATGGGGGTCAGGAGGGAGGGGGTGAGGAGAACTGAAGGGTGTATCCCGTCTCCACCATGCGCAGGACCCAGCGGTCCAATGTTATACGGAACCAAGCATGGTAAAAATGGAACAGGCGGTCCCTGAAACATAGAGGGGGATCCGGTATAAGGGTCGGTACGCTGTCCTCGATCGCAGCTTCAAAACCCTTGCTTATTTCCCGGCTGCGGCTTGCCTTGGCCGTGGTTTTGGCCCTGGTTAGGCATGTTACGTCAACGCCTGTTATCCCTGCCCCTTCTGCGGTACGGTTCCTGTCTAGGACGAGGTGGTATTGCCTCTGTGGTAGTTGGGGTTTAAAGGGGTTCCTCTGTGTCACTGGGGTGTGCATTCCCAATGACTTGAGGGTTGCTCGAGAGTCTTTGAGGCTACGTAGTCTGGCATCCGTCTGGTCCGAAAACAAGCCTGACCCCTCCAACGGAAGGTCTTGCAAGGTGTTTTGCACCTCTGGGGGAAGGCCGGAAGCCTGTAGCCATGCCAAGCGCCTCATCACTACTCCTGACGCGATTGTCCTGGCAGCTGCATCCGCGGAGTCAAGGGAGGCCTGCAGAGAGGTTTTGGCTACTGCCTTCCCTTCGTCCACTATGGCCGCAAACTCGGGTTGTGAACCCTTAAACTTGGAGACTGATGCCCAAGAATTGAAGTTGTCTCTGTTCAGAATCGCTTGTTGGTTAGCGATCCTCAACTGGAGGCCCCTGGACAAGTAGACCTTCCTCCCAAATAAGTCCAAGCGTTTTGCCTCCTTGGCCTTGGGGGCCAGGGCTTGCTGGCCATGTCGCTCTCGTTCGTTGACCGCAGAGACGACCAGCGAACAGGGTGTTGGGTGAGAGAAGAGGAAGTCAAACCCCTTAGAGGGGGTGAAGTATTTCCTCTCCACGCCTTTCGCAGTTGGTGCACTGGAGGCCGGTGTTTGCCATACTGTTTTATAGTTGGACTGTACCGTTTTTATGAGCAGGAGCGTGATCCTGGAGGGGCCCTCCGGGCTTAGGATGTCAACCATAGGGTCCTCCTGCTCTACCGTCTCCTCCGCCTGCAACCCCAGATTGAGGGCTACTCGGCGGAGCAGTTCCTGGTGCGCCCGATGGTCAATCGGGGGAGGGCTGGACACTGTCGTGCCTGCCACAGCTTCATCTGGTGAGGAGGAAGAGGTTAGGGCCTTTTGTGCGTCTTCCTCTTCCTGCAACTCCTCACCGACTGGGCACTCCTCTGGAGTCTGCCCTATGATGTGGGCCTGAGACAGTGCCGGGCTCGGTGCCGAGTTGGCTCTTTCTCGCTCCGGTGGTCTGGAGACCGTGGCCTCCTTGCGAGAGGAGGGGCGCCCCTGAGGAGAGCGGGACCGGTGTCCCGAGGGGCCAGATCTCGAGGTCCTGGACGGGGGGCCTTGCTGGTGGTAGGCCCAAGGGGTCCAGAATGGACATTGTCCTGGCTGGCCCCATTGTGGGTGCCAAGCAGCTTCGTGTTCCCTACTGGCCGGTGCCCTGTGGGTATATCTGCTGGACTGGTCCGAGTCTGCCTCAGAAACCACGGCAGTACCGTGGGACGGTGACGGTCCGGGGTCGGAGAGTAGTGCCTCCGTGACCGGGAGTAGCATCTTGACGACCTGGATCGGGACCGGTGACTCGGGACCGGAAACGACTGCGAGTGGTCGGTCTTGGGGATCGCGTGACTGACATGTCCCGGTGCCTACTCGAGTAGGGCTGCTGGGTCGGTGCAGGGCGCTTATTGGGGCCCAACGGCTGCGTGGCTCTCTGCGCGGAGGGTAGCCGGGAGTCCACCGAGGCGGAGCTCGACCGGGATCGGCGCCGTGAATGGTGCCGAGATGGTGACCATGATGGGTGCACCATTGCCGGCTTGCCTCTGGATGGCAGTCTCAGCGGATTGTCTTTAGCTTGAAGGGGGCCCTCAGCGAACAATTCGATGAGGTCCTTTGCTGCCTCAAACGTGTCCGGGGTGGAGGGCTGTTCCAAAAGCTCCTCCAGCCCTTCCTCCTCACTCGATGCGCCTATCCCGGGGCTCGATGGGCCTTTCGGTGCCAGAGCCACTGGCACCGGGATCTGTGCTGGGGCCGCAACGCCCTTAGGCGCACTCAAGTTCTTCGCGGGCACTACCCTCTTATGTGGGGAGTGTCCTCGGGCCTTGGGTTGGCCCTTCGATTTTGCCGGTGAAGACAACCGGTGCCATAGGCTTAGGGTGCCCCACCGGTGTTGGATCACGAACCGATGTCGGGGCACTCCGCACCGAGGTTGACGGTGCCGCCGAAGTGGATGGCTGTAATGCAGCCTCCATGAGCAGCTGCTTAAGGCGAAAGTCTCTTTCTTAGTCCTGGGCTTGAAGGCCTTACAGATCTTGCAGCGCTCTTTTTGGTGTGCTTCCCCCAGGCAACGGAGACACGTGTCGTGGGGATCGCTTATCAGCATAGGCTTGTGGCAGATGGCACAAGCCTTGAAGCCTTGGGCATGCGGCATGCACCGCCGCCCAGGGCCGGTGTCAGGATTGACCAAACACCTAAAACAAAGGAGCTTAACTACTACTAAAGAACTGATAACTGCTAAGATTAACACTAACTACTAACGCTAAGGGACACTCTCAGACGAGAGAGAGTTGTTCCAACGCCGCCACGGACGGTAAGAAGGAACTGAGGGAGGGACGGGCCTGCAGGGATATATATACACGCTAGAGCGGGGCGCCGCTCTGGCGGGAGGGGGGGACCCTGCCGACCCGACGGGAGCCGCTGAAGGAAAAAGTTTCCGACGTCCGTGCACGCATCGCGCGCACACCTAATGTGTAATGGACGTGAACAATCACTCGAAGAAGAACTGAAGTTATGAATCTGGAAGAGAATCTGAAGGCATCGGAAACATATAGCTGCTAGAATTGTTTTAGTGAATATGAAATTTACCCTCCTCTTTAGAGGTAAAGAGGTGGGTAAGTCCCTTGCACTGAGCCATGTTGAACCTGCGGCTAAAGCTTACAAGGGTCCTGGTTATTGGCTCAAAGTAATTCTCAGAGATTTCCATCTGTTCATTGTGGGGCAAGGATAGGTTGCTTGGAAAAGACCTTTACTGAGAACACCTCTGGCTTCTTTTCAATCTATATCTAGTGTGGGATTCTTCAAACAAATGCAAACTTGCCTTCTGAAATTTGTAAGATTTTATTTGAATATTAAAAGCTGAGAATGTAATCTCAGCAGGAATTCCCGTTCAACCTTAACATTTCTCCCCTTCTAGCTCTACTTCTTTGTGGGAAAATTGGAGGATGAGGAAAAATAGAAAGATTTTTTTTGTGATTTTTGGATTCTTCTTTATTTAGGTTCAGGGAAAGAAAAGTCTAGACCCTCTAACACAGAGGTGGGCAAACTACGGCCCGCGGGACCGTCCTGCCTGGCCCCAAGCTCCTGGCCCGGGAGGCTAGCCCCAAACACCTCCCCTGCAGTTCCCTCTCCCCTGCAAGCCTCAGCTCGTTTGCTCCGCTCTGGGGGTTGGGGCTGTGAACTCCTGGGGCAGCGCAGCTGCAGAGCCCGGCCTGACCCTGGGTCTGTGCTGAGTGGCAGCAGCAGTGTGACCCGGCTCCAGCCAGGCGGCACAGCTGTAGCACTGCCAGTCACCAGTGTTCCAGGGAGTGTGGTAAGAGGGCAGGGAGGGTTGGATAGAGGACAGAGGAGTTCGGGGTGGTGGTCAGGGGTGTGGATAGGGGTCGGGGGGATGACAGGGGGTTGAATGGGGGCAGGGGTTCGGGGGGGGAGCAGTCAGGAAGGAGGGGGGGTTGGATGGGGCAGCAGTAGGCGGTCAGGGGACAGGGAGAAGGGGTGGTTGGATGGGCAAGGGTCCCAGGGGGGCCGTCAGGGAATGGGGGAGTTGGATGAGGCAGAAATCCCAGGGGGGAGTAGATAGGTGGGGGCTGGGCCACAACCCCCTGCCCTAACCGGCCCTCCATATAATTTACAAAACCTGATGCAGCCCTTGGGCCAAAAAGTTTGCCCACCCCTGCTCTAACAGGTCTGCCCTGGTTCTAGACAGAGCCTTTATGAATTCTGAGGCTGCCTACAAACTTTTTCCCCATAATCACCTTTGACAGCTGCAGAAAGCCAGTCTAAGGGAAAGCTTCCTATGAAAAAGAGACCTAAGCAAAGGAGACTACTCTGACTTTAGTGACACGTGCAATACCCAGTTTGCCCTAAATGGAAAGGTTATCCTTTCATAATTTTGGTCACTTCTCATCTATTATTAACAGCACAGCTTTGGACTCTTGCCACAGCTTCACGGAAAGCAAGATAGTGGACAAGACCAAAGCACTAAAGAAGTGTGCTCCCTGCTTTGTACTCAGACATACATAATGGTTGGTCTGAGCAATATGGACGAGTTACTTTTCTGACCAAGGTAACGGAGAAAGAAACTGAGATCAGTTGTGTCACTCTACCAGGGGAAATACAGCAGAAATTAAGGAAGAGATATCACTGCACTATCAGAGACAGATTCTTAATCTTCAAGTTTTAATTAATGTAACAAGTACAAAGATTTTTATAAGGTATATTTTTGGACCAATCTTTGCAGTGCATCAGCCTCTTTTCAACTGGTTTTCAAAGCTCCACAGATTGAAATACTGAGAGCAGATCATTATCCAGTCATGTCACCCAGAATGAACTGTACCAAAGTTATGGAGCAGGTTCTTAAGGAATCCATTTTGAAACACTTGGAGGAGAGGAAGGTGATCAAGAACAGTCAATATGGATTCACCAAGGGCAAGTCATGCCTGTCCAACCTGATTGCCTTCTATGATGAGATAACTGGCTCTGTGGATATGGGAAAAGTGGTGGACGTGATATATCTTGACGTTAGCAAAGTTTTTGATATGGTCTCCCACAGTATTCTTGCCAGCAAGTTAAAGTATGGATTGGATTAATGGACTATAAGGTGGATAGAAAGTGGGACTAGATTTTCGGGCTCAACGGGTAGTGATCAATGGCTCAATTTGGTTGGGATTGGTCCTGCTTTGAGCAGGGGGTTGGACTAGATGACCTCCTGAGGTCTCTTCCAACCCTAATCTTCTAAGATTCTATGATACAAGGCTTTAAATTATTGCATTATTTGACCTACCAGCATCCCTCATTCTAAGATAAAATAATTTAGAAATAGAAAACAGATTGCATCAACTTAACATATTTGGTTTTGATCTACCTGTAGAACTGTTTTCTAGATTAAGTTTTTTAACCAACTCCAAAACAGATGTGAATTAAAGTCTGTTACAAAGAGAGAAGAAAAATATTTTATATTACCCTGAGCATGTCTAAAATGTAAGTGCTACTATAAAGCTCTTATCTATGAAAAACATGACAAATGCACATTTGGTTCTTTATTACAGCTATCTTATAAAATCACCTTGAAATCTGTGAAAATGGCTGCTTAAAGAAAAAAGAATGTAAAAGAATGACAATTATTTGGATAATTTTCCTGCTTGCTTATAATTATTTTCCCCATATCCTGTTAGAGATTAATAGAGTTCTTGAAGAAACAAGGGTCTGATCCGCTTCTCATTCCCTTAAATTACTCTTAAATCACATGCAGAAAGGACTCAGATATTCAATTTAAACATTAACAAGCAATTCCTTTTAAGTGCAGACAAAGCTGTTCTGTATTCTTTTCAGAGTAAAACCGCCTGCCAAATATTAAAAGCATAGAGCTTATAAGCAAGATAGAACTACTTGCAGTGATAAACAGAAAACAAAACAAAAACTAAAGTTAGGCTTGTAGAATATTAACCTAGGAAGAAAACATTAGGCATAGGTTGAGATGTGGCAGATGCTTTTCAACACAAGTGAGGCAAGACCATTCCACAGATACATTTTGCCACAGAATGAAGATTTCAGTACCATTTGAAGACTTTCATAGTCTGTTAATCATGATTCAACAACCTCAATGAATATACTGGCAGACTGCTTTTACAATATGAATTGTAAATTTAGTGCTTATGAGAAAGACCGTATTGAAAGAAAATGAAAAGAAAGTCCTCTAGTCACAGACTGTTAGAGCTATGGCAGCAGTCAATAAATCTTGTCCCTCTTCTAGAGGGATCACCCTCTACAAGTGAGAGGTTAATTTAGTATCTCTTTTCTGTTTAATCAGTGGCAATCCAATATGGTCTACATGGACCCCCAGTGACATAGCAATGCGGTGCATAAGAGCTGGTTATCTGGGAGGGAATTCTAAATTGGTGAAACAAGCATACTGGATACAATTAGGTTTTTAAAACCAAACTCACCAAGTGTATCTCAACTGGTAAAATACATGAAATTTCACACTTAAAAATATCAGTTTTTGCATTTGATACAACAGGTCAGAGCCATCTACTTGCTTGCCCGAGTCCAACCTGGGACAGTCTGGTGGGCAGTATTATGAAGCCAGCTATGGTGGTGTGAGACTAGACTAGGGAGGGAGTAGCTACCATATGGAAAAATGACACCAGAGAGGCTGACACTAGATTCCTGGCCAGGAAGAATTGGTTCTCTTTACTAAGACAGTCTTATTGAACTCCTGCAAGGCATCACTAGGCATGATAGACTGGGCCTGTTCTGGAAGCTGGGAAGAGGCATCTCAGTGCATGCCATAGGCACAGGGGGCTGGGACTCATAAGAAGCTGGGACATGTTTAGTACATGCCAAAGGTGCAGTGATGAGAGGAGGGAAAGGAGAACACCCATTGAGATGAAGGGAGCAGTTCAGCTTCTCAGAGACAGTATTTCAAGGTGTAATAATCTCCATGGGGTATTTTCACAGGCATGTTCTCATCTGAATGAGATGAATGGGCCAGTTTACACCTTTGCAAGCCTCCTATGCTGCAGAGGTGTGCGCAGAGCCCCTTCTCACTCCATCTCCCCAATATGGGATGGAGACTCTGGGGCTACCCTCCTCCTCCCCTTTTACCTGCAGCTCATACATGTGCTACTTACAACCCAAGACTCACTTTTTCTCCTCCTCAAGACTTTTCCAGCCGTACTAGGAGCATGAAGGGGACAACCAAACATGACCTAGTTACTTCTAACAAAATCTACTATTTTCCACATTGTGTTCAACATGGTCCTACTAAAATTTTAACAAATCTATCATAATAGCAGACCATTGTTTTCTGACTAAATGTATAACTGCAGCAAAGCATTTCAACTTTCTACAGCAGGTAAAATATATTTAACATATTTGTATTTTTAAAAAGTGAAGAAAACATTTAACGAACCAAAGTCTGACACACATGCTCCTATTACAACTTTTAAGTGAGAAATTTCCATATTCGGTTAAAAAAGCCCACATCATTTGGCACTAATTCTACAGAGCTGCACATGCCCTTTGCAGATCAGAAACTTGAATAGTTTTGACAGCATTACAGCTCTCTATTAACTGACTTGTTTCAAAGTGAGAGAGTTCTGGAAGGATAGATTTATATAAAAACCAACTGAAGCATAATGAAGAGCAAACTTACTAGAACAAACATTTAAGACATCAGTTTTAATGCTAAAATGCTGATATTTTATATTAAAATTCATATTTTTATGAAAAATAGATATTCAAGTACTTCCGAAATTTAAAAAAATTTGGAAGTTCACATAACTCATTTAATTTCCTTCAGATGTGCTTACAGAAGATCATTTTAAAAGCAAGATTTTTCTACAAAGTAAAGGAGTAGAAGCCATTAACATTATGATAAAAAACTGCTTAAAAATAAAAATAAAACTTCAACTCTTAAAAGAATGCTGTGTATTTAACTACAAATGAAAACTTCAGGAATTTCCCCATACATTTACTTTATTCTTATTCAGTTACTAAGACCATATAATCAAACCTGTGTTATAGAAAAAAGTTATCAACATGAGCAGTCTTTAAACTTACTGAATTTAGAAGTGCTTGTACTGCATTATTTATATGAATTATAATCAATCAAATTTTGTGGTTACAGCGGAGATGTGACTAACATGGCACTTTTGTACTGTACATTTTTGCTTAAACATAATAAGCAAATAACTACAGTTCGTTTTCTGACCATGACCACTTATTGACATTTAAAAATCATGAAAGTTCCCAAACCAAAGTACTGAAACACAGACAAACTTAAGATGGTTGGTTAGCGTCTCTTACAAGTTCTTTTTGTAACAATGTGTTAATACAAATTTGGCATGTTAGCTATAGTCTGTTGTTCATTGCACTGAAAAGGCCATTAATTTATACTTGTAAAATAAAGCACTTTCATATAGCTTTAATGTTTAGCAACGTATTTACTATAAAAGGGAGAAGGATACTTCCATGTGCATAGGGTATTCCTGGACAACCATTTTGACAAAACTATATACATGACTCCCTTTCCCTCCACAGATTAACAAATAACTCAGGATCAACATAAAATTCCAGCTTGGACAGGCAAAACTTCCACTATTTTCCCTATACTCCTCTACATCCCCCCCCACTGCGCCATTACGCTTTCCTACTTACTGTTCATGGAAATCCAGCATCGGTGGTTCAAACCGGATAGGTCTGCAATTCCCCCGATACAGAGATACACTGAGGAACAAGAAGGAAGAATAATTAATTTCAAATTGAAATTGAACTTTGCTTGCTGACCCCAAAATATTTTACTTCTCTTTGAATGAAATAGATGTGATTGAATTGGAGCTGCTCTGTAATTTATGAATACTGTATACTAACCAGGTCATTGCTTTAGTGTACAACTATATTGGTTTAGTTTAAAAGGGATCTGTAAGAAAAGCAAGCAGGAAGGGGGAAAATGGCTCAAAATAAGCCACTTGTCAACAAAAAACAGGAAAAGGCTTGGGAACCAGAATATCAAGAGAACTGTGGCAGATTTTAAAGAAAGAATCCTCTCAAGGGAAGAGGGGAGTTGTTCCGAGGAACTACACAGAGACTGACAGTTTCTGGGGGTGTCTGAAGAAGTTAGCACTGACTAGATAACGAATGGAATGCTGAACCATACTATACTCTTCAGCCACTAGGTGGCATTGTGTACAACACACAGTAGAAGGTATTCGTAACTCTAAATGTTTGTAACTCTAAACAAAACATTATAGCTGTTCTTCAAAAGTTTACAACTGAACTGAATACAGCTTTGAAACTTTACTATGCAGAAGAAAAATGCTGCTTTTAACCATCTTAATTTAAATGAAACAAGCACAGAAAGTTTCCTTATCTTTAAAAAAAAATTTACACTTTCCCTTTTTTTTTAAAGCAGTTTATGTTTAACACAGCACTTTACTGTACAGTATTTTCTTGTTTTGGGGCAAAGGGGGGGGGGTCTCTGCTGCCTGATGGCATACTTCCGGTTCCAAATTAGGTGTGTGGTTGACTGATCAGTGTAGACATACCCCCAGGATACCGTAACACAGGGCCTGGTCTATGAATGGGAAAATTCTGGATTTGTATCCTGAGATAGGTAAAGGCCCCTGACATGTGAGGGACTGCAATTAGAGAGACCAGAAAAGGGACAGTAGTGCAACTAGCCCTGTAATTGTGACAATGGGATTTGAAAAGAAATTGTGCACATAATGCGAACCTAAGTCTCTCCCATTGTACTTCAAATAAAAGCTAAATATTGATCAAATTTAAGGGCATATGTCCACATTCCCACCACAGTGTAGTTGGGGAACCAATTACAAAATTAAAATACCAGACAGAATCTTAACTGTATTTTAGAACCAGATTAAAGCCTTGACCATGACCAATCCAGTAATGTGTTTGCAAAACCAATGAAGACTTAGCAATATGAGCCCTCAGCAAAGATCTAACAAGCTCAGTGCTGAAGTGAGAAGTGGCCATGTGAGAAAATTAGCGAGGCTCTACTATGTAACTAAGCCACTTACCAGTGGTCATGACTGACAGAGTGGCTGTGCACATTCATAGCTGCTTTAGAATTCAACTATTAAGAAGTTAAAAAACTGCATTATGGCATCTCTAAGTTTTATGCTAACCCACACAATATAGTTTCAAAACAGTTATTTGTGAAAGGTGGGCATTAGCTCAATGCAAATTCCTCAACATCGAAATATAAAACCTTCTTTGGACCCATATACTTTTCTCTATTTACTGCTTCCACTCCAACTGTGCTATTTTAAACTGTATAACAAATTTACTCCAAAGGAAACAAGATTGCGCCTTTCTGCAACTACTCTCCTATGTGGATTTTTAAATAGTTTTGAATGGTACTCTTAAGCAATCTTTTTGGTATACTAGGATTTGGAACTAATGGCACACTTAGGGAATAACTCAATACCTGGTCAGGAGGTCATGGCTGGGGACAGGGACGGAGCAGAACGTTCCTCTGCGCCCCCTTGGTTTGGGGATCTCTGGGTTACACTTTACTCACTTTTTGAAGGTTTTCTTCACAACCATAATGGCTAGAGACTTTTAAATAAAGACAAAATTTTGGAGAACAAGATGGTAGAAACCACAAAAAGCAACGTGGGCACATTCTGTGATACTCTGCCTAATTTGAGTCCTAGGCCTGGTCTACACTATGAGTTTAATTCGAATTTAGCAGCGTTAAATCGAATTAACCCTGCACCCGTCCACATAACGAAGCCATTTATTTCAAAATAAAGGGCTCTTAAAATCTATTTCTGTACTCCTCCCCGACGAGCGGAGTAGCACCAAAATCGATATTGTCATTTCGAATTAGGGTTAGTGTGGCTGCAATTCGATGGTATTGGCCTCCAGGAGCTATCCCACAGTGCACCATTGTGAGCGCTCTGGACAGCAATCTGAACTCTGATGCACTGGCCAGGTAGACAGGAAAAACCCTGCGAACATTTGAATTTCATTCCCTGTTTGCCCAGCACAGGAGAGCATAGGTGACCACAGAGAGCTCTTCAGCAGAGATAACCATGCAGGCCGATAATTGAAAAAGAGCACCAACATGGACCGTACGGGAGGTACTGGATCTGATCGCTATATGGCGAGAGGATTCAGTGCTAGCAGAACTTCGTTCGAAAACACGAAATGCCAAAACTTTTGAAAAAAATCTCCAAGGGCATGATGGAGAGAGGCCACAATACGGACTCAGATCAATGCCGCGTGAAAGCCAAGGAGCTCAGACAAGCCTATCAGAAAACAAAGGAGGCAAACGGTCGCTCCGGGTCAGAGCCGCAGACATGCCGCTTCTACGCTGAGCTGCATGCAATTCTAGGGGGGGCCGCCACCACTACCCCACCTCTGACCGTGGATTCCGAGGCGGGGGTAATCTCATCAGCCACACCTGAGGATTCTGCGGATGGGGAAGAGGAGGAGGAGGAGGAGGAGGATGAGGATGAGCTTGCGGAGAGCACACAGCACTCCGTTCTCCCCAACAGCCAGGATCTTTTTCTCAGCCTGACTGAAGTACCCTCCCAAGCCAGTACCCAAGACCATGACCCCATGGAAGGGACCTCAGGTGAGTTTACCTTTTAAAGTATAAAACATGGTTTAAAAGCAAGCATTTTTTAAATGATTAATTTGCCCTGAGGACTTGGGATGCATTCGCGGCCAGTACAGCTACTGGAAAAGTCTGTTAACGTGTCTGGGGATGGAGCGGAAATCCTCCAGGGACATTTCCATGAAGCTCTCCTGGAGGTACTCCAAAAGCCTTGCCACAAGGTTTCTGGGCAGTGCAGCCTTACTCAGTCCTCCATGGTAGGACACTTGACCACGCCATGCTAGTAGCAAGTAATCTGGTATCATTGCATGACAAAGCCTGGCAGCGTATGGTCCTGGTGTTTTCTGGCATTCAAGCAACATCCGTTCTTTATCTCGCTGTGTAATCCTAAGGAGAGTGATATCGCTCATGGTAACCTGGTTAAGATACGGGAATTTAAGGGGACAGAGGTGGTCGTTCCTACTGGGCTGTTTGCCTGTGGCTGAAAAGAAATCCTTCCCTGCAGTTAGCCAAGCGTGGGGGGAGGGAGGGGAGAATTGGCGCTGAGCTTTTTGCCTTTGGCTAGCAGGGATCTTTCCTGATACCAGCCACGTGGTGGGGGGGGGGAGAGATAAAGCGATCATCCCAGAGAATTGGATGGGGTGGGGGTTAGTTTGTTTTCTGCTGCTGAAGGTTAACAGGAAAACCGCAGCAGTCAATGGGCTTTGCTTGGTATATGGGAAAGGAGGGCGCAGAAGCCGAAAGACAATGGCTTACCATGGCCGCATGCAAGCCGAATTCTGTTGCCCGGACCTACGTCTGTGATCTCTAATACCAAAGCCACAGGCACTCAATATTAAGATGGAAAATGCGACCTTGTACTGAAATCACATGTGCTATGTAATGTGAATAGTGTTTTTCACCGTGAAAGAGTATAAGCGTTGTTCTGTAAAACATATCTTTTTAAAAACTTCTCTCCTTTTTTCCATCCCTCCAGCAGCTGCAAATTTTTCAAGCCTCCCTCCTCCGTCCTGAAGGCTATCTCAGATAAGGCAGCAGAGAAAGAAGACGCGAGACGAGATGTTCTCGGACATAATGGAATGCACCCGCAATGAAAGAGCTCATTTGAATGAGTGGAAGGACACGGTATCTAAGTACAGGAAAGATGCCAGTGAATGTGAGGTCATGAGGGACGCTCGAATGAAAGGTGGCAGGCTGCAACGCTGGGGCTGCTGCGTGATCAAACAGACATGCTCCGGCATCTGGTGGAGCTTCAGGAATGGCAGCAGGATAACAGAGTGCCACTACAGTCACTGTATAACCTCCCTCCCCCTCACCATGTTCCATAGCCTACTCACCCAGACATGTAAGAATGCGGGGGGCAGAGGGGGGGGGGAGGCTCTGTGCACCCTCCCACTCCACCCCAGTGGACAGCCCAACCAAAAGGCTGTCATTATATTGACTTTTTTCAGTGGCCTTTTACTTCCCTCCTATCCTCTTCCCAAACCTCATCCGGGTTACCTTGTCGGTTCTGTCCCTATGTTTATAATCAATTAATAAAGAATACATGATTTTTAAACTATAGTGACTTTATTTCATTTAAAAGCAAGCTGTGATTTAAGGGGGGGGAGGGGGTTTGCTTACAGGGAATGAGTCAATCAAGGGGGTGGGTTTTCAACAAACAGAACTTTCACACCGTAGCCTGGCCAGTCATGAAACTGGTTTTCAAAGCTTCTCTGATGCGCAGCGCTTCCTGGTGTGATCTTCTAATCGCCCTGGTGTCTGGCTGTGCATAATCAGCAGCCAGGCTATTTGCCTCAGCCTCCCACCCTGCCATAAAGGTCTCCCCCTTACTCTCACAGAGATTGTGGAGCACACAGCAAGCAGCAATAACAATGGGGATATTGGTTTGGCTGAGGTCTGACCGAGTCGGTAACGAGCGCCAGCGACCTTTTAAATGGCCAAATGCACATTCTACCACCATTCTGCACTTGCTCAGCCTGTAGTTGAACAGCTCCTGACTCCTGTCCAGGCTGCCTGCGTATGGCTTCATGAGCCATGGCATTAAGGGGTAGGCTGGGTCCCCAAGGATAACTATAGGCATTTCAACATCCCCAACGGTTATTTTCTGGTCCGGGAAGTAAGTCCCTTGCTGCAGCCGTTTAAACAGAGTAGTGTTCCTGAAGACGTGAGCGTCATGAACCCTTCCCAGCCAGCCCACGTTGATGTTGGTGAAACGTCCCGTGTGATCCACAAGTGCTTGCAGCACCATTGAAAAAGTACCCCTTGCAGTTTATGTACTGGGTACCCTGGTGCTCCGGTGCCAAGATAGATATATGGGTTCCATCTATCGCCCTACCACAGTTAGGGAATCCCATTGCAGCAAAGCCATCCACTATGACCTGCACATTTCCCAGAGTCACTACCTTTCGTAGCAGCAGCTCAGTGATTGCTTTGGCTACTTGCATCACAGCAGCCCCCACAGTAGATTTGCCCACTCCAAATTGATTCCTGACTGACCGGTAGCTGTCTGGTGTTGCAAGCTTCCACAGGGCTATCGCCACTCGCTTCTCAACTGTGAGGGCTGCTCTCATCTTGGTATTCTGGCACTTCAGGGCAGGGGAAAACAAGTCACAAAGTTCCATGAAAGTGCCCTTACGCATGCGAAAGTTTCGCAGCCACTGGGAATCGTCCCACACCTACAACACTATGCGGTTCCACCAGTCTGTGCTTGTTTCCTGGGCCCAGAATCGGCGTTCCATGGCTATAACCTGCCCCATTAACAGCATGATCTCCAAAGCACCGGGGCCTGCGGTTTGATAGAATTCCATGTCCATGTCATCACTCTCGCCGCCACGCTGCCGTAGGCTACTCCTCGCCGCCTGGTTTTGCAGGTTCTGGTTCAGCATAAACTGCACGATAACGCGCAAGGTGTTTACAATGTTCATGACTGCTATCTTGAGCTGAGCAGGCTCCATGCTTGCCGTGGTATGGCGTCTGCACTGTTCACCCAGGAAAAAGGCGCGAAAGGGTTGTCTGCTGTTGCTTCCCTGGAGAGGGGGGAGGATGTACCCAGAACCACCCATGACAATGTTTTTGGCCCCATCAGGCATTGGGATCTCAACCCAGAATTCCAATGGGCCGAGGAGACTGCGGGAACTATGGGATAGCTACCCACAGTGCAACGCTCCGGAAATCGACGCTAGCCCCGGTACATAGATTCATAGATTCTAGGACTGGAAGGGACCTCGAGAGGTCATCGAGTCCAGTCCCCTGCCCGCATGGCAGGACCAAATACTGTCTAGACCATCCCTGATAGACATTTATCTAACCTACTCTTAAATATCTCCAGAGATGGAGATTCCACAACCTCCCTAGGCAATTTATTCCAGTGTTTAACCACCCTGACAGTTAGGAACTTTTTCCTAATGTCCAACCTAGACCTTCCTTGCTGCAGTTTAAGCCCATTGCTTCTTGTTCTATCCTTAGAGGCTAAGGTGAACAAGTTTTCTCCCTCCTCCTCATGACACCCTTTTAGATACCTGAAAACTGCTATCATGTCCCCTCTCAGTCTTCTCTTTTCCAAACTAAAGGAACCCAATTCTTTCAGCCTTCCTTCATAGGTCATGTTCTCAAGACCTTTAATCATTCTTGTTGCTCTTCTCTGGACCCTTTCCAGACATGGACGCACACCGCCGAATTAATGTGCTTAGTGTGGCTGCATACATTAGACTTTATACAATCTGTTTCCAAAATTCGAATTATATAAATTCGGATTAATCCCGTAATGTAGACATACCCCTAGCCCTCTATGCTGTTAGAGGAGCTTTAGACATTTTAAAATAATTTCCTTTTGCCAATTATCTTTTCTGAATCCTAATTTCCCCCATGTGTGAATTCTAAGGCATCTGGAGGCAGAGCCTATTTTTCTTCAGTTCCAGAATGGTATAAACAAACAGGAATCAATGGAGAAAATTTATAGAAGAGTGACAAAGGTGACTAGGACCCTGAAGGGACAGATTTATGAGGAAAGACATTATGGTAATCCAGTTTGGTTAAACAAAAAAAAGTGAAAAGGGCATATAATGGTCAACATTTGTAGGGTTAAACTCCAATGGTTTACCTCAGTATCTTAAACTATAACTAAGAATAATGAAATTAAGAGAGTATCAGGAAAAACGTCTAACCAGTAAAGTCCATGACTGTGGTATAGTCTTTCAATAGAAGGAGTTGAAGTACTATTTCTTGTACAGTGTTTATAACTAGACTGAACAGGAGTCTAAGAAAATATACAACAGGGACCAAAATCTACATTGGCATGAAGAATGTACTACATGTCCAGCAGATTTTCTACCTCTCTAATTTTTTAGATGAAACAGGCTCTGAGACTGACTGGATCTCCCTATCTATCCACCCACCCAAATTATTTCTTACGCAATGGTAAGAGCCTTAAAGAAGCCAGCTGTTTAAGTATTTTATTAGAACTATATAGACTAATATTTATGCTGGAGTTTGCCCACCAAAACGAGGGATTTATTACTAGGGGGTCTATTTTAACTCTAAGGTAAAATGAAAGTTGAACTCAAAAGAAAGAGTGGCTTTAGAGATTCATTTAAAAGGAAATGAGACTGACCTCTGCAGATATTCACAATTCTCACAAGGTTAACAGCTATTAGGAAGGCCATCTTGCAAGGCAAGTATTTTAATACCCATAGTTTAAATTGTTGAATAGTAGAGTTTTCTGAGAACCTTCTAAAAAATGTCAGGATCAAAGAGTGCTTTCTTCGCCCCTCACAATTCTTGACTTTCTTACAACTGTTAAGAATACCAGAACTAGGGAGCAGACATTTATCCTGGGACACTCCACATTATTGTAGAATGCAACTTTTTCAGACTGCTATATTCTTGGACCCTGGCCCCCTGCCTGCATGGAAAAAACATTTCAAGGCTTCTGACAGTGGGAACAAGGATCACACTGTGGTTGTATAGTCCCCCAAATGTGACTAAAAATGGTACCGAGGTTCCATGTTTATTTCTCTCAATGCCTTCAACAGCAAGTCAATTCCAAAGTATTTTTTAATTGCCAGCCCTGCAAGCAATTTGAGGTCTAAAAAATAAAAGTCAAGCTATTATTTTGGCTTAGGAGTGAACATTAATATAGATGCTGCAGCTGACACACAGTTAATTCTGTTGATGGTACAAACCAAAAAGTAATTCAGCTAATTCTTCTTCCGCTTCTCAGCTCTGAAGTGTTTGCAAGAATAAAACGTAGGAGTTATTCGTCACTGAAGCAAACCTATGACTCTCATACATGCAGAAAACCAATTTGTTCAGAAGGTACTTTTTCTATGTAGCCAATAGATAAGTGGTGCCCAAACCTTTCCTGTCACGCCCCCTTTACCAGTAATGGAATCTGTCCACACGCCCCTTCCAGTACTGCACAGTTGGTTCAGCAGAGGAGCATGGGTGAAGATGGAAGGTAATTATCACCACTGAAATTTGACCAGGACCTTTTCATGGGCTATTCCAGTGCATATGTTATGGTCTTTGGACCCTATAAAACTGGGAGCTGGAGTAGGGCTACCTACCTGACTCAGATGAAATTGCTACCTACTGAGTCACTAATGTCTTTCTGCAACACCTACATGTATTCCTTGAAGATCTTCAACTAAGTACTGTCCCAGCCCTGCCCTGCTTAGCTTGTGAGATCTAATAAGCTTACAGCCCAAGGTGGGATGGCTACAGGCCAATTTAATCACAATAGGCAAGTACCCAAACTTTTCTAAACCAGGTAAGTCTCTTCATCTTCCTTATTTTTAACTTGACATTTGTTATTTTTTTAAATATGAAAATGTAGAACTGGGCATCTTGAAAGATTATACATGCTAATCAGACTCTCCACTGAACAGCCAACATTAGCAGTTGCTATGCATGCATACTGCCATGTAAGGATCTTCTGGAACAGAAATTTGAGATATATTTTACATTGATTTGATTCCATGCTAACACTTCTGAACTGCACCAAATGCAATATTTTGGCAACAACTTATTAATAATCATGCTTCAGTGGCATCTGAGGGGGTGAGGGATACCTCAGTGGTTTGAGCATTGGCCTGCTAAACCCAGGGTTGAGTTCAATCCTGGGGGGGCCAGTTCGGGATCTGGGGCAAAATCAGTACTTGGTCCTGCTAATGAAGGCAGGGGGGTGGACTTGATGACCTTTCAGGGTCCCTTCCTGTTCTATGAGATAGGTATATCTCCATATATTTTTATTATTTATATTTTATCTAAAACACTATCTCACAAAGACCGCAACAAGAAAGTCTACTTCTAACTCAATAATAAAATGAAATTTCGTTATTTATAAACCAATGTCAACCATATTAGGGTGTTTTTGAAAACCTAATATGCTAGAACATGAGATGAACACAAAAATATCATGCTTACATTTACAATGAATTCTACTGTAATCATACTTAAGGGATTTAATAAAAAAAAGTTTTTTACCACACTACTGAAATGATCAATTAAGTTTGGTTCTGTTTAGGAACAGGGCCGGCTTCAGGCACCAGCTTGCCAAGCAGGTGCTTGGGGTGGCCACTCCAAAGAGGGGAGACAGGTCCAGCTATTCGGCGGCAATTCGGCGGACGGTGCCTCACTCCTGCTTGGAGCGAAGGACCTTCCGCCGAATTGCCGCCACGGATTGCGGCTTTTTGGGGGGGGGGGGGGGGGGGGGGGGGCTGCTTGGGGCGGCCAAAACCCTGGAGCCGGCTCTGTTTAGGAGACAGATATACAACTGAGTCCTAACATCAGGGGTATTCAGCTGTATACAAGAAACTTCTCCAAACAGACTAATTTGGGCATACAGATGCAAGGTGCAATTTAAGTCACTGTGACAATTTGGAGAATCTGCTTATGTAAAAATATATGAATTCAGACTGATGTTATGAAACTGCTGAATCATTTCATGCCGCAGTGTATGGCGTATCAGCTATGTTCCGTCAGACCTGTGTCACCCATTTCCCAGACCAGGGACAATGGAAAGTCATTACCCTTAACAACTATACTCTGACTACTAAACAGGTATGCTAAGGAGGGTTGCTTGAACTGGGAGACCAGTTCAACCACGTTGGAGAAATCTCCGAACAGGACAACAAAAAACCAAAATGTTGATGCTAACTTTTAAAATCATACAGACTGAGAAGGTCAGGGGAAACAAGAGAGACGCAAGAAGCTTGGGCAGGAAAGAGGATCAGAGAGTCATGCTTTCACAGCAGAGAGGTCTTGTTTAACTGAGGGACCAGCCAAGGAAGAAGAAAGGAAGCCAGGTGCAAAGGACAAAGAGAGACTGACTAGGTGCAGACAGCGGGATTCTGGACTCCACTGGGGACACTGACTTAGCCCAAAGAGTATCAGGAGTGCTGAGGAAATTGAGGTGGGGAAGTGCAAGTAGATGTTCTGATTTGCCTATATTTGTGTATTTCTTCAGTACAGATGAGGATTTTAAGCATAAAACTTAGTAGAATTTCATATTTTACATAGACTTTCTACTAACTACTGGAAAACTAAAGGAACAAGTACAAAACATCCAAGTTAGCAATTTAAGACCTCACTTTCTTCTCATTTTAAAGGATGAGTAAAATGTAAACTATACTATAGTTTACTGATTTAAATTTTTAATTGTCAATTAAAAATTGATTTAAAAATCATTGTTATTCCACTCTGATCTGACAGGACAGCCAGAGCCCAAATTTTTGGTACGTCTATTTCACTGATCTACTTTTGATGCATGCATGGACGGAAGTGACAGATGGGAGAAATACTTGAATTTATGCAGTTTCTTACAGAACATAAGTGCCTAAATGTGATAATACATTCACAAATGCTGCAATACATCAATGAGAGATTTTTTTCTTCTGATTTCAAAGCACAGGTAGAAGTAGTTACAAAAATGTGTGTCCTTTTAGAGGTGTCTACACAAGGAAACAAGTTTAGTTATACACACTGTTGTAAACTGATTGTTTGCTTAGTCTCAAAGAATAGGCAAATAGTCCACAAGTAGTTTTCTATAGGCATTAGATAATAGCAGTTTTTCAATTCTTGGATTTCTGCCTGTAAAGTTAGGGATTCTATTTGCAAGGCCATTTTGAGGACATTTAACTTCACTTTTAATTAAAAACAAGCTGGTGAGGACTAATTAGCAATATTTTAACATATTAGCATTGATTTTCCAATTTTATTGTAATTGCTGGACATGGCTAAAGAAATGGCTAGCTTCTAATTATATTTGTATATGAGTGCCAACAATGTTCTCATGCATTATACAAAAAAATTACATAATCCCTGCCCCAAGGAGTTTACAGTCTAGTTCAGACAATATACTAGGTAACTCTACAAACTTCAGGTTTGCACACAAATCTTGCAGGGTTACCCTTATAAGGCCTCGAAGAAGGAATGTAAAGATTTGAAGGAGAAGGTTCTGTAATTTCATATTTGAGTTCCTTCAGAGCTCTTGGTGAATACATACCATCTGGTCCCAGTGACTTATTACTCTTTAATTCATCGATCTGTTCCAAAATCTCCTCTATTGACACCTCAATCTGGGACAGTTCCATTCTTTCTAGGTCACAAATCTGAGGATCAGGTGTGGGGATCTCCCTCACATCCTCTGCAGTGAAGACTGATGCAAAGAATTAATTTAGCTTCTCTGCAATGACCTTATCTTCCTTGAGTGCTCCTTTAGCACCTTCCCGCCATTGATGTATGAAATTTTTGTTTGCTGTTAAATGTCTTTTACTAGTTGCTCTTTAAATTCTTTTTTGGCCTGCTTAACTCTACTTTCACGTTTGACTTGCCACAGTTGACATTCCTTCCTATTTTTCTCACTAGGATTTTATTTCCAATTTTTAAACTGTGTCTTTGTGTCTCTAACGGCCTCCAGCACTCTGTTGTTTAGCCTATCCCCCCAAAAACTCTTCTGCCCACACCCACAAACAGGCATTTACCCAAATATGAAATGTTTTCACACTACTCATGGGGTCTATATCACAAGCTTTTGATCAGTGTCAAATCAGAAAGCAGCAGAAAACTGATGGTAAGTGATGCACAAAGCAAGATAAATGTTTTGAAATAAAAGGGGGGACATTACTTCTCATTTATTTGCTGAGATTTTCAAAATTGGATGCCTAAGGAGACTCCTAAGTCCATAACCAGGCACCTAAATAGATGGTCCAATGGGAGATGCCACATAGATTGTTTGAAAAAAAATCAGTTTACACAGGTGCCTAAGTTTAGGCATACAACACTGAAAATCATCCAATCCTTAGAAGTCTAACTCGACGCTTATAAGTTACATTTTAGATCTCAAATTAGTTTCACACACTATATTACAACTATACAACTGTACTTATCACATTCTATTATATACTTACTTTGAAAGACTATACAATTCAGAATACTTAATAACCACCTCTTCCTTGTAACAAGTTCTGGCGTACCCGCTTTCCTTCCATTCACATCTCAAATTATGTCTCAGAGTGTAGTGTAGGCAGGTATTTTAGGTTTATACACGGGATTTTGTAAGTGTTCATAGAGAATGTATTAAGTCATTACTAAGAAATTTAACACATTTGCCACTCCAAATCTGCCCAAGTAACACCACAAATGCAGAGTGAGTCTCACCAAGCTTTCCACTTTTAAACCTTGGCATTCTATTCCCCAAAGCCTCTTCTCAACTTTAACTTAGCCAAATACTATTTATTTTAATTCATTTGATGGCTTGGCTGCCCCAACTTCTTATAATTTCAGGAGATTGCTTGCAATTGTTTGTAGGCTATGTTTCTAAAAAAGTAAAAATGATTCCTTAGGATTCTTACATTTTAGAAAACTGAGCATTAAGTTTTTTTTTTTTAAACTTTCAAATCTTTTATAGCATAGTGCCGGAATTTTTGCCACTGTACTGTGAGCAAGATCTTCCCAACATCTCATTAGTCATATCTCATTCAATAAGAATTGGTCTAGGAAAATAGATGCTTCACATTTATCTTAACTGCAACGTATTATGTTTGCAACTTTCTGCCCACATTATGTGCGATGTTCTACACTTTCAACTAAGTGCCGCTGAGGTTTCATGCAAAACAAGTTATTTTCTCACTTTAAGTTCACTTTCAATAAAGGTTTGTCTCTTCCTGTTAACAGCCAACTCTATTCCTCATAATAAACACAAGTGGGTATCAACTTTGACATGTATGAGAACTTACCCCATGTGGGTGACTGCAACAGCCTAAATCTTTAAAACCGAAGGGCTCCACACTTCAATAAGATATGATAATTAAGAGGGTTGCACACTTCGTTGCTTCTGTAGGCTGAGCGCATTGCACACACCTGGGGCTACTTACGTCCCTCCACTCCCCCTTCAAATTCCCTGCGCACCACCCTCCTATCCCATTTAATTTTAGGAATGCCTGCAACCACACACACCCACACCGCAGAAGCTGTGTCCCCCATTCCCCACTCTGTCCATTCAAAGGGCTTTGTATACCTCCCATTACCCTTTACCTCATGCCAGGGGATAAGCCCCTCCATTTCCCCCTTCCCTTCCCTCCCCTCATACCAGGGTCCTTCATTTTCCCCAATGGCAAGCCATAGGTGCTGTTATGTTGGAAGGTATTCAGGCAGGGCGGTAGCTAGAGGCTGTGCCAGGAGGGCCCCACCCCGCGGTTGTTGCTCCCTGAGGGCTCTGCCAGAACTAGGTCCCTCCAACAGGGTGGCTCTTAGCGGCTCTGTGAGCAATCAAAAGGGGCTGGGAGCTGAGAAGGAAGAGGAGACGGGAGCGCAGCAGCTGAGCCCTCCATAGCACCAGCCAGAGTAGCAGCTACCCCGCACTGCCTGGCTTTGGTTTCCCACCTCAGACCTGGCCAGGGGGTGGGACTTTGGGGCGGGGGGAATGTGTGGAGCTGCCCCCAGGACTGCCCCACTCTGGTTAAGGCACTGCAGTTTGGAGGGACAACTCTCCCCGTGCTCCTCTCCATCTCTGCCCCTGGGTTTGGGGCTTCTGCTCCACAGGGTACCAGTGCTCAGGGACCCCCTGAAACTGGCTCACAGTCCCCCTGGGGCCGCGGACCCCGAGTTGAGAACCACTGCTTGAATTTACAGAGGTGGAAAGCTACTTTCCTGTCTTTTTCCTTTTAAATTTAAATAGAGTATAAAAGGGTTTGATTTTTCTGCTCAGGCTTCTCCATCCGATTTATGTAGAAGATACTACTTCCATAAACAGAATTCATTCAACTGCCCTTAGGTCTTATTTCAGAATAGGGGCATCCTTCAGTCATGACCAAGGCCCTTTGTATAAGTGATTACACAGATACATAAAACAAGTTATCATGCAATTGTCCTTTCTTAATATACCATAATTGTGCCCCAAATCCATTGTTTAAAAACCTCTAGTTATGGTCATGGAGAGGATCTTCAAAATGTGAATCAAAATTAATGAATCTAGGTTGTCTGGATTAGCATAAAAGGCTTTGTTTACACAGATAATTTTTTTCAATATAACTTAAGGTGAAAAGCTTAACTAATATAAACCCCCATGCAGACCCTCTTATTCTGGTATAAGAGTGACTTTGGTTTGACTTATGTTGCTTGGGAAGGTGTCTAGACAATCAAAAAAGCCACTTACAGGAGACTAAAAGCATCTACAGTGGTATAAGTGGCAAAACTTTTCCATTTAAACAAGGACTACATTTATATAAACCTAGGTTAGGATTTTAACTGGACCATCTTAGCTAAACTGTAATTGCTTTTATAAGGTATAAAACTAAACTAGGTAACAATTTATCACCACACCTTAAATCCTAGTCCAAACTAAACTTGAATTTAAACCCATGTTAAGAGTGTCCACACATAAGTGGCAATTGTTTAACTAAACTGGTGCAACACTACACCTTTAGTTAAATCCATGGACCTTCTATGTTTAGACAATACCTCTGTAATAGTGACTTTCAGTGTTAGTGAATAGGTATTATGCTATCACTGGACTCAGGGAAAGCATTTGCTTCTGTATTAGTGTCTTGAATCAATGATGCAATTTGTGGCAAAGGCTGAAATACTCAGTGCAACTTTAGATTTGGTAAAGATCTAGTCAACAGTGGAATGACCTTGAGACAGTTTTTTTAAAAGATGGCTGAATTTAATAAGCTGTGCACAGCACTTTTTATAGATTTCTGTCAGGCCTTTTATTCAGTGTATTGAGCAAGTTTGTGGGATCTGATGAGGCATCAAGGAAATCCTCAGAAGACAGTGTCATTGGTAAAAGAGCTCTACAAGAGAATAGAAAGCTGCATTTGATTCCATGGCAGATACATGCCAGGGTTTCCTATCTGCATGGGAGTTTGGCAAGACTGCATCGTGCCACCATTGAAAGGGTTGATGGATACACTTGAGAGGGCAGCTGTCGGTGGTGTTGAACCCAACACCATTCCACTTCAAGATTTTGAATACACTGTGTGTGACAGACCCAGACCAGTGGGGTACTGGAGTCTGATAGAGGGCAAATATACTGGTCACTGGATGAGTAGTTTTCTGTTCCCTGAGTGACCAGAGCAGGGGCTGCACTAGAGTAATCAGGAACTTGCTAGAACCAGTTAAGGCAGGCAGGCTAATTAGGACACCTGGAGCCAATTAAGAAGAAGCTGCTAGAATCAATTAAGGCAGGCTAATCAGGGCACCTGGGTTTTAAAAAGGAGCTCACTTCAGTTTGTAGTGTGAGAGTGTGAGGAGCTGGGAGCAAGAGGTGCAAGGAGCTGAGAGTGAGAGGGTGTGCTGCTGGAGGACTGAGGAGCACAAGCGTTATCAGACACCAGGAGGAAGATCCTGTGGTGAGAATAAGGAAGGTGTTTGGAGGCGGCCATGGAGAAGTAGCCCAGGGAGTTGTAGCTGTCATGCAGCTGTTACAGGAGGCACTATAGACAGCTGCAGTCCACAAGGCCTTGGGCTGGAACCCGGAGTAGAGGGCGGGACCGGGTTCCCCCCAAACCTCCCAATTGACCTGGACTGTGAGTTCTTCCAGAGGGGAAGGTCTCTGGGCTGTTCCCCAACCCACATGGTGAATATCTGAGGCAAGAAAATCCACCAATAAGCGCAGAACCCACCAAGATAGAGGAGGAACTTTGTCACAGTGCACAATGTCTCACTGACTCTGATTAATTCCTGCAGCTGATGGCTGATCTGGGCAGGCAAGAAGCAACACGCATTGGTCTGGTTATTAATTAGGATAAAACTAAATTCCTGGTGATTACCATCAAACAGTCTCTAGCTCAATATTAATTTGTGTTGATGGGACACTGGGCAGCTGTCATATTTGGACAGCATCATAGACAGTGCTGGAGGATGCTCAAAAGATGTGGACACATGTGAGCAGTTGCTAATATGTTTCAGGCCCTTCAGCAGCTTCGTGGGAACGGTGTGACATCAAGCTTACTACAAAGCTACGGATCTATAGAACCACAGTTATACCAACTCTGTTGTAGGAAAGTGAAATGTGAGTGCTGTGGAAGGTTCAAGAACACTGGATTGACATTTTCCATTCTCATCGTCTCCATCAACTGCTTCATACCAATCAGTACGACAAGATCAGACATCAGAATATTCAATGCTGAACCCAGCAATCATCTCCATCAGCACTGTTAGTTTTGGTTTCTTTCTTGTTATGGACATATAATAAGAATGGGAGACCAATTAATTCTGAAGTGTATGTACCAAGGAATGCTCCTACAAGCCAGCAATCACACGGGTGCCAAAAGCTTATGTGGCATGATAAGATTGCCACTGATGGACACACTGAATATATATATAATCTGATCAATTTAAACACTTTGACAGACATCGATCTGGGGGGCACTCGATTTGCAAGGCGGCCACATTCATTTGAAATTCGCCATCATGATGATATTTCACTGTTCATTTTAACGGACATACCAATGTAATATACTTCTCTATCCTTGTGCGATATAGTAGCAGACACTGGGACGGGGAAGTTGCTTATTGTGCTCAAGATTTGCTGAGTCTCCATTCATAGGTGACTGAAATCTACCAGCAGATATGCAGACAACTGTTGCGTTATGTCTGGGATACGAGTGCCAACATAAGTGGCACCCTAACAAGCCAGCCACCACACTTCTGGTGACTGAAGTATTTTGCACTTGTCTTTATTGAATTTCATCTTGTTGAATTCAGACCAAATCTCTAATTTGTCACAGTCATTTTGAATTCTAATACTGTCTGCAATCCCTTCCAGTTTGGTGGCATCCACAAATTTTATAAGTATGCTCTCCATTCTCTTATCCAAGTCATTAATGAAAATATTAACTAGTACTGGACCCAGGACTGAACCCTGCAGGACCCCACTAGATAAGCCCTCCCAGTTTGAGAGCAAACCGTTGGTAACTACTTATTGAATACAGTCTTTCAATCAGTTGTGCACCCACATTACAGCAATTTTATCTAGACCACATTTCCTTAATTTGCTTATGAGAATGTCATGTGGGACTATGTCAAAAGCCTTACTTAAATAAGATATCACATCTACTATTTCTCCCCTATCCACTAGTCCAGTAACCCTGTCAAAGAAGGAAGCTAGGGTGGTGTCGCATGATTTGTTCTTGACAAATTCATTCTGGCTATTCTTTATAACCCTATTATCCTCTAGGTGCTTACAAACAGATTGTTTAATAATTCGATCCAGTATCTTTCCAGGTATCAAAGTTAGGCTGATGAGGTCTATAATTCCCTGGGTCCTCTTTGCTCCCCTGTGTATGAGCTACAGTCTGATGTGAAAGCTACAAATATCTGTATATGAGCTACAGACTAATGGAGCTTTGGGGACAGAACAAGCTTCACAGCCACAGCAAGAGAAAGTTTAGTTAACTAAGCAAATCAACAAAATGTACAAACAAGAACTCTCGCAGCACAAAAATTCTTACCACACAGCCGAAAAAGCTACAAAGTAAAAATGGTCTAATTCAATAGTCAAACTTTAAAACTGCACAACAGACATTTCATATTGAGGATTTTTATGTGGAATTACAAGGCCAGAATTTAAAGATCAGAAAAAAAGTTGCAGTTCTGGTGACTAAGTTTTTAAACTGTACATATCAGTCTTGCAAACTTACTGTACTCATCCACTTGCTGGGGAAGATATGTTTTGCAGGCAATGGAGATCACTTCCGCCCCCCCCCTTTACCCCCAACACCATTGTAAAGGAAGTGCAGCACAAAGTGCAGCTCCCCCATGGAAAAAGATGAGGGTTGGAAAGACCTCCATGACAACTCCGTCACCCTACAAAATTCTGAGTAAACAGAGTACCCAAGTACAGGTTGAAGCACAACCTATTGTTAAAGTTACAGAGTCCTCTTTGCGTGTCTCGTCAGCATTCCCGTTTAAGATAGCTGAAGGATAGAACAGCCAGCATATAAGCACACAGGTGCATGGTTACATGCACCCCAAGGCAAAAGGCCAGCAGATTCTGACATGATTGCGATGCAATGCAAACTCTGAAGTCAAAGCACTGCTAACATCTCTCTGCAATGTACCCACAGGCTATTATTGCTCAATTTACAGATAAATATTCCTTCAGAAAAACAAACAAAAGGCACCATGCACTGCTAAAGAAAAAGACCCAATCTACAGATATGATTAACAGCAACACAGTATCACACTTTTAAAAAATGACTTGTATCTTCAAAAAAAGAATTACCTTTCTCCCAACATGCTCAATATGCACTGTTGTGGTTTGCTAGATAAAGAGAGCTGGTTTAAAATCTAATGTCCATTTATGTGACACTATCTAGATCTAAAATCTGCACAAGTGACACACCAAGACCCCAATCCTCAAGATCCAATGGGGAAGGTTGTCATGTGGGCAGAAGCCAAAAATGGCTTAAGGGCCAAACTGATTTGGGTTTTATGGGGCTGTTGTGAAGGTAAGGAATTGCCAGAACTCAATGCTCCCCTACCACACACACTACTCCAGGGAACTGGGAGACACTGATGTACAACCTGAGGCTTGGTCTACACTAAACCCCCAAATCGAACTAAGGTACGCAACTTCAGCTACGTGAATAACGTAGCTGAAGTCGAAGTACCTTAGTTCGAACTTACCGCCGTCCAGACCCGGCAGGCACGCTCCCCCGTCGACTCCGCGTACTCCTCGCGGCGAGCAGGATTACCGGAGTCGACGGGGAGCACTTCTGAGTTCGATTTATCACGTCCAGACTAGACGCGATAAATCGAACCCAGAAGTTCGATTGCCTGCCGCCGAACCAGCGCGGTAAGTATAGACAAGCCCCAAGAAGCCCTCTCCTCTGTTAATATAGCTTTTGGACCCCTATGTGCTGCTAGAGCAGATTAAAGGCACTGAAGATCTGGGTCCTAAGGAGTCTGAATATTATGTGAAGATTCTAGACTTCACTGTATTCAGATCATGTCTAATATGACCAAGAGTAAATCTCAAAAAATAGTGTACCAGAATTGCTCCTTTAAATCGATATCTATATAAACACAAGAAAGCCTTGTGCGCCAACATTAAGGGCTGACTTAAACCCCACAAAACACATACATTTGACAAGTCTACTCTGGATTTAAATCTATTATGCCATTCTTCCTGGAATAGCAAAATAGGTCCATTACATTCAACTGCATGCAATAAGCAGTACAGAGTGAGTCAAGGATATGCTGAAGCTTTAAGAGTATCCTTTAATTTTGTTGCTTTAAAAATATTTTAAAAAATCAGACCGTACTAAATTTAATTTTACACATTTAGTTGCACTTTCAGAAAGATGGTTCTTACATGCACACAAACATTCAGTTATTTCTGAAGGTTGTGACTTGACTCACAAGAATTTTCATTGACAATTGTAGCACTAAACTGATAGAATTTTGTGCATTAAGGATTCCATACTTAATGGTTCACAAGATAACTGTTATTAAAACCATGACAGTGTGTCAGTCCACAAACTCCTGCTGAAATTGTTGCCATACTAAAAACATACAGTACTAAAAGAAGCTAACGGCTTAGTTGAGTATATTTCTCAACACTGCATATGTAAAACATTACTACCACACATGCTCATTTAAACAGTCTGAGGTAACATTACACAATAAATGCAAAAAAAAATTAATTTTATTTTTAAAATTCAAGTGTACCCAACTAAATGCATTTTGTATAAATTGACATGCCAGGCAAGAATGTGTTTCAAGCTCAAATTCAAAGAGACTTTAAGAATTTAATTATGACAGGGTGCACTATTCTACCTAATCCCTGGCAAGTGAGCAGTTAATGAAGCTCACACAGGTGATTCAAGCAGCCATTAAAAAAAAAAAAAAAAAGAAAAAAAAAAAAAAAAAAAAAAAAAAAAAGACTGCCTGGGAGACGGCTGCTCTCTGAACCCAGCGCTAAGAGTCTGAGTTAAGAAACCTTGAGTGGAGGAATCTCGTCAACTTTTTCTGTAAACAAAATATGAAGTTCTCTGACTGGCTGACAGTGGTTTTTGTGCTGTACTGCTTTACGTTTACAGATGAGCGAAAGAAATGAGCAACTACTCCAGCCAGGATCAAGAGATTAGAATAGCAGCAATAGCATAGCACTAAAT
Source organism: Chrysemys picta bellii (assembly GCF_011386835.1). NCBI lineage: Eukaryota > Metazoa > Chordata > Testudines > Emydidae > Chrysemys > Chrysemys picta. The sequence continues at coordinate 236,080,743 of NC_088791.1, read as the reverse complement.
GAACAAACCTTTATTTTTAATGCAGTGGTAGTTTTTTTATGAGTTTAGCTTGAAAAAACTCTTCTCAATTGTTTACTAGGGTGGTGGAGAGAATGGAGTGGAGGAATGAGTTTGAACTGTGACTATCTGCAAAACTTTGAAGACATTTTTCAGTTTCAGTAAATCTAGTCAAATTTAGGGTCTGGATCTTGATACTGAATACTCTCAAATCCCATTGTTTTCAATGGGCGTGAAAGCACCCATAACATCACAAGATTCTGTGCAATTATCTCGGCCAAGGATGTTTTCTTCTGTGAACATTATATACAGAAACTGATGAAATATACATGAAACTTGTGTTTAAATCTGTTGCATCAGTTGTTTTCTGCATCATCAAATTATTAGATTGGAATGAAGAGATTTATGTTATGCAGTGAGACAAGGTCAAAATAGATCAGTCTAATACAGTGGTTCTCTACCTTTTTGGGCTAAGGACCCATTTGTAAACATTGATGGCCAGTTGCGACCCAATAAATAACTTTAGTGCCAAAAAAAAAAAAATCTAGCTTACTAAATATTTCTTAACCACAATATAGAACACATGTTTATGTAATAAGTATTTAAGTGCACTGTGTGTACCACAGCAGCAAGCTCCTGAAGCTCCTGTCCCCTGGGGCTGGCTGGGCATGGCTCCTCGCTCCAGATGATGTGATGTTGCAGTGCTGCTCAGTTTTGGCTGGCTGGTCAGACCAAATCTGTGAGAACGGCACTGGTATCTGATGCAAGGGATTGCAGCATCAGTCACTCAAATTTGGGGGGCTAGCCCCCTCTTCCCCCAGCTGCCCCTCCATCATGATGCTGCCTCTGCCTGCAGGAGCTGTGAAGCCAGTGCTCTGGGCAGAGGCAGCGCGCAGAGCTGCCCGGCCATGCCTCCACCTAGCAGCTGAGGAGGGGGATGTCGCCGCTTCCAGGGAGCCCCCAGGTAAACACTGCCCAGAGCCCACCTCATGCCCCAACCCTCTGCCCCTTCCCACACCCAAACTCTTCTGCTGCTGCTGGGGGGAGGTGCGGAGCCAGGTAGGGAGCCTACCGGCCCTGCCAACCCTCTCTCCCCACTGCAGGGTCGTGCGACACCCCCTCCCCAACACCCAGGAAGCCCCCCCCCCCAGTTTTAGTCACAGGTATTTTTAGTAAAAATCATGGACATGTTATGGGCTGTGAATTTTTGTTTACTGCCAGTGACCAGTCTGATTTTTACTAAAAATACCCGTGACTAACACATAGCCTTAGTCATGACTGATGGGTTGAGAAACCTTGGTCTAATATAGACCCTTGGTAAAGAACGGCAAATTAAGGGGTTAAAGTAAAGTTATTTGATGGCTTTAACTTTACAGTACCAATGCAAATAATTGGCTTTTAAATTGAAATGCAGCATTCAAGTCTCTGCCCTAATACTGCACGAAGGAGCATGAAACGTTATTCAAATATACTTCCTGTTTTTTTGGCATAACAATTTCTAAAAGAAAATAATGCTTATTATTGCAGTTCTCAATATAGTGTCTAAAATGTGTAAGAGGAATCATCAAGCAAGAATTCTGGCTGTGTCAGGGTAAGAACATTTCTGCATGCTGCTGGTTTTTCTTGTAATGCTGTCTCTTTGCCTTAAGCATATTTACATTTACAAAGGAAGTCCTATTTAGTAATCAGACTTTCTATCTATTCATATCTAAAACATTTTGAAAGAACATTTTCAAATAAGAAGTTAAACTGGACACTTAAGATACACAAACAGTTAACTGAAATTTTCAAATCTGGATACTTGAATTTAGACACCTAAATCCATAGTTAGGTACCTAAGTGGTCAGAGCGCTAATGTCTTCCACTGAAATCAAATAGGAGCTTTAGTAACCAGCCCTTTAAAGTCACACCACTCGGGTGCCTAAATATAAATTAAGATGCAGTTTAAGCACTCAGGTTAGAGTAATAGGACAAAATTTGTGATCTATTAAAAAAAGAAACCAGCATACAACATGTCTCTGGTGGGAAGTCAGAAGCCAACAATTCACTGTGTACACTTGTCCTACAAGTCACAGCTGGAGAACCCACCTAATACAGCATGTACCTCTGTTACTCAGACAGCATCAGCATGACCCACTCTAAACTGCAGTTGCTCTGTTTGCTTTCTACTATCTCAGTACTGATGTTAACAGCCTGGCAGTTGTATTATCAAAAACAGTGCTCTGAAGCAAACCAAAAAATCTGCTAGGAATGTAAATACTGGAATTTGAATTTTCATTATTAAGGACAATTTACAACTTTCAATTTTCATGAGATATGGACTTATTGGAAAGTTTGTGGAGCACCGTGTGTAAAGGAATCAGGATGGCTTCCTCGGTACTGCACACTAGTTAATGAATAGGACTCCGTCTTTGTCACAGAGGTTGCAGAAGTCATGGACTCCATTAGATAAATGTCTATCAGGGATGGTCTAGACAGTATCTGGTCCTGCCATGCGGGCAGGGGACTGGACTCTATGACCTCTCGAGGTCCCTTCCAGTCCTAGAATCTATGACTTTCCACAACCTCCGTGACTTCTGCGGCGGCCAGCGTGGCTGAACCCAGGACTGCCCAGGCAGCCAGCTGCACCGGCGGGTTTTGGGGTGACTGGTCCCGTGGGCAGCCAGCTGCACCGGCCACTATAGGTGCGGCCCCAACAGTCACAGGTGCGGCTGGCCCCGGGGACCACCTGAGCAGCGGTCCTGGGGGTGGCCAGAGCAGCCGTTTCTCAGCAGCTGGTGCTGCCACCCCTTCCCCCCCCAGGAGTGGCTCCCTGGGGCACCCTCCACCACCAGCAGGGCCCTCCCCCCACAAGGTTTAGTCAGGGGTATTTATAGTATAAATGGATAGGTCATGGGCCATGGATTTTTGTTTATTGCCCGTAACCTGTCCATTACTTTTATTAAAAATACCTGTGACTAAATCATAGCCTTATTAATGAATACTCAAGAGGCAAAAAATTGAGAAGAGGGAGTGTAAGGTCAAGACTGAAGTGCATTGGCAGTGCTGCTTGAGGAACTTGTGCACCACCTGTCCACAACTGTGCATTATATCCTTTACTTCCAATGCCTCTTAGCCCATTCTCAGGTTGTTTAAAAGGCATTAAAAACTGCATGCACACAAAAATTCATGCACCATTCTTTTCTTGCCACTATATCTAAGGATTTTTAGTAAAACTTTTGTCACAATGGTTACCACATAGGCAGCCAGCACTATCAGGATTCACACGCTAAAAGCTGTAGAATAAGCTATTGCTGATTCTTTATGTGGTAAACATTTTTACAACCTTGCCATTAGTAATCAGCTCATTTGGTGACTTTAAGGCCCTTTTTAAAAAATAAATAAAATAAATAAATACCAAATGGATTCCCCTCCATTGGGAAGTAATGTAAATCCTGGAGAAGCAAACACTCCCAGTGGGGAACTAGCTGCATTTGGGTGTGGGGGGAGAATTGATTCAAATCATCCAGGTAGTTGCTTCCAAAGTTGTTTCTGCAGCACTGAGAAGCTTACTTAGTGTAGTGGGTTGTCCAGAGCCAGGACATGCGTGATGCTGGCATACCAGGAGCCAGCTCATGCCAAGGCCCAAGACCTCACTAAACACTGACAAATGGATAGTCTGGCTTACCTAGTATAGTTAGATATCAGTGTTATAAGAATGTGCTTAGATTTTATGGAATGCTTATAGAATGCTGCATGTATTAATCCTACTTATAATATCTGTATCGCATGGTATAAAGTTATACTGTGTGTTTGCACTTTAAACCTCTGTCAGTGTAACACACTAAACAGGAAAAGAAGCATTAATTAGGGTAAAGTGCTCATCCTGCACACAAGATGACCCACTGAAGGCAAAGAAGGCATTGTGTAGTGTCACAGGACAGAAACCTTGCTGACTGCATGCCTCACTCCTTCCAAGAGGAGGCGATCTGTGCATGAGCTAATGCCATCAGCTTGGTTTCTGGGCTGAAGGGGCTAACAATCCATGGACAAGGAGAAACTGGGATCTGTATGCTGTCCGGACTCTGAGAGGCAAAGATTCCTAAACATAAGAGATGCCCATGCTGACTGGCATGGGTCTGCCCTACAGGACGTAGAACCGATTATAAAAGTTTCTATTATCTTTTAAAATCTAAAACTAACTCATTTGTGCATGTGTGTCTCCAGTTTTAACCTTGTAAATAATTATTTCTTTTCTTAATTAATAAATCTTTGGTTAGTTTATTACAGGATTGGCTACAAGCATTGTCTTTGGTTTGAGATCTGAATACAATTGAGTTGGGTTAAGTGGCTGGGTCTCTGGGACTGGGAGTAACCGAAATATTATTCTGATTTTTGGTGTAAAGTGACTGTTTATCATATAGACTGGAATGCCCAAGGTGGGGGGGGGGGGGGGGGAAGAGACTCTCTGTTGTGACTCCATGGTAAGACTGTTTTACTGCTTTAGGAGTTCACACTTGTTACTGAGTTGGTGAAATCTAACTATAGAACACACAACCAGTTTGGGTTTCTGCCCTGATTTTTGACAATCTGCACTGAGGTTGGCACTCATGGTAGCAAGCCACTCCAGACAGCATAACACTATGAACGATTGCAGGACTGGAGAGCAACAAAGCTGTCAGGAATGAGTGTGACCAGCACCAGATGGAGATTGCAGGGGCAGGGTGTGAAAGTGAGTCCCTTCTGACCCATGCTGCATGGGTATCTATAGGGGGAATTTGGTGGAATTCAGGGAACTTGCCCATTTTTCCTCTAGGGAGGAATTAAGGGAGAGAAGGGTGGTCATTTACCCCTCATTCCCTCACAAGAGGTCAGGAGAAATCAAACCATACTATTTTAAGGACAACGGCTTGGTTTAACTATGACTGGGTGGAGGGTGGCGACAGAAACTGGAATCCGGTGGGACAGTCTATATCCTATGATATGATTAGAATGGATGACGCCACGAGGCTTGGGGGTTTCCACACTGACAGTGGCCCATTCATTCCACAGCATGCCCGCCAGAGGCCTGAATCTTATGATGACATTTTAATGAAAGCAGGTGTTTCGTAGCATCTGGAAATTTCAGCATGCTTGCAAAATATGCTTTGGGGCCTATACAGCCCGCAATTGCCACAGCAGTTGGGGAAGGCTGCAGTGAGGAAACAGAATGTGGGATAAGTCAGGTGCTGCCTGCAGATCCCTGGGGGCAGGAGCAGGGTATAGGGACTAACGTACAGGAAGGGGTGGGGGGCAAGCTGAATATGGGGGCTGGACAAGAGCACCATCTCTGGCTAAGATGGAAGTTGATAAGGATGCTCCTTTGGGATTACCCTAAACAAGACAGATAGGGCATTTTTGTGTGTGGGGGGGGGTTTACTGCAGGGTTTATTATCTCCTTTACCAGTGAAAGAAGTCATGTGATACCAAAAATTTGAAGTCCTTAGTGGGAATGGATCCCACGTGGAAAGAAAAAGATTGCACAACAATTAAAGAATAGGGTAGCAAGGCCATTCAACCCTTTACATATATAGACAATGCGAACGTCTCCCCTAGGCTTGGTCCCTAAGACAGGTGATATTGCTTAATTCACCACCTATCAGAACCACAGAGTGGCTCAGTTAACGATGGAATAGACCAGGTCTTGTGTTCCATGCACTACTCCTCCATTGAAAAGACTGTGTGCATGGTTAGGTATTGTGGCCCAGGGCCACTGATGGCCAATTGTGATACCGTCTGCTTTTCAATTGCTGACGGTGCACCCTTCTGACTTTAACCTTTTGGATTTCTCTTTCAAAGGACAATTTGATAAAGCTAGCCCAGGGGATTGGGCAATATCCTGTTCAGCATTTGAGAAATTTAGTACAATGTTACACTGGGCAGTGATGTGGGAAACTGGTTTATGGCAGGTAGTGCATTACTTAGATGACATTTTATTTGCAGGTACTAAGGAACCTTGGCACATGATGGCTGTCAGATCAGTGGTTCTGCGAACATTATGGAGCTATGAGAGAAGTTTTAATGATTTTGTGCAATTTCAGGAGCAGGAGGGCCTGGCACTGATATGACCCATTACATGGGAATGGGTGCTGCAGCACATGGTGTTAGCAACCGGCTTCATCAACCATCTCCACTTGCCTTGGTTCTTACATTTGTCAGTAGGCTGAATGGTTACCAAGGTTCTTGTCATGGGATTTTAGTTCGGAGGTTTCTAGCCAGGTAATCTTGAAGCACCAACTCTAGACAGAATACATGTTGTCCCATCACTATTAATAATACTTAGGGATCTGGCAAGGATCCTAGAGCCAACATATCTTTGTGGACAAGAGATGGCCTTGTTCAAGAAGGCATTTCTGGTAGTGTTTTTTTTGGAGTTTTTAAGATATACGAAAAAGTACCTGGGTCCTGTAGGGATTCGTCTGGAAGGGTTTTGGATCTGAGGGCTATATGTTGGGAGGCATGATCAGTGATATTAATGTTGAGGAGGATGAAGATGGATCAAGGCGGGCAGGGTGAACCTATTATTCTACAGGAGGGTGGATCTGCCCTGTGGAGGGTGTGAGGGCATACATGGTAATAAGGCCAGGGATGGACAGGTCCTCCCTTGGTTCACATGACGGGAGTCCCCTCACAATATACTGGTTTGTTCAAGTTTTAAGATAAGGACTGATGAGGTTGAGGCTTCCGGCACACGAATTTGGTTCCCACTCGTTCAGGATCAGGGCAGCACCAGCAGTGGTCCAGATGGGCCTGGGAGCTACAGCAATTCAGGCAATTGGGCGTTGACATTCTGAAGCATACAGAACGTACATGAGATCCCAGGTGGAGAATCAATGTCAATTTTCCTTTGTATTTGCATTCCAGATGCTGGCAGATGGGCCAGGCAGATGGTGGTATGGCTCTGCAGGCACAGTATTGGTTACTGGGCACATAGGCATGCTTCCAAGTTGTCTGGAGATTCACAGCTGGGCCTCAGTGGTGAAGCAGTCCTGAGCTAGCATGGGAGGAAAGGCATGTTATGGGACCAGCTCCTGCTCTGCAGAGGATGTGAGGGCAAACATTGTTCCCAGATTTGGAATGTGTAAAGGGGTGGACTTAATGCTCAGAGCTAAGAGGGACTTCAGGTGGACCCTGGAACTTCTTCTAGGAATAAAAATTATTTCATTGGACATGTTGCAATGCAGGGTGTGGTGGGAAGCAGTGAAGCCCCCTTGCATCAACAAGGCTAGGAGGGATGTGAACAGGGAGATGGCCAAATTCATACATGGCATTGGGAGAAGGGGGTGTCAGTAATTTCTCATCTGGACATAGTACATGGGCACCAGAATAATTCAGGGGGGTATGGGGTCTACCTGCCAGATTTGGGAACTGACACGCTTTTGGTCAATACTAAAAAGGGCATTAGTAGATGTCTGGGAATCCGGCTAGGTATGGGGGAGGCAGCCAAGTTAATTCCTGGCGCTTCGTTGGGATGTCCAGTGCAGGTATTCCATAGGGAAGGGATAGGGTGATCAGATAAAATGGATTGGTAAAGGATTTAAATGAGATATTCCTTAAAGGAGAAGAAACAGTGGGGTTTGAGGCTTCTATGACTGGTACGGCTGGGAATCAATCCCCCCTTTATAATCATCTTAAATCCCCATTCGAGGGGGAGGATGGCGAGGTCCCAGCAGTGGGTTGGCTGTGGACCAGGGCGGGTAAAGGGGGAAAGCTGACAGCAGACCTACCCATAGGTATTTGTAAATGATTATGTAATTACCTGCACTGTACATTTTTATTTTCTGGGTTCTCCCTGAGATTTAGGAATAAATATGACACCATGCAAGAGAAAAGTCCTATTACAGACACCCCATTTGTTCCCCAGACCAAACCAAAGTTTTCCTTGTAGCTTCAAAGATGCAACTTTTAAAATATAAGGATGGACAACACATGCATATAAGATTCTTTAAAAGAATAGAACCTGTGAGTCAGAACAATGCAATGCTACATCTCACAACCCAGATGTGTGGCAATTGCTATGGTAATTTTGTACAGCAAAATATATGTGAAGTTTTATGTAATCTATTTATCAACACTATTTAAAACAAGATTATATCATGCACTTCCCCTTTTTGGAAGCTTTATGAAGTGTATTTAATACTGTGTGCACGGCCCTTTTCTGGATTTATGTTGTCCACCATTCTAAAGTCAAATACACATATATAAAAAAGGATCATAAAGAAACAAAAGGCATAATAATGAAAAAAAATCCTACAAGTAATTCCCCAACCCCACCCAAAAAGTCCTACACTCCTTTTTTTATTACTTCTTCAACCTTTTAAAAGGATATCATTCTGGTTTTACTGGAAAAAAATCACCAAAAGTCAAAGATGGTTGGACTCTACTTTCTCAGCCTTTAATGGAAGGGGCAGTGGTGCTGAATCTTTAACACCACCTTTTTCCTCTTAAATGTTTCCCAAGAGTTAGATAAGTATTAAAATGTAACAGCTTGAATAAGCCACTTTTTGCAATTAATCACATTTCACTTGCTTTCTCTGATGTCATAGTTATACAAAGTTCTCAAGTAACCCATAGAGTCTTTAAACAGCAGGGCAGACAAGAAGAAACTTCTAAAAAGTTTTTCAGACTTTTAATCATCATACAACAGCAAAAAGGGGACTAAACCTCTTTTACCTGTTAGGTCACCTTTAACAGAACACACAATCTACAGGCAGAATCAGTCAAGCCCCATCTCTGCTGTGGAAGATTGTTCCCTGATGTACATTCGTCTTTTGTTCAGTGTAGCTGCAAGAGTCCTAAGCTACTGGGCTTCCATCACTTTTATTCCCCAAGCTAAGAAATCTAATGGTTAAGACATTCGCCAAGATATTCAGCCTAAATTTTCCGTGTTAATGAGACTATTATGTGGTGCTGCTCTTTTCTTCCTCTGTGAGTTACATACATGGGAATCTCCTAATGGCAGAGGTGTTCACTTACACAACAGAAAACTTACTGAACTGAATTGTTTTTCATGGGTAAGAAACTGTGTTCTTTCCTTCTCACTTGTTCCAAATACATGAAGGGAGATGCTTAATAACAAGAGGTTTACTACACATTACAATGTTTAGCATTTAAACATTAGCCAACTAAAATGTTTATCATTGACATATATAGCAGACATGAAATTGGAAAGATTGCTAAATGAAAGATTACAATATTTGGATTTAAACCATCTTACTTCTAACAGTGACTTGCACAAAAACAGTCTATTTTTTTGACATCAAGAATCACAAATTCCCCGGTGGGGAATTTATTAAAAGCGAACATCTTATTCTGGAACACACCTTACCTTTTCTGTTGATATGAGTTGAGGCCAATACTTGTGTCGGTCTGTAACAAGAAGAACGAACAGTTAAGGTTGCAATGCTTGATATCAAATATGTTTTCCATATTCAACAATACAATGCTAACAAGTAATTAGAACAGTCTTAAAAGACAAAGGCAAGTTCCGAGTCTGGGGCAGGAAGTCCAAGTCAGTATCTGCCAATTGTCTACCTCCAAGGACATCAACAAATCAAGCAACTAAAACACCAAAGCACCCTGCAATTCAGGAATCAAGCAGGCAGTAATGATTCCTGAAATCTTAGGAACATGGAAAATCAGGAGGTATGTAGCATTTCAGGAAGATTGAAAAGGGAGGAGGAAAAAAAAATCAGAAAGGGCAACATTTTATGGGCCAGAAGGAGAGGAAAGTATGGCCCCTCTAACCTACCAAGAGCTAACGTGGGGGTAAGAAGGGTTTACAAAGGGCATTGTATACATCAAACGAAAATCAAACATAAAAGTTGCAGAAACTGAAAGAAACTTCAGTTAGCAAATAGGATTGAGCTTTAAGTTTCCAATACTATATCAGAAAACAAAGTTTAAAAAGCACATTTAACCACTAAAAGTAATATACTACAGATAACCCCCAAACAAAACTTGTTATGGAGTCCTTTTGAGGATACAGTCTCTGAAAAGCAAAAATATTCAGTATTAAGGAATTTTTGCTTTACAAATCTCATGAATGCCGCCATTAAACCAGGATGGCAAGAGTACACAATAAAGAGTACTCTTTTCCCTTTTGTGTACCCATAGTTAAAAAAAAAAAAAAAAAAAAACCTTGACTTTTTGAAATCTTTTGGTTTTATAGGACTGCAATTGGTGCAAAAATGGCAAACTAGATCATATGCAAGTCAAGGATTTATTTGCAAATTCACTTGCTAGACCCTGGTACCAGCTAACAAGCTTTAAAAAACAACAAACATACATCTTGAAGTATTACAGAGGCAACCTGCCTCCTAAAGTTAAATCAAATTGTGCTTTCCAGCAACAAGGAATCATACTGTAGTTTATTTTACTACACAGCATACTTTGGGTTGATTGACAAATTGAACTACTACTTACTTTTCTGGCAAAAAATAACTACCTTTGTACTACACAGTTGTGGTCTATAGTTTGTAAGATTTATTCTCGGTCTTAAAACCAAATCAATCTAAATTCTGAGCTATGATGTCTGAAAGGCTCTAAGAATTGGTACACAGCTTACTCAGGCTTGTCTAGAAAATTAAATTGTTGCTGAAAGCTCAGACCCAATCTATCTTCCCCCTCCCCAGTAAGAGATGTCTAATCAAAGTGCTAACAGACAACACATTCAGATAAAAGCCTTGGCAACAGGTAAGCCCAGCAGAACATTTGTGGGTAGTCCTCTACCCCATTCTTCCAAGGCATAATTTGCATGGGTGACATCAGCTAGACCCATCCCCTTCCATAATGACCAGCAGGTGTTCTGCTGTTCCCTCAGGTCCTTTTCTTCCTCTACTCCTGAGGAAGCACATGCATAGCAACCCTTTTCTGTGACTGGCAATACAGAGCTGTTGTGCTAGATATTCAACCCAACCACAAGTCCTCTATTGCACCCTGTCCGGAAGGAAGCAAAATTGACAACAGCTCAGAAAGCACTTTGCTTGTCCGAGAGATCTGGGCAATAGGAGAGTATCAGTCCAAGTATTGTACAAACTTGAGTCCATTAAACAGCACCATCAACATTATAATATCTTCTATTCAAAAGCTTTAACTAAGCATCACCTATGTCTGAGGAGTATTAAAATTATCATCATCAATGGATGAACTGAAGTACAGAGATGCTGACTAGCCAGTCATACTGACCAATAGTCTGGGATAGAACCCAGAGAAGGAAGTTGCTCACCTTGTGCAATAACTATGGTTCTTTGAGATATAGGTCTCTATGGGTGCTCCACTCTGGGTTTATCTGCGCCCTGGCGCCTCTAATCAGAGAATTTAGGTAGCAGTGTCTGTTCTGCCCGCACATGAGCCCTCCTTCATGGCTATCTAGCACTGCATGGGCAAACCACCCTCGGTTCCCTCTCTACCGCAGAACCCCTCCTCAAGAACTCCAAAGTAGAAGGGAGGAGGGACCCATAGGGACACATCTTGAAGAACCATTGTTACTGCACAAGGTGAGTAACTTCCTCTTTGAGTAGTGTCCCTATGGGTGATCCTCTGTAGGTCACTTCACAGTAGTATCCCTCATGGAGGGCTGAGGCTTCAGAGTGCAGTCTATTATAGATGATAGTATTGTGTAGCCAAAGATGGCATCGGAGGCTGAGTCTGGAGTGATCATGTAGTGTTTCTCGAAAGTATGAGCAGAGGCCCAGGTCGCTGCCCTGCAGATTTCTGAGATGAGAACATCTTTAACAAACGCGACTGAGGTAAAAATGGATCTCATGGAGTACGTGCAGATTCCTGATTGGGGTAGCAGGTTACACTCATAGGAACAGTGGTTAATGCAACTGGAGACCAATTTGGAGAGTCTTTCAGCGGATATTGAAGAACCTTTTGGTGTTTCCATGAATGAAAGGAAGAGTTTAGGAGACTTCCTGAAGTCCTTAGTCCTGTCCACATAAAACACTCAGGATCTCCTAACATCAAGTGTATGAAGTATTGCCTCCCTGTTGTCACAATGTGGTTTTGGGGAAAAAGTGGGGAGGTGAATGAACTGGTTCACAGGGAAGGACAAGATTATCTTGGGAAAGAATTTTGGGTGTTACCACAGGGTGATTTTGTCTTTAAAAAAAGATCGTGAACAGTGGCTGCGCCATCGATGCCGCTATTTCCCCTATTCATCGTTTTGAGTCATGCCCTCAAGAAATGCTGCCTTCATGCACAGGCAGTGGTGCTGGAACAATTTTTATAGTGGGGGTGGTGAAGGCGGAATCCATGTATTTGGGTTGTTGTTACTACTTCAAGATGGGGGGCAGCACCACCCCCAGTTCCAGCACTTATGTGCACAGGTGTAGGAGAGAACAAGTGACTATAGGTTCAAAGGGTGGTCTAGCTAGGGTTTTCAGAACCAGATTGAGATCCCACATTGGAGTGGGTGGTCTAATGTGCAGGAAGACATTTCCCATGCCCTTGAAGAATGTGTGTGTTGGATGGGCAAATACTCAGCATCCGTCCACCCGATGGTGTAAGGCTGAATTATGGTTGTCAGATGTACTTTAAGTAAGCTAAGATAGAGACCAGTCCTTTTAAGGTCTAGAATATAGTATAGGATCAAAAGGAGGTAGGAAGATATCAGAGCTATTTGTTTGGAATTGCACCAAATTTGGAATAATTTCCACTTCTGTGGGTAAGTGAGAGGAGTTGTCAATTTCCTAATGCACAGTAACACGTCTTTCACCCACTCAGAGCATTTTCTTTTTAAGTTTTGGAACTATGAAGGAGCCAAACCTGGAGCTGGAGGTTCTGAAGGTTGAGGTGAAGGATCCATCTGTCATTTTGGGAGAGCAGGTGATGAATGGACTGAAGACTAATTGGAGGACACACTGTCAGCTGTCCAAAGTATGGGTACCACACTTGCCTCAGCCAAGAGGAGGCAATCAGTATGACGTTTGCTCTGTCTTTCTGTATCCTTAATAGTACCTTTGACATGAGAAGAAATGGAGGAAAGGTGTATAGCAGCTCCCTGCCCCATAGGAAAATGAGAACATCTCCTAGAGACTGTTTCCCCAGTCCGGCTCTGGAGCAGTAGCAGACATTTCTTGTTGCAGTAAGTAGCAAACAGGTCTATTGTCAGGGCTCCCGATAGATTGAATATGCCATGAAGCACTGCTGGGTTCATCTCCCATTCGTGGTTGTATGAGAAATTCTGATGGTCTGTCTGCTGTCACCCCTGGCAGGTAAGCGGCTGAAATGAGTACATTGTGGTGGATGCACGAATTTCAAAGTTACAGTGCTTCCACGGAAAGGGAAGGTGATCTGGCACCCCTTTGGTGATTTATGTAAAACATGCATACTATATTGTCTGTCATGACTTTTGTGTGAGAAAGCGTGTACTGGCATTTCCGACAGCTCTTAATTCCAAAAGATTGATATGGAGTACCAATTCTGTGGGAGGCCACTTTCCCTGGACTTGCAGTTGTTTAGGTGGGCTCCCCAGCCTATTAGAGAGGCATCTGTTGTTAGAATCGGCGTTGGTTGCGTGAAGGGGTGCCTGCACGGATGTTGGATGGTTCTTTCCACCAGTGCAGGGAGCATTTGACCCTGGAGGGCATCAACAGCAGCTTGTTTAGCCTGTCCTTGTTCGGAGAGTAGACAGCAGATAATATAATCTTAAGTGAGCCAATTTCCAAACTTAAACAAGACACCTGATGTCAGTCTTGAACCAAGATCTTTGCAAACGCTGGCTAGAATTAAACTTCTGAACATAGAGGAATAAATGGAGATGTTCCTTCAACTTATTATTCAGTAGTTCAAATAAGTACTTCTGCAGCTACTGCCATAAATTATGAAGTTATGTCTTCTACTCCACTTGTGATTAAATGGCTCTCTCTCTCTCTCTCTCTATATATATATATATACACACACACACACATATATATACACGCACCTTATGCTTTAAAACTAAATTTAAAAGATTATGATGCTTCATACATGAAGACAGATCATAAACTTTGTATATCACTGAACAGAACACTCAATGTATTAACATTGAGAATCTGAGAATTTACAATGTATTAAAATTGTAAGCAGGAAGCAAAAACAAAGATCACTAAGAGATTGACATTTATACAGAAAAGTATTCTTTTGCCTATTTCACTGCCTGGGTTAAATGTAATACATGTAAAATGAGACTCAAATCTCAATGATTCTTTTGAAATCAAGGTGAACTAGGGTAAAATGACACCAAGGCAACGTGAACAGCTCATGAGCATAACTAAATCATTGCACAACTAAAGCAAATGCAAAACTGATGTGGCAGCTAATTGGCATTTCATAAAACTGATTAGTAATCTGCATAGTCCTGCAAAATCCATAATATATACAGATGCATAAAAGACAAGGGCTTTTCAATTACATACTCTCTTTTTGGACAATTTTTTTCTTCCAGCGTCAAATGAATTTGTGGGTGTTCTGTGTTGGAGCTTGGCATGCTCTTTTTCCTGTCTGACTTGGTCCACCTCTCCACCAGCTGTCAGCATGACTGCCAAGAACTAAAACTACGTATCAGTTATTCCTTCCCAATCCACGCTTTAAAGGGAAGGCAGTGCCGAGTTGAAAGTAATATTGTTCCCTATCACACACACTTTTACAGTACATACAAAATATATCCCCTCTTTCCTGAAAGAGATTCATCAATGAGAGTGTATCATTAGCATAAAAAACTTAAAGAAAAAATTTGTCAAATCTCACCTACACAGGAGGAAAGGTAATCATAAAATGCAGTTACAATGGCACAGTTAGCACTGTCCAAGATGAAGTTTGCACCTAGTCAAGGTTAAAAATAATGAGATGTATGCAAGTTTCTATAAGTTGCATAGTAAATGAATGCCATTTAGCAAACCTGACCATGTCATTTCTGGACACAGATCTCTTCTTTCACTTAGAAATAAAAGGTTTCTTTTAGTCAGTCTTCTGTGGCAGTATTTTTATTGTAACATCCACCTCATGATATGCATTTTTGCACAAACTAATATTAACTGCTTGTTAATTAATGGGACTGGTTTCCTCCAAGAAACTCTGCCTTTTGAGCTAACCATCTAGAAAATACAAAAAGTTTTACTCCACAATAGTTTTAGTTGTGAACAATTCCAAGATGTGTTCATCTTTACTTTTAGCAGCTATGCCTCCCAAACAAAAAAGTAATTTAGTGGGAAATGAATTCTTAAGTCTAGGTGAAATGAGGGAAAAATTGTTAATCTTATAAAGATAAACCAAGTGGGGTCTCGTTGTAATGGTCGCTGACTTAATGAATGGACACTGGAAGCTGTTAAACATTAGAGCTGACATTTTATGTCTAATAAAGCTTGAGATACTATCTTTTAAGAGAGAATGTTATTGCTTCAGAATGCTAGAAACTAAATTTGCAATTAAGTTTCTAATGTCAATCATAAATCAGCCCCATGCCTCTGCCCATCATCCACCTTCAAGCTAGAGACTTTCACCAGTTGCCATACCACATTTAAATGTACTCTCGTGCATATATTACTCCTGGGGGAATTTTGCGCCACTGTGCACGCACATAATTAATGTGCCATGCATATTTTTTTTCTCTGCAGAAAATAACTTCTGCTGGAAAGTTGCTGCAGTTATGCATTTTGCCCACCAGAGGGCACTGTGGCACTAGAACAGAGCCGCCGATCCCCAGCCAGCCCCAGCTACCATAGGGAAGAGAAAGGGGCTGCAGTGCCTTCTTCACAGCCCTGTCGGGCCAGGTCAGGAGAGAGGGGATATGGGGAGACAACATGGGGCTGCGGGGGGTGTGTGTCACAGATAGGGGCTTATAAGGGCTAGTGGTGGAGGACAGACTGGGGCAGGGGCTGAATGGGAGGGGAGGCACAGGGCCACAGTGGGGAAGGAGGTGGTGGGCCACAGGGGGACAGGGGAGAGGGTACAGGGCCAGATGGGCAAGTAATAGAGACCCCTAACACCAATATCCCAGGCAAAATGCTCTCCCCATCAGGAAACTTTTGCAGGTTTTTTTAAACTAATGGAAAATATTTTCACAATATCACAAAAGGATAATTTAATAAAAGGGCATCTGTTTTGAGTCCCTGATGCAAGTTTCAAACTACAAAATAAGCCAACATTCAAGAGGATGCATATTCAACCCTGTGGTTGACTCCAAGCATTAGACTTTTTCAACAAGATGTCTCTGGAAAAGTGGTAGATGGTGGCAACTATATTAAATAGTCCTATGTTCTAAAGTTGAATTTTTCTAATACTAGTACCTGCTTTTAGACACTAAATAAAAGTGACCTGATTATCATAACTGCTGAGCACCTGCAGCTCCCAAAAGGAGCCTTTTATTTCAATGCATTTGAGATGTGGACCAGTTCTCAGAACATTTCGTCCTGTCTTATTGGTATAAGTACTAATGAACCTGAACTTTCCATGCACATGTGTGAGAGCTCCCCAAAAAGATTTCTGACCTAGCAGTACGCATCTCAAAAATAAAAATGCATGATTTTCACCTTGAAGTGTCTGAAACTGATGGATAAAATATTGCTTACACTGGTAAACAAAGTGATTCAGAAATTCACATTTCTAATCAGAAATAGGCCCTGAATTCTAAAAAAAGGTAATATGGGCTTTATTTTGAAACTTTTCTACCTCAGATTGGGGCTCTCACTTTTGCAGTGCTGAATTAAGCATTTGATTCTGTAACTACCTCCCACCTTCAAGATTACAAATCCCACAATATCTAGTTTATTGAGTCTTTCTTCCCTAGAAATGTAAGGTCCTGTGAGTAGGGTTGGGAGGAGCAGCAACTAGAGGAAAGAAAAAGTAGTAACATGTATTGGACTTCATATAACACAGAAGTCAGCTGGAGGTCAGAGTTTGGATTGAGATTAACAAAACAAAACATAAAGGGGAAAAAAGCCTAAAGTAAATGGGGAAAAGAGAGACACCAGTCTTCCTGGCTGATTCAAAAAACAAGCCAAAAAGGTGACAGTGGCCCCAGTGCCTAATAATCTCTTGTCAAATTTATTCCAATGCCAATAACCTCATCCTAATCTGACAGATTTGAAAAGAGCAGTAAAAAAATTAGTTTCTTGCTATTTAGAAGTGCCATAGTAGGCACTCTACTTGTAGTGCAGTACAAGAATCTAAAGACAACCTTTCCAAAACTGGGGGATGGGATGGGTGGGTGGAAGGTGAACTGCAGTATTTAAAACTTAAAAACATTGTCTTAATTACCCACTCAAAGATGTCCCTATAATATTCCTTGCCAAACTAAGTCTGATTAAGGGTTAAAAAAAAACAAAAAGACTGTTTCTATTACAGTATTAGTAGAGAATACAAAAAATAAATCAGATAAGAATCACAACATAAATCTGCTAATTTTTTTCTACAGTATTCAGTTGATCTAGAGAAGTCAGAGAAATTTTATTTAAAAGGACTGCAGTGTGACGGGTTGGATCACAGAAACCCCCTTGGGAGCTGCCACCTGATGTGCAAAGAGTACCTCTGCTCCTGTTTTCCCTGCCAGCTCAGGACTCCAGCACCCTGTCTTGCTGAGCCAGACACTTCCGTCTGCTCCAACACAGACCCAGGGTCTGAATCACTTGTCCCAGAGCTGCAAGTTTACCTGAAAACAGCTCACAGAAGTGTGCTTGTCTTTAGCACTCAGATGCCCAACTCCCAATGGGGTTTAAACCCAGATGAATCCGTTTTACCTTGCATAAAGCTTATGCAGAGTAAACTCATAAATTGTTTGCCCTCTATAACACGGATAGAGAGATATGCACAGTTGTTTGCTCCCCCAGGTATTAATACATACTCTGAGCAAATTACTAAATAAAAAGTGATTTTATTAAATACAGACAGTAGGATTTACGTGGTTCCAAGTAGTAACAGACAGAACAAAGTAAGTCACCAAGTAAAATAAAATAAAATGTGCAAATCTATGTCTAATCAAACTAAATACAGATAAGTTCCTCACCAGTTCCAGAATGCTCCCTTTTACAGGCTAATCTCCTTTTAGCTTGGGTCCAGCAATCACTCACACCCCCTGTAGTTACTGTCCTTTGTTCCAGTTCCCTTCAAGTATCCTGGGAGGGGGGTGGAGAGGCTCCTTCCTTAGCCAGCTCAAGACCAAAATGGAGGGGTCTCCCACGGGTTTAAATAGACTCTTGTGGGTGGAGACTCCCCTCCTCCCTCCTATGCAAAGTCCAGCTCCAAGATGGAGTTTTGGAGTCACCTGGGCAAGTCACATGACACAGTCTTTACAGGCCGAAGCCATTGTTCACATGGCATCTTGCATGTCTCCAGGAAGACTTCTTATGTGGATTGGAGCATTCCAAGATGCATTGTTCCCCAAGTGTTTCCTGATCAGGTACTTAACCTGGCGAATTCCTTCCTAAAGAAGCTGACCAAAAGCCTCACAAAGCTTACTTAGAAACCAAGCAAGCATACAGCCCATATTCTTAACCTCAAGTAGAAAATGATATATATATGTACAAATAGGATGAATAGATATAGTAGACCATAACCTTTACGGAGATATATTACATGGCACAGGCAGCACAAAACATATTCCAGTTATGTCATACATACATTTATAAGCACCCCCTTCCCCATAAAGCCTTATGGGGTACACTGTCACATGCAGATTTCCTTTCATTCACCAGTGAATATCTCCCTAGTATCTAGGATGGAAAAAACGTGGAGACAACTGCAAATGAAAAATGCCAAAAAGCATGTCAGCCCAACTGGACTTTTTAAACCAAAATTCTTGCAACTAAGGGCTTGTACACACTACTGCTTATGTCAGTATAATTTATGTCACTCAAGGGTGTGAATAAGCCACCCCTCTGAGTGACAAATTACGCTGATCTAATTGCCAGTGTGAACATCACCATGTCAGCGGGAGAAGCTCTCCCACCGACATAGCTACTGCCTCTCGCAGAGATGGGTTTATTATTTATTTTATCAGTGCAGCTGCACCACTGTAGTGCTTCTAGCATAGACTAACCTGAGAGTCACCCCCAGTATTATTTTAGCAGCAAATCAAATATGCCCAAATGTTAACTCTGCTCCCACTGATGTCAACAGTAAAGCTCTCATTCCAACGGTGAGCACTTTTGGAAATCCCACCGTTAATTTTCTAAACATAACCAGAAAATCCTTCATTAATATTTACAAATCTTAAGGAGTCAGTTATACTTACTGCCATTTTCTTTCTACTGGTCCCTTTTAGGTAATAATATGACTTCCTACCAGCACTTGGCTGCATAAAATTCTAACGAAATAATGTTCGGCCTCTACATGAAGGCCAGTTTTGACATAAGAACCCAGTTTGAGAAAGTGCTGAACAATGAAAACCTTTACATACAATTCAAAGTGAAAGTCTAAACAAAATGAATAAAAAGGACAAATAGTCAAAAGGAAACAAAAAGATAATTACTACATAAATCTATACTCAGCTAATGATTGCTGCTGTTCTGAAACAGAACAGAACTTGATTTCTCTTGACACAGTTTGGGAAATATGTCTGTCAATTTATTAATTCCTTTGTTTTATGAATAGCATTTATGATTGTAGCTTTCAGCCTGGATTAGAACTTCCCTTTTGTAGCAGGCACAGACTGCAGGTATGTCTACACCACAGCTGCTGCTATGGCGCTGCAGCTGTGTCATGTAGCACTGTAGTGTAGATTCTTCCTACATCGACACAAGGGGATTTTCTGTTAATGCACTTAATCCACCTCTGTGAAGCAGTGTCAGAGAGCATGCTTTAAGAGCAGGCTCCAAGCAAACAGAGCCACTTCATTATCAAAAACTTTAGGCATTAGTTGGAGGAGTAGGGGCAGGAGACAAGAGGCTTTGGCTTCTCCAAGGACATTGACCAAAACCCAGGCACTCAATGGTGAGGACATGAAGAGGGAATTGCATTCAGGTGTTTATTATTTTGCATAGATCTGTAATTCTCCTGTACTAAGAGTAAAATGTGCATGTGTTTAAGAAGATCCTGTGCAAAGTCTGTGTTCCTTTACTTTACCTGCCATATGTCCCTGAAGACAGAAACTATAAACCAGAATGCCTATAAAGAGGGGATTCTGGGGGAGCATACCTAAGTGATTCAGGAAGTCGGGGAGGTTTAACACTGGTTTTAGGGCCTAAGGCAGTTGGACTGTGGAGCCTCACATCCCAAGGAAGGGTTTCATACAGGGAGTCTGCACTTAGGAGTGTACCCTACACAACAAAACACTGCCTGGACTCTGCCCCGATCCAGCAGTCTTGGATGCATGTGGGATCTAAAGGTTATGTCCAATTAACACAATCTGGTGACTGTCCCCCAAGAGGGACTCAGCCAATACTATAACACCTTGGTCAGAACCAAGCCTCATAAGGGGTTGGAATCATAAATTTGTTGGACTATCCTGTTCCCACTGGCTAAGCTAGTAGAAAAGGATGGAGAAAGCTCCTAAGCTACCACTGCTTCCCAGGTTTAGATTTCTTTTTAAACCTACTTATACAGTAATTTTCATACACTATTTTAAAACTAAAATTCAAAAGTCACTCCCAGTCATGATATACTAGGGATCTTTCATATCCATTCCTGTTTGTTATTAAGGCATGTTTCTAGTAGTACGAAAGCTGCTTGCTATGCTGCAGTTGAGCTCTTACAAGGCAACTGCCAAGCTGGTAAGGAACTAACAGTCTCTGCTCCACATTAATGAGCTCTAAGTTAATAAACAGAAGAATTAAATAAAGCATTAATGAATATCTTGATAAAGGTAATAAAAATCAAATATCCTAAATCTGTGAGTTCGCTGAACTAGTGGATTGAGAATTAGTCATTTTTTCCCCTGCTCTTTCATTACCTAACTCAGATGAGGTAGTGAAAACACCAGTTGACTCCAGCTGATGCAATCTGTTCTACTGACATTGGCTTTGCAATACTCATTCACTTCTGGGCTCTGTTGACTTTTTTAAAAAACCCTGAAGACTGAAGATAGTAATTTCCTCCATGCAACAAGACAAAATCCAATTTCTGAAATGATTCAAAAAAAGATTTATGTCAAAACATTTATCAGAAGCAAAGGTGAAAAACGTGCAGACATTTATAGAGTGCACAATCCTAGCACCTCAGAGATTTCCATAATGTCAGGGATTTCAATGATTTACATTATGAAATTGAGACACTATCTTTGGTTTATCAAAAAGTGTAGCAATGTGTGTTAAATACTTCTGTTAAAGCTATCAAATCACCCACAATTAAAGGAGTGGCAGCATCCTGGTTAAGACACTATAGCCTTTACAAAGGTGGTCTCCAGCCACAGGCTCCTAACTTTTCAGCTTGGTTCTTTTAGCAAGCTGTCCACACTGCAAAGTCACTATATTTCCTGTTAGTTTTTGTCCAGGAGATGCTGAGGATTGAGGCAGTTATGATTACTATACCTTTGGTGCTAAGCAGAATTTACATGAGTCTACCACCAAAGATACTGATTATACATAACTGTACATAGTTATTTTTATTGTTACTTTCCATCCCATATGGCCCTTCAATTCCTTCAACTGGTATATGCCAGCCAAGACTTGCACCCTTTTACAGTAGCCGGCTTCTGAAAGGAATTCTGCATACCTAAAATTATAGCAGAAAAAATAGCCTAAAACTCTTCAGTCAGTATGGATGTCTACACTAGCATTTTTGTAGATATAATTTGTGTTGCTCAGGGTGTGAAAACACACAGCCCTGAGCGACATAGTTACACTGACGGAAGCGCCGGTGTGGACAGTGCTATGTTGGTGGGAGAACGTCTCCTGCCGACATAGCTACTGCTGCTCATTGGGGTGATTTAATTATATCAACGGGAGAGAGTGGCTGAATGAGCGATCTTACAGAGGCCCTGCTGCCATCAGTACAGTTGTGCCACTGTAAGCTCTCTAGTGTAAACATGGCCTTAGAGTGAGCTTGAGGTTCTCTTGCCACTTCCTTAATAGTAGAAGAAAGGGTGTATTTATTCTTTAGGAGTAAAATGCTCTGCATAAGGCCTGGTCTACACTACGGGTTTAGGTCGACTTTAGCAGCATTAAACCGAATTAAGCCTGGACACGTCCACACAACGAAGCCCTTTCTTTCGGTTTAAAGGGTCCTTTAAACCGGTTTCTTTACACCACCTCCGACGAGGGGATTAGCGATAAAACCGGCCTTTGCGGGTCGGAATTGGGGTAGTGTGGACGGAATTCGACGTTATTGGCCTCCGGGAGCTATCCCACAGTGCTTCATTGTGACCGCTCTGGACAGCACTCTCAACTCAGATGCACTGACCAGGTAGACAGGAAAAGACCCGCGAAGGTTTGAATTTCATTTCCTGTTTGCCCAGCGTAGAGAGCACAGGTGACCACGCAGAGCTCATCAGCACAGGTAACTGTGATGGAGTCCTCCCAGGATCGCAAAAGAGCTCCAGCATGGACCGAACGGGAGGTACGAGATCTGCTCGCCATATGGGGAAATGAAGCAGTGATAGCTGAACTCCGTAGCAGTAAAAGAAATGGAAAAGTATTAGAAAAGATCTCCAAGGCCATGAAGGACCGAGGCCATAACAGGGACACACAGCAGTGCCGCGTGAAAATTAAGGAGCTACGGCAAGCTTACCACAAAGCCAGAGAAGCAAACGGAAGGTCCGGGGCAGAGCCGCAAACTTGCCGCTACTACGCGGAGCTGCATGCGATCCTAGGGGGTGCAGCCACCACTACCCCAACCGTGTGCTATGACTCTCTCACTGGAGAAACACACAGGGAAGACGGTTCGGGGAACGAGGAAGATGACGATGGAGGTACTGTAGGTAGCTCACAGCAGCAAGGAAGCGGAGAAACCGGTTTCCCCAACAGCCAGGATATGTTTGTGACCCTGGACCTGGAACCAGTAACCCCCGAACTCACCCAAGACCCTCAGGGCACACAGGAGACCTCTGGTGAGTGTAACTTTGTAAATATTTGTAAACATTACAAAAAAAAAGCAAGCGTGTTTAATGATTACTTTGCCCTGGCAATCGCGGCCAGTACATCTACTGGAAAAGTCTGTTAACGTGTATGGGGATGGAACGGAAATCCTCCAGGGACATCTCCAGAAAGCTCTCCTGGTTGAAATGGGGTGATTTTATTAAGGGGACATTCAGAGGCGCCCGTTCCTGCTCTTCTGACCAGAAATGTTCCCCGCTGTTAACCACGCGGTGGGGGGAGGGGTGAAGTGATCATCCCAGAGAATCGTGTGTGTGTGGGGGGGGGGGGTTTACTTGTGTTTGTGCCGCATGTTAACCGGGAAACCGCAGCCCCCTCCTTTTACATTGAAACCCCATTTTAAATGGACAACCCAATTCATCCTTTATATGGGAAATGCGCTGCTGTTTGCAACCTTTCCCGCATGTTAAGAAGGATAAAAAAGCCAAAACACTGTGGCCTACGATGGCTGCCTGCAAGCCGAAATATGCGACCTTGTAATGAAAGAGTGTACCCATTGTTCTCTAAAATGTGTCTTTTTTAACCACCTCTCCCTTCTCCTCCACCAGCTGCAAATGTTTCTCCTTCGCAGAGGCTCGTGAACATTAGAAAGAGAAAACGTAGGACGAGGGACGAGATGTTCACGGAGCTGCAGATGTCCGCCCACGCTGATAGAGCACAGCAGAATGCGTGGAGGCAGTCAATGTCGGAGATGAGAAAAGCCCAATATGAACGAGAGGAGAGGTGGCGGGCTGAATCGCGGGATGAACAGAGTAAGTGGCGGGCTGAAGACGATAGGTGGCGTCAGCTTGCAGACAGACGGCAAGAGGCAATGCTCCGTCTGCTGGAGCATCAAACTGATATGCTCGAGCGTATGGTTGAGTTGCAGGAAAGGCAGCAGGAGCAGAGACCGCCGCTGCAGCCCCTGTGTAACCAACAGCCCTCCTCCCCAAGTTCCATAGCCTCCTCACCAAGACGCCCAAGAACACGGTGGGGGGGCCTCCGTCCACCCAGTCACTCCACCCCAGATGATCGCCCAAGCATCAGAAGGCTGGCCTTCAATAAGAGTTAAAGTTTTAAAATGCAGTGTGTCCTTTTCCATCCCTCCTTCCCCACCCATCCCAGGCTACCTTGGCAATTATCCTCCTACCTCTGTAAGGAACTAATAAAGAATGCATGAATGTGAAAAAACAATGACTTTATTGCCTCTGCAAGCGGGAGGGGAGGGTGGGGTGGGGTTGTTGGTTTACAGGGAAGTAGAGTGAACCGGGTCGGGGGGGGGGGGGGGGGGTGTTGGAGGGTTCATCAAGGAGAAACAAACAGAAGTTTCACACAGTAGCCTGGCCAGTCACAAAACTCGTTTCCAAAGCTTCTCTGATGCGCACCGCACCCTGCTGTGCTCCTCTAACCGCCCTGGTGTCTGGCTGCGCGTAATCAGTGGCCAGGCGAGTTGCCTCAACCTCCCACCCCGCCATAAAGGTCTCCCCCTTACTCTCACAGATATTGTGGAGCGCACAGCAAGCAGCAATAACAATGGGGATATTCTTTTCGCTGAGGTCTGAGCGAGTCAGTAAGCTGCGCCAGCGCGCTTTTAAACGTCCAAATGCACATTCCACCACCATTCGGCACTTGCTCAGCCTGTAGTTGAACAGGTCCTGACTCCTGTCCAGGCTGCCTGTGTACGGCTTCATGAGCCATGGCATTAAGGGGTAGGCTGGGTCCCCAAGGATCACAATAGGCATTTCAACATCACCAATGGTCACTTTCTGGTCCGGGAAGAAAGTCCCTTCCTCCAGCTTTCGAAACAGAGCAGAGTTCCTGAAGACGCGAGCATCATGTACCTTTCCCGGCCATCCCACGTTGATGTTGGTGAAACGTCCCTTGTGATCCACCAGGGCTTGCAGCAGCATTGAAAAGTACCCCTTGCGGTTTACGTAGTCGGTGGCTTGGTGCTCCGGTGACAAGATAGGGATATGGGTTCCGTCTATGGCCCCACCACAGTTTGGGAATCCCATTTCAGCAAAACCATCCACTATTGACTGCACGTTGCCCAGAGTCACTACCCTTGCTATCACCAGGTCTTTCATTGCCCTGGCAAATTGGATCACAGCAGCCCCCACCGTAGATTTGCCCACTCCAAATTGATTCCCGACTGACCGGTAGCTGTCTGGCGTTGCAAGCTTCCACAGGGCTATCGCCACTCGCTTCTCAACTGTGAGGGCTGCTCTCATCTTGGTATCCTGGCGTTTCAGGGCAGGGGAAAGCAAGTCACAAAGTTCCATGAAAGTGCCCTTACGCATGCGAAAGTTTCGCAGCCACTGGGAATCGTCCCATACCTGCAGCACGATGCAGTCCCACCAGTCTGTGCTTGTTTCCCGGGCCCAGAATTGGCGTTCCACGGCATGAACCTGCCCCAGTGACACCATGATTTCCACATTGCTGGGGCCTGTGCCTTGTGAGAGGTCTATGTCCATGTCAATTTCCTCATCACTCTCGTCGCCGCGCTGCAATCGCCTCCTCGCCTGGTCCGGGTTTCGCCTTGGCATGTCCTGGCTCTGCATATACTCCAGGACAATGCGCGTGGTGTTCATAGTGCTCATAATTGCCGCGGTGATCTTAGCGGGCTCCATGATCCCAGTGCTAGCTATGGCGCCTGGTCAGAAAAAAGGCGTGAAAGTAGTATCTGATGGACCAGGAGAAGGAGGGAGGGCGGGAGGGCCGAGTGACGACATGGTGTACAGGTACAGGAACAGGGAGAAACACAAACAACTGTCACACAGAATGGTCCCCCCAAAGATTAAACTGGAAACCCTGGGCTTAGCAGGCCGTTGATTTCACGGAGGAAGGGGAAGCAAATGAATACAGAACAAATCTATTTTTTACATCTTAAGGTGGCAGCCGACGGTGCAGCATGAGTGATAGCCTCTCCAGTACGATGATGACGGTTACCAATCATAAAATACCATCATCTGCCAAAAGGCAAGGGGCTGCTGCTGTGTAGCAATGCAGCCCCACGTCTGCCAGCCCCACGTCCGCCAGCACCCAGCATCGCCCTCGGCCTCTTCTGGGTGCTTAGCAGACAATACTGGGCAATTGGCAGAAAATAGTATATTACGACTGGTAACCATCATCATCAAAACAGTAGCATGTCTGCCCAGGTGGCCATGATTGACAGCCATACCAGTATGACGACGATGGGTACCAGTCATAATATACCATCGCCTGCAAGGGGCTGGTGCAATGCAGCCCTACGGCTGCCAGCCCCACGACTATCACTCATGCTACACCGTCTACCGCCAAAAGGCAGTTAGCAGCTGCTGCTGTGTAGCAATGCAGTCCCACGTCTGCCGGCACCCAGAGGACATATGGTGACGGTGAGCTCAGCTGAGCTGAGCGGGCTCCATGTTGTCTGCACAGGTAACCCAGGTAAAAAGGCGTGAATCTATTGTCTGCCGTTGCTGTGACGGGGGAGGGAGGGGCCTGACGACATGTACCCAGAACCGCCCGCGACACTGTTTTGCATCATCCGGGCATTGGGATCTCAACCCAGAATTCAAAGGGGCGGCGGAGACTGCGGGAACTGTGGGATAGCTGTGGGATAGCTACCCATAGTGCAATGCTCCAGAAGTCGACGCTAGCCTTGTACTGTGGACGCGGTCCGCCGACTAGAGCACCTAGAGCATTTTATTGTGTGGACACACACAATCGGCTGTATACAACCGATTTCAATAAAACCGGCTTCTATAAATTCGAACTAATTTCGTACGGAGCAGTACCTAACAGCCATTTAAGGTGAGAAGTGGATCACTAGCCTAGAAGATAACTGCCCTACTTAGAGTGGGTGAGTAAATATTAGACAAATGGGGGGAGGAGGGGGGGAGACACACACACACACACACACGCCCCCTCTTCTGTATTGCCTCAAGTTTAGAGTAAATCCCTTTCTTAGGGGACAGCAGCCCTTGGCGCACACTTCAAATTTGCTTGTTTGTCAACAGCCATGAAGAGTTTATTCTGAAAGTTAAAGGTGTTTATTTGTATTTGTTTTTAAAAATACAGTTTTTTAAAAGATGTGGTAAAGTATCATTCAGCCTAACATAGGGTCACATCTTGTTGACAGATAGCAATTATAGTTTATTTCTATACATCTCCCTTTCCTTGCCCCCAGGTATACATCTCCCTTCTGTAGGAGGGAGACATGTTGGCAAACTTTCAGCCAGCTTTTGAATAGCTGCAGAACTGCCAACATCCCTCTTGCACAATTTGATGACTCTGACTTGCTAAATCCTCCTGGACAGGTTTACTTGCGACTTAAGGTAAGTCTCTATTGTGAAAGAAAATTATGGTTAGTGTAGTGTGAAGTTTTCATTTATGTTAGTTACGAATAACTCACAGGTCATGCCAAACAAGGGCCAACAAAAGGTGTAGTACAACACATTTTTTTAAATCTATTATAGAGCCAACAGTTTTAGGAAGTCTACAGCTATAACCCTCATTATTGGTTAAGTTGTTCACCTCTTGGCAGTCTCCCTTTGTTGCCATGAGAGTATAATATCTTCAAGTGACAAACATGAGTACTATCAAAATTTTGAAGATCAAAAATTATCCTCCCTCTTGAGATTAATTTTAGATTTTAAATTCTGTCATCTTAAATCATCAAGGTTAGAAATGAATGCTGTAAGGCAGGAAGCCTACAATGACAAATGTCTACTGGTGTAAAGATTTTTCTAGCTATTCAGACCAAAATATTGGGTCAAAAACTTATTCACCCAGGACTGAAAGTTGCCATGCCTGCACAATTTTCAATCCCTGGTTTCACCTGGTCCATGTTTTTTGGAGGAAAAAAAGTTGAAGTTCATTGGTACTTTACACAGAAGCTATTTGAGAAAGCTTCCAGGTTTGGAATACTGTATATAGTCCCAGAGGACATGGATTTGGATACAGAATGTAGGTGGAGGTGACCAAATCTGCAAAATTAACACAGCTAAAACCCTACCTCTATCATGGACACAATTACCATGCATTAATTCAACCATATATTCCAATCTAAACTGTTGCACTTAAATCTTCTACGTTGTTCCCTTAAGGCAAGCAGAACATCATACTTGTGCATACTTTAGTAGGTGCGCTTGTTCAGGGAAATCCCCTGGCAGGCCGGGCCGGTTTGTTTACCTGCAGCATCTGCAGGTTCGGCCAATCGCGGCTCCCACTGGCCGCAGTTCGCCGCTCCAGGCCAATGGGGGCAGTGGGAAGTGGTGGCCAGCACATCCCTTGGCCCATGCCTCTTCTCGCAGGCCCCATTGGCCTGGGGCGGCGAACCGCAGCCAGTGGGAGCTGAACCTGAATCGGCCGAACCTGCGGACGCGGCAGGTAAACAAACCGGCCCAGCCCGCCAGGGGCTTTCCCTGAACAAGTGGCAGATCGACTTTGAGAACCACTGTTTTAGTACACTCACGCCATAATTCACAGAAAAAATGACTCTCTCCCCTACTTCTCAGCAGCACTTTAATAGCAACCTGCTGCAAGATCTCTCACTCACCAAGGCTTCTTTACTTTTATAAAATTTGATATAGACTATTACTAATAAATTAGATTTCTATACTCTGTGGGTGACTAACAATTAAAAACAAACTAAACAATTATACTAAGTATTATAAACAATAAAGATATTTTGACTACATTTTGGCACACATTTTCCTTGCTTTTGGTGGTCAAAATCTCAGAGTGCAGTAATTTGTAATGGGCTCCCAACTAATATGAATTAGCAGTGTTCTACTGTGAGTGTATTTTCCAGGTATATATACACGTTTTGATCTTAAAATCAATAACAAGACTAGTTTTCCTTTCAGCACCAGTAGATAAAGCAAATTGTGCAACAGTTGGCACTTTTGTAATTTGTCTACTGGATAAGTAAATTCCCTCCGGGGTATAAAAGTTTGCTTCTTACCCTGAGATACGTATCACTTCCTTAAGGAGAGGACACCCAAGAACGTTTGATACAATGTTTCTTAATTCCATTACTGAAGTTCTGCATACAAAATCAGTTATTTTAAATATTATCTGAATGCTGGTATCTGACCTTCAGACAAGCTTTTTTAAAATTCAAAACTTAAGTTATTGTTATGATTCTCATTCTACAGCATCAGGTGACCCAGAAAAACCTTTCATTTTTATAAGAACTTATTCATAGAGAGGTGAATGCTCAGTCTTGAATAGTGATGCGTAAAAGCACTCTGACAGTGGTGCAGTGTAACACTACAGAAGTAGACACTGCAGAGTTTACAGCTTCCGTAAAAATAACTGTTCTCTGACAAGATATGCAAGTTGAACTTATGATAAATATATTTTCTCTGTTGTGTTGCAATGGATCAGCTGAAATGAGTAACTGACAAACCACCATATTAAAAACTACAGAACAAGGAGAAAAATAGTTTACTATTATAGCAAGAAAACATCAAAATGAAATAGCTTGAGAGTACAATATACTGTACAATGATAACTCAAAAGAACTGGCCTTTGAACTGTACAAACATTTTGGCCTTTACTGTACCTTTCTATACTATTTTTGCTAAGTACATTTTTAATATAAGAGTAAATCATTAAAGTTTTACATACTCAACTTTCAGAGCATGTGAATAAAATTGGACCAGCAACAACCAATGGAAGCCATAGTAAGTTTACTAACTTACAGTTAAAGTTGCTAGAATACAAACTTTATACAAAAACCTATATTGTGAATGTTAGCCCTGCAAATGTTATCTGCACATACATGACACAAATTCTATGATCATGTACTATTGCTTAAATAGGTCTTCATTTAGATGCAAGCTGCAGTGAGAAAAATCAAGCACTCAATAGAGTTCTTGCCTCATTCATTTAAATGATGCACCTTAGAAAAGTTATAGAAAAATAATTGTAGGACTGTATTTCAGAAATAGTACATGATCAGGTAATAAGACCATCATTATACACATACAAGGGTACAGAGTTAAGGTTGCAGGAACAACTTTGACTGGCATTTTCCAAGTGCTATATCAGGTAACCTGTAAAATGCTAGGAAGTTTGAAATATTTTACAAAGGAAATCAGAGATTGCATATACTTTTGCTAGACATTACCAAATGCCCTGCCCTCAAAAGGTCCATAAACATGAAAAATGTTCCTGGACAATATTATCTATTGCTAGTGCTACAGTTAAAATACACAAGACCATTACATGACGATAATGGCATAAGAAAATCTGTCATTACACATGCCAATAACATTATTTCTGAGCCACCTGCTTATGCATCTCACTAATCACTGATGTATGTATATTTTTGACTAAGGTGTATACAATTAGAGATTGATATGATGATAAAGTGCATTAGCAGGTCTGGTGGCTCAGAGATAGTGGCATTAGAATTTGTAGGGTGAATATACACATTCCAATTTAATAACTGAATATATATTTGCTAGTTACTTTTTCTAGTCCTTTGCATTCTTAAACCTCCAAACCCTTAAGCATTAATTATAACAATCTTAATACGTATTTTGTATAAAGGCTATTTCCTCTAATAATCTTAACTGTAATTTGAGATTTTGTTTGCATGCAAGTTTGTATACAGTGTCTTAGCCGTACATATTTGTATTATAGTAATGTATAGGGACCAACAGGGAAGTAATTGTGCTAGATGTTGTCATGAATACTAGCCCTATTGTATATTTCAGGGTTAATAGCTTTTACAGCTCAGGTGCGCTACAAGTAGAGTTTACAATCTCTGTAATCCCGAAACAAATAATTGAGTCATAAACCCAGAATTATAGGGCTCTCAATCTTCACCCAACTTGCAAGCACTACTGGATTTTAAGCTTGTTAACTATCATAAGACCAAGTACCAAAGGGCTCTCAGTTGTCATGAATTTCATCATCTTCCCAACTGTGATAGTAACAAACGAGAAATGTGGGACTTGTCTACATGAGGAACTTGCACAAGTTTAGTTTAAAGGTATGATTTTAACCTGGTTTACTTAGTTAAACTAGTGCAAACCCTTTGCAAGGACACTTATTTCAGTTTAAACCAGGCTTATTTCTGTTTAACTTAATTCAATTAAAGAATCATTTTAAGCAAGACAGAATTAAGTCACTAAAATCAAAATAAGAGTATCCACACCCTTGTTTTTACCTATTTAAAATTGATTTTAGTTAAACCACACCTTAAGTTAAATGAGTGCAAATTTATCATGCACACAAGGCCTTGCACATTAGGCAGAGCCCCATGTATAAATGTAATTATGCACCTGTATACCTTGCCACAAGATTGTGCTCCATAATTTTTTTTAAATGAAATCTTAGACTAGATCTCTACCCATGATGGTTGTGAGGACAACCTTTAAAATGGATGAAGACAGCCTGAAACGAAAACTTAGAGAAACAAACTACCCTGTTCATCAAGGGTGTTCACATCGAAGTCCGATGACAATTTAAATCTTAACATTAGCAATTTCATTGCTGATCAGTTTAGCTGAATCAAGCCAAGGCACTACACTGTTATTTTTGGACATAATGGCAGGTACTAAGGAAGTATACAGCGGGCCAGTTGCCATCAAAAGGTTGCAGGAGCAAGAAACAAGGAACTCAAACAGCCCTGCCAAATGCAAAGGAATCTAAGCTACTATCGCTTAAGCTCAACTGATGGCAGTAAAGGTAGGAGTGCTAGCACAAACAAGGTACTGGCAGCCAATGGTGTATTAAGCCCTGTCAGAGTAGGTGCACATGACATAGGGATCGATAACAGTGCCTAAAAACAATGGCAGCTACCTAGAAACCTCTTTACGCTAATGGTCCCACTCACTCTGCTACCACTAATGGGCTGAAAAAGTGGTAGTAATGGTGGGAAATTTTAGCAAAAGTTATGCCTAGTGTATACACAGACTTTGCGATGCCCTTATCTAATGTTCCATTCAAAGGAATAATATTGCTCAGACAGTGCAGTTTAATTATTCATCAGCTTGCAGTAAGACAATAGAAAAAAATATGTTGAAGATTTCATAAAGTCAGTTAAGAAAATCCACAGTTTTAGCCGTACTTCCTAATTTACTTAAATCAAGATCCACTAAACCAAAATACATTGAATGCAGCTAGCAAGTTAAAAAAGGGATGAAAGTTACAGAAGTGATAAAAGACAGAGGTGAGCTAAAACTTTAAACTGATATGGTCTTACTTTATGACTGTTTACCTGCAATAAGCCTCCTTCATTGAAGCGTAGCACTTCTATTATGCTATCCGACTGGATGAAAGCTGTGAAGTAAAGGGAAAGCTAGTTACTGACAGAAATATTCTTAACCCCATAACATTAACAAACATAACTGGAAGCATTATATTTGCCTTGCACAAACAGTTTATGAAAGCTATTGTTACTTAAGTTACATGAGTACCCAGCTCCCCCTCCCCCCACCCATGAAAATCCCAGACTTTTGCTATGAAAGATGAGGGGCAACAACAAAAGCTTCAATACCATGTCTTAGTGACTAATTGATTATCCCACCAGAGATGCACAGCTCAATTCCAAGTTTTCTATGCAAGCACCACATTTGTCTATGTTCTGAATCCAATTTTTCTAGTGTAACTGAAGGACTGGTTGAATTAAAAGTCAGCTATTCATCCAAGTTGCTTATTCATGAAGGAAGCACGAGCATGACAGTATTGTAGCTGATTAGCTATTTTTAATCAATAAGCATCAGTAGTGAATATCATGGTCAAACACTGAAACATTACCCTAAATGGTAACTGAGCATCATTCTTTAATTTCTAGTTTAAAACTGACTAGAACTCAACTACTTCAATTGTCTGCCTTACTTTTGACTTCCATTATATCCTAAAAGATTTTAGAATAGTGAATAACAGTGTATTACACCTGTCATATATCAGCAAAGTTCAAGACAAAAAATACTCAAATACTTGAGGTTCATTTCATATCAGCAGTAGAGCTGGACAGCAAAGTTGAAACATTTTTTCCAATAACACTTTACTGGTTCATCAAAATCTAAACATTTTGTGGAAACTGACTTAGACAAACTTCTGATGGAACCCTGCCTGGTCTCCTCCTATCTCATCCACTTAGTTCTAGGGCAGGGGTTCTCAAACTGGGGGTCGGGACCCCTCGGGGGTCACGAGGTTATTACAGGGGGATCGCAAGCTATCAACCTCCACCTCAAATCCCGCTTTGCCTCCAGCATTTATAATGGTGTTAAATATATAAAAAAGTGTTTTTAATTTATAAGGGGGAGTTGCACTCAGAGATTTGCTATGTGAAAGGGGTCACCAGTAAAAAAGTTTGAGAGCCACTGTTCTAGGGCAACCCGGCTATGCAGAGTGCCTTGGAATTGGGGACCACTGGGCTACCTGGATCCACTGACTCACTGTGAGTCGGGGAGCCCTAACTCCCAAGGCCCTTGGTAGCCTGGAGCACAGCAAGCACTCCCAGGCTCCTGGCTCCCCTTCTGCTCACTGGCTGAGCCTCAGAGCTTGGGAGGCAGTGCTCCTAGGGCTTCCCGTTCCTGGCTCCTGGTCAGCCCAATAGGCCTACTAATGAGGATCTGGGACTTCCAGGCTTTCTGGGTCCAAGGCAGCCCATCAGGGGGCCACTAGGGAGTCAGGAACTCTAAACCCTGACAACTGCTGACTGAAATTAATAAATTATCAGTTTCACTGCCACTCACAGAAGCTAGTCAGTGGCTGAATTGATCAGACTAACAATTTGAGTCAGCAGCTGCCAGGGCTTCCAGGGTCACTATCTTCATGGCAGCTAAGCAGGTGGGCAGCTGGAGATGCCAGGGAGCATATTTCATTTCAGAATACTGCATTTCAGTATTTCCAAAATGGAAAAAAATTGCCAAGTTTCAGTTCTGTGATTTTAAATTGTGGTTTTTCATCCCATTTGGAACAAAAAAAAATTAAAAATCTCAAATTTGTGCAGAACTGAAGTTTGGTTTCCCAATCAGCTCTAACCAGAAGATTGATTTGCTTTCCATAGAGCTAAGGAAAAGATATTACACTGGATGCCGGGGGGGGGGGGGGGGGGAGGGGGGGAGGGGCAATTCTCTTAAGAAGGTGGCATTTAATTAACTTTTTAGCCCCAACACTGGCCAGCTCCCTTCAAAGTTTGATTCACTGCACAATATTCAGCCACTGTGGCCAAGGGAGAGAAATCAGCCCTGATCTAGAGAGTGTTGCCACTAGACCACTGAGGCAGCTTTCTTGGCCCCTTCCCTTCTGTTTCAGCAGCTAAAGCAAAAGATACCATTATCCAACTTATTTATTCAATCTAATTATGGAGTTTAGTTTATAAAAAGTCTCAGAGGTCTAGTCTATAAATATAGTGCTATGTAAAAAGTAGTACTTTAATGTACTCTGTAGAGCCCTTTTAGCTAATTTTGCTATCAAAATACTGTTTTCCTTCACAGTGCAGTTAGGAACATAAGAATGGCCATACGGAGTCAGACCAAAGGTCCATCCAGCTCAGTATCCTGTCTGCCAACAGCGGCCATTGCCAGGTGCCCCAGTGGGAATGAACCGAACACGTAATGATCAAGTGATCTCTCTCTTGCCACCCATCTCCACCATCTTACAAACAGAGGCTAGGGACACCATTCCTTACCCATCCTGGCTAATAGCCATTAATGGACTTAACCTCCATGAATTTATCTAGTTCTCTTTTAAACCCTGTTATAGACCTAGCCTTTTCAACCTCCTCAGGCAAGGAGTTCCACAAGTTGACTGTGCACTGTGTGAAGAAGAACTTCCTTTTATTTGTTTTAAACCTGCTGCCTATTAATTTCGTTTGGTGGCCCCTAGTTCTTATATTATGGGAACAAGTAAATAACTTTTCCTTATTCACTTTCTCCACATGTCAATCATATCCTCCTTTAGTCTCCTCTTTTCCAAGCTGAAAAGTCCTAATTTCTTTAATCTCTCCTCATATGGGACCCATTCCAAACTCCTAATCATTTTAGTTGCCCTTCTCTGAACCTTTTCTAATGCCAGTATATCTTTTTTGAGATGCGGAGCCCACATCTGTACGCAGTATTCAAGATGTGGGCATACCATGGATTTATATAAGGATAATAAGATATTCTTCATCTGATTCTCTAACCCTTTTTTACTGATTCCTAACATCCTGTTTGCTTTTTCAACTGCTGCTCTTCTCTTATGGAAGATAGAATCTACTCTACACTGCCTTGCACACTGACAATATTTTGCATATCAATTACAGAAACTTTATTATTGATAACAGAAAGAACTCAGTTAGCCTGTGAACTCAAAAGCAGAGTTTATAAACTTTGCAGTTAGAAAAAAACATTTTTTTTACTTGTAAAGTGAGAAGAGGATACAGAACCCCAGGATGTCATTTTACAGCATTGCTTTGTCAGCCTCCAAACTTTAGAACTCAAAATCAAAGTTTCAAATACAAGGCTGCAAATACAGCCCCGCTCATCCTGGTATGCTTCAATATTATGTGGGGCTCCAAATAGTTAATCTTAGCGTAAACGTTCTGCAGTATCTTAACAGTGGCATTAGTGGGAACAGGTCATTCCAGCATCAGTCTTAGCTTTGAATTAGCTTGCTTTTGTGTATTTGAGTTACAACCTTAATGTTTTCCAAACACTCCTGTGTAGATCGATTAAGTTATGTTAAATATGCAAACAAAAAAAGAAGTTTTCTTAATCTATTAACTGTTTTGTATTACAGAGTGCCTATCCTAGCAATCAAGCACTTACTTACAACATTACAAACTACATAGGAAAAAAAAAATCAAACAAGATCCATTTAATTTAGCTCCTATATCATAACATCAAGCTCATTAGGACTTGGGCTCTGAATCCCAAATTGCAAAGTCAGTGGAATCTCAACTGAGAAATTACAGCCATCAGTCCTAGAAAGTTTAATCCTAGTAACTCAGAACATGAGTCTTCCAGTCAAACTAATTGCCAATACAAGTATAATAGACAAGTTCTCAAGTAACCCATTATTTTTTACTTCTATATGTCTTGAACCCACCCAGGCCATCCAGGACTTTAAAGGTGAGGTGCAATGGAAGTAGTGAGTAGAAAAAGATAGCATTGACAGAAAAGGTTTTTTTATTAGTTCATTTTTAACCACAATATCAAGAATTTTAGATCTGGTCTTCACCCAGAAATTTATCCTGGAGAACTTCATGTAGATTTGGAACTCTATGTCTGCAACTGAGGGACAAAGTGAGAGATCGGGCTGGGCTGAATCTTTAGCAAAGAGATCCATCACTCCCCCTCTACAATTAAGTATTTGAGTTACATCTGTGTTTTAAAAAAAACTGTTGTAAGAATTTGTGAATAAGAACATTCCTTCCCCTCAGTCGAGTTTTAGTTGCTTGTTATCTGTGACATAAATCTATAAATTCTCCAGTTGTAAAGTCTTTGGGGGGAAAAATACAGGGTAGATAGGACTTGTGTATAATGTAACATATGCTGAAACACCCACCTCCCATTAAAATACCACTTTCACACCTTCTACATACATCATAACTCAGCAAAAGAGGCAAAGAGCTCTTTCCCCCGCAACGCATGTGCCACTTAAAAATCAGAGGTCCTAAATTGCATGCTGAAATGACTGTAGCTCAGGAGGTTCAAATTCGTAAACAAAGAATGTACTTTTCCAAAAGTCACTACTGTAACTTAACACACAGCAACTCATACACTATAACTATGTCAGAGTCCTACGACCAAACAACTTGAGTGCAGGCAGCTCTCCTGTAAAACCCACAAGCTTCCTCAGCCACTCTCCAAGTCATTTTTGTATTTCATATATCTTAAGCCTTCTGCAAAAACTGGTGCTTTGTGTTTAAGTGAGTGATTGTTTTAAATAAAAGTGCCCTTCATCATTATATCACTTTGCAAGACATGTTTTCAGAGAGCAAGTGACAGTTAGAACTAGGCGAAGTCACGGCCAGCAGCCAAGCTCTGCAGCGGTGCTTCACAGCAGTAGTGGCTCTTAAGGCAGCCAGTGGTTAAGCTTCTGTGGTTAAACCTTTTATTTTAGGTGACATACTCACTGACTCAAGCCTGTGTTTCCATTTTCATAAAAGCAAAACTTGAGTGGATAACTGCAGCTTAATAACATTAAATTTGTGTTGCATGTAACTTCTCAGACTCCCACTCAGATTGAAGTCACTAAATTCAGATGAGGAGTCTGGGAAGCTGTATTTTAAAACAGGGATTTGGAGCAATCAAATTTTTTTAATTGCTCTGCTCCGGCTCCACTCCAGCTCTGGGCAAAAACTTACTGGTCCGCGCTCCAGCTCCGGGCTCCGCTCCAAAGCCATTTTAAAATTTCCTTTACAGACAGCTTGCCCATT
Source organism: Chrysemys picta bellii (assembly GCF_011386835.1). NCBI lineage: Eukaryota > Metazoa > Chordata > Testudines > Emydidae > Chrysemys > Chrysemys picta. The sequence goes on along the minus strand of NC_088791.1, from coordinate 236,043,369 downwards.
TTTTCCCTAGCCAGGGAAAGTCTCCTGTAAAGTAGATAACTGCACATCACTGACAGAAGTGATGTCATAAGCAATAGCAGCTAGTAAAAGTATGGTAGGCCATATATGCTGGCTGTTTAGTGATATGATTCAAGATGCAACCTCAAAAACTTGAATTTTTCATTTAAGACAGCTTTCCCATTAAGCAACTTTTTTGTTTGTTTTCCTTACTATTCATGCACCTCAAGTCACTCAAATATCTTTCTTCTAAGTTAACTTTCTACTGTCCCATCAATCCTTTTACAGAGAAACTGAAATAATCTACAATCATTCATAGCAACTGATTGTGATGTTACTGGAAAAGAAAAGAAAACATACAGGGAGAATGTTATGCATATACATAAACATCTTAATAAATCTGTAAACATTAGAAAACAAATCTAGTAGTCTAACAGTTGTTAAATATACATAATATCTGTCAGATCAAAGACATTATCTTTGCACAAGTGTGCATTAACATTCAGTTGGACAACATAATTTTGATCCAAGGTTATTATACTAGAAGTTGCTTTATGAACACTTAAGTAATGAGACATGAATTTCTGTTCAGTAAATAATGTTGAAGTAAGAAAGTTCATCAAGCTAGTTTAGCAAATATGCTGTTGTATGTGTGATTATTTAAATTTCACTCTTTTCCACAGCTTGGAACAGTCATTTCTGAAGTGTAAAACTTTAAAAACAAATGTTAAACAAGACATGCTCAACCACCAGACACTCATTTTGGTGACAGCTGCCAGACACCGAAATATTACAGTGATGAGGCCCATAAAAGTACCTAGATGGTCAAAAGAACAGGAGTACTTGTGGCACCTTAGAGACTAACAAATTTATTTGAGCATAAGCTTTCGTGAGCCAAAGAAGTGGGCTGTAGATGCTGTAGCCCATGAAAGCTTATGCTCAAATAAATTTGTTAGGCTCTAAGGTGCCACAAGTACTCCTGTTCTTTTTGCGGATACAGACTAACATGGCTGCTACTCTGAAACCTAGACGGTCAGAAAGTCATTCCTTTCACTTCCCTCTAGTTTGATCTTCCCTTGTTATGTCGCATGTTTAGCCTGTACACTCTTTGGGTCAGGAACCATGGTGTTCTTTAATTGTAAGGTCCTAGCTTATTTTGAAGTATGGTAAAAACAAGTAATTTCTTGCCTATGCCACCATCCTTCAGGTTGATACAGCCACAGGCAGCACTATCCAACACCACCAACCAACCTCTTCTTTCCTGCCCCAAGTCAAGTGTGTAGGAGTTAATACAAATATGCATGTGAATATATTTTTCTTCTCTCCTTCCATATTAAGGAAATACCATTTACCAAGTACAGATAGTCTTCAGCCCAGTACAAAAGAACAAAACATGCTTGGGCCTGGGACACAAATAATACAGATCTACAGTGCATCAGATAACCAGAAGAAGGGTTAATTTGAAAACAAAAAACCCTCCAAAACAAGGTGGCACTTAGCACCATAACTTCCTAACCAACACCAGAAAGTTATAAAGATGTATTGTGCAACCGATATACTAAACTGAATACGTTCGTATTCAGCCCAACAGCCCTAAAATCTACCATGCCTCCTGGTGCCTAAAGACAGGAATTTACTTTACTTTTTGATCTCCGTGATCTAAATAAATGAGGCAAAGGATGACAAAAAGAGATGTAGTAAATACAAGCAGAGTAATCAAAGTAATGGTAGGCAGGCATCATGTTAGTTCCACCTTTTATTTTTATGTTAGGAAGAAGAATTGCTCAGTGTTCTTTTTAAAATATTTCTTTATGTATTTATAAAATCAGTGTCTCCCCTCAGTCTTTTCTTTAGAATGACTACGCTCCCAATTGTAAACCTTTCCCTTATGAGTCTTATTTATGAAACTTGTTACCATCTGCTCTCTGAATTATCTTCAAATTTGTCTGTCACTTTGGAAGCGTGATGCCTAACTTACCAAAATGGGTAAAAGTCAATGATTTAAAAAAAAAAAAAAATCTTTTGTACTCTACATTAATTTTTAATTTAATTTTCCAATCCACTCTGTGCCTAAGGTCACTACGAGTTTATTATAACCATGAACCAATTACAATATGCTCAATGTCATTCACTGTATATCTGTGATTGTCATTATATCAAGATTCATAACATGTATTCGTACACGTTAATGTGTTAGTAGACTAGAACTGGATGAGTAAGTTTTATAGCCTTGACTGTATCTGACACAAAAATAGACTACCTATAAAAATTGAGACCACTCAATTCGCAAAGACACCACAGATTTTTTTTAAAAACAACTTATTTGGTTCAGATGAGTCACAAAGTGCACTTTGTCTTGCTCAAATGAAACACTGAGATTTTCTGACAAAGTTATAGTCCATAGTCCACCCAATAGAACATTACTAATAGGATGATGGATAACCTATGAGAAGGAAATTGAGAAGCATGTGGAATACTTGAGGGGGAAAAGTAATATGTTTTAATAAATGGCTAATATATGCAGTGATAGGGAAGGAGTAGGAAAACAAGATAGGAGTTTGCACTTGGGAGAAATGGACAGCATGCCATGAAACTTATACATAGGATATATGACTGCCATGCTCACTCAGTGCAACTTTTCATAAAAATCAGACATCCCAAGAATAACAGAAAATAGTGTTGAAAGTTGTATGCTTTCAGTAATAACCACTTTTCATCAGTTTCACTGGAGAACGGAAGCTTATTCTGCCACAAGAGAGACAGACAAATTAGGCAGCTGATTACTGCAAGCTGTTCAAAAAAGGCCAACTCTCATTAGAGATGAACCAACTGATTCAAGTAACACAAAAACCATCCTGAACTTCTATCCGTCTCCTAAAACATGATATTTTGGGTTGAGAATTCAGAACGTCACTCCTCCCCTACAGACCCCATCACCTCACAGTGTCCTAAGGGCAGAAAAGGACCAGCCAGCTGTCCCTTTCAAACTACCTGTTCTTGCTGATTGTGTAGCCAGATGACCTGCTTTCTTCCTTTCCTTTGCAGGGGTCTGTGCACAGATAAAATAAAATCTTCTCTAAAGTGAGTCTAGATGGAACCATCAGGGCCAAGGTTATAAATACACATTTAAGAGAGAAGCACAGACCACCTGCAAAACATCCACGGGGAACTGGACTGAGACCAAAAATTCATGTCACATAGAAACTTTCATTTTCTCTTTTCACTTCCCCATCACCTTAAACGCCCCCTCCTTCCTGTCCCCCCTTCTCCAGCAAAGGGCAAACACTCGCATGGAAAATACTCAGTGACAGTTAAACCATCTACAGCTGAAGTAGAGATCTTATAAAAGACTAAAAGTGCACCAACCAAATAAACAAACATATATACACACATGCAAACAAATTAAGCTAAATTGGAAACAAAGTAACTTTTGTTGAATAACTAAGAACAATGTATTTGTTTTGTGCTAGCCTTATCACAATTTGTAAATATTAGTTTTAAAACTCAAGACAGAAAAACATTGAGACAGAGCAGGACAGACACCTTTTGCTATTCCTTTTTATACAAAAAGAACAGGAGTACTTGTGGCACCCTAGAGACTAACAAATGTATTTGAGCATAAGCTTTCGTGGGCTACAGCCCACTTCTTCGGATGCTGTAGCCCACGAAAGCTTATGCTCAAATAAATTTGTTAGTCTCTAAGGTGCCACAAGTTCTCCTGTTCTTTTTGCGGATACAGACTAACACGGCTGCTATTCTGAAACCTTTTTATACAGTAGCTCTTTACTTCAGTGAATGCTTTCCGGGAGTTGTTACGTGATTTATTTTTCCTGTAGCTGGACATGGATTTTATCCACTTGTCTCATCCACTTTTAGTTTAGCTTTGCAGCGGGGTTTGCTTTAGTAGTTCAATTAGTAAAGTCCTGGTTTTGAAAGCCAGCCATAAATAGAAGGTGCCAATACACTCCTGATTCACACAGGCGATGGACAAGAGCACTTTGACCTAGCCTGGAGGAATGGAAGTGAGTCAGCCTCAGGCCCTGTTCAAACAGACCCTAGCCTAGGGCACCTGTCACGTTTCAAGAGCTAAAAATAGCATACCAAGGTTTCTCTTCAAAGAGAGCAAGAAATTCCACTAACATGATGTGCTGGGCAAAAAAGAGTTTGCAAGGAACTATGTATGCCTACTAGTAGAAAGAGATTAAGTGCTCTCACTGAAGGTTACCCATGCTTACAAGATATTTTGTTCGAATGCACAGACTACCCCTACTGCCGATGTATAACATTGATGGGACTCCTGTCCGGGAGTGTGCGAGTCGTATGTGACTAGGTACAGCTGCTGGTGAGCCTGGTGCCTGTCCCAGTAGGCAGGGCTGGGGGCGGCACAGCCACACCGGAGGAGCTGCCCAGGCTGGATGCTGGCTCCTGCAAGCAGCAGCCCGACATGCTGCTGCTTTCACCGCTGTAGCTCCTGGCCCGGTTGCTGGCTGTGGCCCTGATGGTCTCACTCATTGTCACTAGAACCCTGCAGCTCTGTGGATGTAACCTTTTGTATCTGCGCAGGGCTCTAGCTTTTTCCTTCTTATGCATCACCACAAGTAGTAAAGCTCAGTAACCTAAATTAGGTCTTCAGTTATACCTCTGACAATCTATTGTTTTCATTTGCACAGTTATAACTGATTGGAACTAATGTTGAAACAGAGTTACTCACAACCTATCCTTTGCCCCATCCTCCCCAGTTAGGGTTGCCAGGTGGCCGGTTTTTGACCAGAAAGTCCAGTCCAAAAGGGGATCTGGCAGTCTCCAGTCAGTACTGATGACCAGACACTAAAAGTTGGTTACCAGAGTAACTACAATCAGCCTCCCCATCAAGACGGAAGAGCAGCAGCTGCTACCTGGAGGATAAGCTTTCGTGGGTAAATAAATCTGTTAGTCTTTAAGGTGCCACCAGACTACCTGGAGGAGCTACTCAGTTGCTGACAGAGAGAACTGGCTCCCAGACACAAAGCTCCAGATTCCGGTGAAGAGGAAGATACCAGAACCACCACTGCCTGGGGGAGAGGAAATCATGTCTACCCCCTCAGCCTGTGCCCCAAGTGCCCCCCCCAGCCCCTCACTCCAGAGACTGACCTTCCCGCAATTCCTCCTGGCCCCTCGCTTCAGGGACTGACCTCCCCACTGTGCCCCAATTGCCCCTAGCCCCTTTTCTAAGTCAGAGCCCGACCACGGTGTCCTAATTGGGCAGGCGGGCAAGCTCCACATCAGCTCCTCCCAGACCGGCTCTGTAGGCAGCAGGTGAGTCCCGGGATTGGGGGGCAGAGTGAGCGATGGGGGTGTGTGGGAAATTCCGGGGAAGAGGCAGAGCAGGGGATGGGGCAAGGGTGTCCAGTTTTCAGCGATTAGAAAGTTAGCAACCTTAACTCCCCCCTCCCCCATCCCAATTCTCAAATTCTGGACAACCTAATTGAGGCCTGCAGCAATCCAAGGCCTAACCAAAGCCTCCAGCTCCATACAAGCTACTCAGTGAGAGATTGGGTCTCCCTGGGAATCCAAGCTCTTTACCATCTACTCATAACCTCTGCAGGCTCAGAAGACCCAACCACCAACCCACAATAATTCTATCTTTACGTAGGGTTACCATATTTCCACAATCAAAAAAAAAAAAAAAAAAAAAAAAAAAGGACACCGGGGGTGGGGGGAGCCCCGCCCTAGCCCCGCCCCATCCACTCCCTCCCACTTCCCACCCCCTGACTGCCCCCCTCAGAATCCCCAACCCTCCCTGCTTCTTGTCCCCTGACTGCCCCCTCCTGAGAACCCCCAATCCTAACTGTCCCCCTAGGACCCTACCTGTCCCCTGACTGCCCCGACCCTTATGGGTGGCAGGTTTGTAGAAATTTTGATGGTGCCCAGAACCCGTCCCCCGCACCTGCCTAAGGCTCTGGGAGGGGGGTTGGGTGGAGGGAGGAGCAGTGGGGTGCAGGTCCTGGGCTGGGGATTAGGGTGCAGGAGGGGTGCAGGCTCCGGGATCGAGTTTGGGTGCTGGGTGCAGGCTCCGGGCTGGGGAAGAGGGTGGGTGTGCAGGAGGGGGTGAGGGGTGCAGGCTCTGGGATGGAGTTTGGGGGTGGGAGGCGGTGTAAAGGAAGGGGGTGCAGGCTTTGGGAGGGAGTTTGAGGGCAGGAGAGGGTGTGTGGGAAGGGGGAGGGAGTTTGGGGATAGGAGGGGATGCAGGGGTGAGGGCTGTGGGTCTGAGGATGAGGGTTTCATGATGCAGGAGGGGGCTCAGGGCTGGGGCAGAGGATTAGGGTGTGGGGGGGACAAGGGCTGGGGATGAGGGGTTTGGGGCATTGGAGAGGCTCAGGGCTAGGGTGGAAGGGCAGCCTGCCTTGCCATTAGTGGACGGGGGGCACTAAGACCCTGGAGCAGCAGACAGCAGTTGCTGCCGGGAGGGCGTAGGAATGTGCTACTTGGGCAGCACAAGCAGGCAGGGGAGAGGGGCGCACTGCTTTCTTTCGGGCAGGGACGGGGGGGGCAGCAGGTGGAGTCCGGGGCCCACTCCAGGCAGGGCCGGGGGAGAGACCCAGCTCCATATATTGCTGGAGCAGGGCCCCCGGCCCTGGATATTGCTGGAGCTCGAGCACCACAAAAGAATATAACCCATCGCCCCCACCCCATATTCACCACCCTCCCCCTGCTCCCTGACTGCCCCCCGGGACTCCCCTTACCATGCCCATGCAGGTCAGTTGCTGGCTCCACATGTAGGCAAAACACGCTGCCGGTGGAGCTGTGTGTGTGGTTACACCCGGCTGCAGGCAGCATGGGGGGAGTAGGGGAGGGGCTCTGGCTGCTGGAGGCCAATGGGAGCGGCGCAATCAGGCCCAGCCGCCCAATCAGCCGCGCCACACTCTGATGAAAGGGAGGGAGGGGAGGGGGGAAAATCACGGACCTTTTAACCTTGTTACCAATTCCTCCTGGACGACTATTTAAAGACGCAAGAGCCGGACATGTCCAGGGAAATACGGACGGACGGTAACCCTATCTTTATGTGAGGATTCTCACCACTAGTGCCAGTACTAACCACCTAAAGCTGCAATCCTGTGACTCTAACCAGAGATTAAGGAAACTATTAAGTGAACTGTGCAAACACAATGCAAACATAACTCTAGCAAATTGCTTCAAAAGTGTATCCATTCAGACTAATTACAACGATACCTCACAATATCCCACCACACAACACAACCGTTAAGAACACTGACACAGGATTTTCTTCACTCTAAAGAAGAGGGGAAGAAAGACAGGATTTTTCACAGTGTGGGAGGGCCAGAGAGCAGGAAGAGCAAGATACTAGGGTATGAACATTGCCCTGACGCCCAATATTAACACCTTTTAAAATAATTAGGATTACCAGTAGCAGCTTTCTAACAACAAAGGACTGCAACTGGCTACAAGCTACAGCAGCATTCTTCAGATGCTGCTCACCGTCCTGGCTCCTGCCCCACAATCACCTGGTGCTTTCTGTCACTAAACGAAACAGACACATAAGCAGCAGGACAACTGAGTAAGAAGCTACTATTTTTTCATGCATCTGAAGAAGTGAGGTTCTTACCCACAAAAGCTTATGCTCCCTATACTTCTGTTAGTCTTAAAGGTGCCACAGGACCCTCTGTTACTTTTTACAGATTCAGACTAACAGGGCTACCCCTCTGATATTTTTTCATGGTAATTTTTCAGAATAGAATTGTATTCATTTTCACAAGGGCAATGATTGCACTTTGATAAGCAACAGAAGCAGCAGTTTTTAAACTGACAACTTCGGGGAGGAGTGTTGCATAATAGTTTATATTTAAAAAATAAACAAGAGAGGATACTAATCAGAAGAAAGAGCGAAACCTATCCTTCCTGCTTAAGTTCTTCTATTCCACTTCCCTGCAAAGGTCACTGGAAAGTGTTGTTAGCCTGGAGGACAGGAAAGAAATTGTACCAAGACAACATCTGACCAAATGCAAAGTTTACGTATATGGTCAGGGAAAGAGCAGAAATAAAGCCTTCCTTTTGGAAAGTGTCAGTAATCTTGCATTAATATTACCTATATATTGTTTAGCAAAGTGACTAAATACCTTGTACCGTGGGAGCACAGATGAACAGGAAGAGGCAGGCTGAAACATGTAATAAGATCAGAGAAGAGAAAGCATGAGGGAGTACAAGAACAGCAAAAGTGAAAGAGACAAGGGCAAAACAAGAAGCAGCATACAAAAGAAGAGATCATCATAGGCTTTTCGAAAAGAACAAACCATAAACATTAGTTAAGAGCACAATATATATTTGGAAGTCTAATATTGCAATGTGTTTAACTGAAAAGAATTCAAATTGAATCCATCTGCCTGAGAAACCTTAAAGTAGATGGATTCTCAAAAGTGGATGTTCAGCACCTTCCCGAAAAATCAGGCCCTTTTATAGAATAAAACTTTAAAGTGAGAAGGGCCTATCATCATCATTCATTCTGACCGCCAACATAACAAAAGCCATGTAATTCCTGCATCAAGACCGTAACTTCTGTCTGAGCTAAAGCACATCTCTTAGAAATTATTTTAATCTGTATTTAAAGATTTCAAGTGACAGAATTCCCTGCATCCCTTACTAAATTGTTCCAATGATTAATTAACCTCATGGGTCAAAACATGCACCTTTTTTCCAGTCTGAATTTGTCTAGTTTCAGTTTCCAGTCATTGGATTTTCCTATGCCTTTGTTAATTAAAGAGCCCTCTATCAGAAATCTCTTTTCTAGGTAGGTACTTCTAGATCATGCTCAAAACACTTAACTGTCTTAGATAAAGTATATTTATCTTAAGTCTCCCTAAAAAGCTAGTTTTTCAGAATTCAAAATCACTCTTTATCTCTTTTCTGAATTCTTTCCAATTTGAAAAAAAAAAATTAAAGTGTTGACACCAAAACTGGACACAGTAATCCAGTAATAGTTTCACCAACGCCATATCACTTGGCAAAATTCAACAGCCTACTATGTTAGGCAGGTGGTCAGGCTAGCTTAAACGAAGGTGATTCAACTCTAACAGGAGTTCAAGTGGCCTCCGCACATTCCCACTCATTGGATGCACTTGCAATGGAGCTTACGCACTGGAATGTTTTATAGCGGTGCCCACTAGAGCACTCTCACGCCCTCTCCTACACCTTCCTTCACTGTTCCTGAACACTGAAGGCAAGGTACTCCAGTCACCTCTGCTCCTACCACCACCTTCTCAGATCCAAGACTATAATTAGGACTCTGAGGAAGAGGAGAAGTAGGCAGGAAGTGTGAATATGCAACGTCCATCTTAAAGAACTCCAATTATAGGTGAATAATCTTCATTTTTAATTCGAGTGGCCTCTGTACATTCCCACTCATGGGACAGTTTGATCAACAGTAACGTCATCCAAGGAAAGTGGAGACAAGGAGTCCTAAATAAACAATGACAGAAGTAATGCTCTTCTAAATAGAGCATCTGACCAGGTCTAGTGCATAGCATTATGTAAACACACGGCTAGAACTCCATGCTGTAGCTCTGGAGATTTCCACAATGGGAATATGCCTAAGGCATGTCACAGAGGCCATTTTTGCCCTTGTGGAATGGGCTCTAATCCCTATCTGGAAAGGGAGAGGGAACAGAGACCAATTTGTAGCTCTGTTCAATGCACAGCATAACCCACTTAGACAGTTTCTGAAGTAATGGTCTGCCTTTTATTTTGCGCATAAGATTTAGTGACTTTTTAGAACTCTTTGGTTCTATTTAGGTAGAAAGCTTTTAGTATCTGGTATGTGGATGTTTGCATAAGGTTTGGGAAGGACTATTGGTAGATAAATGATTGGTTGAGATAGAAATCAATTATTGTTTTGGGCAAGAATTTCGGGTGGGGATGGAGAACAACTTTGGCTTTGTGGAAAACTGTGAAGGTCACATCAGTCATCAGCATGCAATTCGCTTACTCTCCTGCCAGATGCTATCGTTATTATAAATGCTATTTTGATTGATAGACAAACAGTGAACATTCAGAGGCTCAAAGGGCAGCTTCATAAATTGAGTAAGCACTAAATTAAGATCCCATGATGGGGCTGAACCTTTGACTGGAGGATAGATGCTTACTAGACCTTTCATAAATCTCTTTACTCTGCCATGAGTAAATACAATCCTGTTATCAATGAGTATGTGGTAAGCACATATGACAGCTAGATGAATTTTCACAGACAGTAAAGCAGGTATCAGAAAGTTTCAAGCAAAGCAAACAGAGCTGGATTGGAGCTGAGGCTGGGACTATGTTATTGAATGCCCAAACTGTAAGCCTTTTCCACTTGAAGTCATAGCCCTTGTGAGTTGATAGATATCCTGAAACAATCAAGACGCGGCAAAAGAACTAACAGATCTAGAGAGGTCCTATGGCCCATGCTATCAGGTGTACTGAATGGAAGGTTGGAGTGATAAATCTGGCTGGTCTACTGAGACAACAGGTCCATGGTGATAGAACAAAAAGACTGTCTTTTCATCCTGTGTTTGTACAGCACCTAGAACAATAGGGTCCTGGTTCATGACTGGGGCACCTAGGCGCTAAAGTAATACATTAAATAAATATACTCCTCTGGAGAGATGAAGGAAGCTTGGAAACCATTGTCATAACCATATTATTGGCTGTATCTTGCTACATCTTCTGTATTACTTTTTGGATGAGAGGAAACCAGTTGAGTAGAAACACATCCTAAATGGAATGCTCTCCTGCTCTCAAACAGAACTTTGGGCACTTGGCATTGTGCTTTGCTGGAAACAGATCTATTTACAGATAACTCAGACTTGCAAAGACGTCATGTTGATGTGTTTACAGACCATTCATGCTGTTCTCTTCTGCCCCTGCTCAGTTGACCTGCCAAGTTGTTGTTTTTGCCCAACCCACCCAATGTAGGACTATGTGGTAAAGTGTGAGGATACACCAGTTCCATGGTGCTACAGCTTCTCTGCACAGCTGAGGGGAATGAACTCCTCTGCTTATTTACATAGGACACTGCTGTTGTGTTGTACCTAACAAGTTGGACTACTATGCCTTGCAAGTGAGGAAGGAAAGCCTTGAGAGCCCAGTAAATTGCCCTCAATATTAGTATGTATCTTTTTCTCCACATAGTCCAGATGACCATGAATTAGTAAATTGTTGAAATAGGCTCCCCTCCCAAAGTTGGAGGCACCGAAGGTGATACTTGTAGATGAAACAGGGAGATTGAATGCTCTCTCTCTCTCAGGACACTGTGACCCTTCTCTTGGGGGAGTCAACTTTGAGAACATGTTGTCTGAGCTTTAGAGATCATCTTTTGCTAAGTATTGCTGCAGAACTCTCATCTTGAGACAAGCATGGGTGGGATTTGTATGTGTAACTGAGATCTGAGGCCCACCAGTCTGAAGAAGAACATTACTATCTGGTAAGAACTCTTGATGCCTGAGTATAGCTAACTGAATTTTCAGGATTCTTTCTTCTGGTAGAAAGGCTCTGCCTGCTTTTGAATTCAGATCTTCCCCAATGAAGGGAATTCTTTGAGTAGGAAGCAAGCGTGATTTCCCCCCCAATTTATTCCAAGTCCCAGTTTCTCCAAATGGAAGCAGGTGCAAGTTGTATCACTGAACAAGCTCTCTTATGATCCTTTAATGTGTGTCTCATGTAACTTAGGGTATACATGTACACCCTATCTTAGATGTGCTGTATTTTGTAAATATACAAGGGGTGGTAAAAAGGTCAAATGGAAGGATTCTATACGGATAGCGATCTTCCTCCCTCCCCATTCCTCCCCACAATGGAACAAAGGTATTTGCAATGTGAAAGCCAGAGAGATGTGGAAATACGCATCCTTTTTTAAACAGAAAGCTCAAAACAAACTTGAGTGGGTAGGGAGGGAATTATTAACGATAGAGTCAGCATGCACAATTTGAACTTTCTGATAAAGTTCTGATAAAGGAGCTGAGCAGATACTTTCTGATTCCAAAGAATCCCTTTCCCCTGAATTCTCTTAGAACTTCCTCTTTGACCCCTATTTCTACGAACAAGTGAACCTCTGCTTTTAAGTAGGTTCTTGTGAGCGGATTTCTGATGAGATAGGGAAGGGGCAGTATGGTGTCAAATTATATGGAATAAACTTCTTGTACTACTTCCAGGATCCATGTATTTGTATGGATGAAACCCCAGTTATTGGAGTGAGAAAATTGATGCTCAAAGGTGTGGAAGGAGGGGGGTGAATAGTTTAAGATTGGTTTGCAGCTCTGGAACCTCATGTCAAACCTGTGGTCTAAGGTTTGACACAAAAGAAAAGGGTATGATTTATTTGTCCTTTATTTGCTTGGCGCTCTTTTGCCTCTGCTGCTATTGAACTGGAAGTTGTTTGTGCAAATAATAGCCTCTCTGTATGAAATACAAACGGATGAAGTGTATTGCTGTCTACAATAATTAAGACAAGAGCTCCAAACCTTCTCCTTGCGGGTTAATAATCCCCTAGCAATCTAGCTGCTCATCTAGCATCTAATCTTCTCTGGGACTATCAGTCCTTCCACTGAGCAAGCTATCACCTATGAATGAATGTTCTTCCACATGTGCTCTGGTTTCAGGTGGAAGATGAGATAATCTAAGGCCAGGTCTACACTAGAGACCTTAGAGCAGCTCAGCTATACCAATGCAGCTGTAAGATCTCCCAGTTAGCCGCTCTATGCTGACAGGAAGAGAGCTCTCTGCCAACATAATTAAACCACTGCCAATGAGCAGCAATAGCTATGTCGGTGGGGGAGTGTCTCCGGCTAACATAGCACTGTCCACACCAGTGCTTCTGTCGGTGTAACTTATGATGCTCAGGGGGTGTGTTTTTTCACATTCCTTAGCAACATAAGTTATACTCATAAAAGTGCTAGTGTAGACAGACTAAACCATGCATGTTGACCTATTGTGATAGCTGAAACCTCTGCCGTTGCTGCAGTGTCTGAAGCATCGAACGAGGCTCTAAGGGCTAGATCCACCAAAGGAACTTAGGCATTGCCACGCCTAGCTTTTAGGTGATTTGTCACCCATTGGAATCCACAGCCCCAAGTTTGACACCTACCTGGCTCCCTAACACAGTGTTTGGGGAGAGTTGGGTGCTTAAGAACTGGATCCACAAAAGCCAGCCCACTGTATGGGGAGCCTAGCCAGTAGAAAATGCCCAGAAGGGGGTGGGTCTTAAGCCCTATCCCTCGAAGTCAGTTAGGCACCTACATATGAGCCAGAGGGAGACACCAATCTCTGCTTGGAATTCACAGCTTTAAACCATCTCCTGAATTCCTTAAAGGGTTAGGTGCTAATCCTTCCCCCTGCCACACACCCACATGAAACACTGAAGGAAGGGATGGTGGTATGCCTCTCTTATAACCATTACTCCAATGGTTAGGGTACTCACCTGGGATGTACAAGAGATGGATTCAATTCTCCCCTCTGCCTCGTGTGGAGAAGGGATATGAACTCAGATCTCTTTCAATCTCTCCTGCTGAAGCTGTGTCACTACATACAAGTATTTAAAGATATATACAGCCAGAGTGTGTGAATGACTCTATAGACCAGTGGTTATGGCACTCACCTGGTTGGGGAGGGAAGGGACCCGGGGTCCAGTCTTCCTGTTCCAATGCACATTTACATATTTACACAGTAGAACAGTTTCAACAGGAGATAGAGACCCCCCACCCCAAAATACCTCATAGCCCAGTGGTTAGGGCACTCTCTTGATAGGTGGAGACTTGTGTTCAAGTCCCTCCTCCACGTCAGGCAGAGGGTTGATTTTCCCCATTAGTTTTGTGTGTGGTTTAGGCCTATTGGATTAGGACTTGCAGGCGAGATTGGGAGGGGAATGCTTAGTTTGAGTATCCTGCTGGGACTTAGGCCCCCAACTGCCTAGACTGAGGCAGCTGTGAACATGCTCACCAGCAGATTTGTAGGCGCCTTGGTGACTAACAGCAGAAATGTGTGTTCATACACATTTATGAGCAGCTGAGTGGGGATTCTGAGGATCTCAGTGCCATCTAGATGTTGAACTTAGGCACCCAAGTCATTTTGTAGATCTAGCCATGTCCATGTTTAGCTATTAGCTGTCCTTTTATTAAGGCTTTAGCCAATTTCCTTTGCTCTTCAGACAGATCCTTAGCAAACAAGGCCATTTCCCCCCAGAGATGGCACTGATATCTAAACCTTTAGAGCCTGACCATTAGAGCAATCCTAATGCCTAGTGAGGCTGAGGAGAAAACCATCCTGCCCAGAGTATCCAGTTTCTCACCTCTGTCAAATGGGACAGAATGCACTTGGCCTCATTTTGTCCTCTGAACTGCTGCAGCAACCACCACCAAGTTAGGAGCAGGAAGACAAAAAGAAAAACCCTCATGTGGTAACTGGTATAGCTTGTCAGCCTTCTTTGACATGGCTTGACCAGAGGCAGGATTTGCTCAAATAATTTTGGTTGTTGCAATAATGCTTCTAAAACTGAGTGGGGTGATCTTGCTATTAGGAGGACCCAATATATTGAATACTCAAAGACAGATCTCTTCTATGGACACAGATGTGTTCTTTAAGGTTGAAGCTATTCTGACCACAGTTCGTGAAACTGAATGACATCTTCCTGTGAAGAAGATGCTGAAATGACTCCGACATTGTCATCGGGGGACAGTTGATCATTAGACTTCAAATCCATGTCCTGGTATGAGATGAGTCCCATCGGATCCTCCTCTCTGGGTGTATCTGGGACTACTATCAGGGAGTGCTTAGTATACCCAGATAATCTAAACTGAGCAGATATATGAGATTTTCCCTGACCTATAGGTGGTGCTAGATCACTGTAAGGATGATGATCTGTACCAAGGAGGGAATTGCTAAGCCTGCTAATATTTAGTATCACATCCCAATCATAGTACCTACTTGGTTAAGGGTATGATCTTGTGTGTGTGCGCTGCATGGAGCATCTCAGTAACATTTATTGGGTTCACTTTTACCTCAGCTGATGGGAGCTGAGCTAGTATATTAACCTATTTATCGTGATCTGATTCACTGACAGATTGCAGATCCAATATCAGTTCCAAGGCAGTTAGTAAAAGGACAATTAATGCCTTAGAATTCTTGAAACTGAAAAGGGGGAGACAAACCTCGCTGGCAAGGTGTTTTAGGGGAAGGAAGTGATATGGCTGGGGAAATCTAAATCTTTTCTGATTTTCTGTCTCTTTTCCAGTGGGGAGGTGGGAGCAGGAAGTGGCCCTATCACTCTGCCCAGGGGATATACAGTTCACTAATTAGATAATGGCTCTAACAGCAGATCTGAGCAGTACCTGGGCAACTACCATTATAGTGGATGCTGACCACGCAAAGGAGTCAAAATTACCTGGAACGGATATACTTGCTACATTAGGGGCACACCCCTTCCTTTGAGATTTTCCCTGAACTGAGGCAGTAACTTTTAGTCTAGGTTCCAGTGATGTTTTCAGAACTGATCCTAAAGGACAGAGACCCAAAACAATGCATAGTTTTGCTTACAGGCCCTACCCTTATTCTGAACCAAAACGGTCATATCTGAAAGGGCACACTCGTAAAGATATTCTAACAAAGGCTGACATATATGGGGTTCCGTTGTGTCTAGAATCAAAAATCGAATGTTTTAGGATTCTTTGGTACCAAGGTTTGGTTTTCACTCCATGATAGGAGGATACTACCTTCAGGTGGGATCTTGGGCTGCTTTTTATTCCCTGGGAGGTGAAGGGCTGATACAAGCCCAACAGTACTCATGGAACTGGCAGTTACAGAGGTGGAGGGTTTGCATAGCCTCCTGAAGCAGCAAGTCATGGAGTTTGGTTTGATGCACCACTCCAAGAGCTTGCAAGAAGGTGCTGCAGATCGTGCATTGTGAAGAAGAGTAGTCTGCCTCCAAGCAAACTAGGTATGGTATGGGAGTCCAAAGCCTCGTCCCCTTCAGATCTGCCACTATGATTCATGAGCCCACACGAACTAATAAAATGTTAAAATAAATAACTTAAAACAAAAGCAATAAATCTAAACAAATCTCAGCTAAGGGATCTAACTGACGTACAATCTTCAAAGGGGTTGGATCTGGGTGGATCAGCCAGGAGAAGTCCCTAGTCCATCTGCAGCCACAGCTGAAAAGAACTGAAGAAGTGGAGCGCCACACCCCCTTCTATGGCCTTGCATTCAATATGGTCAGAAAAAGTACAGGGAGGGGCAGGAGGCGGCACAAATGTTTCACAGCAGTGCCTGCTGGAGTGCATTTCATTCCACTATCCAAGCTGCACCACTGGCACATCCCAGTAATGGGGTTTTGTCTCAGTTAGATTCCTTAGTTAGCTAAGATTCATTTAGTTTTATTGCTGCATTTGAAGACCACAGTGATTTCTGCTGGCCTTAGTCTATGAACATATGTATAACCTTGCATTTTGATAAATCCAGCTTACCAAACAATATAGATTATTCTGTAGAACTGACCTGTTTTTATTATTTTCCATCCCACCAATCTGTGCTATTTAATATCCTTGGAACGAGAACAGATCCCTGCAGAACCTCACTAGAAGCATCCCCATTTGAGATCTATCAGTTAGCCAGTTTTAATCCATTTAATATGTGCTACACTGATGTCAAACTGAGGATCCAAAAACTGAGGCAACCGATGAACATACAGCCCATCAAGTATCCAGATAATTTCTTCACTCTTCATCTCAGATCAGCAATTTCTAACCTCTTCAGTCTGTGACTAACTAATCACAAATATAATTGCATGACTCACTGATATGACAAGCTATAGTGGAAGTCATCCAATTTTACAAAGGGAAAAAACATTTGGAGAAGATGTCTCCAATAGACATGGTGTGGACTGAAAGGAAGGGGAGAGGCAAATTTGTATATGAAAGAAATAATAGTTTTTAAGCAGCATTAGTTTTCTCTCTCACTTTCATTTTTATCTTCTTCCGATGCTTCCCTGCTCTACATGGTGTGTCTGCCTCAGGCCCTTTAATCTGGGAAGCAAGATGAGTAGGGCGGAGGTGTACATGCATGAGTGGTGGGGACGGGGAGGGCAGTTGGGAGAGCATACAGGCAAATAGTAAAGAAAGAACATAAAGCAACAAAGAACATTTTGACTACTGTTTACTCCCATTAGCCCTGCAGAGCAATTGGCAAGCGAATGAGCTATATTCTGTTCTGGCTTGCACTTCAACCATCACCGATCCTTCACTGTTTGCTGTGCATAGCCCACAAAAGCCCATCTTTCATTTTCAGATTCCAGACTGAGTTGCAGAGCTCATAGTAGGAAATGTAATCTTTATACTTGTAAACTGAGTGGATCTGATCTGGGAATCATTGAGAGAACACAAACATGGAACCAAAAGCCAAGTCATGTTTTGAAGCAGAACTGCACTTTAAAAGTTAGCCAAACATGTTGTACAATAGATGCCCAACATTAATTTTTATATGAAATTGTTCTGCATTCAGCCAATACCTTAATTAAAAGATATCTAAATGGCTCAAAGTAGGCATTTCAAATACTGTTGATTTGGAAGTCATGTTGATTCAAACTAAAAACATCAATATATATTAACTGTATTACACTACCACCTACAGGCTTGAGCACAGTTTGGGGCCTTACTTTGCTAGGCACTATACAAAACACAATAATGAAAGAGCTCCCTGAAGAACTTACAGCCTAAGGCCCAGAACCTGCAATTTGTTGACTTTAAGGTGCTCCCTGAGCCCAGCAGTCCGCCTGCATGCAAAGAATTGTAGGCCTGGGGCCTATATAGAGAAGACAAAGGATGGGAGGAGAAACAGATATACAAGTTTCAGAGGGATAGCTGTGTCAGAAAAAACAATGAGGAGTCTTGTGGCACCTTAAAGACTAACAAATTAATTAGAGCATAAGCTTTTGTGGGCTATGACCCACATGACTTTCCAAATGCTACACATCAGGTCAGCTGGGGGTAGAATCCAGGGCTCCTGACTCCCTATCCACTAGACTATGTTGGATATTGGAAAAGGTATGGAAAAGGACAACAAAAATGACTAGGGGTATGGAACAGCTTCCATATGAAGAAAGATTAATAAGACTGGGACTTTTCAGCCTGGAAAAGATGACTAAGAGGGGATATGATAGAGGTCTGTAAAATCATGACTGGTGTGGAGAAAGTAAATAAGGAAGTGTTATTTACTCCTTCACATAACACAAGAACTAGGGTCACCAAATGAACTTAATAGGCAGCAGGTTTAAAACAAACAAAAGGAAGTATTCCTTCACAGAACGCACAGTCAACCTATGGAACTTTTTGCCAGAGGATGTTGTGAAGGGCAAGACTATAATAGGGTCCAAAAAAAGAACTAGTTAAGTTCATGAAAGATAGGTCCATCAACAGCAATTAGCCAGGATGGGCAGGGATGGTGTCCTTAGCCACTGTGCCAGAAGCTGGGAATGGATGACAAGGGATGGATCACTTGATGACTGCCTGTTTTGTTCATTCCCTCTGAATGGCATTGGCCACTGTCAGAAGACAGTATGGCTGTTCTTATGACTACACTGTCTACCATATTTAGTTTCGCTAACAACCCAAGAATATGGATTAACAGGACTAGCAACTATAAATGACAACCACTACCTAACCACTTACTACTCCTTTCTTATTGATACAAATAGAAATTACAAACTTCTTTGGCTGAAAAAGATCTTATCTTTCATCACACATTAAAACAGCAAGATGTAGCACAAACCACTTAGCTTTCCAGTTATCTACAGTTTCTCAATGACAGGATAAAAATGTACCACTCTGCTTCACTAACAGTTTTTTGCCTCATGTTGTTTATTATTTTGGTGTGCCAATTCAGTATAATAGAATAAGCATCCTTTGAATTCAATGTTGACGTTGCTATATCAGATTATATTTTGGACTATCAGGGTCACAACTTTAGTGTTAAAATAAGTTTATTTTACTGTGCCTTGCATTAATTTTGAAAGCAGTGTATGAGAAACAACAAAATAAGGAATGAAAATTTAAAAAAAATATATTAAATATTGTATAGGCTTTTTCTCTATGGTACTCATCACTGTAGAATCTGAGGACCTCACTAGTATTAATGAATTTATGTTTATGATACTCCTGTGACATAAGGAAGTATTACTCTCCCCATTTTTTAGATGTTAGCAAAAGTGGAGAGAGACAGTGACTAACGCAATGTCACATAGGAAGTCTTCTGCAGAGCTGAAAACAGAAGAGGATTTTCTAGGTTCCAGTACAGACCATCTTTAATGGTAATCTTAACTACCATTTATGTTCAATTGCCATCTTGCAAAGATAAATATCAAGAACTTTAAAAGAGTGTAAGTCAAACATGCAAAGGTATTATTTGCTCATGTTGACTTGTCAATTGTTAGGTTTGTTTAAATAAAAGTTGTTCCAATATGAGCACTAAAGAGCATCTTTAAGAGTTACATCATCAGGGACTAAAGTTACCCTAATAGTCCTGCTCTCTCTGCTCCAGTCTTGTGAAATGGCAGGTAAGACGGCTATCGGAACTTAACTGAGTAGTCAGGTGTCCATTAGTCAGTTGCCCAGTTGCAAAGCAGGGATTTTATGCTGCATTATTCTGGAAAGTTGTTTTCCAGTGTCAGCGTTTTGTATAAAGTTATATATTGAATACTAAGAGAACAAATACACAACAATTGTACAAGCTGAAGGTGAGGAAAATGCTGTCAATAAGCTGAATGGCAGAAGTTCCAGATCACCTGCTAGAAAGCAACATTAAAACTCTTCCTGAATGTGGCCTGGCTCAGACTTAGATAAACTTCCATCAGGCACTGATTCCAGAGACTTTTATTGAAAGCAAGGACTAGTACCACTTCTATGCCATGTCAAGTTTTAGACCTTGACTGGTTAGTATCCAAAAAACTGGAAGATATCAAATGATCTTGAAAAATCCATTTGGCAGTAAAGTAGGATGCCTTCATAACAATAAGAAAGGAAAGCCTGAACCACAGACAGCTGCAAGCTTTTAAAGAAGAGTAGTTAAATTTAAGTTTTTTGTCCTTATGGCTGATGACAGAACCTTCAAATGGTGAGTGAATTCAGTATTTTCTTACTCACTCTGCTGACCAATTCCAGTCCCTCTGCTACTTCCCCAAACAATTAAAAAATAAAAATAAAAAAGATTAACAGCATTCTGAACAGTCTCCCTGATGCTCTTCAGAACCATATGGGTATCAATGACAATGACAAATATTAGTCAATTTCAGTCTGGATATGGACTTCTATCCACCTTAAGGCTGGGCTACACAGTTTTTGTACCACTATAATTAGTTTTGTTTAGAAATTGACCTAGTTAAAGCAGTACAGCCTTATAGTACAGACACAGTTTATATCTGTATAAGGCTGCTTGTAGCAGTATAGATTTTTCCCATAAATATGGTAGAGGTCCTGTATCCAGGAGTTTTTCTTGGTAGGTAAACCTTAAAGCTTCATTGTTCACTTTATCCAGGGCTTCCAATCCAGGCAGCATGCAAAAAAGCAAACAACAAAAGGAGTCTTCTCGAGCATGGATGTCAAATTCACTCTATGGAGATGGCTGAAGTATGGTTGGGGTAAATTTACAGGCATAAGTTATACTGATAAAAAGCACATTTAACTACTGACACAGTTATATTGCTTTCTTGAAAGAGCTCAGTTGCACCTGCTCAAACTTTGGTCTTGAGTCTCAGATTGCATTTATTTCTCAGAAAATGTCAATACGGAATTGCCCAAAGAACGAAGGTGATCAGCCCTCCTAAAGAGTCAACATAAAATAGCAGTCTAAAGGTGGCACTAACTCTAGGGCATAGATCAGTGGCATCATATTTGGAGATTATTTCAATTAAGAGCTGACTAGATACATATGAGCGAACATACACCAGAATTATTATAACCAAACACAAGGCATGGAAATAACCACATTTTGGAAGTGTCTACATTTGAACTCCCCAATGATTGAGAAGACACCACAGTTCTGACTGTTTGGGTCTATGAACTCCCCACACTCAAATGTTACATTCCTGACACTTTTTTTTTAAACCCAAATACTAGAATGTCTTGAATTGAATAATAAAGGGATCCAACCAGCTCTCTGCTAGGATTCTGTCACTATCATACCACATCAACATTGCCACCTTAAAATCTACAAAAACAAATTACTAGGTAATTATTAAAATTGATTCCTTGGTTAGAAAATGGAAGTCTAGCTAAATGTATTCTGATCTCTGTGTATAGGACACTGGAGTCCCATCCCACATTTCTGCAGCAGAAACACCTATCCTGCTACCTCACTTCAAAACTATGGCTCTAGGCCACCTGTCTGTGCTTCCCCTGACCTGTTTGTACTTCCCAGTTCTCTATCAGTCTCCCCCTTTCTGGACTTCTGCTCGGACACATTTCTGCCCTATCCCTTGTATGTGCACCTCCACTTCTTGTTTAATCCAGGAACTGCTTCAGCATCTAAGCCTGAAGTCAGCACAATGTCAGCTTATATTATAAACAATAACACTGATATTTAAATGTTGCTCTTTAGACACTACCTTTTTACCTACTCCATTAGGCCCCTCCGCAATACCAGAAGGCACATCTCAGCAACTCCAACAAAATGAACTTAGCATTTTAGGTCAACCCATATGAGAAATAAAACGAGCCACACAAAAGAGTGGTAGCGGAGTTTTCAAAACACCAAATTTAAAAGTCCTTTTCTGAATTTCACCAAACTCAGGCAAAAAATACTCTCTAACCTACACAGTGACTAGGTTCAGCCTGTCAAAAGTTCTGGGGGAGGGGTGGATGTCAATCTCTTAGCGGAGCAGTCTGGGGGGTAACTATGCAAAAGAGTCTCATAATGGGCTGCTGCCTTCGAACTGAAGCACGGGGAAGCGCCAGCAAGGGAAGGTGTTTTACGAGGCAGCACCAGCTTCCCCCTGCCTCTGAGAAAGTCCCGAGGTGAAGCCCATTCACAAGTTCACCTCAATGTCAACTGCCTTCCGAAAACCTGCGGATAAACCTCAACGGCCAGCGCTGACCCCTGCTTCTCACCCACCCACCCAGCCCCCCGGCCCTGGCCTGACCCCGGGCCGAGGCGGGGCGCGTCAGACCGGCAGTGACAGTCCGGGAAGGGCGGCAGGGAGACCAGCCCGTCTGTGAGCTGGCAGCGCCGGGCTCCCTGCAGCGCGGCCGGGAGGAGAAGCGAGGCGCTGCGAAGGGGCACCCCCCGCACAGGGGCCCGGCCGAGGGTGGCAGTGGCCCAGGCACTGGGGCTCCTTCAGCCCCGGAACCGGGGGGAAGCCGCTTCCCCGGTTCGAGCGCTGCGGCTCCCCGAGCAACCGCCCCGCCCCGGGGATCCTCCCCAGCCTGGGCCCGGCGCAGACTGCCGGGATCGGGGCCCCGCTCTGCGGCCAGGCCCCAAACGGTAACAGCGGAGCCCGGGGGCGCCTCTCACCTTCCTGCTCGGCCCGGGCCGTGTGCGCGAGCAACGCGAGCAGCAGCCGCAGCGCCGCTCCGAGCCGGGGGGCGGCGGGCACCGGGAGGGCAGAGCCGGGGCCCAGGGCCGCCGCCGCTACCTCCCGCCTGGCCCTCATCGCGCTGCTGCCGCGAGCTCGGTGTGTCGGCGGTGCCCTGCGAACGGGGCTCCGGGCTCGCTGCGTCCCGGGGCGCGTGCGAGTGTCAGTCACGGCCGGGGCGGGCGAGCGCCTGGCGCACACACAACACCCCCACCCACCCAGGCAGGGGGCGGGCCCGGCACCGCCCCCGCCGCGCTGGGAAGGGGCGGAGCGGGCAGTCGCCATCTTAGGTGAGGGCAGGGGCAGCGCGACACTCTGCGGAGCGGCTTGTGC
This sequence comes from Chrysemys picta bellii, assembly GCF_011386835.1. Classification (NCBI taxonomy): domain Eukaryota; kingdom Metazoa; phylum Chordata; order Testudines; family Emydidae; genus Chrysemys; species Chrysemys picta. The sequence goes on along the minus strand of NC_088791.1, from coordinate 236,020,463 downwards.
AGCCGGAAACCGCCTACTCCTCCCGCTGGCGTGAAATGATTGGCGGTGAAACTCCAGCCCCTTTTGACGTCACAGAGCTGAGGGTGTGCTGTGAAACTAGCCGAGGGAGGGAGCTTCCTGCCCGGCTTCAAGATGGCGGCGGGAAGCGCACTGCTGTCCGTTGTGCAGCTCGACGCTCCGTCCCTGCTGCTGTCTATTCTCTATGGTGCATTGGTACTTTCTCTATTCCTGCCTCCAGCACTTCCTGCTACATGCAGCCTGGGGGGAAGGGGAGGACGGATCAATGAGTGGGGAGAGACTCCGCAGCAGAGATGCCTACAGACCTGGGGGATGCCGCTTCCTACGAGGAAGGAGATAATTGCCCCTTGATTTTGTCTCTTTCCCACCTCAGCCTATTGCCCCCCCTCCGTGCGCTTTAAATGCTGCTGGAGGGTGTTGCCCTGGGAGCCCCAGAGGTGACAAGATCTGCCAGCCAAGGTGCTGAACATCTGGGTCCTGTCCCCCATGCGTGGACATTAATAGGCCTACAGGGTATTGCATGGGAGCAAATTGTCCCTGCCCCCTGCCTGCATGGCATAGTACTTTGTGCATATGGAGTAATAAAAGGCGAACAGCAAGGGAATTAACCTCCCCTCCTCCCTCAGTAACACTGTTGATGAGGCAAGTACATGATGTAGTGCAGGATCTTGTATTCCTTTTACAATAAGTGTGAAAACTTGTCATGCCAATAAAAGAATCCACATTTGAAAATTTGTGATGCAAATTTGAAATACAGGGGGATGCTAGGTGTAGTATCAATGTGAGATTATTTATCCCCGGCGTATGTAGTACAGCCCATGCATAAACTATGCAATTCCATGGCTTTATATGCTAAGACTATCAATAAGGAGGCCGTGTGTGATCATGACTTTTGTGTTGGTCTTCTCTTCTAGGAGCTGGCCTGAGACCATCAGTCATGTCACATAAAGTGGGTCACTGAACAGCTTTCACTAGCAATAACTTTCAGTCACTGCTGACCCAGGCAAGATTAGAGTGAAAATTTGCATATGGCCATACCCATACCTTAATCATCCAGTTCCCCACCACAACAACATTTTTAACCCCTCTTGTTAAGGTTGAATTTCTTGAAATCACATGATTTTTAGAAACTGGAAAAGAGTCAGGAGCCCAAAGGGGCCCTAATCCCAGGTTAGCACCTTGTCATTCTGAGGTATGTATTGTGTCTGTTGAGTCAGGGGGAAGTGATGGAAACAGCTACAAGGATGGTTGGGAGTTTTTTTGTTTAGAATACCACCAGGTTAAATCATTTCATGGCCTATTACACTTTACACCCACATGACAGCACTGACTTTTATCCAGTAATAATATGCTTTGGAGTTATTGGTGTCATACTTTTCATTTTTTGTTTCTTATTATTGTCTAATGATGCCTGGGCCACCTTGAGACTCTACAGTCTTTAGTTCTTGCTGTTCACTAGAGATACAGTCACAGTATAGGTGGGATGGGAAAGGCATTAATCTCAAGGGGGAAAGGAGGAAATGAGGTATTCTGCACACCTGAAGCCTTAACATCGACAATGTCATCAGTTACACAAATCTCATAGAAACTTACTGCATCGAGAAGGGAGTTAAAGGCTTCTCTGTGTCTCTGACCAAGGCCTGGGCAGTCAGTGCTAGTGGTCGGTGCAGTGTTGTTCTGGCCTATTATCTGGAACAGGGGTCAAGATCCAAGAATCGGAGCTGGAATCAGGAACCAGGAGTCAGAGCCAAGGGTCAGAGCTGGAGTCAGAAACTAAGGATGGCTGGAAGAAGGCTGGGAACAGGGCAGGCACAGGAGCGAGCACAGCTGCAGGCATAAGCACTGAGCACATGGCTGCTCAGTGCTACAGCTAGGTTTAAGAGCAGACCTTGCAATGCTGCTCAGCCAGTCCAGCCAATTAGAGGTTGCAGCTGTGATGCTTGCTGACCCCAGGCCCAGCTAGAGGCCCTCATTCCTGACAGTGCCCCTCCCTTTTGAGGACACCTCTCAGAAGCCCTAGGGCCTGGTTTCTCAGGATGAGCCCAGTCATAGGGTGCTTAGCACCCACCTGCAGCCACGCTACGCTCCCCTCCCTCCCCCCCACTCCTGGCCACCGATCAACTCCTCCCCCTCCCTCCCAGCACCTCCTGAATGCTGTGGAACAGCTGTTCAGTGGCATGCTGGAGGCCCTGGGAGGGAGGAGGAGGAGTGGTGACAGGGTGCACTCGGGAGAGGAGGCGGAAAGAGGTGTGGTGCCTTGGGGGGAGTGGTGGAGGGGGGGTGGGAAGAGGTGGGTGAGGGATTGGGGAAGGGGTGGAGTGGTGGCAGGGCCTGGGGCTGAGTGGGAGTAGAGCACCCCAGGGGAAAATTAGAAGCCAGTGCCTGTGAGCCCAGTGGAAGTCCTGTAGTAGGTTTGGGGTGTGGATGTTTTCAGCAAGTTCCCAAAGATCGGTCATCCAGATCATAGCCCTTTCAGTTCACCAGGTAAGGGAGTTTTTCCCTAACTCACCGGGAGTTCAAGATTTGCCAGATTAATTTATTCTTGCTCCCTAATGGTTGTGGGCAGTGGTGATGGGCTGGAGTGATTTGAGAACATATGCTCAGTACGTAGCTTAAGGAGGGAAATGTGAAATATTGGGTGCGTCTTGAGTGAAGCAGGTATTCGTAGCTTGAAGGCTACAGGATTGACCTGTTCCAACAAGTTCATGAATGGGCACAAGTACTGATGATCGAATTTGGCTGACAAGTGGACCAACTTGAGGTTCTGGGTCAATAGCCAGACCTTGTCCCCCACAGGATGAGAGAGGTCCGATAACCTTGGTCAGCATGGTGTTTGTAAGTTTCCTTTATGGATATCAATTGCTCCTGGAGCTCTTGGTGTAGGTGGGCAGCCCAATCTGCAGCTGCAGGTACTGGGGAGTTCATGGGTATGTCAGGATGGAATTGAGAATGAAAACAGTCACACAGAATGAGCTTTGTTATGTTGAGGCATGGATTGCATTATTAAAGGCGAATTCTGCATAGTGAAGCAGAGAAAACCAGTCGTCCTGGGGGTAATTCAAGAAACAATGTAGGTACTAGTCTAGAATCTAGTTGACTTGTTCTGTTTGCCTATTGGCCTGCAGATGGTAGGCAGACAAGGTGAGAGACTTTATGCTGAGAAGCAGTTAGAACTCCTGTCAAAAACGGGACACAAACTGGGGGCCACAGTCCAGCATGATGCCAGTTGGTAGCCCATGTAGGGGAAGATATTTGTGCCCTTGAAATTGAGGCAGCTCCACAACAGAATCTATAGATACCATAGATACCATAGGGTTGGTGGGGAAATGGGCAAAGGCTGGAGAAGGCTGAGCGGTTTCAAGTGCCAGCTCTTGGTTTGGGAGCAAATGTCACAGAGCCTTGCATATTCTTTGGTGCATGCATGTGGACCAACCCACCAGAAACTCTGCATTATCAGGCCCTACAACTTGGGTTGGCCAAAGTGACCATCAACTGGCATGTCATGACAGTTTCAGGACCTGGAGTCTAGCTTGACATTCCAAAACATAAATACGATGTTTTATATCATAGAGGAGGCCATCCTGCAGCCTGAATTTGGATCTAGATTTGGCATCTATGTTATCCAGGGTCTGATGGATCTGGGTCGCCAAGGGGTCGTGGAACAGCTGACAACAGATACATTAGATTGCAGTCAACTGACCTGAAACAAAAATTGGATGCATTAAGGATTGCGAAGAGACGTTCCATGCCAGTCTATAGGTACACCTTTTCGTGGGACAGAGCATCTGCTTTCTCATTTGTAGGTCCTGGGTGCTAGGTTACAACAAAATCAAATCTGCCATTGATTGAGGTGCCTGGCCATCCAGAGGTACTCTAGGTTCTTATGGTTTGTGAGAACCTGGATTGGGAACTGAGCTCCCTCCAGGAGGTGACACCATTCTTCAGCGTTGCCTTGATTGGTAGTAATGCCGTGTCTCAGATGTTATAATTATTCTCTGCCACATTCAGTTTGCAGGAATAAAAGGCATATGGGTGAAGTTGACTATGGGAGCTCACTGGCTGGGACAATCTCGCAGATGGCAAAATCTGACAAGTCAGCTTCCACAATTAATGGTCTGGTGGGGTCTAGGTGGTAAGATGGGTGCCATGGTGAATGTCCTAATCAGCTGATCAAAGGTAGGCTGAACTTCTGAGGACCAGATGAACCATGCTCCTTTTTGCAGGAGTGTCATCATAGGGGCGACCAGCCTAGAAAATCCCTTGATGAAACACCAGTAGATATTATTGAAACCCAAGAACCGTATGTCCTATGGAGCCCCCCAGTTGGATATGGCTGACTCCTTGCATGGGTACATAATGAGTCCCTTAGAGGAGACAGCACACCCTAGGAATTAAACCATGTCCCCATCAAACTCACATTTCTGAAGCTTCACCCAGAGGTGGTTTTCCTGGAGTTTTTCTAAGATGCAGTGCACATGCTGGTTATGAAGATCCTGATCCGGAGAAAAAAAGAGGATATCAAGATAAACTGGTCCAAGATATCATCAATGAAGTGCTGAAAGGTTGCCAGGGCATTGCACAGGCTAAAAGGCAGGACCAGGACCGGGTATTTGAAATGCCTGTACCTGGTACAGAAAGCAGTCTTCCTCTTGGATCCAGACTAGATTATATGCTCCTTGAAGGTCCAGTTTGGCATAGGAGCCAGAGGGGGACATGCTGGCTGCTTCCGGACACCTGGTCACCCTACCCTCTGCCCCAGCCCTGAGCCCCCTGCTGCACCCTAACCCTTCATCCCCAGCCTCACCCCAGAGCCTGCACCCCCAGCCAAAGCCCTCATCTCCCATACCCCAACCCTCTGCCCTAGCCTTGAGCCCCCTCCTGCACCCCAATCCCCTCATCCTCAGCCCCACCCCAGAGCCCGCACCCCCAGCCAGAGCCCTCACCCCCCTTCCGCACCTCAGCCCTCTGCCCAAGCCCTGAGCCCCCTCCCACACTCATAACCCTTTAGCCCCACCCCCACCACACATCACCTCCATATTGGTGCACATAACATTCATTCTGCACATGGATGTAAAAAATTAGAGGGAACACTGGCATTCACTATCTCACACAAGATGATGCTGGCCTTAGCGGGATCCATCCCAGTAACTGACCCATTTCTACTCCCCTTCTTTACCTCCTTTTTTTTGGTAGGCTGCTCGAACTGTCACTCATCAGGTCATGGGTGGTCACTCCTACTGGTTGGAGCAGTGGTGATCCAGCCTAATAGTTGGATTCCAGATCCAGGAGTCAGAGCCAGAGTCAGGAACCAGGAGTCAGAAACAGAGCAGGGGAGCATGGTTGGCGCAGATTAGAGCAGGGCTGGAGCAAGGCTGGGAAAGGACTGGAGCACAGCAGGAAACAAGGCAGGCACAAGAGCGAGCATAGCTGCAGGCGTAAGCGTTGAGCAGCCACTGGCCAATGGAACTGCTGGGCTTAAGAGCTGTCTTGGCAATGCCATTCAGCCAATCAAGCGACCTGGCTGACTAGGGGTTTCCGCTGAAGTTAGCTAACTGATCTCCAGAGTTACAAAAGGAAGCAGTCCAGCTTAGCAGAGGAGAAAAGAGCTTTCAGAAGGCAGTGCCCAAAGGGTCGAAACATCACCTTTAAATGTGACAGATGCAGCAGAGCTTGTCCCTCTCTAGTGGGTCTCTTCAGCCACGTTTGCAGCTGCCATAAAACCAACTGAATAAATTCTTTATCTCTCATGGGTGCATACCCATGGTCTCTCGAGACTGAAGGATGCCTACTAACTTGCTAGCTGATCTCAGGCCTGGCTGCAGGCCCTCATTCCTGACATTCTGTAAATCCTAGGCTGGAACTCCATAGCCTTTTGATCATTGTATTGAAAAGGTTTACATTTGAATTGAAGCAAATACTCACCCGGACTACACACCACACCACAGAAACATTAACCCTGGAACCAATCCCTGTAACAAACCCCGTTGCCTACTCAGTCCCCATATCTACTCTAGCAACACCATCAGAGGACCCAACCACATCAGCCACACTATCAGGAGCTCATTCACCTGCACATCTACCAATGTGATATATGCCATCATGTGCCAGCAATGCCCCTCTGCCATGTACATTGGCCAAACCAGACAGTCTCTACGTAAAAGAATAAATGGACACAAATCAAACATCAGGAATGGTAACATACAAAAGCCAGTGGGAGAACACTTCAATCTCCCTGGACATTCAATAGCAGATTTAAAAGTAGCCATCCTTCAACAAATAAACTTCAAAAACAGACTTCAAAGAGAAGCTGCAGAGCTACAATTCATTTGCAAACTTAACACCATTAATTTGGACTTGAATAGGGACTGAGAGTGGCTGGCTCACTACAAAGCAATTTTCCCTCTCTTGGTATTGACACCTCCTCATCAACTATTGGGAGTGGACCACATCCACTCTGACAGAATTGGCCTTGTCAACACTGGTTCTCCACTTGTAAGGTAATTCCCTTCTCTTCATTTGCCAGTGTATCTATGCCCGTATCAGTAATTTTCACTCCATGCATCTGAAGAAGTGGGGTTTTATACCCACGAAAGCTTATGCCCAAATACATCTGTTAGTCTTTAAGGTGCCACCAGACTCCTCGTTGTCCTAGTAGTGAATGTTTTTGTTAACAGTTTTGAGAGCCACCCAGTGCACATCCAACATGAAAGAGTCTGAGCAACCTTAGAGAAATCTGAGCAACGCCCACTAACTTCAATGGGAAATGTGTCTAAGCACCAAGAAGCATGAGGCCCAAGGGCTTTTAGTTTTCCTTAGAAAAAAAAATTTAAAAGAAGACGTCCTCTGAGCAATTGTTTGAATGTGTATTATATTGCACAATCTCACCCTTAGTTATTGCCCCCTTAATCAGTCTTCTGCTGCACCCAGGTGTTCTTTTCTGAAAAATAAACTATTTTTCTACTTCTTACATTTTCAGTCCACCGTTAAAATACTCAGAGGGACAGATTGTTGTCAGCCTTACTCACAGTGTAGTATCTTTCTCCGTAAGAAGTCCCATTGGAATCAGAGGGTTCTCTAATGAAGGTAGGTGGCAAAAATCTATCTCAGAATGAAACGGTGGAAGCACCAACTGAACATTTTATGAAAAATAAATTAATGGCAATGAAACATGCAAGGAACTTTACAAATATAAACAATTCAGGGTTTTATATACCTTAAATGTACCATTAAAATGTTCACCGTTTTTAAATGCTCTATACGAAGACTTTCTGGTAGGATATTATTAAATGGGGAGAAAACAAATAGCTCTTGGGCCATATTCTCCCCTTCATCTTTGTCCAGAACTTCCACTGTTTTCAGTAAGAGTTCTGTGCAGGCAAAAATAGTAAAATAGGGCTCAATGTTTGTAAATTATAGAGAACGTATTCTGTTAAGATTTATTCCTGAATTAATCTGATTATACTGTATCATAAATGTTTGATGCTCTACAGTAGGTTGCTAGGTGGTATATATACAGTATTACTATATATTAAAAGTTCAATCTTTGTTCTCAGTTACACTTAAGTATTAGCAGGATGTATTAATTTATTTTGATGGCAGGGAAATAATTTACTCTCAATACAAAAGTATCCTTGTTTCCCAGTGAACTACAACAAAATATACTGTCAAGTTTTGTATGGAAAATGAACTTCTGATTATAAATCATAATGGGACAGAGAATATAGCTTTTGGGAGAGTGTACGTGTTCTTTGTGAATAAAACCCTGCTGCTCAACAGAAATTACAGCAATAATTAGCCAATTAAGTTCAAGAGGTGCCTTAATCATATGATAAATAGGGAGAGCCAATTGCACAGAAAAATATCAGCCATACAGGTTTTGCAATGGCCAGCCACACCTTCAGCATTGCTGTGGTTGTCAGCTTTGCTAGTGTGAGTGGCAGAGAAACAGTACATTGAAGAACACAAAGAACTCAGGTGTTATATTGGTTGTCATCCTTTAGGAGATAGAGGTAGATCTGAGTTACCTGCTCTTTGCTCCTATAAATGTGTTGTAAATGGCTAATTCACGTGTCAAGCCTTCATTTTCTTCTCTTGATAATTTTCATGGAAGAAAGAGAGATAGGAAAAAAAAACTTCAGATCATCCAGTCCATTTTCCTGTCAATGGATTTGCTCCCTACAACACATTTTCTAGCTTTTTTCCACTCCTGTTTTAAATGTCCTAACTGAAGGCACTTCTTTGGCAGATTATTTCACAGCCTAATGCACTTCCCTGTCAGGATGTGTTTCCTGATATTCATTCTAAAATTTCCCTTTCTTAATTTCATTTACTTACTCACACCCATGTGTACCAGTCTAAATACTTCCACTCCACCCTTAATGTTTACATTATTTAAATATTTGTAGACTGTTAACATGGCCCTATTTAGTCATCCATTAACAGAATTGCATTTTTAGCTCTTTTAATCTTTCCATAAAGCCATTCCTCCAGATAATTCTTGTTGCTCTTCTTTAAACTGTCTCCAATTTGTCAATATCTCCCTTATGAGGTGGTGCTTAGAAATTAATTCACTATTCCAGTTGTAGCCAGACCAGAGCCCTAGAGCGTTTTGTTTTGACTAGGAAAAGTGATCAAGTTTACTTCAGGTTTAGCTAAAACATTAGGTAATCCTGACTTAAAGTTGACCTTTTTCCTAGTGGAGATGTAGGGAAAGACCTTGTAGCTTGATGTAGCTGACTGAGTTGTAGCCTACTAGGCTCCAAAGTCAGAGAGAGAGGGACCATTATCTCCCTGTTCTGTGAATTGATGTTTCTGTATGTGCAGCCCCAAAGTGACCTGGCTTTTTTGCTGCAATAATGCACCCCAGACTCATGTCAGATTTGCAGTACTTTATCACCCCATGCAGAGGCACTGACTTTGTGATTTCCTGGGGGAGCCCTGAAGCACCAACGGCTCCATGGCTTTGACCCCATGTCTCTTTCCACATGGCTGGTTCCAGGTTTTTCCTTCCCATTGAATATTTGTGAGTTTCAGATTATTTTCCCCTCAGATGTACCAGGCTGCATTTCCCCAAGTGCGGTCTCATTTTGTTATGTTTTGCCAATTTTTTATATTTAGAGCCCCTTATATTCTTCTTCTGTTCTCACTTATATTTCCAACTCCTCACAATTTATTATCTGCACATATTATACACATGCTGTTTGCCCCTATCTTCCAGATCATTGCCAGAGTCTGATGCCCTTACATTGAGTAGCATCTTACTCCATGAGTAATTCCATTTACTTCAGTGACATTGCAAAGTAACATGCTACTCAGTGTAAGTAAGAGGATCAGAATCTTGCCCTAAAAAATGGTCTTAATACCAAACCCTGTGGAATCCACTAGACACTTATATTCAAGCCGATACTTTGCCACTTATTACTCCACAACAGAAATAAGTGGATTGAGGTGAGTGGAAGTTATTTAAAGGGCCAGCTGGGAGAAATCGGATTAGGGTTACAACCTGCTGTACTTTCCTTATTAACTTCAATTAATTTTAAGACATTGTTTCAAATGCTGTACTAACAATCCAAATATATTACATCTACCATGTTATCTTCATCTACTAATTCTATAATTCCATAAAAAAATCAAGTTTGTCTGTCAACTTTTATTCTTAGCAAACCCATGCTACATATTGCTTATGATTGCATTATCCGCTAGATATTAGTAGTGGGATTTTTTTTTTAATTTGAATTCTTCTTTTGTATCTAAATTAAATTACCAGATATATTATATTAAGTTTCTCCTTTATTAAACTATAGAGAAAAAAATTAAATGCTTCACTTTCAAGAATTTAATATTTTAAAAAGTAAATGTAATTGTGCAATAAATTACTTTACACGTAGAGAGAGATGGCCAACTTCTGATCATCTTGGTAATATACTAACCACCCTCTGTTTCACTGAAGTTACCATTTTAGCACAGGCCCTAAAAATACATAACGTTGCAGCCACAGAGGTATGGGAGTAGGGTTTTAGCTTGAGCCTTTGATGAAATGCCACCAATTTCCTCTTAAAGGAGAAACTAAAGAGTATTCTGTCTACAATAATGGCCCCTGTAGTAGCACTATTATAAGTTGTGCTGTTTGGGCTGTCACTATAGATACAGTACTATAATGGCTCTCCTTTCTTCATCTCACTCCTACAATGGAATGCTCATGCCTGACAATCCTGTGGTTGTGACTGTGCCTCCAGTATGTTGCTCCTCAGCTCTTGTCCCACACATTACCTCAGTAACGTCATCTCCCATTGTATGCCGCTCACCCTGGGCTTAGTCCTGCAAGGTACTGAGTACTCTGGCTGCAATCTAGTAAAACACTTAACAGCTGAATTAACATTAAGCATGCAAGTAGTGCCAGTGAAGAGGACTACTCATATACTTACACTTCAGTAAGGCTTAAATGTGTTGCTGGATCAAGGTCAGAGTAGTTAATACCTTGCAGGATCAAACCTCAATGATGCAGACAGAACCTCAACTACAGTTTGAACTCAGTTCCCAACATGACCAATGAGAAAGTTGTTGCAAGTGGCATAAATCTTCCTCTAGGAACCTGGACTCTATGATGTTCCAGTCCTTTGATGGTCCACATTGCAAAAGAGCAAGGTTTCTGATGTGATATCTAGGACATTTCATGTAATTTAAATAGAGTGTCATAAATTTGCAATTGTAGTTAAATAAAATTCCACCTAAGTGGGGATATACACCAGGGGTCGGCAATCTTCGGCACACGGACCATCAGGATAATCCATTAGCGGGCTGCGAGATGTTTTGTTTACATTGACTATCTGCAGGCATGGCCCCACGCAGCTCCCAGTGGCTGCAGGTTTGCTGTTCCTGGCCAATGGGAGCTGCCAGAAGCGGCGCGGGCCGTGACCTATGCATGACTTGTACTATATATTTCTGACTAAATCGTGGGGAGGGGGAGGCCCAGAGGTGCCATGGGGGGTGCTGGTGAGGGGGTGTGTCACAGTCCAGGGGACACTGTGGGTGCTTGTGGGGGGATTGGCGGTGCTGGCAGGCTCCCTACCTGGCTCCTCATGGCTCCCTAGAAGCAACAACATGTCCTTCCCTCAGCTTCTAGCTCTGCGCGCTGCCCCCACCCCAAGCTCTGGCTCTGTAGCTCCCATTGGCCGGCAGAGGCAGTGCGCAGAGCTAGGAGCTGAGGGAGGGACATGTCGCCACTTCCGGGGAGCCCCCCCCCCAGGGTAAGTGCTGCCCAGAGCCGCCTCCCACACCCAAATTCCTGCTGCTGCTGGGGGGCAGGAGGCGGAGGCTTGAGACTGCCCTAGCAGAGGCCGGTGCAGTTGGTCCAGGGGCTGCATGAGCTGCTCAGGCGGCCCCAGTCCAGCTGCACCAGCCACTACAGAAGTCATGGAGGTCCCAGAAAGTCATCGAATCCGTGTCTTCTGTGACCTCTGTGACAAACTCGCAGCCTTACATATACCTCATTTCCGATTCACATAACCAATAACATTGCAAGGATGTCCTAATGGTAACAGGAGATCAGCACCTGGATGAAGAGCAGCTGGCTCCTACTTCACCCAAGAAAGAAAACTGACTTTAATGGGAACTTCTGGATGATCAGCACACTTTAAAATCAAGCCACTTATTCAGGTGCCTAAATACAGATTTAGCAGCCTAATTTTAGGCAACCATGGTTGAAAATCTTGGTCAAAGTTTATTTGATGCCTGATTAAATTCAAATCCACATAAAGCCCAAATATTCATGGGAAGTGGAGGGATCTTCTCTTAATATTATCTCTGTCAGTTATAGGGCCACAGGTTAGGCAAATAAATGGGAAATGCATCAGTGATTGTGCCATAAATGTGTTGTTAGTTTCACTTTTGTTAATCATTTAGTCTCTGATCTTGCCAGCTGATCTCTGTACTGAAGACACTGGGGCTATGGGCTAACACTGGAGTCTACCCATATGGATAAGCTTGTAGGAGCAGCACCTTACATTCTGATCTTATAATTTGATTAATGCTTTGGCACCAGGAAGGAACTGATTCTATTTGTCCCTGCCTTATTTATTTTTGAAATGTTTGCTTTTAATTTAATTTAATTTTAAAACATCTCCTATGGGAGAGCTCAGATCTGCTGATGCTTCCATTGACAGGGTTCTCTTCTATATCTTTCAGAGGACCAGGGCATTTTCTTTGCTTCTGAATTCAGTTATGGATTGTGTGATATTAAGACTGAGAGGGTGGAGGTCTGGATTTTCCATCCTTCTCAGATAGTTTGACTCACTCTCAGAGCTGGCATTGCTTTGAGTACGTGCTTCTGCTTTTTGGTCTATCTTTTATTTTTGTTCCATGCAGCAGCATATTTATTATGGTTCTCCATCAGTGATTGACTTCCCCTTTGCCCTGTGGGTAGACTTCTCTTTCAGTTCTGCATTTAAAAATCTTGAATCTGATGAGATCAAGGGAGTAGACACTTGCACCTCGCATGTGGCAGCACTGCAGTTCTCAAAAGATGTTCATTGTCACTGACATTTTGTTATTATAGATTGATAGTAAGTGCTTTGCATCTGCAGCAAGGCACATCAATCTCATCTCTCAGATCCCCAATAACTTTCATCAGAATATATGCAGATACTTACAGGTGAGGATTAGCCCCTAGTCTGTGCCAAATGTACTTGGTCTGAGCCACAGGGCCTAGGCTTTTAAAGGACCACGCAGTCAGGTCTTTCTTGTGCTCAGCATACACTTATGACCTCCCTACCTGAAAGCCCCCTTTAAAGATGAATTTGAGGTTCATTTGCTTTTCAATTTCCCTTTGATTTTTTGCAGATCTTGGTGTACAGTGGATTCTGAGGCCCATCAAATCCCAGTCTTGCATGATCTGGTATGCTCTTGAGTGTGATATACCCCACACTTCCTTGTACACCAACGTATACAAAAATTCAAAGGGGAGATAGTGTCAGGGGCAGGGAGTTGCAGTGGGATACTGGGCCAGGGATGTGGTTGCTTTCATGAGTGAGTTTGAACTGAGAGTGGAGGTTCTCAAAAGCCAATGCTCCTTATATGGCTTCATGCTATGCAGGCCTACGGGGTTCTGTAGAGATTTCTGTGTCCTCTTTCTTGAAAAGCAATTTTGTAATTTACTGTAATCCTTCTTAGTGAGTCAAATCAGTTTTCCCTATGCCTTCCAGAGCAATAGTACTATTGAGTACTAGGAGAGAAAAGGCAAAAAATAGTCCTAATTACTGAGGATAATGCTTTCAAAGGATGAAATTCAGCTCTGTGTAGAGATTCAGAATAATGTCCAGGCAACACTTAATTCCCTCTTAATACCTCAAATTAAGGTTTAAGTGAAGCTTAAGTGATACCTATACCTTGTGCTGGCCCTCTGCACAGGGATGAGTTCACCCCCTGTGAAGATCTAAAAATGGGATTATAAAATGCAAAGCACAAATACAAAGCACTCAATATGGGTTGCCGAGGCAAAACCAAAGAAGGAATAAAAACAAAACAGGTTTCAAATATTAAATCACTTTAAAGGCACTTTTCAAAAACAACTCCATTAATCCAAACAGCCAGCATCAAAATCCAAACCCACTTGTACAAAGGAGGGGTAGGGTGGAAACAGGGGAAGAAGTGGTCACAGAATACTGAAACAAATAGGACACACTCGAAAATTCTGAAAACACCCTCAGAGGAGGAATTTCACAAGCAAAGCATTTCCAGTGAGTAGGCCCAGCATCAGTGTGATCCAGATTCGATTTTGGGCGGGAGAGTAAAGGCAATAATCTGATCTTAATTATTTTGGTGGGAAAAGGGGCAATAAAAAATTCTGTAAGTGCCTTTGTTCTATATATTATAAAGGGATTTCTATACCAGCAATACCTTCCCTGGCTGTGTTACAATGGCTCTGAGAGCTGTGCAAGGGTAGAGCCACCCAAGCTGGACAGGTTATAGCATTGGCGCTGACTTCCTCTGTTCCCGGGGGGGTGCTTGACCCCCACTCCACCTCAGGCCACACCCCCACCCCCACTCCACCCCTTCCCCCGAGCCCCCACCCACCCCACTTCTTCCTGCCACTGCTCCTCCCCCTCTCACCCAGCGCTTCCTGAACACTGCTGAACAGCTGACCATGGTGGGTGGGAGGTGCTGGGGGGCAGGCAGAGGGTCTGATCCACAGGGCTGCCAGTGGGTGCTGTATACCCTATATTTTTTTCCATGGGTGCTCCAGCCCTAGAGCACCCACGGAGTCAGCACCTATGGGTCAAAGGGTAGTAACCAGATGAAAAAGAGTCCACTGGTCCTCCAGGCTGGAGGTTGAGTGATAGCCCAAGAACCTGTCCTCATCAAAAAATTAAGTCTGAAGGTATATCTACACTGCAGCTGGAGTTGTAAGTTCCAGCTTGGGTAGATGTACATGTGCTAGCTTTGGTTGAACTAGTTCACTGAAAATAAATCAGTGTAGCCACAGTGGCTTGGGCTAGTTGCCCAAGTACTTACTTAGGTTCTTGGACAGGATTGTATTTGGGCAGCTAGCCCACGCTATTGCCTGTGCCAACACTATATTTTAGCATATTAGCTCGATCAAAGCTAGCACGTGAATGTCTACCCAACCTGCGAATTACATCTCCAGCTGCAGTGTAGACATACTCAGAGAAACACAAAAAGGGAGTTATTCTGGCAGCAGCACGATAGACAGGGAAAGCCTTGTTCATGCCCAAAGCAACATCTGACAGTGATGCAAGGATTATCAACAAAAGTTCAAATAATAAATTCTCATGAGGGGAAAAAAAACCTGGGAGAAAATATTAGTTGCTTAATTAACTGCCAAAACAGCCTACATTTTTATAATAAAGCAAGAAACCCCACATTAAAAACACTCCATTACATTTGCATAGCATCAGTTATAACAGGTTTAGAATAGAGATCAGCCAAAAATCAAAATCTTGAATGTGAACCCTTCTGAAATTTTGAGGTGGGAGGTGACTCATGATGGAATGCTAGAGGCTGAACTTGCCTGAACAGGTTTGGCTCTGCGTCAGACCCAAAATCTGAAGGTACTTCAGATGGATTCTGATCTGCACACCACACTCTCAGCCTATAGTTTTGAATTCATAATACTTTTCTTTTCCCTACATACCTCCTGGAATCTGAGGATTACAAAACACTTTTAAAATATTATCTGTGCAAGCTGCACAAGATTCCTGTGTGGTTGTTGAGTATTATAACCACTTTACAGATAGAAAACTGAGTTACAAAAAAGTTAAGTCCACAACAGGTCAGTGACAGAGTTGGAATTATAATGCAAGAGTTCTGACTCCCATTGTCACACTGATCATGTCCTTTGTACAAAATCCTTTTAAAATATCTTAGCATATAAAAAAAGACAACAGATGAGGAGGAATTGCTTCTGAAAAAAGACTACTATCTATAATGCTAGAAATCTTGCCAGATTTACATCCTGTACCTTGTGAAATCTAGCTTGTTATTACACTTGGCTGTCTGTTGCTATCCTCAACACTAGATATATGCAAGGTTGGGTTACTCTCTGCAGCTGCAATATAAAATAATTTATTTATATTATAACATTCTGTTTTCTTGTTATGCTTCATGTATTTGAAAACCATCATTTTCTGTACTAAGACACTTCAAAAATACATATAATAGAGAAATTTCTTTCATATCAGCAATACTACAAATTATTCATGAGAGATTTTAGAATTGTGCCTGCAACTTTGCATTCCCAAATTTTCAAGTTCAAGTTTTTATATGTTCAGAAACAGGAGTTGCTTGTGAAAAGTACACTTGCAAACACAAAATGTGGGTAAAAATAATTCTGGGTGCAAAACTGCAGGCACAATTTCAGTGGCAGTTTTTGACAACGTAGGTTATAATGCTACTATGTTATTGTTGCTGACCATGCTTTTGCCCTAGAGGGAAAAAAATACCAGGGACAGATATAAAAGCAGGTGCAAGAATCAGATCTAAGTCTTTTGCAGGGTACAGCCCTGTGAATCACACTATGAAGCGTAGAGCAAAACCTCTTGTGTAACAGCATTTAGGGCTGGTGCTAGCTTTTTGTGCACCCTAAGAAGTCTGGTGATGTGGGATTCCCTAGTGTACCAGTTTGCTTTGCTTAACTGTGGGCAGCAATTCTTATCCATTGCAAGCATTAGTCTGAGCTCTTATATATCTTCTACTACCACTGACCATTGGCAGGCAGGAAAAACAAGCATGGAGCCTTATCACACCCTCACCATCTCATCACCCTCAGCTCTGTCACTCACACTCACTCCTCTCCCCCAGGTCTGTTATTAACCGCCCCCCCTTGCTTTGTTGTTCAGTCCTTACCTCCTTGGGACCCTGTCCCTGACACATAGGGCATGCCCTGGCTTTGTGTCTTCTGCCATAGAAGGTCTGCAGAGTTGCCTCTGATTGTCCCTTACCCCCAGGGTTTCTTCACTTTCTAGATGAAGTTCTGAGGATAGCTATATTTCCCTCAACTTTGAATCCTTCCCATTCTTGAGTCCCTCATACTAAGGACACCATTTTTTTTTTTTGGCTGCATAGGAATGACTAGTCAAGACTCCAGTGCTCTGAATCAGCACTCAGCTGCTGCTGAATAATGAAAGATACGCCCTGCCTCTTAGAGAGTAGCAGGGCTACAATGCTCTCAACCCTTGTAGAATCAGGGAGTTAGAGAATTGAGGCCAGAATCTGCACTCACGTAAACTTGAAGTAACTAAGGGTTTGTCTACATTATAAAATTAGGTTGACATAATTTAGGTTAGGGTGACCAGATAGCAAGTGTGAAAAATTGGAACAGGGATGTGGGGGACAGGGAGGGGGGGAATAGGTCCCTATAGAAGACAAAGCCCTGAATATTGGGACATCTGGTCATCCTAATTTAGGTCAACCTACAGCCACTGCAGTAATTCAATTTGCTGTTGGTGTCCACACTACCCTCCTTCTGCTAATGGTGTGTGTCCTCACCAGGAGCACTTGCACTCTCTGAAGTGGGGCATTGTGAGGCACGGAGAGCTGAGTGGGGCTCACAGCTGGAGCCACCCACCCAGAGGTGACAGCTGGAGCAGTGAGCCCCTTGTGGGTTCACAGAGCCTGCAGGCACTGAAATTGACATTCTTATCAATTTCGCAGCTGCCTGGGACTCAGAGCAGGAGGGGGACTCACAGCTGGAGAATGTCAATTTCACTGGGAGTAGTCTCCATGTTGTGAAATTGAGCCCATCACTGGGCTCACAGCTGGGGCTGTCTCCCCGGGATGGGGGCTCCAGCTCTAAACCAGACACCTGGCTGACAGCTGGGGTGGGGAAAGCTGTGAGTCCAGAGCTGGGCTTAATTTCACAGCAGGGAGCCTACCAGCAGTGAAATTGACATTGTCAATTTCATGGCTTCAGCAGTGAGCCTGGCAGCCAAAGTAGTAAGTAATGCAGTGTCTACATAAACACTGCGTCACCCTGACTACACTAAGGGTATGTCTTCACTACCAACGTCATGGTGCTGTAGTCGCAGCGCCAGCGACTACAGCAGAGCTCTCCCAGCGCTGTAAAAAAAAAAAAAAACCACCTCACAAGGGAAGTAGCTACCAGTGCTGGGAGTGTTGCTCCCAGCGTTGGTGCACTGTCTACACGGCCACTTTACAGCGCTGAAACTTGCATCGCTCGGGGGGTTCACACCCCTGAGTGAGAAAGTTTCAGCGCTGTGAAGTGGCCGTGTAGACGAGGCCGGACATAAGCTCTACACCTCTTCTGGAAATGGAGTTATGTCGGTGTAGCAAGCCACTTACTACGGGGGAAGTAAGACACTAGTGTAGACACTTACATAATTCGGTCAATGTAAGCTGCCTTACTTGGGCCTAACTCTGGGGCTATCGCCTCTGTACTGGTATAAGTATATTAGTTAGGGTTGTGATTTTTTTTACCAATATAATTACATCATTACAACCTCTAGTGTGTACACAGTTATACCAGAATAAAGATGCCTTATACCAGGATAGATTATTCCTCTTCCCATGTGGTTGACACTGGGAGACAGGGTGAGTATAGGTAAAGTGGTACAATTTTTGTCTGTAGACAAGTCCTTAATTAAAGTCAGGGGAATGACATCAGATTTACATAGAACTAAATGAGTCACAACCTGGCCCATGGCCTGAAAGTTGAGCCTGTGGTTTCTGCAGAGCACTGCCCCTAGGTAACTGGGCTGGCCATGAATATGCTTTCCTGTTATAGCAATGGCAACAAGAGCAATTTGCCAATCAATTGTGTCCTTATTGTCATAATAAAAGAATACTGACTCATACCTCTGCTAGTTTGTGTTGGTGTTGCTGCCGTATTGTGAAGGATCAGGAGGCCAGTGTGAAGCAGACAGCGAGGAGGGTTTGACATTTCTGATCCTCATGCAACAAAACAAACACACACACACACACAAAAAATTGCTTTGACCTTTTCCTCAAGTACATTAGACACTGTTATGAAGGTTAACGTTATATTTGCACTTAATGATGGAATTTGTTCTCTTTAATGCTGTCTTAGAGGAAAAGAAAGGCCCAAAGTAGTTTCTTTGGAGATAATTTTTTTATTGTGTTTGTCTATTGCAGTGGAATTCTCCCATTTAACTTTAAGGACTACCATGTTGAGAGATCTTAGCATAGAATAATAGCTGACATTTAAAGGTAACAACATTATTTTATCATCATCATGACTCACTTTACTTCAGTTCCACATTTACTCCTACTCTGTGGAGTATGTTGATGGAAAGGAAACGTGTTTTTTTTTATAGAAATGAAATATTAATTTCAGCATGTTTACAACTGTAACAAAATGTTGGCATTTTGGGCAAAATTCCCTTCCCTAGTCTGTGGCTTGAACCTCTGAAGAGTGGGCAGCGGAAGAAAATTTTGGTGTACATTAATGCCTCAGCAGTTGTCTGAATACCTTTATAAGAGTATAAAATGAATTTAAGTAATAATAGAAAGAGGATTTAAGGCCAAGTTATATCTCTTTGTTTAAATTCCACCAAAATGGATGACAAATACACTTGTAGATACCTCATTATTGTGCTCTTGTCACAGATTTATCTTCTCCCCCTGTACAAATTATTCCTGTTAGGAGCATAAATAATCTGTGTATATGGCTGTATGTGCATATAGCTATGGCAGGACAAGGAATGTGCATGCACAAATTTAGAGCCCCAGTCCTTGTTCTATGGCTTTTCCATGGGTTTGTGGGAGCCAGAATTGGTATGGAAAACTTCCACCCCATTTCCCTTCTCTGGCTGTGGGTTTTATGGAGCATAATTAAGCACACCAGGCAGTCAGCATCTGGCTCTTTAATCTGGAACAATGGACCAAATTTATCCCTGGAATAAAAAAAAATTGGATGCAATTCCCACTGACTTCAGTGCTGGTGCATAGACATCTTTTAAGTTTGTTCTTTCCCCAGTAAAATCCATTTTACAGCCTTCCCAAAGGGCCTAAACAAATTCTCATATTACTTCCAGTGTGGAGATAACCTTCTGCATGGATCTCTGATATGTTCTGTGTGTGTATATGTGTACGTGCAGAAGAGTCAGTCACTTCCGCTCCATCATTCTTCCCCTTTCTATCCCCCACCAGATGTGTAGAGAGCCCTTCACAAGTGCATGGGACTATGACCTGAGAAGGGGTAAAATGGGATTGAAAGTCAGTCTGTTTGGAGACCAGCAGAAAGGTTATATAAGGTTAATCCATCGCAAGGCTGCATTACATTTTATGTGACTGTCTCCATGCTGGGGTGAATTCCTTGGAAAAGTGTGTCTCAGAGGCAGTAGCAGCAAGAGACAGTCAGTGCAACACAGCTCTAAAGAGCCATGCTGTCAGGGAGCCCAGGATGGGAGCGGGGAACCTGGCATAGATGGAATACAACTCATATAACACATGCTTTTTGTTTAGTCAGTCTCCAAAGGGACTACAGCAGGTACTAAGTGTTTGCAGGATCAAGCTTTTAATCTGGAGTTGCCCCAAAGTATTTTGAAGGGAGAGAACTAGCAAAAATATTTTATTTTCAATTATTATATTGTGAAAGAAATAATAATTATTATTTAAGAGAGTGCTATAACCTCACAGTAGCCTCAGGGCCCACTGTTGCCAATGCTCATGATTTGTTTGTGGTTCTCCTGACAGATGCAGTTTTTCTTACAGCTCCAGCTCCTGGGGTCATGTGATTACACAAGAATCTCAGCTTTTATTTAATAAAAAAAGTGTTTCTAGCTATCATGTTTGTGGAAAAAGCCTTAAAATGAGACTCCTGGAAGCTCAAAAATTAGAAAGCAAATAACACAACACAAAGTGTATTGTTTTAAAAATGGGTTTTCTTTCAGGCAATCTCATGATTTTAGGGGGCCTGAATTGTGATTTTTGAATGTCTAGAGCTGGCAATACTAACTCCTCTGAAGAGGCATCAATGGAAGTTATGGGTACAGAGTAATTTTTGGGAGAGGCTCAGCACCAGTAGGATTAGGCCTTCTATGAGCTGGCAAATCTGCCAGCTCTTGCAACACTTACACACATTGGTATCAATGGGACTAGTCAAACGAACAAAGTTACTTATATGTATAAGTGTATGCAAAATCAGTCCCTTTGAACAAAAGATTCTAAACCCCTCCAAAGACTTAGATTGATGCTTAACTTTATTACCATGAATAGTCCTATTGATTTCGGGGTAGTAAAGCTAAGCACATGTGTAAGTCTTTGTAAGACAGGGCCTAAAAGACTAGTCTTACACTCCTTACCTTACTCATATGAGTAATCTTTTGTGTGATCTTGTATTAGGCCTCAGCAAGGATTGCGGAGTTAGACACTATATGAAAACAGTGACATTTAAAAAAAAAAGTGTTTAATTTTTGAACCATACAATTGTCTAATGACTTCACTCGGAGTTTAGGGTGTACAAGGAATGCAAGATCACATCCTGTAAGCATAGAATATACAAATATACCTTAATTATTGCCAGGTTTTTTTCTCTCTTTAGTCTATAAAATTGCTTCTGTGCCTTGATTTTCCAGGCATCAAACATTATTAAAACAAAAAACAAATGCAGATTCTTATTTTTATTATACAGTATATTCAGCTTTATTTAATTAACTTGCCATGCTTTTTTTTTAGTAAGCACTTTCTCTGGCTATGACAAATTACCTCTTTCATATCAGATTATTTATTAAATGGATACCATGAATCCCAAATCCCTTAATGGTTAAGAATAAAGCACATTGCAAATGGGATTAATATTTAAATATTTTTCTTAATTTTATTTATGATTTAAAAAAATTAAACATTTTACAGAATTTACAAGACACTGCAATTAGTTTTACTAAGCTAATTATCATTTTTCTTCAAATACAGTAAATCTAAGTTTTCAGAGCACTAAAGAGATTTAGGGTATTATTGAGATTAGTTTAAAAGGTTTATTCATATTTTAAAGAATGTAATGATCCACTTTTGAAGTAAATGGATAATGATGACTGCACACTCCCTGCCCTTGGCACTTTATGGTAATTATTAATGTTATTCTTTGTATTGACATAGCACCCAGGAGACCTAGTCATGGACCCCATTGTGCTAGGCCCTGTACATACACAGATCAAAAAGTTGATCCTTGACCCAATCTGAGTTGCAGTCTAAGTATAAAACAAGAGACAACAAACAGGGGAGTACAAGAAAACATTGGTCAGCATGATAGGTAGTGAGTTCAGCACACTAGCAGGCTAACCATTGTCAAGTTTTTTGTAAGCATTACAGCTAAGGAGAATTTTAAGGAGGGATTTGAAGGTGGATAATGAACTAGTTTTGCAGATGTTTAGAGAAACGTCTCCTAAGCATGAGGAGCAGCATGGGAGAAAGCATGGAGGTGCTTGTTTGAAAATTTAACAAGTAGATGATGGAGGCTGGCATCATGGGCCAATTAGAGAGTTGACATCTTGATAGCAATTGAGGGATGATATGTAGGGTGGGGCTTGACCATGAAAGGCCTTGAAAGTAAATGCAGATAGCTTATGTTTGGTGCAACAAAAAAGGGGGAGCAAGTGAAAGGATGCAAAGAGAGGGGTGACATGGTCAAAGCAATGGACTAGGAAAATGATCTTTGCAACACAATTCTGAATGGATATCAGTGGGGCAAGACTGCATTTGTCAAGGCCAGAGAAAAGGATGTTGCAATAATTGAGACACAAGTTAATGAAAGCTTGGATGAGAGATTTAGATGTGTGGATGGATGGGAAAAGCCATGTCTTAGAGATGTTATGCAGAAAGATTTGGTGAGATTTAGATATAGCCTGGATGTGAGGACCTAGAAAGAGATCTGAGAGTTGAAGATGAGGCCCAAATCTCAGGCCTGAGAGACAGGTAGAATGATGGTGCTGTCCACAGTGATCAAGAATGGAGGTAGAAGGAAGGGTTTTGGGGAAGGTTTAGGAGCTCTGTTTTAGCTATGTTGAGTTTGAGCTGAAGGAGGTGGTGTCAGAGATAAATAACATTGACAGTCTCAAAGTATTTTGTTTCATATTATTTCTTGGGGCTGATATACAACAGCCTTTCCAAGATCTTAACTTTAAAGGCTCAATCCAGCATGTTTTAAGTCAATGAGAATTTTGCCATTGAATTGTACAGGATCAGGATCAGACCTTAAGTGCTTAATTGTTACCAAAACATCATAAATTGTGATCCAAAGACCACTGAAGTCGATGAGAAACTGTCATTTATCTCAGTAGATTTTGGATTAGACCCATACTGCATAAATCATAGTCTCTAAATACTATATTATGTGCCTATAGTATAAGGGAAGCTATTTTGAACATTGTCATGGAGACTTCAAGTCACATATATCCTGTTCTTGTTAATGAATGGGTGCCCTTACAGATATGCCTATATTTTGTACATTCATGACTACAAGAGGACCATACGCATCATCCTGTGAAGAATTTGCATGGGAAATTATTCGCAGCACATAACCAGCTGTCGTTTAGTTATATTTACAGAGAAAAAACAAAGTAGGAATCTAAAAATAAAACTCAGTGTTCAGAGCCTCATGTTACCGCTGCTGCCTTCTTGTGCTGCAGCTGATTAGTTAGGACACTTTTGCTTTTCACAGCCTAAAAGAAGGTCCATAGGAAACGAAAGGATGCTAATGAAAGAGATCACCATGCATTATTACAGTGGGAAACAAACAGGAGACCTGAATATGAAACACAGGCTCCTGGATAATGCAACTATCCTGGAATTGTGCCAATCAGTCTGTTAACCCATTTGAACAGTGGGAGTAAGTAACCATTAACAATTTAGCAAGAGTTGTGGTTAGAGCTGGTTCAAAAAAAATCCTCTGAAATAATTTTTTGGGTCAGAACTTGCCAATTTGTGGAAATCAAATTGTTTTGCAGATATGGTACGATCTGACAGAACACAGGCAGGCCATTCAAAACCTGTCAGGTTTCCTGATAGCTTGGCCACTTGGCAGCCCACATAGTAGGCTGATGGGGAGCCCAGGTTTCCAGGAGCCAAAGTCTCAGAGCAGACCACCTGGCAGACTGCCTCTGAGTTGGGGACCTCAGGACTTCCAAGGTCCCTGGCTCCAGGATAGTCAAACAGGAAGATTGCTCCAGAACTGGTATTCAATTCCCTTTTGCAGAGAATTTTTTAAAAATTTAGATTTCATTCTGAATTGGAACAAAACGTAATGGGAAATACCAAAATCCTCCATTAAATGGAATTACAGGTACCTTTCTCTGCACAGCTCTAGTTGTGGTGGATTTGCCATCACTGGAAATTTTTAAGTCAAGATGGGATGTTTTGCTAAAAGATATACTCTAATTCAAGCACAGCTACCGGACTTGAAACAGGAATTAATTCAGGGAAGTCCTATGGCCTGTGTTATAGAGGAGGTCAGACTAGATTATCACAATGGTCCATTCTGGCCTTTAAAAAAAAATAACCTCTGAATCTTTGTATTCTGCTACACGATACCATCATGTATTCTGTCCCTTTCTTTCTCCATATAGATCTATATCTCTTTGTTCCATGCCAGCCTCTTATGCTTGGAAGCATCTTTCTTCCTTCAACTCCTTTGCAAGTCCCTCTTTTACTGTGATACCCATTAAAAAAAATTGGTTGATACTTTATATCTAATTGGAGTGGCAGTGGGGAAAGTCAATGCTTATACAAATAAAACAGCAAATGTATAAAACAATATAGATCTTGTTTCCTTCTCCCCCAAGCTCTGTACATTGCTTGTTTTCTTAGATTCTATTCTCAGTGGGGCAGGGACAATGTTTACCTTTTTTTTTTGTAGATCACCTATCACACAGCCCCTTGGCTCTACCAGAATATATATTTGAAAAATAATATGCACACCCAGCCCTGCAGGCTGAGGTTGGTTATATCATATATTGTGTCACCACTGCATTGCTAGATGGCTTCTTCTTAAGGTTTGGCAAAAATAGCTGGAGAATAAATTTACTGATTTCTAAGGCTGGAGTATTCAGCTTCCAACTTTAAATACATGCTGGATCTCGGTTTTATGATCTGCAGTGTAAAGCCTGTTTGCAGTTTCAATAAACAATATGCCTTTGCTGATGACATGGACTAATCCATAAATGCTGGATCTTGAAACAGCATTGGATTAAAGTACCCCCAATAAAGGCATCAGGCTGCACCCACTGAAGACAATAGAAGTTTTGCCATTGATGCCATGGGAGAAAGACTGAGGTCTACAGATATGGAGGCAGTGTAATCTAGGGGAATGATCATGAGGCTACAAATCAGGAATGTCAGAGTTGTAATCCTAGCCCGCTGATGGCTTGCTATGTGGCCTCATACAAGTCTCTTGATTTCTGTTAAGCATGCAAGCACCTACCTCACAGTATTGTGAGAGTTAACTGATGTTTGTACAAGGCTTTGAAAAGGTTTGGTGCTAAGTATTAGAGTCCTATTCTCCTGTCCCTGATGCTGCCTTAACATATGACTTTGCAAGCTAAGCAAATGTATCGTGTAAGTGCCACAAAAAAGGCACAATTATCCTAACAGCTGATGTCAGATTGCTGGGGTGGGCCCTGCGGATTGGCCTCTGTGTTGGCAGTTTCACAGCACCTGCCAACCACTGTAATATCTTCCTTGTTGGGAAGGATGACGTTGATCAATCTTGGATCCAATCAGAGTCACGGATTGGCTGGCCTGGAGTGGGATGCCACTCCTAAAAGGCAAATAGTATGTAAGTACAGACATACTGGGTCAGACCAATGGTCCATCTAGCCCAGCATCCTTTCTTTCGACAGGGCCAATGCCCGGTGTCCCAGAGGGAATGAACAGAACAGGTTGTCCACTCCCAGCTTCTGGAAGTCAGAGGCTTAGGACACCCAGAGCATGGGGCAGCATCCCTGACAATCTTGGCTAATAGTCATTAATGGACCAATCCTCCATGAAGCATCCCCCTTTTTGTTCCACCCTGCTGCTTCCAATCTCCCTTGCACATTACTGTATAAAGATATCTTAGCTAAATTACAATATAACTTTACTATCTTTTAATTTGCTCTCCCCAGTTTGTTCAAATATGCAGTTATGCATTTTTCTTTGTTTTTTGGTTGGTTGTTCTGACAGATATTCACTTCTGAGCAGCAGCATGGATCACTTTGAATGGGTATGAATTTTAAGAACAAGCAGATGTTAGATATGTGGTTAATTTCATTTCTTGTTTCACAGTGCTTCATCTTTGGACATTTTGTCTTGGGGTTAGATCAATATCCCAGCCAGGGTTAAAAATCAATGGGCTATTGGCAATTTGTTCTCCCAACCCCGCAGTGACTGGGAAATGGGAAAGATGCCTAGTTACATGCAATTCAATCAAATTGCTGCCGTTTAGCCATTTTCTATAGCTGTTTGTATCTGCCCTCATTTGTTCCTGGCCTCAGCAATGGTATTCCTTTCAAAAATGAAATATATTTCAGAGGCCTTTCCATTCACAAGATTGAGACTACGCATCCTAGAAAATGTTGGGCATTGAACAAAAGGGAGTGGAATTGCTCAAAACAAGCTAATTAAGTGTGTAGAGCCACCAATCCCTACCTTTAAAAAGGTAAGCAAACAAACATATGCAAAACATGAAACATGGGAGGCTTGGTCTATGTTAGGAAATTAGGTTGGTATAACTACATTGCTTGGGGGGGGGGTGAAAAATCCATACCCCTGGATGGCACAGTTAGACTGACCTAACCACCGATGTAGACAGTGCTAGGTTGACAGGAAAATTCTCTGCCTCTCAAGGAGGTGGATTATGTATGTCAATGGGAGAAGCCCTCCCATCGCATATGTATCATCTTCACTGAAGTGCTACAGCTGTGCCTCTGCAGAGTTTTAAGTGTAGAGAAGCCCTAAGTCAAAAGGAGTCATTTACACTTCTTATACCTGATACATCACATCATAGGAATACACACAACCTAACCCTGGCATCTATTTACAGCATTTTCAGAAATGAACGTGCCATTGATTAGTATTTCAGGGAATGCATTGTCAGTAGTTTGCATTGGCAATACTCACTTAGACTCTTCATTCCCTAGTGAAATGCTAAGGGAAATTAGAGAGGCTATCAAAATTAAGAACTCAATAATAGTGGGGGATTTCAATTATCCCCATATTGACTGGGAACATTTCGCTTCAGGACGAAATGCAGAGATAAAATTTCTCGATACTTTAAATGACTGCTTCATGGAGCAGCTGGTACGGGAACCCACAAGGGGAGAGGCAACTCTAGATTTAGTCCTGAGTGGAGCGCAGGAGCTGGTCCAAGAGGTAACTATAGCAGGACAGCTTGGAAATAGTGACCATAATACAATAGCGTTTAACATCCCTGTGGTGCGAAGAACATCTCAACAGCCCAACACTGTGGCATTTAATTTCAAAAGGGGGAACTATGCAAAAATGAGGGGGTTAGTTAAACAGAAGTTAAAAGGTACAGTGACTAAAGTGAAATCCCTGCAAGCTGCATGGGCGCTTTTTAAAGACACGATAATAGAGGCCCAACTTCAATGTATACCCCAAATTAAGAAACACAGTAAAAGAACTAAAAAAGAGCCACCGTGGCTTAATAACCATGTAAAAGAAGCAGTGAGAGATAAAAAGACTTCCTTTAAAAAGTGGAAGTCAAATCCTAGTGAGGCAAATAGAAAGGAGCATAAACGCTGCCAAATTAAGTGCAAGAATGTAATAAGAAAAGCCAAAGAGGAGTTTGAAGAATGGCTAGTCAAAAACTCCAAAGGTAATAACAAAATGTTTTTTAAGTACATCAGAAGCAGGAAGCCTGCTAAACAACCAGTGGGGCCCCTTGATGATCGAGATACAAAAGGAGCGCTTAAAGACGATAAAGTAATTGCGGAGAAACTAAATGGATTCTTTGCTTCAGTCTTCACGGCTGAGGATGTTAGGGAGATTCCCAAACCTGAGCTGGCTTTTGTAGGTGACAAATCTGAGGAACGGTCACGGATTGAAGTGTCACGAGAGGAGGTTTTGGAATTAATTGATAAACTTAACATTAAAAAGTCACCGTGACCAGATGGCATTCACCCAAGAGTTCTGAAAGAACTCAAATGTGAAGTTGCGGAACTGTTAACTAAGGTTTGTAACCTGTCCTTTAAATCGGCTTCTGTACCCAATGACTGGAAGTTAGCTAATGTAACACCAATATTTTAAAAGGGCTCTAGAGATGATCCCGGCAATTACAGACCGGTAAGTCTAACGTCGGTACCGGGCAAATTAGTTGAAACAATAGTTAAGAATAAAATTGTCCGACACATAGGAAAACATAAACTGTTGAGCAATAGTCAACATGGTTTCTGTAAAGGGAAATCGTGTCTTACTAATCTATTAGAATTCTTTGAAGGGGTCAACAAACATGTGGACAAGTGGGATCCAGGGGACATAGTGTACTTAGATTTCCAGAAAGCCTTTGAGAAGGTCCCTCACCAAAGGCTCTTATGTAAATTAAGCTGCCATGGGATAAAAGGGAAGGTCCTTTCATGGATTGAGAACTGGTTAAAAGACAGGGAACAAAGGGTAGGAATAAATGGTAAATTCTCAGAATGGAGAGGGGTAACTAGTGGTGTTCCCCAAGAGTCAGTCCTTGGACCGATCCTATTCAACTTATTCATAAATGACCTGGAGAAAGGGGTAAACAGTGAGGTGGCAAAGTTTGCAGATGATACTAAACTGCTAAAGATAGTTAAGTCCAAAGCAGACTGTGAAGAACTTCAAAAAGATCTCACAAAACTAAGTGATTGGGCAACAAAATGACAAATGAAATGTAATGTGGATAAATGTAAAGTAATGCACGTTGGAAAAAATAACCCCAACTATACATACAATATGATGGGGGCTAATTTAGCTACAAGTCAGGAAAAAGATCTTGGAGTCATCGTGGATAGTTCTCTGAAAATGTCCACGCAGTGTGCAGAGGCGGTCAAAAAAGCAAACAGGATGTTAGGAATCATTAAAAAGGGGATAGAGAATAAGACTGAGAATATATTATTGCCCTTATATAAATTGATGGTATGCCCTCATCTCTAATACTGCGTACAGATGTGGTCTCCTCATTTCAAAAAAGATATACTGGCATTAGAAAAGGTTCAGAAAAGGGCAACTAAAATGATTAAGGGTTTGGAATGGGTCCCATATGAGGAGAGATTAAAGAGGCTAGGACTCTTCAGCTTGGAAAAGAGGAAACTAAAGGGGATATGATAGAGGTCTATAAAATCATGAGTGATGTGGAGAAAGTGGATAAGGAAAAGTTATTTACTTATTCCCATAATACAAGAACTAGGGGTCATCAAATGAAATTAATAGGCAGCAGGTTTAAAACAAATACAAGGAAGTTCTTCACGCAGCGCACAGTCAACTTGTGGAACTCCTTACCTGAGAAGGTTGTGAAGGCTAGGACTATAACAGCATTTAAAAGAGAACTGGATAAATTCATGGTGGTTAAGTCCATTAATGGCTATTAGCCAGGACGGGTAAGGAATGGTGTCCCTAGCCTCTGTCTGTCAGAGAATGGAGATGGATGGCAGGAGAGAGATCACTTGATCATTGCCTGTTAGGTTCACTCCCTCTGGGGCACCTGGCATTGGCCACTGTCGGTAGACAGGATACTGGGCTAGATGGACCTTTGGTCTGACCCGGTACGGCCTTTCTTATGTTCTTATGTTATGTTCTTATGATACTTCTGGAAAAAAGAATGACATCATTCTTTGGTTTACTGCTAGGTAGTGGAATGAGCATAGCAAAGGAAAAAAGCAAAAGGGACACTGACAAGTAGTGTAAGCCCCAAATTTGACCTAGCTTAAAATAATTATATTATTGAGAAATTCCTCTAGAATAGACCCAATAATGTGCTCCTTAAAATCACTGAAAGTTTTGCCTAGGTAGAAGTAAGGAGTGCAGGACTGAGCCTAGTATCTACTTTTAAAAAAATCCATTATTCTGTTCTAAACTGAAACAAACAACACACACACAAAAACAGTAGCCAGTGTTTTGAGCTCTTTTTCACTGGCTGTATTGGCTTTACCAAGGTTAGCTCTCAATTTATTCTCAAACCTGTGTAGATTCATGCTGTTTTTACTGAAAATGTTGGCACACAGACATGAGGAGAAAACAACAGAGACATGAAACGGGCGGAAAAAACGGTGTTTTCCCATGTTTCTACAATGTTATAAACAAAGGGTAATGAAAATATATAATTGTAGTTAATGTCCTTTTGATATACAATTTATCATGTGTTTGGATGTTTCAAAAAGTTTGTAATATTCACTTCTCTCAATGTGTCATAAATGTGGGAAGGAATAAATAAATAATACCAATAATGATTTTCAATTCCCTAGCACATTCTATCTGAGGATCTCAAAGTGCTTTGCAAATATTAATGGGTTAAACTTGACAACACCCTGTTAAGCGGGTAAACACTGTTCCAATTTTACTGAGGGGAAAACTGAGACATAAAGAAGTTAAGATTTGCTCAAAAAGTCAAAATCGATTCCACACTATGTTCCAGGTATAGGCCAATTTCACTTAATAGTGATATCAAAATATTAGCAAAAGTTCTGGTGGTGAGATTGGAGAAGGTTTTCTATTCTATCATGCTCCCAATTCAAGTTGGGTTTATCAGAGCCATGATGGACTCTGACAACCTTTGACTTCTTATTGATATTATAGCAGTGAAATATGACCCCAAACCACAAGCCATATTAGCCTTGGATGCAGAAAGGATTTCATAGAGCGGGTTGGAGGTATATGTTTTGTACCTTACAAAAATTTGGACCTATATTTATTTCCTAGATCCAACTGTTATATTCTTACCCAACTTCTTGAATCACAATGTGACCTTGGATACCGTCAGCCTCTTCCATGGAACTTGGCAGGGGTGCCTGCAGTCTCATTACTTTTTGATTTGGCTCCTGAGCCCCTGGCAATAGCTATGTAGGCTCATCCAGATATCCGAGGCACACAGATCAATTTATGCCCCATGGAATCAATGTTATAGACAAACAATGCACTTTTGTACATATCCAGACCAGAAACTACTATTCCAGCCCTCCAATCACTAATTCAAACATTCAGTGCAATATCTGGTTATAAAATAAAATGGGAAAAATCAGAACTATTGGAAATCTACCAGTTGTCATGTAGTGGGTCTTTTTCTCAATGGAATTGCCATAGGCAAATAGGTGTAAAAGTACCAAATATCTTAATGAATTAGTGAAGATAAAGTTAGATCCAGTACTATCAGATAACTAGTGATACAAATAGGTGGCATCCTATTTGTGGGGAAGGGTTACTACAATAAAAATGAATATTCTGCCTAGGCTCCTCTATTCTAAGCAGCCTAACTGTATAAATCCCGCCATCTTATTTTAGAAAAAACAATAACATTATTAGAGCTTTTCTATGGGGTCCTGGTCAACACTCACAGCTATCACTTAAAAAAATCTAGTTCCCTATAGCTAAGCAGGGGTGGGTGGATGTGGGATTTGGTCTCCCAGACCTACAAAATTACTATTATGCTTTTATCATGTCACAGATGTCAAATGGGTTCCAGTATTGCTTAAGTGCTACCACTCTTATACTCACCTGGGTGAAAACTGAATGGGAATTTGTGATTGAGTTGTCTTGGGGATTAGCTCTTTCAGCCAGTGTGCCTTCTCCTGGTGGTGGTTCTCCTACATCTTCTCCTCCTGCAGACCTGCCTTAGTCCAGGAACCATAGCATCCACTTCATAATTCAGCCCTCTGGTCACATCACCATCTGTGTTTTCCCCCTTCCGGCTATGGCTACACTAGAGAGCTTACACAGCAGCAGAGATGCAGCTGCGCCACTGTAAGCTTTCTAGTGTAGCTGCTCTAAATTGACAGGAGAAAGCTCTCCTGTCATCTTAATTAATCCACCCCCAATGAGCTACGTCCATGAGAGACGCTCTCCCACCAACATGGTGCTACCCACCCCAGCGCCTATGTCAATGTAACTTATAAAAACAACAAGGAGTCTGGTGGCACCTTAAAGACTAACAGATTTATTTGGGCATAAGCTTTCGTGAGTAAAAACCTCACTTCTTCGGGTAGTGATTGATTTATCAGGGATCGATTTATCACGTCTAGTGTAGGATAAATCGATCCCCGATCGCTCTGCTGTCGACTCCGGAACTTCGCCACGGCGAGAGGTAGAAGCAGAGTCAACGGGGGAGCAGCGGCCATTGATCCCGCACCGCAAGGACGGGAAGTAAGTGATTCTAAGTCGATCTAAGATACATAGACTTCAGATACGCTATTCTTGTAGCTGAAGTTGCATATCTTAGATCGATTCCTCCCCTCCCCCGCAGTGTAGACCAGGCCTTAGCCTCTAAGGATAGAACAAGAAGCAATGGGCTTAAACTGCAGCAAGGGAGGTTTAGGTTGGACATTAGGAAAAAATTACGAATTTAAACCAAACCTGCAAAGTAACAGTGGAAAGTAAAAAACCAAAACCAACCAAACAAGCATAATGTTTTCAAAACCTTAAAAGGCAAAAAAAATTTATTATTGTGGTTTGCTGAATCTTTTTTGTCTTGCTGTAGAACAGGATACAATTTTTGTGTTTATAGCAGAATGTACTCATTTCACTTCAGCTATTCATCACCCACCAAAAATTATAATTGCCTTATATAATCTTATTCAATGAATATTCAAATAAGAAAGTAAAAATATAGCCTGAAATTAAACTTGTAACACAAAACAATGCTGTAGAAGATGAGGATGTATCATATTTCAGGTATTAAATGGAAGACACCAGACAAACAGTGAATCCTGGTGTGAAAAAGTAGAATAAAGTTGTTAAAAAGTAATAGAATAATGAATTTAAACAAAGCTTATTACAGCCTTCAGTCTGTACTGGTAACTGCTGGGAATTAAAGTCCTGAGGCAGATCACTGATTGGAAGGGTGCTACAAGACACTCTTCTAGTTAGTGATACAGGGAAGGAGGATTTAGTTTAATTTATTTTAATTTTTAATCTCAGATATTAACAATGAAACTTCATAATGCCAATTTAAAATGTCAGCATTTACCATTCAGTGCTGATCATTTTAGCAGACACATCCAGGTTCTCTGCTGTTGTTGGATTTATGCCAGCTATTGAGGCAGAGAACAAGGGGCTAATTGCTCTCAAGACCTGCTAGAGAAGGTGTGAGGAATTAATACCCCACCCCAAATTTAAAGTGACCTTCACTTCTATCAAAGATCCTAATTCAGGAAAGCAATGACGCACATGTTTAAGTCCATCCCTATTCAAGAAAGCACTTAAGCTTTAAGTTAAGCACATGTTTAAGTGCCCTTCATGAATATAGGGATACTTCACTGAAATCAGGAGAATGGGGAGGGGAAATGGAAGTGTCTCTCTTCTCATTACCAAATACTTAACTACTTTTGGGTTTCAAATCCCACCAAAACTGACTTGTAGATCTTCTCGCTGCCAAAGAGCCAGCTGTTCCCTACCTAGCTGCCAAAACCGCCATCTTTTCCCTACTAGCTTCTGTGAGACAGTTATGCATTTTCAATATGAAAATCTGCAGCACATTGAAATTCTGGGGGCAGAGTAAAACACAATAAGGTTAATATCAAAATAAACAAACACCACAGGATACTATAATAAGTGTGCTAGACCAATGGCATAGAGGCAGTAAAGCATAATTCTATAGTCCGTGGTGCAAAATTCAGGTCGAATGCACTGATTGGAGTGTGCATTGGGACTTAATTATGTCTTGCCCTGGTTGAATAGTTGGATTTATTTAATTCTAAATTAGTAGATCGTTCAATTTATTGTGTTTAATGAATGTTAATGACTGGGTCTTGTTAGCCTATGGTTTCCAAGTTATTGGTAATATTTGTTTAAAAAACATTTTTTGGCCAGGTTATAGTCCTGCTTGTTCCCTTTCTACATGTGATGCCCAATATCGGAAAGTGGGTTGTTGTGAAGATATATACTGTTTCTTTAAATCTGTAATGGAAAGTTGGTGGTGGGAGGAAGTCAGGGAAGGTTCTAGGCAGAATTTTATAGTGAAGTAGAGAGACAGAGTGTGAGAAACAGCCAGGGTAGCTTGTTGTTATTATAATAGAGTTCCTTGATCAGTGCTGGAAGAAAGCAATTCTTCCTATGATTCTTTACCATTGTCACATGAAAGTAATGTCATAAACACAAAGACATTTAATCATCACAAGTGTCCCCGTCATTGTGGGCTGGCTTGAAAATGTGTTTGTTTTAATCAAAGTTGGCTAAATCTAGACTTGTGATGAGTCATCCCTAAGCCTGAGTCTGATGAATCATCTGAGATAATTACCTGTGAGTCTTAAGGGTTCATAGAGTAGGCATTGTATAGACATGTTCCTAGAATGTCAGGGTTGGAAGGGACCTCAGGAGGTCATCTAGTCCAACCCCCTGCTCAAAGCAGGACCAATCCCCAGACAGATTTTTGCTGCACATCCCTAAATGGCCCCCTCAAGGATTGAGCTCACAACCCTGAGTTTAGTAGGCCAATGCTCAAACCACTGAGCTATCCTGGGTTCAGCCAATCCACAAGCAAGTGTTTAACCAGGTGACCCCCAAGGCAGGTTTATAGGCTACCTAATTTGAGGTAGGAATCTATTATTTTTTTGGCACAGTTCACTTATCGTACTGCACAGCTATACTGAGAGCTTTATATACATATTAATTGTAAACCCATTTTGATTTAGACAGAACTTTACTGCAGGTTAAGCAAACATGGGTGGCTGTGGGAGCTGAAATGCATTGTGACTAATATTCATAAATATTTTGTATATTACAGCAAAACCGGACATAAGCAACCACCCAAGAGACCAGCAAAAAAGCAGTTGTCTAGTTGAAGTTGGCCTTTATTAAAGGTTAGATAAAGGTATATTGGAATCACTAAGGATATTTTAAAGTGTCATTTAAAACAGTGGTTTACCTATTGGAAATGGTCTCTCAGTATTAAGAACCTAATCAGCAAGTCTTTTTCCTCAAGTGAAAATACAGTAATAATTCTAAATACATCAGGCTATGTTGCCTGATCTATTGATTGTGTATTAATTATATTGATCAATTAGAAATGCCAATTAACATTCTATGGGTTGGGAGGTCTAGTCCCGAGATCAGGCCCAGAGTTATTAAAATTATTATTAATTTGGGAACCCCAACGTGCACAATGGAGACAATTACATTTTGGACAGGCATTTTGTCCTTATAACATTTTTATTTAGCACAATTAGCAAAGTCACAAACACTCCAACCCAGCAAGGAAGGTGAGGATAATATAAAATGAACATGTGAGCATCTGTATACTCACGCCATCCCTTGCAGAAAAACCTGAAGTGTTAGTCATCATCATCACCACCAGTGGTCATCATCCTGGCATCTCCCAAGGCACGCAGGCGGGGATACAACTTTTATAACGTGTTACACTGATGCCACTATGCCTATTGCACATTCAGTAGGCGTTTCAGCCCCTTTTCTTTATTTGATCTTCCACGCCCTACTAATGTTGGATTGCCCTTCTACCATAGACTACTAGGCCTTTCCCTCAGATTCATTAGCATATATGTTCATTAGTTGCCATGGCATTCTTGTGGTCAGACATCTGGTGATGTTCCTAACTTAAAAATGTCTTAAGCTGGTATAAACTGGCATCTTGTGGTTACCTGTCAGCAGTGTAGTCGTTATAGCATTCTATCCTGTGACATCTTGTGATCTGGGGTTACTCCTGGTTAGCTGTCTAGGCTAAGGCTTTTTGGGCCTTATGCCTTGATCAGTTTAGCTAAGCTATTGTCTTATAGGCCTTGAGGCTTGTAGGCTCCCTGCATTACTGCCTTAAATTATACTTATGCCTTACTTAGCAAATACCTATACCCATAGATTACCCTATGAAGAAAAATAAACGTCTTGGAGTTCAACCCAGTCCTGACCTTCCCAAAGTCATTCTTTGCCCTTTACCTCCCAAATAGCCATTATTATAATCTTTCTCCTGAGCACTGTGCAATGGGATGGGCAAGCAGAGGTCACTTTAATCTTCTGTTCACCAGGTAACAGGTATATAAAGTTATGTAATAAATTGGCTTTATGGATGAGTTACAGCTGAATCAAAACTGAGATTAAAGCTGACTGGGAACTGGAATTTCTGTTCCATGGCAAATTGCAAATTGGAAAAACAAATCATTCTGAAATAGAACAAGAAATGAACATTTTGAAATTTCCCATGGAATGGGAGTTCTAAAATTTCATTTAGAAATGACATTTTGTTTCAGCCCTTTCAAAATATTTCTGAGGCTTCCTCTCAGCTCCTCAGCAGGTTGCCTAGTCAGCTAAAAGGGAGCAGGAAGCCCTGGGAAGCTGGGCAGTTGTGGAGCTAGGATCCAGGGAGGCAGGGCTCCTGAGCTTTCAGGCTCTCAGCTCCCTCATCCCACCTGCTAGGTGTGACATTGAGGAGATGGGAGGGTGAACTGGCAGGAAACCAGGCAGAAACCTGCCTGAGTTCTATTGGAATTTAGTTGAAATCAACATGTTCCAATGGAAAAAGTCGACTTTGGCAAATTGGCGTTTTCTGACAGAAAAATGTCCCATTGGAAAATTTCCAACCAGCTCTAATTGAGACATTGGATAACCACCAATGAATGGCTGGTTACTTAATGTAGTGCTGTTTAGATACTAATGCGGTAATTGTCTTTGAAATATGTGAGATAGAGATATTTTTTTAAATGGAAGATATGGCAATACAATGTGCCATGTTATCTCATTGTTCTACAGGGAGGCAGTTCAGAAGAAAGGATACACAGGGTTTCTGATGTTACTTACAGCACAGTAAATACAAATGAAAGATTAATTACCAGGTGATGGAAATAGACACATTACCTCAATAAAGAACATACCAAGGATACAGGTACTTAGCTAGAATTGTAACAAAATTCACATAATTGCTTTGGGCAAGTACAACAGGAAAACCAAAGTTCTGATCTGATCACATGCTTAAATTTCAGAATGTACGTAAGTGCTGCTGGAACTGAGGACTAATATATATTTGCTAACTTAATAATTACTGCATTGTTCTTGGGGCAAATACACTATTTTCATTTATTTAGATTTATACACAACATAAAAAGCACCTAATAACAATAATAGGGCTCTAGACACTTTTGCTATAAATTAAAAATACAAAGAAACACAAAGAAAAATAAGTATCGCCACCTCTCCAAAATTAAAAAGGGGGGAAAAACATTCTCGTGATGTATCTCAGTCTTCTATATGTGGATCCCAGCCGCCCTTGCCCAGTTGGCTTCAGCTCAAATGTCTTGGAGCCCATGTGTTTGTTCTTGGGGAAAATGTACTAATTAGCTAATCTGTTGTGCTGGAATGTAGTGTAGTATCTGCATCATTTCCTAGACACAGGTGGAACTAGCAATTATAGTGATGACAGCCTTGTCATTTGAATCTTTGGATTCTTTTTCTTCGATGCATACTGTAATGAGCTTTGCTCCTCTCAACATCTCTGCAGGGCATTCAAAGGCTACTATATTAATTGGAGTGTGCTCCTCTATGTGAGGTGGACCTTTAAAGAACATCTAAGTGCCAGATTCTGATACCCTCTGTGGCATTACACCCCCATATTCTTCATAGTAATATTATAATGATATGAGTATGGCATAACGATGATGTATTTTATACAATATAAGGCATGTGAGATATCATTGGAAAAGGTTATGATTTACTGAATATGATTATCCTTTTTGTAAGCATGTATCATTTTGGTATCTGAAGTTAGCAATATTGTCTAGCCATCTATTAGAAATTTGTTTACACCTAGGGAATGCCCACTAGACAGAATGCAATCAGTCTAGATTGCTAGCTGGAAAGGGCCATTAGGAAAAACAATAGGTCTTAGAAGAGGCTAATCTTTCACCCAGAAAGCCTTCCTGGGGACACTGCAAACAGGCTCTGAGTTATGGCTGCAGGGTCATGTGATCAAGTCACCTGATAATGGACACCATAATAATATTAGTATTTTTGCACTAGCCGGGGGTGGGAATCACACTGGAAGACAAAGGAGTCCTGTCATATGTAAAACCTATTTAAGGCAGGGGAGTGACATAATCATGGTTCGTTCTTCACTAACTCTCCACCCAAGATGACTGCTCTAAACATCTAAGACTAAGACTGAATGGAGGGATGGGTGGAGAAGGACTGAGCCCAGGATGGGAGGTTGTCTCGCCTGTGGATTAGATATCTGAAACAAGTGCAGCTGGCCTTCCAGAATCTCTGCAATCTGCCTGAAACAACATTTAGGGTGAGAAATTACTACTTGTAACCAACAAGGAGTCCGGTGGCACCTTAAAGACTAACAGATTTATTAGGACATAAGCTTTTGTGGGTAAAAAAACTCACTTCCTTTAGTAACTTAAGCTTAGATTGCATTTTTGTTTTATTTGCTGGGTAACCTGCTTTGATCTGTTTGCTATCCCTTATAATCACTTAAATCTATCTTTTGTAATTAATACACTTGTTTTTGTTTTGGTTAACACCCAGTGTGTTGAATTCATAACTGGGGGGCAAAAAACTGTTGCATGTCTCTCTCCACATTGAGGGAGGAGCGAATTTCATGATCTTATGCTGTACAGTTCTCTGTGCAGCGCAAGACAGTATAATTTTGGGTTTATCCTCTAGATGGGGGCGTGCACTTGAGTACTGGGCAAATCCTTAGCTGAGCCTTCCCATGCAGAGCTGACTTCATTTTCTGTGTTTGTTTCTGCAGCTGGGTGTGTCCCTACCTGTGTGTGCGTGCTGATTAAGTGCAGTCTGAAGCCTGAGGGAGGGCTTAGCTGGCTTGCCTCAGCAATACAGTGTGAAGAGAGCCCAGGCTGGTGGGTCGGGGGGCTCAGTGGTATCCCAGTTCCAAGCAGCACCCCAAGGGAAACCTGTCATACCCTTATTCATGCTGAATAGTACCATAGTTCAGGCTGTCTCAAGTGGCTCCCAAATATGGATGCCAACCTCAGGGCAGACTGTTACAAACAAGGGCACAAATGCCAAACTTACTGTGTGTTCTATAATTAATCACACAAGTATCATGTGTGAACTTCTCAAACACTATAATAGCCTTAACATGGAGTCACAGACAGTCCCCTTGGGTACTCCGATCTATCGCGCCACGCAGACAAGCCTGCCTTTGTGACAGATGGTCCCTTACACCAAAAATCACAACAATATTCAGGCTACTCCTAGTCCCAAAGGCCCAGTCACTTACTCCAGGTCCAAAGACAATGCTTGTAGCCAATCCTGTAATACACTAAGGATTTATAAACTAGGAAAAAGAAATAAGAGAGTCATTTACAAGATTGAATGATGTAAACATACAAATGAGCTAGTGTTAGGTTCCAAAAAGTAAAAGAAGCTGCAGCAATGTGCAAACTTTATATGTCCTTTAGGGTTAACCAAAGTAAGCAGCTTGGGGATCCCTTGCTTAAGCTTAGAAACATTTCCCACTCCAAATTCCAAGCAGCATAGTGATACAGTTCCTCCTGGTCAGGGATTTTTATTCCCTTCCCCCAGAGGTTAAATTGTGATGGGACGAAATTAATGCATGTAGCAACTCTCAAGCATTTCATAAAATCCAAGCACTAAACACATTCTTATAAACGTAATATCTGTTTTACCAGAGCTAACACACAAGTGAGCCTGACTGGTTTCCAGCTATGCATTTGTCAGTGTTCAATGAGGCCCTGGGCTTTGGCATGAGCTGGCACCTGGTCTGCCAGTGTCACACCATGCTCCACAAATATCCTGTTGAAATCATTGGGACTACTCATGGAGGAATTTGCTACCCAACATGAGTAAGGGTGTTAGAATCTGACTCGAAGGCACTAATGTGGTATGACATTCTGGGGTTTAACCCAGACCAATAAGGGGTTGTGTCACTGTCTGCCCTGTAACTCTGACTGCCTTAAATGTTATGCAAATGTGGCTGACAGCCAGAACACCAACAGCCAGCAGACAAGCATGCAGTTCCCTGAGGCCTTGGCTACACTTGAGAGTTACAGTGCAATAAAGCTACCCACAGCACTGTAACTCACTCCCTGTCCACACTGGCAAGGCACGTACAGCGCTGTATCTCCGCGGCTACAGCTGCACACAGGCAAGCTGCATATGGGCCAGGGCGGAAGCCGGATTGCAGTAGAAGACCCTCCCTTGCTTCCCAGGTCACCCTCAGCAGCGAGATATTTTCCAGGATAAACTCCTGTGAAAAATGTTGGGACAGTGTTCAGTGTAGGTGCCCCCTGCAGCTGTTGGCTCGCCCCAAGGCACAGAAACCCAGAGGACAGTATAGGCCTGAAACAATCAGTCCCTCTTACTCACCATTTTGGGGCTCCCGTGGGTTATGTGCACTCTCTTTGGGATAGGAAAATTATGCTATTGTGTAGACTGTGTGTCCTTAAGTGCGGGGGAATCATTACTCTGTCTGGTATAAACAATGCTGCCTCTGTTAAGTGTTGCATTTTGCCTTTACAGACGCAACCTTGAGATCTCAGCTGTCCGTGTTATCACCGGTTGAGAGACTGCAAAAACTCTGGAAGAGATCGCGAAAAAGCGAAGAAGACATGCTGCACGAAGTGATGCATCAATCTCTTACAGAGAATCAAAAAGCACAGGAGTGGAGGGAGAGCGAAACCAGGATCCACAAGGAAAATGCAGCGCACTGGAAGCAAAGCACGGATCGGCTGATAAGCATCATGGAGCGCCAAGCGGACTCTATCCAGGCGCTCATAGCCATGCAGGCGGAGCACTACCGCGCCCGCCCCCCCTGCAACCCTTGTCCCAAAACTCTTTCCCTTGTGCCCCCATGTCACCTCCAACCCATTTTCTCCAACATCTGGGTTCTTACCGCCACCAGCTGCCTCCAACACCCTTCACCAACCAGACCTGAGAACTACGACCCTTACCCTCTGCACTCAATCCCCATCACCATGCAGTATAGCCATCCTGAAGTGCAGCACTCACTGCACAGCACAAATCTATGATTGTACCGTTCCCCACCCCACGTCCTTGCCCTTTCTGATTCCCAAACAGTTGTGTTTCTTTCAATAAATTAATTTTCTTTTCAATAAATGGATTTTTTGGCTTTGAAAACGTTCTTTATTATTGCATAAAGTAAAAGATACCTTAGCCCAGGAAAGAAACAGGCACTGAAAATCAGCTTAGCAAACACAGATTCCTTCTGACATTGTAACCACTGCACTTCACTCCCGTGCAGAGCACCAGACATTACTGCTGGTTTTCAGTCTCAAATTGCTCCCTCAAGGCATCCCTAATCCTTGTAGCCCTGTGCTGGACCCCCTAATAGCCCTGCTCTGTGGCTGTGCAAATTCAGCCTCCAGGTGTTGAACATCGGAGGTCCATGCCTGACTGAATCTTTCACCCTTCCCTTCACAAATATTATGGAGGGTACAGCACGCAAATATAACCGCGGGGATGCTGTTTTCGGCCAAGTCCAGCTTCCCATACAGAGATTGCCAGCGGCCCTTTAAACGGCCAAACACACACTCCATGGTCATTCGGCACTGGCTCAGCCTGTAGTTGTACCGTTCCTTGCTGCTGTCAAGGCTCCCTGTGTAGGGTTTCATGAGCCACGGCATTAACGGGTAAGCGGGGTCTCCAAGGATCACAATGGGCATTTCGACTTCCCCTACCGTGATCTTCCGCTCTGGGAAAAAAGTCCCGGCCTGCAGCTTCCTGAACAGGCCAGTGTTCCAAAAGATGCATGCATCATGCACCTTTCTGGGCCAGCCTGTGTTAATGTCAATGAAATGCCCACGGTGATCCAAAGCGCTTGGAGAACCATAGAGAAATATCGCTTCCAATTAACGTACTCAGATGCTACATGGGGTGGTGCCAGAATAGGAATGTGTGTGCCAGCTATCACCCCTCTGTAGTTAGGGAAACCCATTTGTGCAAAGCCATCCACTATTTCCTGCACGTTACCCAGAGTTACCAGAGTTGCTGCAAGTGCCGCAAATGTGGCCACGACAGTGCGCTGGCAGCTGTCAGTGTGGACAGACTGCAGCGCTTTCTCTACTCCGCTGTACGAAGACAGGTTTACCTCACAGCACTGTACAGCTGCAAGTGTAGCCATACCCTGAGTGTCTGTGTGCTGTGCAGCCTTGGTTCAGCACTTCTGACCCCACAACAACCCCACCCTGACTCCCACCATCCTTGGTTACTACTTGTTGGGTGACCCCCAACGTACTCCCAGTCCCAAATTTCCTCAAAACCATATGCCATGAAGTGTCCAGACCTCTCCTGAAACACTCAGAGAAATAAGAAGTTTTGCTGCTCCTTTAAAGACACAAAAGCACAATCTATTATTTTAACTGGAGTAAACAATCAATGCAATTCAAACACAGCACTGGGGTGGCTTTGATTCAAAGTAAAACAAATATATTAACAGAAATATAGGTTTTAAGTGAGTTCATGTACAAGGGATAAAGACAAAAATGGTTATAAGCAAATAAAAGTAAAATATGCTTTCTAATACCTCAGGCTAACTTAACAAGCTACAGTCTTTGTTCAAGGTAGATTTCTTAACAATCTTTCTTCTTCCCAGCCATGGCTGATTTTCTGTCAGTCAGGACCTTCCACAGAAGTACAAAGTGCTGCTTTCCCTTCTCTTCCTAGGTCAGTGGTCTCCAATCTTTTAAAGCACAAGATCACTTTTTGAATTTAAGTGCAACCCAGGATCTACCTCACCCCTTCCCAAAGGCCCCGCCCCTTCCTGAGGCCCTGCCCTGCTCACTCAACCCCCCTTCCCTCCATCGCTCACTCTCCCCCACCCTAACTCACTTTCACTGGGCTGGGGCAGGGGGTTGCAGTTCAGGGGTGGGTGCGGGCTCTGGGCTGGGGCCGAGGGATTTTCAGTGTGGGCGGGGGCTCTGATCTGAGCCTGGGGCAGAGGATTGGGGTGCAAGAGAGGGTGAGGGGTGGAAGCTCTGGGAGGGAGTTTGGGTGCAGGAGGGGGCTCAGGGCTGGGGCAGAGTGTTGGGTGGCAGGGGGGGTGCAGAGTGCAGGCTCTGGGAGGGAGTTTGGGTGCAGGAGTGGGCTCCGGGCTGGGGCAGAGTGTTGGGGTGCAGGAGGGGGTATGGGGTGCTGGCTCCAGGAGAGGGGTAAAGGCTGGGGCAGGGGGCTGGGGTACAGGACGGGGTTCAGGGTGTAGGAGGGGATACAGGGTGCTGGCTTTGGGAGAGGGCTCAGGGCTGGGGCAGGGGGTTGGGGTGCGGGAGGGGATGAGGGGTGCAAGCTCCCGCCCAGCAGCGCTTACCTCAGGCGTCTGCCAGGTGGCGGCGCAGTGGGGCTAATGCAGGCTCCCTGCCTGTCCCGGCCCTGTGCCACTCCTGGAAGTGGCCTGAATGTCCCTTTGGCCCCTGGGGGTGGGGCACGTGGCTCTGCGCACTGCCTCTCCCTGCAGGCACCATCCCCGCAGCTCCCATTGGCCTCAGTTCCCCGTTCCTGGCCAATGGGAGTTGTGGAGGCGGTGCCTTCAGGCAGGAGCAGTGCATGGAGACCCTCTGACCCCATCCCCAGGGGCCGCAGGGATGTGCTGGCCGCTTCCGGGAACGGCACAGAGCCAGGGCAGGCAGAGAGCCTGCCTTAGCCCCACTGTGCCGCAGGACTTTTAGCGGCCGGAGACTGCGATCGACTGACAGAGGCTCCATGATCGACCAGTTGTTCGCGATCTACCAGTTGGTGACCACTGTCCTAGTTGCCAAAATGGCTCTCTGTTTCCCCTTATATCTCTCAGAGTTCATTGGCCCTGTTCCAAGAGGCAGAATGACCTCCTACTGTTCTTCCTTTCCTGTGGACTGCCTATCTCCTTGGTGATTTGTATGTAAATGGGGCTTCCATTGTTTTGATTCCACAATGCTACCTTCCCTCCTGTTTCTCTCTGTTTTTGATCACAGAGTTTAAAACATAATATCAGTGAGTATTCCTAATTCCTCATATAGTGCTAATACATACTTTTCACAATAATATTAATCACCAGTGTGTCACAGGCTTTCATAAAAGACACTACTTGATACATTTGTGTAATATAGTAATATTATGTACAATCAGTTGCTTAAATTGCTTATCATTTGAGGTTCCGATCCTTGCAAGAGGCTGTTTCTTCCTCTCGCTATGCTGAGGGCTTGATTTATCTTTTATGTAAATATACCTTCATTGTCTCTGCCTGATGACCAAACTGGTCAGATAAACAAATACACATCCCTTTATATAGGACAGACTGGACTTATGCATTGCTTGCCAAACATTTCAGCACATTTGTAATTTTGCATATGTTATCCGTACATACACCATGCAATAATATTAATGATCAGTGAGTTATGAGTTTTACAATGATATATTACATGCCACCTTTTGTCATGACAACAGTGTGTGAGGTGTAGTAAGTATATCAGGCCTGATGAGTTGCTGACACAGAATAGTGAACCACCAGTGGGCCTCTGTGTCACGCTTAGGTACACTGGACAAGAGATCCCATTGATATTCCAGACAGAATGCTATGACCCTGTGTTATACGAAACATTAGATATTGGAAATCACTATCCTTCAAGCTATTTTACTAAATTTTTGAATAATATGAGTATCCACTGCTATTAAGCCTGGGAGCAGGATATTAACTTTGTAAATAGCTGCAATTACAGGCAACACTGTAAGAAATTAATAACTGGAGCTATTAGGATTACATGGATTGTCTTTGACATAAACCCCAAATTATAAATATATGATTTAACTGTTGTTGTATTACGGAAAAATAAAGCTGATATGTCTTAATACTGGTTCAATTATAATAAAAATGCTGCATCTGGATATGATGGGAGGAGGAAAAACACTAGTAATTGTTAGTATAATTATACATGGGCATTTAGTTTAATAAT
Source organism: Chrysemys picta bellii (assembly GCF_011386835.1). Taxonomy (NCBI): domain Eukaryota; kingdom Metazoa; phylum Chordata; order Testudines; family Emydidae; genus Chrysemys; species Chrysemys picta. The sequence continues at coordinate 235,975,917 of NC_088791.1, read as the reverse complement.
TATACATGTGCATTTGGTTTCTGAAAGCAGCGTGTGTGTTGGTTTCACCACTGTATCAGTATCTCCTGTCAACTGCAGGATGGAATAGCTCTAAGCATCCCTGCCCCCTACTTTGATGTGACGGAAGGAGGACTGAGGAAATATGATGTTCAAAACAGGCATCATCAGAGTGACAGGGTGATCTCTATCCAAGCTTTAAACCTTTGGCTTGGGGTTTCCACCATCAACACTAAACAGCACACTTTCTTCCTAGATGTCTCCAATCGCCTTGCAGCTTGATGACAGTGAATAGTCTCTCCTCCTCCACCCTTTTTACTCTCCCTTCATCCTAAACCCATGTAGTTGAACATCATCAGGTTTTCGAGGGCTGGGTGCAGCTCTCACTTATGTCTAGCCTATATCACTGCTCCCAAATCAGCCAGAGTTCTTACTCTAATGACACTTTGCACTCTGTTCTCTGCAGGAGTTGAGCTCACTACTTCCACAGCATGTAGTTTCTGATAACCAGGGAAGAAGAGAACAAGCCAAAGTCACGGACCTGCTGTATAGAAGTTTACTGCACTGCTGGCCACAATGACAACATAAAATAAATTGACTATAAATGCTTCATGGTGGTTATAATCTATAATTTAACACAGTATTTATTAAAATTTGATGTGAAGAGGTAATTTTATTATCTTAAGTGTATAACACTGGGGAAGTATGTATAGTACAGTGAAGTTATTAATATTTCCTTTAATGAGCTCAGCCAAAATATCTTTAAGTAAAGTTTTTAAGATGAATATACTAAAGCTACTTAGGCACATTTTGGCTCCTAAAATGGCCTGGTTTAAAATATTATAAGCAATTACTATAACAAAAACACAGGCAAGAAATGTGTAAATGCCAAGTGAAAGCACCTGATTCAATTGCTTAAAAATAATTTTTCCTCCTACATTATCAAAATGTTACATTAATCCTATTTGAATTATGCTGCTAAAACCCAATGTAATAATTACAAATGTAGTGGCCAGAGATAATCTCTCTCCCAGAGCCACACATAACTCATAGTACATGAAAGAGTTGTACATTTCCTGCTGAAGAGAAAACAGATCCCCAAAATTACCTTGCACAATTTACAAAAATATTTTCTAGTTACATTTTCTATATGATATAAACTAGCCCAGCATGGAACCTACTGGGTATCAAATCTATAGGACACACTGCTGTTGGCTTTGAGCCTAACACAATGGTGGGCAATCTATGGCCCGCGGGCCGCATGCGGTCCATCAGGGTAATCTGATTGCGGGCCACAAGACATTTTGCTAATGTTGACCATCCACAGGCACAGCCCCCCGCAGCTCCCAGTGGCTGCGGTTCACCATTCCTGGCCAATGGGAGCTGCGGGAAGCGGTGGCCAGCATGTCCCTGCGGCCTGTCGCTTCCCACAGCTCCCATTGGCCAGAAAAGGCAAACCGCAGCCACTGGGAGCTGCAGGGGGCTGTGCCTGTGGACGGTCAACGTCAGCAAAATGTTTTGTGGCCTGCAATCAGATTACCCTGATGGGCCACATGTGGTCCGTGGGCCGCAGGTGGCCCACCACTGTATTAGCATGAATTAATGCATCATGATTAATTTATTGTTACTTAAAGTGCAGTTCTACTCAATATAAATGTTGTTGTAAGGATCCATATTTATTATCTGGCAATAATTTCTGGGTCAATTATGCCCAGTTTTTAAGTAAAAGGAAGGGATTTTCCGAACTGCTAGTCCTGGAACTCCATTTAGGATTTCATCTGGGGTTCTTTTCTTTTGATACATTATCACCACTAGTAAAGGTTCTGCAAACCAAACTGGGTTCTCAGTTTCACTTGTGCAGTCCCATTCACCTCAAATTATGTGCTTAATTGCATATTATGTGCTTAGTCACCCTGTGCCCCCCTCCACTCCCATTGCCTTCCATGGGTATACTATGCACAGATGTGACTGGAGTGTGGCGAATAAGGTCCCGATGCTTCAATGAGCTCTGTGAAGGTACACTGCAGCTCATTGTCTGGGATCAGGATCTAAGTCTGTTCATGGTGCATGAAAAGTAGAATCCAGCTCACTCTCTCTTAGCAGTAGTCACACAGTATACCAGAAGGAGTTTAAAGCATGAAATGCCCTTCCCATCCCAGTTTGCTGAGCTAATCCCAGCTCTTCGTTTAAGTGCCTTTTAGAACCTTTATTTTTTGCATGGCCCAGAGGAAGTGAGATTAAAATTTTAATAAATATAACAATAACAAGAATAAACAATACCCATCTTTTGTGTCTCATCTTTTGGGTGTCCCTTCATTTTACTCTAAGACTTTGTACTATATATGGGTAAATTGTTCCAGTTTAATTTAAATCATTTTAAAGATTATCTAGTTAAATTGTGCAAATCCCTGTGTGGATGCTGTTATTTTGGTCTAAGGGCTGATTATTTCAGTTTAATAAACCTGTTCCCAATCATCTTAAGCTATACTGCAAAAAGCTGTTCTTATTATTAGGAATAAAAGTGTCCACAGAGGGATTTGCACTGGTTTAACTGTATCAGTTTAAAGTCACACCTCGGGGTATGCTGGTGTCACTTTCCAGTGTGGACAAGGCAGAGACTGTCTTTAGTTTGTGTATTGTAAAGTGCTGAATATATTTTTAGTCCTAGAGAAATAATACATACATGAGGTTATGTAACAACATGCAAAAAATTGGTCTAGTGTATATATACAGAGAGAGAGAGAGAGAGAGAGAGAGAGAGAGAGAGAGAGATATCCATGCTTCAGTGTAATTTTCTATCATAGAAAAGTTCTTCTGTGGTCTACTACACAATATTAGTAGAGAATTTGTATTATTCACCCTTAGCAGTCAATAATCTACTCTCCAGCATTCACTACTCACACAGAATCAGTTACCACAACCTGGATTTTTAGTTTAAATATATTTATATATAAAAATAAATCAAAGATGGCAGAAATATAGGTAACATAAAGGTAAATACTTGAGAAAATAAAATGTAATGATTTAATTCCTCATGGCTGGGAAGGATATTTAATCTACGTGTGAATAACAGTGGTATGGCCTGGCTAAGTTATAATGGAAATGCAGAGTAGCTCCAAGTGTTTAAAAATCATGGAAATGTAGGGCTCGAAGAGGTAATCTTGTCCAGCCCACTGTGCTGATAGCTGTTTGTTTAAACTGTACTTGAAAACTTCCAATGATGGGGATTCCACAAGTTCCCTTAGAAGCCTGTTCCAGTTCTTAACTATCCTACTGTCTAACCTAAATCTTTTTTGCTGCAGATTAAGCTGATTACTTCTTGTCCTACCTTCAGTGGACATGGAGAACAATTCATCACTGTCCTCTGTATATCAGCCCTTAATGTAATATTTTTCATCTGCCCCCTCTGTCTTCTTTTCTCAAGACTAAATATGCCCAGTTTTTTTAAATTTTCTTCAGGTCAGGTTTTTTTAAACTGCCTATCATTTTTGTTGCCCTCCTCTGGACTGTCTCCAATTTCTCCACATCTTTCTTAAAGTGTGGTGCCCAGAACTGGACACAGTACTTCAGCGGAAGCCTACCAGTGCTGAATGGAGAAGGACAATTACCTCCCGTGTCTTACATACAACACTCCTGTTAATACACTCCAGAATGATACTTTCTTGCAACTATATCACATTGTTGACTCATATTCAGTTTGTGATCCACTATAACCCCCAGATCCTTTTCTTCAATACTACTGACTAGCTAGTCATTTCCCATTTTTGTAGTTGTGCGTTTGATTTTTCCTTCTTAAGTGTAGTTCTTTGAACTTGTCTGTCCTGAATGTCATATTGTTGAATTCAGACATTTCTACAATTAGTCAAGGTTATTTTGAAGTCTAATCCTGCCCTCCAAAGTGCTAGCAACCCCTCCCATCTTAATGTCATCCGCGACTTTCATAAACTTGCTCTCCACTCTATTATCCAAGTCATTAATTAAAATATTGAATAGTACTGGACCCATGACAGACCACTGCAGGACCCCACACTAGATACATTCCCCCAGTTTGACAGCAAGCCATTGATATCTACTCTTTGAGTATGGTCTTTCAACCAGTTTTGCACGCATTTTATAGTAATTTCATCTAGACCACATTTCCCTAGTTTGCTTATGAGAATGTCATGAGGGACTGTGTCAAAAGCCATATTAAAATCAAGATATATCATGTCTACAGCTACAGGAAATTAGGTTGGTTTAATCTATTCTTTCCCTCTTTTGGCTTGCATTCCTTCCCCCTTGTTGTTAATATTAATTGTGTTAAGAATCTGGTTACAAATCAGCTTTTTAGTGAAGAATGAAACAAAATAGGGATTAAACACCTCAGCCTTCTCCATGTTCACAGTTATTAGCTCTTCTTTCCCCTAAGTAGTGGACCTACACTTTCCTTCATCTGTCTCTTGTGCCTAATGTGTTTATAGAACCTTTTCTTATTGCCTTTTATGTTTTACATAAAACAACCTGATTGCTATAATCTCCCATACAGGCTTCTTTCATTACCAATGAATATCTTTTGGATGAGATTCTGCCTCTAGTTACTTTCAGAAATTTATCACCTTCATCCTGGCTGGCATGCCAGGAGCACTGGCATATTTTGACGACATTGTCATACACAGCTTCTCTGTATTCGTTCACAACCAACCCTGCCAGTGTGTATTTCAATGTCCTTGACAACACTGTCTCAACCTGCAGAATTCTAGCTTTATTGGTTCCCCAAAGTGAATCAGTTGGTCTCCATGTTTCAGACTTTGGACTACAGCTCTTGTTTCCCAATGCCTAGGATGTTCTGAATCTTTGCACCCCAGAGAACACAGTTCAATTTCTTTGTTTCCTTGAAATGGTGAAATATTAACTTTATTTTATTCTGTTTTACTATCTGTTAACCTATCCAGTAACTTGTGACCATTGCTGAAGCACATTCTTTAAGTCTCGGGCCCTTTCTGACACACAAACAATCCAAACTGTCACCGTTATCATTTATGCCATGGATACCCCTATTTGAATCCAGTTTTTCCTCTATTTATTTGCGTGTGGATGTGGAATGAGTGACCGTTAGAGCTTAACATTTAAAACTTTCTAAATATGCTCAATTTATCTCACTCCCATTCTCTCCCCCTAATTTTCTACTCCCATTGTAATTCATCTAAATGCGCTTTCCTTCCTTCCTTCTCCCTCCTTTCTCTCCATTGACTAAGTCTCCTTCCTCATTTGTTCTATATCTTGCATTCATTATGATCTCATCTTCATCACTTGCTCTCTCTTCCACTGTCTCATTACCTTTCCCTCCATCTCTCACCCCCTATTCTAGAACTATTGATTTTCTTATGGTAGTGCCTACAATGTGCTAAGCATTTTCCAGACTTTCAAGCAGGGACATTCCTTGCTCTGGGTTGCTCACAGCCTAAGGGCAGATGGATAGGTAGACAGAGGCTAGGGGAAGGGGAAAAACAAGTAGGGAATTTTTATACCAGTCATCTAGGCTCACTCTGTGTGTGAGACACAGAGATGGACAGAATAGACACAGGGGAAGAGAGAGAGATGATAACGAAAGAGATGACTCATTACTTTGACTCTCCTCAGTGGAGGGATGGGGAGCCCAATGCCTCTTCCCTCCTTCCCCAGTTGAGAACCAAAAGCACCAGGAGCGGTTGGGGGAAGGAAGAGTCCAGGAGTCCCCCTTTCCCCTCCAAGAACTGGTTGTGGCTGGAGTGACTAAGTGAACGGGAGTGGCATAGGGGTGGAAGAAGAACATAATGTTGGACCCCCTTCTCTGTTTGATCAGGTGGCCAGGAAGAATCTCTATACACCTCTTAACTCAGATGTCTCCTGCTGAGTGATGGGACTGTCTCCAATGCAGCCAGCCTTTATCTGCGTGTGGTGCCTGCCAGCAAGGTGCATGGTTGTGCAAGCATGTAGCTCAGAAGGAACAGTGCCTGGTTCATCTGCAATATATCTTTCCTGAGTAGAGCTGAACTAATACTTGCTTGTTCAGTTTGTGCCAAAACAAAATATCTGAGGGAAAAAAATTGGGTTCAATTTGAACTGATACCATTTTTATTTTTATTTTTTGTTGAACTAAAAATTTGAAAAATATTAATTTTGAATTGACCAAAATGTTTTGGGTTGATTCAAAACAATTTTTTTTCAAACTTTTCATTTTGATTCAGTCCTTTTTTTGAGTTTTTTTTAAATTTGCCAAATTTGAAAACAAAATACCTTTTTGAAATGAAAAAATGTAAATAAAATGTTTCAAAGTGGAAAAATTGAAACAAAATGTTTTAAAAAAGTAAAGAAACATTTTGAGTTAAAAAGCCAGGGTTATTTTTGGCCCAACCTATTTGTCAAGTTTGACCAAAATTTGTGAATAGTTTCTGAGTTTTGAAAAATGTATTTTTCAGCAAAAACTCTGTTTTCTGAAATAATTGAATAATTTTGCCCAGCTCTAGTTCTGAGGCCAATCACATCATGGGACAAATGGGAAAAAATATTCAGCGAGTAGCAGGGAATGGCACATCTATTGTTATAGCACAGGGGTTCTCAAACTGGTGGTCGTCACAAGGTTATTACATGAGGGGTCGCAAGCTGTCGGCCTCCACCCCAAACCCCGTTTTGCCTCCAGCATTTATAATGGTGTTAAATATATTAAAAGGTGGTTTTAATTTATAAGGGGGGGGGTGAACTCAGAGGCTTGCTATGTGAAAGGGGTCACCAGTACAAAAGTTTGAGAACCACAGTAATATTGCAGACCCTTTCATAATATGGGGAGATGGATCTGTCAGCCATTTTCCTTGTGGTAGCATGTATGTTACAACAGAACACTTCCCAATAGAGGGCAGTATAGTATGATTATGTATATGTGAATGCCTGTGAATATAGTACTCTTTTTTTCAGGAAGTTCTTGTGAGAGAGGACTGTCTATGTGAGGAAGGAATAAAGCTTGACTACCGCATTATTTTGGTTCTCTCTTTATGCTCACACACTGAAAAATGTATTATTTCAGTGCTAAGACAGCCTTTAGGATAATATTTTTAAACTATCACTATAAATAACTTATAAAGTAAACAAAGAATGGATGCTGCTGTAACGTCTCCTGGCTTCTTTCTCAGCCTTACTGTATGCAATCTGTTCTTGTGAGTGTATGTGTCTGAGTCAACAGGAAGTGTGACACTGCACAGTACCTTGCAGGATGTGTTAACATTCAACTTCCTGTTGAAGCTCACCTCTTCATAGCATAGTAATTAGTAGACAGTGTCTGAAGTTTTATTATACAAGAGTCTGTCTCTTTAATTCATAAAATAGTAATGGCCTGATATTTGTGCCATGTGCCATGCTTGGCATACATAAAGCACTATACTATATGCTAAGTCCTGATTTCTTTATTTAAAATATTGGCAGAGAAATTGCTAAGGAACAAAATGTTGGGAGCAGGGAAGAAAGTGGAGTATGCTTTCACTGCGGTTGAAAAATATTCTTTACTAAAAAAGAAAAAAGCAAACAGCTACAGGAAAAAAGCAGCCTATGCCAAGTTTTAGCTATACAAAAATATTCTAAAAAATGTGGGTTGCAAAGTAAAACATTAAAAAATCAGGACAAAATAAAGTTATGGTTGCTAGTGCAGCCTTAACTCTGCCCCTTAGGTGCATGCATTATAATACATTTTTGAATTATAAGATAAATGATTTTGCCATTGATATTATAAACACTCTTTCTACAGGACTCCTGCCTTGTTCAGTGCACAGGTCGGATAAGAGTTGTTCAATATTTATTTTTATCCTCTCTGTTCAATGAGTGAACCCCTGTTTCACTCACTGCCCACCATTTTGAGCTTTGCTTCATACACTAGACAGCATCTGGGGAACTCTTTCCTTGAGAGGAGATTGGAAGAGCTTGGCTTGTTTAGTCTCGCAAAATGGAGGTTGAGATGGGATATTGATTGCTTTCTATAAATGCATTGTGGGGTAAATACCAGGAATGGTGAAGAGTTATTTAAGCTAAAGGACAATGTTGGCACAAGAGCAAATGGATATAAACTAACCAGGAACAAAGTCAGACTGCTGGATGTTAGATTTCTAACCATCAGAGGAGTGAGGTTCTGGAACAGTCTCCCAGTAAGAGTTGTGGGGGCAAATACTAAATTAGTGTCAAGAGAGAGCTGGACAAATTTATGACAATTATATGACAGGGTTGCTCAACCTTGGGGCTTACTTCCAGTTTATGTTTTATGTACCCAAAAACTTATGCTTCAGGGTTTCAGCTGGCCACCCGCAGGGGTGAGGAAGGAATTTTTTTGTCTCCTTCCTCTGAAGCATCAGGTGTGGCCACAGCTGGAGATGGGACATTGGACAGGGAGGGCCAGGGCTCTGAGGTGGCTCCGAGCATTCCTTCTCTCAGGTGCTGAACTGACTGGTTCTTGTTCATATGCTCAGGGTCTAACTGATTGCCATTTGTAGGGTCAAAAAGGAATTTTCCCCCAAGTCAGATTGCAAGTGACCTTGGGTTTTTTTACCTTCTTCTGCAGTGTGTGGGTGTGGGTCATTTGCCAGGATTATCTGGGTATATCTCACATAATCATGTTGCTGCCTTTGTGGAGGCTTCAAGCATTAGTGCACCCCAGTCCTTCCTATTTTCTGCCTCTGACATATAATAGTCTAGTCTCCTGTGGCTGTAATACTTTGGTCTAATTTTGGTTGTTGGTTTAGTGTGTGAGTGCTGGGTGGTGTTAGTGGCTTGTAATATACAGGAGGTTGCTAGATGATTTGGTGATACCTTCTGACCTTAGATTTTATGACACTATGACTCATTCTCTGCACAAGTTTGATGGTGTACAGTGAATGAAGCAGGGATGTGTAGTGAATTAGGACATGTTCATGTTTGTTTGGTGTGCAGTGAATGTCTTTTTTGCTGGTCTTAGAAAGTTTTACCTAGGAATTGACAGCCAGAATCTCCCAGTTGATCTTAACTGTCACCATGAAACATAGGATTAGCTCAAGTTAGCATCCCACCAGGCAGTACCCCAGCACTCTGTCACCATGTTGTAAAAGTCTTGCAAGTTCAAGGTAGGTGAGGTAATATCTTTTATTGGACCAACTTCTGTAGGTGGAGGGTACAAACTTCCACCAAGAGAAGATGGTCCAATGAAAGGTATTACCTCACCTCCCTTTTCTTTCTCATATCCTGACTATAATATATGGAGATATACCTATCTCATAGAACTGGAAGGGACCCTGAAAGGTCATCAAGTCCAGTCCCCTGCCTTCACTAGTAGGACAAAGTACTGATTTTTGCCCCAGATCCCTAAATGGCCCCCTCAAAGATTGAACTCACAACCCTGGGTTTAAGTAGTGTAGCCATGTCCAAAATTTAGGGGTTTTGGCAGCCTACAAGTATGGAAAATTAAAGCACATTTAAATGTTTACGTAAACTTTTTTCTAGCAATCACTGTATGTATAGCTATATAGGTGTATCCCACACACCTGCTGGGTGTGGTGTTCTGTCCCATCTAGTGGCACTGAGACCACTTTGAGAGAGAGGTTAATGAGTCTGCTCTACAATCTTAGCTAACAGGCAGTTGGCTTTTAGCTCATGCGGTAGAGGCTCATGCACTAAGATCCAAAAGCCCCAGGTTCAACCCTGCCAGCTGATGACCGGGGTTTGTCAGCCTTTCAAGGGGAGGCTCATCCAGGATATCAATTGGGAAGTCTCTGACATCTGCATTTCCTCAGCTAGGGGAAGTATGTAACCCCCACACCTCCTCAGTGTGGTGTTCTATCCTATCTAGTGGCACAGAGACCACTTAGAGAGAGAGATTAATGAGTTTGTTCTACAGCCTTAGCTAATAAGCATATGGTTTTTAGCTCATACAGTAGAGGCACCTGTCTTTAGCTCCAGAGGTCCAAGGTTCGATCCCACCGGCCGATGACCGGGGTCTGTCAGTATTACATAGGCATGATTGTTGTTATGACTACTTTTTGGTATAATGCAGGGAAAATTACCTCAATAAACTTTCATTTTACATCTTTGAAGAGAGACTTCCATTACTGAAGGCCGCAAAAGCAAAGCAGAAGAATGGGCAGAATGTGTTTTTGTGCTTCTAGATCAGTGGTGGGCAACCTGCGGCCCGCATGCAGCCCATCAGGGTAATCTGATTGCGGGCCACGAGACATTTTACTGGTGTTGGCCATTCACAGGCACGGCCCCCCACAGCTCCCAGTGGCCGCGCTTCGTGGTTCCAGCAGGTCCCTGCAGCCTGCCACTTCCCATACAACTCCCATTGGCTGGGAATGGCAAACTGCGGCCACGGGAGCTGCGGAGGGGCCATGCCTGTGAATGGTCATCAGCAAAATGTCTCGTGGCCCGCAATCAGATTACCTCAATGGGCTGCATGCGGCCTGTGGGCCGCAGGTTGCCCACCACTGCTCTAGATCAATCAGAGGTTGCACTTTCAAGAATAATACAGAATGGCTCAAACGGAAACAAAATTTTTCCCACTGAAAAACCTTATACTATGGTAATCCCAGTGCCTAAAATAATCCACAGAACATTCAGTATTTATTTCTTTTATTGACATAAGGGGAAACTTTTCCACCGCTGAGCACCTTTTCTGCCCCCTGGGGAACAGTTGTGTCATCAAGAATGACTTAGCATGTCTTTAAACTCTCAATTCCAAATATATGAAGAGAAATATAAACATAGTTTCCAACTAAGAGACTGGTAGTGTACATATTTGAACTGTACACTTTATAAAGAGCGTCTCTTTTCCATCTTTGTTTACTAAGCAACCATGGCAGGGGTAACAAAAGCTACTGTGACTTTGTTGGCTTTTATATTTATATATATTAAAGTATATGTGCTTGTGGCCCTTTTGTTCCTGGACTGTGTAGTATAGCATCAGATCGTACCACACTTTGATGTGTTACTAAGTAAATAAATGTGTTACTAATACTAGCGAGACAAAGTGGGTGAGGTAATATCTTTTATTGGACCTGCTTCTGTTGGTGAGAGAGACAAACTTTCGAGCCACATAGAGCTCTTCTTCCTCTGTGCGGCTCAAAAGCTTGTCTCTCTCACCAACGGAAGTTGGTCCAATAAAAGATAATACCTCACCCACCTTTAGGGAAGGCGAGTTATATGGGTCCATGGTGCCCGGTCTCCAGCAAATTCAGGGCCCGGGGGGTCCCAGCTCCACAAATGTTCGGGGCCGGGTCTCCCCCTTGGTTCCGCCTGCCACCCCCATATGCCTCCCCTGGACCGTCCCCCAGTCCTGCCTGCCACCCCAGTGCGCCTCCCCCAGAGCGTCCCTTGGCCTTGCCTGACACCCCCGTGTGCCTTCCCCGAAGGTCCCTGCCTGCCCTGGGCAGCAGGTGGCTGCCCCCTTCAGCTCTGCGCTCCCTCACCATCTGCTGCTGGCTACAGGGGAGCAGCTCCAGGGGCTGGCTGAGGCGGCTGCTGTGCCTGTGGAGAGAGAAGGGGAGGAGGCGCATGGCAGCCCCCTGGGCAGGCGACTCCAAGAGGGGGGGGGGAGCTTATACTGGCTGGACCGCCTGAGCAGCAGCCTGGGGGGGCTTGGGTGAGTGTCATGCTGGGGGGCAGTCTCACCCACCTTGTCTCTCTAATATCCTGAGACCAACATGGCTACAACTGCACTGACACTAATACAATCAGCGACGATGACTTGTATCGGGAGCGTAGAAGGACGGGTGGGAAGCAAATTCAGTTTCACCTGGAACCCCCATAAAAGAAAGTTCTTCCCAGTTCTGGTGTTAAATTCCCTGGTGCTTTTCGAACCGTCTAACCAAGAACTATTTGTCTTCCCGGCGATACGCGAGCAACGAAACAGCTAAAACGCAGTGCACTGCGTCCTGTCAATGACCAGCGCTTGTTGGAAGTCAGCTTGAGCAAGCAAAATACATCAGGGCACCCGGCTGGCCATGTAAACACGCCCCCAGGCTTACACACGGTCCCATTGCACGGAGGGAGGGTTACACACAGGCACTGGGTTACCCTGCTACCCGGGCAAGGGGCTGGTCGGTGCTGGGGGCGTGGCGCTAGCCCGGGGCCTGCGCTTGCCATCAGCACCCCTCCCCTTGGCCTCGCCTTAGCAACCCAGCTGTCTCCAGCGTCAACACTGGGGCGGCCGCGCCTTAGAACCCGCCGCGTTCGCCACAATGGGATGGAAGCGGCGGCGGAGCGGCCGGAGCCAGGTGAGGGGAGCCAGCGGGGGGCCGGCAGGGGGCGCCGCTGTGGCCGGGATGGAATGTCACGTTTCCACGTGGCGAGTGGAGCTACTGCGCCAGCCAGCCCTGAGGGGTTAAACCCACATCTTCTTCCCGCCACCCACCCTGCAGCTGGAGCCCTTCCTTGACCCCAGCACAGGGGTGCAGCTCCCAGGGGCCCCAGCGAGTTAAATGTTCATTGTCATTATTCCCCCCCCCCCGAATACCCCTAAAGCCCCAGGCCCCTGAGCGCCATTGCTGGGCAACCCTTAAAACACGCAGGTTCCTGTAGAAGGAGAGAGGTGAGGATAGGATAGTGTAGCCACAGTCATGCCTGGTTTGCAATGGGAGCTCTGGTGGTGGGTGCTCAGAAAATCAAGCTATGGAACAATAACCCCCCCCCCCCCCCAGGGCATGTGTTTTCCTTCCCTCCTGCATTATCATTTGCTGTATTTCATGATCCATCTGTTACTTCAGTTTTGTGGCTTTTACTCTTCTGCATGGCTCTTGACTTCTAAAAATGTCCTAAGTAACTTGCTGTACTCCCCAAGGCATGGGTAGGTGTCAGATCTTTGACAATCCTTTCTGTGTTCTCCCTCTCCCCATAATCCTCCAACCCCTTCCAGATCTCATCCTCCCCCCAACTCCTTCCTCCACATGAAACAGCCTTCTACCGTAGCCCTCTGAATACATGTTCCATGCCAAGGTTTCACATTTTTGCTGGGCTCTCATCAGTTCTATTCCGACCTTGAAATCCACCAGGCTGTGTTCTTGTATTTATAAAATAGTCTAGTTTTCCCAGCACAGATTAAAAACTCAAGATGCACAGTAAGTGAGGGTGCAGGAGATCTTTCTTTATTGGGCAGAGTGAAAGGATAGAGGTGAACTTTAACTGAATTTATAAAAATCTGTTTTGGTTCAGAATTTGGGCTCAAGGTTAGCTGGTTGCCTTTCCTTAGATTTTAGGTTAATTTGATATTTATATTGACGCCATTTCATATTCTTGTCAAAATTTCTTTGTGTAGGAAACTTTTTTTTCCTCTTAAAATGCATTTCACATACAGATGCTGTTCAGCTGGGGTGAGCAGGAGTGGCATTTATAAAATGAAGGAAAATCTATAGTCAAACTCTGGGCAGCTGCAAAAATGAGATGGCTTCTGGGATCCACAACTTAAATGCAGAAGACTGTTCAAAATACTGCTCAGTTTAGTTGGTAATGTGAAGCTGCTATGATAACGAACCTTTTAGTTTGTCTATTTCTGCTTAGAAATCACACAAAGCTGCTCCCTGCAGACACATCTCCTTTGGTTGCCCAATAAAAGGTATTCTCTTTGGATGTTATATGGACGGTTAAACCCTGCTAATAATGAGTCATTTTATTAAGCTAAAATAAAATTATTCTGTATTTAAAAAAACAACAAAAATTAAATCGACTATGTCAGCCAAGTCAACACGAGAAACTTAAAATATTGGCTTCTGCAGCTAATTCAGTTGTCTTCACCTTCATTTTCCTGTTTGTTCATAATCTGGAAAAGAAAAACAAGGTTTCCTGCTTTTTCAGGTCCCAAACAATTTCTCAATTTGGAATGAATTAGTCTCATAGACTCATAGACTTTAAGGTCAGAAGGGACCATTATGATCATCTGGTCTGACCCCCTGCACGCTGCAGGCCACAAAACCGTCCCTACCCCTTCCCTTGACTCTGCTGTTGAAGTCCCCAAATCCTGTGTTCTAGTGACTTCAATTGGCAGAGAACCCTCCTGCTAGCGATCCCTGCCCCATGCTGCGGAGGAAGGCGAAAAACCTCCAGGGCCTCAGCCAATCTACCCTGGAGGAAAATTCCTTCCCAACCCCAAATATGGCGATCAGTAAGACCCCGAGCATGTAGGCAAGAGTCTCCAGCCTGACTCCTGTTAGCCATTATACTATTTACCTGCCATTGCTTGGTATTCCTTGGCTAATATGTTTTACCATTAAACCATTCCCTCCATAAACTTATCTAACTTAATCTTAAAACCAGACAGGTCCCTCGCCCCCACCGTTTCCCTCGGAAGGCCGTTCCAATATTTCAATATTCTTTCTACATTGGCAGAAGAAGCTACTGCTGTTAAAAGTGAGATTATCACTTCAACAGTCTCTGAATCCAAGTGCTTAAGTGACTTCCACCAATTCACTAATGCGACTTTCTTTAAAACATCATCAGCAAACATTTCTTGAATGGTTCACCCTTAGCACTGAAGTTTATTATAGTTGGCATTATGGAGGGACGATTGCTGGATGTCCATTTCATAGTCAACTCCTCCTCTTCAGCAGTTAAGGTTTGACTGTGGTACTGAGTATTGAGAATATTTGCAAGAAAATGAGATGAAGATAGTGCTTGTCCCATTTGTTTTTTTTTAATGCTTGTAATTTAACTGTCATTTCATATTTCTTTTTTTAAGATCTCACTTAGTTCCTTCCAAATGTCAACAGCGTGAGCAGTAAAACAGCTGTTTCCCTGCATTTTGTTCAAGGCTACAGAAAGAGGCTTCAGGGCACTCAGCATGTGTTCAATATTTCTCGTGAGTCCAATGTTGAGAACTTTGGCTGTGTCAGTGCCATCTATTTTTTCACGATTTTGTTCACAAACTGTCATCAGATTAGGCCAGGTCTTGATACAGTGCTCAAAACAGTCCACTACTGAGTTCCATTGCACGTCTTGTGGGAGAGTTAGCCTGGTTCCTCCTACTTTTTTCAGAGCTGCTGCTGCAAAGTGGTTGTTACGGAAGTATTTTGTAATTTCAACAACATTAGCCTTTATTTCTGGAACACTGAAGTCTTTGGTTAGGAGGTGCATCAAATGAGCACTGCAACCGTATGTTATTAGCTTGGAACTCTCTTCACTCTCTTCTAAATAATTTCTTCTCATCCTGGATACATTTGTAGCATTGTCTGACATTTGAATTTTTTTTCACAGTTTTTTATAGCTTTTACTGCTACTTCTTGTAAGTATTCTGCTGTATGCGCATTTCCTGTTGTATCAATTGTTTCTGTAAGGAAGACATTCCCTTCTTCTGTTGTCACACAAGCACATACAACAGGATCATTGTGGACATTGCTCCACCCATCAAGACTCAGGTTAACAATTTTACCCGCTAAACCTTTTGCACACTGCTCAATTTCTCTTTCATACACTTTATCCAGCAATTTGCCTGCGACATCTGCTCTGTTGGGTGGACTGTATCCTGGTCTTAATGACTGAACCATGTTAATGAAGTGTGGGTTCTCAATCATACGGAAAGGAGAATTTTTTGCATAAACAAACCAGGCAATTTGTTCATCAATTACCTCTTTTTGTAATCTGCTGGTTCTTATCACAAATTTATCTATGGTTGTTTCTGGATGATGGACTGTGGCTATGTGACATACATGATGAGACTGAAACACTATCATTGGCAGATAACTCTGAAACTATAGAAATGATGGTGATCTTGAAGGTGGATAGTTTTCAGAATCCTGTATGTGGAGGATGGATTCTCCTAAACAAAAGAAGTCAATGCAGTTATTTAATTATTATTACCATACTGCTCAGTTAGTATCACTCATTGTATTCACTGACACTCAGGACTACTTTAAAAGTGAAATTGTAAAGGGAAGATTTGCCTATTTCAGATATTTTTTTGTATCACAAATGCATCTAAAATGATAGTACCATAGAGTAACAACTGTATTTTTTGCTCAAACATGAAAATTAAAGAATAGTCTTGAAGGAAGACAGGTAGTCCTTAAGAAAGAAGTATGAAATAAAAAAGTTTACTCACCTGAAGATCCTGCATGTTCCGACATGTTCCTTTCACCATCTTCAGTGCAGCTTCCTCCTGAGAAGGAACACTTCTCATGATGTTGTTTCATTCGGGCAACCAGGCCTTGCATTTCTTTGTTGCACTGTTTGCATTTTGCACACATGCCTGTCTTACTCACAGGTAGAGGAACTTCATGAAAATATTCCCAAACAGGATCTCTTTTACGGCCTGCTACCATTATAGGTTTTCCCTTCTAGTGAGAGAATGGTATGGTAGATTTCAAATCAATGACGGTTACACTCAGAAAGACCTCAAGACTTCTGGAATATGCTCTTAAACAGTTTCACTTTTGTTTCTACTGCCTGTCCCTCCCTTCTCACATTTATCTCCAGACTTCTTCTCCTTGTCCAGATCTATTCTGCCCCCAACAATCTTCTCTTCATTGAACTTTCTGAAACTTTGCACTTGGAGAGAGAGGTAAGGGATTGACTCTGTGTACACAAATTTGCAGAGGGACAGTAGGGTTGAGGTCTGTTATTTCTTTCCTCTATATTTATTTATTTTTATTTAAAAACATTTTTGTTGTTAACAAGCATGTTATCTCTGGAGACACAAATCCACAGTTTGAGAACTGCAAAACTAAGCATCTCTGATGGTATCTTCTAGACTGAGCACTGAGTCCCATTGGATAGATAGAAAGATTAACCTAAAAAATCTATGCAGAAGCTTCTGGAACTCCATAAGATTGGGTCCCTAATCAGGGCCGGCGCAACCCATTAGGTGACCTAGGTGGTCGCCTAGGGCACTACAATTTGGGGGGCGGCAACCACGGCGGTATTTCGGCGGCGGGACCTTCCGCTGCCTCTGTGGGGGGCGGCATTTCGGGGGGGGGGGGGAACCTTCCGCCGCCTAGGGCGGCAGAAAAGCTGGCGGCGCTCCTGTCCCTAATCTATGAACTATTGGAACTCATTTACAAAACTTTTCTTAAACATTACATGAATATATTCTCATATTATAGAATTAGAATTTATAATCCCTATTCCATGATGAGATATCTTTGAGATATAATGTGTCTTAATTAAAACTATCTTTAGATAGGTTTTTTCCCGTCAAAAAGCATTTTATCAAAAAAGCCAATTTTAAATTAAAAAAATCCGTTTTTTTATTATTATTTTTTTTAAATCACTGATTTTTATCCACCCTGCTAAGAACTAAGGTTGCATTTGCATTTAGTGTTGTTAGTGTCTTCCTAGATTATAATAGTTGATAGATTAATATACAAGAGATAAAAATAACACTATTGATTTTGCAAAGAGGGAGGAATAGTCATTCTTTTGTTACAGATTAATTGTATTGTAATTTATCCTGTCTCTGCAGTAATGTCCATGGTAAACTCCCTGCTGACAGCAGTTAGGGAGGTGGCTTACTAGTGATTCATAAATATCTCTTGTTCATTCATTTTATTTAAAAAAAAATCAAATTAAAGTTAAAAATCTTGAAGCCTCAAATTGCACACTCAGCCAGTAGGTGCGGTCCTGTTACTTTCATGTGTCTCACCTGCTACCTTTTTGTTCTACACCCACCTGTTGTGTCTTTTCCACATTTAGGCCCTGATACTGCAGTCTCTCACATGCATAATGTTATCTAATGGGACTATTTGCATGATTAAAGTTATGCATGTGTTTCTAAGACTGGCCTTCTAAATGGTAAATTCTTTGTGGTACAAGCTATTTTTTATATTATACTTGTAATTGCATAGAACAATAAGGTCTCAGTCGTGATCGGGCCTCTGAGTGGTACTATATTGAATAGTGTTTGTTTGGTTTTAATTCTTCAGGTTTTTAAGAGGCAAACAAAGAAGGATCCCAAATCAAGAAGTCCAGAATGACCGGAAATCTGTGTAAAAGAGTTGCCTGGAGTGACCGTGAGTATCTTAAGAAGTAGAAATATTTTGCATGTATTCTTGGATGATTTACAATAGAAAGCTTCTGATGTGCATGTTGTGATTGCCTATTATTTGTCCCAGTATTTGGGGTGAAGTCTCTTGTGGGTTTGAAGGGTTGTTTTCTGGCAGACTGGATGTAGCCTTCCCAATTCTTGGGTTTCAAAACAAAGAGCAGTTTTTGGTGATAAATCCAATTTACTGAAGTGAATGTGCATGGAAGAGGGAGAGGGACATGATAGCTGGTAAACGCCTGGAATTGAAGGTGACTTCTGAAAACTTTCCATAGCTAAGCACACTTTTCAGTAGAATGAGAAAAAGATAGAGAGATAAATATAAAAAATGCCTTGCAAAAGGAATGGTGAGACAAATGATGGCGGGAGGGAATAAACAATTTTTTGGTAAGTGTAAACATTCATGTTTTTTCTCTTTATAGAGGTTACCTTTGATATGAAACACAAAAGAGAGCAAGAAAAGTCAGATTCCAACATTGCCCACAAGGGGAAGTCAAAAAAGAAGGAAAGGAGACCGAAAAGCACTTTGTGGGACTTGGATGTACAGCCTCTCATCTCATCCTCTCAGTGGCTTCAGTGTCACGGACTCAAGAGAAACAAACTGTCCCTCTCTCAGATTTTATCACAAATTGGATTTCAGCACAGGGAAGGTAGGAGGGAAGCCAGTGGTAAAAGCTAAAAGTTGACTTGGAATAGTCCAGAGCTCCATGCTCCTTTTTAGCAGCACAGTATATGGTGTGGAGCATTTAAAATTGTTTCTTTTTTTGGTGCTATCTTAGAAAAGAGAAAGGGAAGTCACATTCCGCATCTTCACCTTAGCTTGGGAACATATCCCACATGGCTGCTCATCTCTCAAGGAGGGAGAGAAAGAGACAGACTATTCTTTTTAATCTGTACCATCATGTTCCTCACTTTAATCTTGATCTCAGTCTAGCTACATTTGTGAAATAACTTTAGATACTGAATTTTCCAGAATCCGTACATGCAAAACCTTTTTCATGGAGCCCGAAAATGTAACTGCCATAAGAACCCTGTCCTTTGTGGACTGAAAACACGAAGATCCTCCTGTGCTCCTTGCCGTAAATTATTATTGTGCTTCCAGTTGAACATTTTGCTAATTTTTAGACAGGTAATTCAATATCAGATTTAAACTCAGGCTGTTTTTCTTGCAAAGTCAAACTCTGCAATATCAAAGCCAAATTATAATTTGTAGTTGTGCAGCAGTTGGAGGAGAGCGTTTGTGAGAAATAATAATTATAAATCATTTACATCATAATGCTTTACAGAGCACAGTAAGGCATTCCCTGACATGAAGAATTTACAGTTTAAGAAGCAGTAGTTGTAATGTGTTAATAATTGTTTTATGCTGTTTAATTTAAGAACGCAGCTGGCTTGGAGCCATGGGGAATTGAGAGTCTAGCACTGCACATCCAGCAATACTGTATTCTCCCCTGCCAGGAGCCTTGCTTTCATTACTGGAAGGCTAGAGGTTGCACACTCACTCCTCTCTGGATTAAGGAGGTATATGATGCCGAGAGGAGTGAATACTTCTTATAGCATGGTTTTACCAGCAAAAAGCCACTGGATTAGCAGAGGAACATGCTGCATAGAATAGCTACTCCGTGGCTGTTAAATATTCACATGCCCTATGTTTTCCCGTCAGTGGAGTCCCAGCTATGCAGAGCTACTGTCAAGAAACTTTTGTTGTCAAGGGAGCAGAGAACATGCTTTTCCTTCTTCAGGGTATGTCTACCCTGCAACTGAAGATGTGATTTGCAGCTCGGGTAGGCATACCTGTGCTAGCTTTAATCTAGCTAGCATGATAAAAACAGCAGCATAAATGCAGTGGCACCAGCCTCACACAGGCTGTACAAGCCTTTCTAGGGACAAACTCGCATTGCTAGCACATGCTTGAAGTTCCTGCTGCCGCATCTTCACTGTTATTTTTAGTGCACTAGTTATATTAAAGCTAATGCTTCTGTTATATTACCTGTACTGCAAATTGCATACCTTTTGTTGCAGTGTAGACATGCCTTCAGCTGCATCCACTTTTGCACCTTTCCATATATGTCATGGGAGAGCATCATCCATCCATGATTTTTTTCTCTTTTGACTGTCAAATACTTGCACTTGCTTTTAAGATGTAAATGGAAAATACAAAAGTTGAATTGCAGAAATCTAAAGTCACAAGCAGCTTGCTACCAGTAAGCAAGATGATAGATTTTGTTTATTCCCCATTAGATATAACTAGAATGGTTCTAGGAGATGAGAATAATTTCTACAACTCAACATAAATAGAACCTTTTTAAAGATCACTAACATCACTTAGATAGTACAAATCCTCCCTCTCAGCTGCATGAACCTAAATTCAGACAGTAACTTATTTTTGGATCTGTCCTGCAACATGTATCAATCACTTAGTGGAAAAATTCCGCCTTTTATCCAAAGAACCTTACTGTCCCTTCTATAGAGGCGTTACTGAATTTGGTTTGTAGGTTGCTGTAAAAATGTTATTTGGCTTACCAAAAGAAAAGAGTTTAATGACAGTGCCATTTATCTTCTCTTCTGTTGCATATGATTTAGAAAAACAGTTCATAATGAAAATAGTCCCTATAACTGGCAACCGTTTATAATCTTGAATGTAGATTATGTATCCACCTTGGGGAAATTTGTGGCTTCTCGGTATGCAGACGGTCTGTTTCCTCAATACTTGAGAGCACAAGACGGCAGAGTATATAATGTAAGTGCGACTGACTTGTGGTTCAATAGAGTAATAACTTTCCCCCTATTTAAAAGATAATATCAGTGTAACAAAATGATGTGACTGAAGTATCTCCTCTTCTAAAGAAATGCTGACAGGAAACTGATGTATTTCCAAAATGGGAACTTTATCTTTTGATGATTTTATTTCTACTGCGCCAGATGATTAATGATCTAGAAGTTGGGTTCATTTTCTGAGGGCTAATGATACATTAGTCCGTATGAAGCTTGGAATAAAGCTTTCAAGAGAAGGCTGAAATTTCTAAGTAACAGATTTACCCTATTATGAAAGCGAGAAGGCTTAGAAAGGAATAGGACTAAACTGAGTTTAATAGAGTGGTTACCAGTAAAACAAATGGAGGTACTCAAATGAAGAGATATAATATACTGTCATAACCCATCATTTAGTGCCAACAGGACACAAAGGATTTAGTATAGTCTGTGAATACAGCTTGATGGAACTCTGCCCAGACTTGTGCTCTAAGGAGCATGTTAGTAGTAGCTGCTATCTGTCCCATTATTTGAAAAGATGGATTCTGATTGAAGAGATCTGTGCTTCAGCGAATAAGAAAAAAGCTAATTCATAAGAGTAAAGACCTTAAAAAACAAATAGCATATCATCTTCTGATATCCAGACTCCCTCCCCAGTTCCCAGGCATCCAGAACAGGCATCAGGTTTAAACCTGGGGAAAAATACAATTTCAGGGAGTCTTATTCCATCATCTTTTCTGCAACCAGTTCAGTTTCTAACATCTAATCCTGGGTTAGCCCATCTGGCTGCTATTTGTTCCTGAGAAATGGTTTACAGAACTATTGACGCAAATCAGATAACATCAATAGATAGTGTAAAATAGGAACCAGACAAAGAAGGTTTGTAGAATGACACTCTAAGGGAGAGCTCAAAGTTTCTACTTCTGATGGAATTTTATTTTGAAAACTTCTAGTCTCCAAGCATGTATGTTCACTATTGGAGAACCTGTGAGAGATGGGGGAGTAGCATGCAAATGACCTTACATAAATTAGCATAGAGTTAATATATAGTAAAAATCTTAAATTAATCAATCTATAGCACAGAATCTCTATGGATAGAAATTCCATGCTTGAATAATGAGTAGAAATATGCTACTGACCCCCTGACCAGGATGGTGATGGTGATTGTGAAATGCACGGGGAAATCTAGAGAGGCTACAAATACAGAAAACCCAGTAATAATGGGGGATTTCAACTATCCCCATATTGACTGGGTACATGTCACCTCAGGATGGGATGCAGAGATAAAATTTTTAGACACTATTAAAGACTGCTTCTTGGAACAGCTAGTCCTAGAACCCACAAGGGGAGAGGCAATTCTTGATTTAGTCCTAAGTGGTGCACAGGATCTGGTCCAATAAGTGAATCTAGCTGAACTGCTCGGTAATAGCGACCATAATGTAATTAAATGTAACATCCTTGTAGGGGGAAAAATACCAAAGAAACCCACTACATTAGCATTTAACTTCCAAAAGGGGAACTACACAAAAATGAGGAAGCTAGTTAACTGGAAATTAAAAGGAACAGTCACAAAAGTGAAATGCTTGTAAGCCACATGGAAACTATTTAAAAACACCATAATAGATGCTCACACTAAGCATCTTATTTATACTCCAAATAAAATAACAGTAAGAGGACCAAAAAAAAATGCCACTGTGGCTAAACAGCAGAGTAAAAAGGGTGATTAGAAGCAAAAAGGCATCTTTCAAAAATTGGAAGTCAAATCCTAGGGTGGATTATAGAAAGGCACATAAACTCTGGCAAGCAAAGTGTAGAATTAGGCAGCCAAAATAGAATGTGAATAGCAGCTAGGAAAAGACACAAAAAATAAGAGCAAAAATTTGTTTTACGTACATCAGAAGCAGGAAGTCTGCCAAACAATCAGTGGGGACACTGGACAATTGAGATGCTAAAGGAATACTCGAGGAAGGCAAGATCATTGCACAGAAGATGAATGAATTCTTTGCATTGGACTTCACTGCACAGGACGTGAGGGAGATTCCAAAACCTGAGCCATTCTTTTTTGGTGACACATCTGAGGAAATGCCCCAGACTGAGGTGTCAATAGAGGAGGTTTTGGAACAAATTGATAAATTAAAGAGACATAAGCCACCAGGACCAGATGGTATTCACCCCGTAATTCTAAAGGACCTCAAATATGAAATTGCTGAACTCTTAACTGTGGTGTGTAACCTGTTGCTAAATCAGCTTCTGTACCAGATGGCTGGAGGATAGCTAATGTGATGCCAGTTTTTAAAAGAAGGCTCTAGAGGTGATCCTGGCAATTACAGGCTGGTAAGCCTAACTTCAGTATCAGGCAGATTGGTTGAAAATATAGTAAAGAACAGAATTATCAGACACATAGAGGAACATGATTTTTTGGGGAAGTGTCAACATGGCTTTTGTAAAGGGAAATTATATCTTACCAATCTGTTGACCCTCAAAGAATTCTAATAAATATGTAGACAAGGCTGATCCAGTGGATATAGTGTACTTGGACTTTCAGAAAGCCTTTGACAAGGTCCCTCACCAAAGGCTCTTAAGCAAAATAAGTAGTCATGGCCTAAGAGGGAAAAGGTCCTCTCATGGATCAGTATTTGGTCGGCAAATAAAGGGTAGGAATAAACGGTCAGCTTTAACAATAGAAAGAGGTAAAGAGTGGGGTCCACCAAAGATCTGTACTGGAACCAGTACTGTTCAACATATTCATAAATTATCTGGAAAAGGGGGTAAACAGTTATGTGGCAAAGTTTTGCAGATGATACAAAATTACTCAAGATAGTTAAGTCCAAAGCTGACTGAGAGGAGTTACAAGGGGATCTCACAAAACTGGGTGACTGGGCAAGAAAATTGGAGATGAAATTCAATGTGGATTCAAAGTAATGCACATTGAAAAACATAATCCCAACTATACTTAAAACTATACTTAAAAAAATTATGAAGTCTAAATTAGCTGTTACCACTCAAGAAAGAGATCTTAATTTAATTTAATTATGGAGATATCCCATCTCCTAGAACTGGAAGGGACCTATGAAAGGTCATCAAGTCCAGCCCCCTGCCTTCACTAGCAGGACCAAGTACTGATTTTGCCCCAGATCTGTAAGTGGCCCCCTCAAGGATTGAACTCACAACCCTGGGTTTAGCAAGCCAATGCTCAAACCACTGAGCTATCCCTCCCCCCCATTGTGGATAGTTCTCTCACAACATCTGCTCTTTATTTACCCCTTCACATAACACAGGAACCAGGGTAACCCAACTAAATTAATAGACAGCAGGTTTAAAACAAATAAAAGGAAGTACTTCTTCACAAGATGCACAGTCAACTTTTGGAACTTGTTGCCAGGGGATGTTATGAAGACCAAAAATGTAACTGGGTTCAAAAAAGAATTAGATAAGTTCATGGAAGATAGGCACATCAATGGCTATTAGCCAAGATGGTCAGAGATGCAGCCCCATGGTCTGTATATCCCTAAACCTCTGACTGCCAGAAGCTGGGATTTGATGACAGGGGATGGATCACTTGCTGATTGCCCTGTTCTGTTCATTCCCTCTGAAGCATCTCGCACTGACTGTTGTTGGAAAACAAGGTATTGGGCTAGATGGATCATTGGTCTGATACTGTGTGGCCGTTCTAATGTACGTGAGTCAGGGTAATGCCTATATCTTTGCCTAGAATCCTGGGGTGAATGTCATAAGGTCCAGAGAAGGTCTTAGATATATTTTTCTTTTGTTTTATAATTATTTTTCTTTCCAGGGGTAGGCCTTGGCTTTGCTTAATTTACTGATGGGGCTGGGGCTTATGGGATGTTAGTTGTTGTTTTTTAATTTGCACCAAATACCTAAATACAAATATTTAGGCTCAATAGATACTGAATGTTGGGCATCCTGAACAAAAATACAAAGAAACATTTTTAATTTCCTTTCAGCTGCTGCTTAAGGACAAGATTGAGATTACACTGCCCCACGAAAGAACTGTACATCCCCTTATTCCCCTGCACAGCTTTTTAAGAGCAAGTCACAATCTTGCCCTAACTTAATAACTAGTTTCCAAGTGCCCCCAATACATCCATCCATCCATCTGCTCTGCAGTCCTTTCCAACACCCAAAGCTCCCATTTCTTTTAAGTCGCTTACATTGCTCTGATCTTGTCACAAACAAGTCATGCAAACTAGCTGACACTGCCCTATGCTTGCTTAAATATTGTGGAATGCAATTAGGATAAAGTGCAGTGGCTTTTTCATTATATGTGAGTGACTCAGAGGCATTTGTCAAGTATTTGCTGCTGAAATAGTGGAAGAAAAATGGGTTGTTTCCATTGCTACCTTGGCTGGCATATCTGGCACTACAAATCAGTCATTGTAGCTTTGCTGGACTTGGGACTGCTTTGAGTTATTTGTTTCAATCTTCATTTTCATTCTCTCTTGTATTTAAATAAAGCTGACAGCCAAAAAAGAGCTAATTCTTCATTTTATGGACTGTCTAACTGGAGCTATAGAGCTGTACAAGCAGAGAATGGAATGGATAACCAGTGAAAGTCGGCAGATATTTGGAGTGATTCTGGAATCGTGCATCACCATTGTTCTGGACTTTGGCACTGTGTGTAGAACTGAATTTGACCTGTGCCGTGATGCGCTTTCTATGGTCCTCTCACAGCAAGTGGCCCAGCTTGACAAGTTTAACCTCATTCGGTAAGGGAAATGGTGTTTATTTTCTACTTTTTGTTAATGAGATGAAGAGAAGTGCTGTGGAGTATAGATCTGTATTCTGATGATATGCTTACTGCAGTAGCAATGGTCGTTATTATTATTTGTATTATGGTAGTGCCTAAAGGATCCCACCAAGTTCAGTGCCTCATTATGTTAGGCATCGTACATCTGTACTGTTCCTACCATGAAACAATACACATTGGGAGAAAGGAAGTATTGCTATCTGCATTTTACAGGTGGGCCACTACGCCACAGAGAAAGTGATTTGCCCAGTGTCACACACTAAATCACACAGTAGCAGAGCTGAGAAATGAAACCAGATGTCTTGAGTCCCAGTCCAGTGCCTTAACAAAGCGACTGTATTCCTTTCCTAATATGAGTAAATTAATTCGTATTCAGTGACAAATAGGCCCAGGTTTTCAAATTCATGTGCATGTGCGAGCCTTTATTTATGCAAGCATATAGATGTTTGCACACACAAAACAGGATTTACATTCATGTCAGGATGGGAGTTTGTGTGCATGCAAGTCATGTGTACGCAAAGGTTTGTGAGCAATTTAATGCATACTGTTTTGAAAACTGGCTTCAGAAAGTCTACTAAAAATTAGATTGTGACTCCTAAAGTCATTTTGCCCCTGATTTATTTCACAGTTTTGATTCTAGTGCCCTGAAGTACTTAATTCCCCACCTCCCAATACACTTGAGGTTTGAAGATCAGAAGTGAGCTTACGTGGCCTTTGAAAAACACACACACAATTTTTTTTAAAGGTGAACTGCAAAGTTATATCAAAATTGAGGCACAGTAAAGTTAAGTATTTGCTGAATTTATCAGTCAGTGGAGGGGGATTTAGGACAAAAGTACATTTTATCTTTTAAAAAAATGTCTGTGACTGTACAGTACTACTCTCCCAGGTTTGCTAGAAATTCTCTGAATGATGCTTTCTGGAATGTCACAGAGACTAGAACCACCTGGTTTTTGTTTTTGTTTTTTTTCTTCTTTTTTTTGTATACATGCACATGCGCATATGCTTTGCACTTCTGTAGTGCCTTCAACGCAAAAACTTCAAAGCACTTTTAAAATACTGATGAACTCCACATCCCAACTTTCTGGTTTGGTAGGTAGGTAAGTATTAATCCCATTTTACAGATGACACAGTGGCTAAAAATCACTCATTAGTCACAAAGGTGACACAGCAAGTCAGGGGTAAAGGGAGAAATAAAACCTAGATTTTATGACACTCAGTCATGTGCTTTAAGTACTGGACCATGCTGTCTCCCCAGTTTTTAGAGAACATGGTCATTTGTTTTACCTTGGCAACACTGTTAAAACTGATTATTTATTTCTTACTCTTGGAATATTTCTGTTCCCTCCCCACCACATCCCATCAGCCTGTATAGTCAGCTACTTCTCAGATAGGTCTTTTGTATTGTTTCTTGCATGTTTAAGGGGAAATATGCTCTAGAAATTGTTCTTAAAGCAGCTATATTTCTTTAGTCATCTTAATTCTGTCTTGGAAACAACTGCCTTAGAAACTAATTTTCAAACTTGTGGTGCCTTATGAGGGTTCTATTTTGCCTCTTTATCTTATTACTAGTTTGGTTTTAGAAATGTGTATTTTAACTACTGTCCTATTGTTGAGTTGGTGGTTTATTATTATTAAAGGTCTAATACAGTAGAAATATTTTGAGCTCTGCTGTTGTGTGTTGTCAGTGGCTCCTCATTACTCCTGAATAATCACTAATATTATTTTCAGCACTGCACAAGATCTTGTGAAGTGGCAACAGAAAGCCGTTCCTGTGTCTGAATATTCTGTAGAGTCTGCTGTTAAATGGCTCTGGAAGTTGGACCATATGCCAGCCATCAGCTCCACCAGCTCCACCGAGGCTCTTTTGGAAGCCATAATTGATGAGACAGTAAGTTTATACATCTCCTCTGAAATCTCCAGTAAACCCAAGAATATCGAGTGGGAGAATTGGATTGCAAGTTTTATCCTAATGAATTGTGCAGGGCTAAAAAGAGAACTTGTGGCTGTCTACAAGGTATTTCTTTCCAGTACAGTTACAGCCCATATTTATCAATACCGTATGTAAATGTATCAGGTTCTGAAAGCAGAAACTTGTTTTGTTTTCCTGTGGAGCATGAAAGCTAAATATGTTCTGAAGTCATGATGGGTAAGATAAATATTTTCCCTCCAGTGTCTTCACCAGATATACTTTTCAAAATATTTTTAATTAAAATGTTAATATTAAATATTACTCAAATATAAGGATGTCATTTTTATTCTGTATTGCTTACTGAAATATGCAAGAAAATCCAAAAATATATGTGAAGACTGTTTTAACTTAGCACTAGTTGACTCCAGGAATTCTGTAAACTCTCATGTGACATCCAAATTGTAGCCTCACTGGCTGGTTGAGCAACTCTCTTACAGTAGTAGTGCCCAAAGCATACCAAGTATTTTTGCAGTTAAATTCTGTTTATTTTTAATAGGGCCATATTACATTACTCATTAAAGGAAAGCCAAAGGATATAAAAATATATACCATAATTTTAGCCAGCCACTCCATTCCTTTGGCAGCAAAGACACATTGGGCCAAACTTATTGCTGGAGAAAATTGGTACAACTCATTTAAAGCTAAATTCAATAGTAAATTTGGCCCTCTGTGTTTGGACTGAATTATCTGTTTACACAGGGGATGTGCAGAGGGCCTGTGCAAGGTTCCACTTAAGTCTTACTTTGAGAAGTTATTTTAAGTGGGATGTAAGGTGGTGCTTAGGCCTTGTCGTTCTCTACCCAGGGTGGATGAGTCTTGACCCCTGTGTGATTTGATATTAAAATTAAACTGGGTGAGGAGTTAATTTGTCCAAGGGTGACATTTTCTTATATCTGATTTTTTTAGCAATGTGACAATCACTGCTTTTTTGGGAAAACATTACCAATTTGCAGTATTGTCTGGCTAAAAAAAACAGGCTTATCAGGCCTTGTATGTCCGGGTCTGAAGAGAATGTTAAAAAATCCAGCCAACTGGTAGAGAACCTCACACATATGCCTTATTATTATTTTTCAACACACTGGTGGGATAGTGCACCATCCAGGAGAGTCCTTTTGGCTGTTGGTCATCATGGAACAGAGTTTAATTACAACTATTACCTTATCAATGAAAATTCATTTAGTGTATGTTCAGTGTAGTGTAGTGTAAACTAGTGGAGTCCCCACTTGGCTCCAGGCAAAAGCTACATCTTCATTGTAGAGTCATAAAGTGACTCACTCCTAGAGGCTGGCTTTGTTAACAAAAAAATAATTCCACATTAAACTTACAGTAGCTAAACTGTTTTCCCAGACTTGACTGCTCCTGTGGTTTCTTTACTTAGCCTAAACCTTCATCAGGGCCAGATTAACCTTTTGTGGGCCATCATGGTGGGGTTGGTCCCCAGAGTAGGGTTGCCAACTTTCTAATGGCACAAAACTGAACACCCCTACCCTGCCCCTTCCCGAGGCCCTGCCCCCGCTCACTCCATCCCCCCTCCCTCTGTCGCTCACTCTCCCCCACCCTTATTCACTTTCACTGGTCTGGAGCAGGGGGTTGGAGTGGGGGAGGGGGTGAGGGCTCCAGCTGGGGGTGTGGGTTCTGGGGTGGGGCCGGGGATGAAGGGTTTCGAGAGGCTTAGGGCTGGGACAGGGGGTTGGGGTGTGTGTGTGTGGAGTGTGGGCTCTGGGAAGGGAGTTTGGGTGCAGGAGAGGGCTCCGGGCTGGGGCAGGAGGTTCAGGTACGGGGTTCCTGTGGCGCTTAATGTGGCTCCCAGGAAGCGGCCGCCAGGTCCCTGTGGCCCCTAGACACATGAGTGGCCAGTGAGGCTTCGTGCGCTGCCCTCATGCCCGCAGGTGCTTCCCCTGCAGCTCCCATTGGTCATGGTTCCCGGCCAATGGGAGCTGCGGAGACAGCATTGGGGTGGGGGCAGCACGTGGAGCCTCTCTGGCCGCCCATGCATCTAGGAGCTGCAGGGACCTGGCGGACACTTCCGGGAGCTGCGTGCAGATAAGACAGGCAGGGAGATTGCCTTAGCCTCGGCCCCTGCTGTAGCACCGACCAGACTTTTAATGGGCCGGAGTCACCAGGGTTCCTTTTCGACCGGGCATTCCGGTCAAAAATCGGATGTTTGGTAACCCTACCCCAGAGCGAGGCAGGGGCAAAAGCATAGCTGGGTGGGGTGGGCCTGTTGGTCCCCGAGTGAGGCAGAGGTCGGAGGCAAGAGCACAGCAGGGTGGGGTGGAGGGTTGGTCCCTGGAGTGAGGCAGGGGCCAGGGGCAAGCCCAGCAGGGCAGGGGGGCGGAGTGGACAGGATCCCCCTGGGTTGGCACGGAGCCAGTACCTACTTCTCTCCACCAGAGCCGGGTTCTTGGGAGCCAGTTCTCTTTCTTGCCAGCTGAGCTGCAGCTCCTCCAGGCAGAAGCAGCTGCTTTTCCCGCCCTCCTGGCAGGGAGGCTGATTGCGGGTTCTCCTGCACCCAGACTGCTGACTAGACACTGCCAGGTCTGCTTTTTGACTGGACTTTCCAGTCGAAAACCGGACAGCAGGCAACAGGGCCCCATAACTTTTAAAAGTGGGAGGGCATAGCCTTTTTTCCTGCCTTAAGAGTGAGTGACTGGCAGGATGGGGTGGAGAGGAATAAGTGGCAGGTGGGGCCTGGGGGAAGAGGCTGAGCGGGGCAGGGCTGTGGGGCGGCGCACAGGTGGGGCCAAGAGGGGAGAGGTGGAGCGCAGGCAAGACCTCGGGGTAGAGCGCGGGGGGTGGGGCCATAGTTCAGGCACCAGTGGCCCCTCCACTTCTAGGGAGCTTCCAGCGCTTCTGCTTGGCAACCATAATTGGCACCTTCTGCATGTGGGCCCGGCGCAATGGCGCCATTGTAAACCTGGTACTGTCCTTCACCTCAGGCATAGCTACTCCCTAGGGCTCCTTTCCTCAGGACGTACCTGTCTCAAATCCTAGGTCACGCTCCCAGAGGGCTAGTCGTCACTCCCTTACACTCAGGGTGGAATCTAATGAATCACACCTTCCCCAGGGAGTCAGCAGTATTTAACCTGCAGTTCCCAACACCTACTAACTGTGTGGGGTAGCTGGAGAATCCTGCCTCCTCTGTGCATGCAGAGAAAGTTGGAGTAAAAATGCCCATGTGTCAGTCTATTAGCTCATCAGGGATTCAGGGACTAAGATGAAGATCCATTAAGGCTGTGTCTATACTTTGAGCTGTGGCTGTAATTCCTAGTTCAAGAGACATACCTAAAAATAGTGTAATCTTGGCAGTATAAGTGATGGGACAGGCTTGACCCCAACTACATATAGCAGTCCAAGATGCTAGGTATCTACTTCGGGCGGCTAGCCTCCTGTTGCTTTGCTGCTGAGGCTACACTCTATTTTTAGCATGCTAACTCAACCAGAGCTAGCACGGGTATGTCTCCTTGAACTGGAAATTACAGCCCCCGCTCAAAGTGTACACATACCCTTTAGAAGGCAAAAATTGAAACACTCACTGGGTCTAATGGAGGATTGAATATGCTTTACTGTAGGACTGTACCTCACAGGAGAATGAAGGCATGGACATGATTCCTTAATACCTTCAAGGTTCCTTAATACCTTCTCAGGCTCAACCAGTTTTATCTTCTCTTATTTTCCTTAGTGGGTGCTCCTGAGCTCCCTACTGTGTATGTGGAGAGTGGCTTCTTTTAAAAGGGATCATTTATCAATACTTACACAGTGCCTGAGGTACTGCAGTTATTGCCATATTCTGTCTCAGATACTAGGCTGTGATAGCTGTGGGACTGATTCTCCTGTCACTTCAACCATAAGTGTAACACCACTGAGTAATGTGTCAACTCTACTGATTTTTCTTTCCTCATGTCAGCATAATGCATTACTAGAATAAATCCAAAGCAGCTATATGCAAAATAAGTCTTCCTATTGTTTTCTGTTTAATAATATGCATAATGTATCTACCCTAGGTTGAAGCTGTTTATTACTTTACTGTGGGTGATTTTCCAAAGGACATGAAGCAGCTACTCTTGCAGAAGGTTTCTAACAGCCCGTACCCAATCCACACAGTATCTTTTAATGCAAAGGAGGAAGAAACCATTCTTTTCCTAAAGGAGCTGAGCCAACTGACTTCTGGAAGGTATGGGGAATACTACTACTACTGCTCCATGATTTCAGTACTTTTGAAGGACTATACAGATAGAAACATGTGAATCCTTACAACATACCTGGGAGATAAGTGAGTATTATTCTCATTTTACTGATGATAAACCTGAGACAAAGAGGTTTAAGTAATTTTCTTAAGGTCACAGAGGAAATTGTTGTAAGAGCTGGGATTAAAACTCAGGAGTTCCTGTGCTCAGACCAAACTTCCCTCCACACACGTGCTCACGGTCTCTCTCTTTAAGTCCGCTTACTATGTAAATGAGAAACAATCTGTCAGCTCCACCTATTCTTGGGTCTGCAGAAAAAAAAGTGCAAGGAAAAGAGATGGACACAAAAATATGCTGAAACAGATGATTGATTGCTTTATATACTGTATTGCAGTAACACTTGTGGGCAACAATAAGGAATTCAGAACCCTGTTGTATTTGGTATTGTACAAACACACAGTAAAAAGACAGCCTCTGTCCCAGATAATTCACAGTTAAAGTTGTGACAAGACTCAGCAGGTGGATGAGACAATGAAATGGGTTTAGTGGGGTTGGAGGAGGAGGTAACCATAAAGCACACATCTTACTGACTTAATTACAATTTATAGCTTTATGCAGAGGCTGCAATGTTTATAGTTAGCAGTCGTGCTAGAGATGTGTTGGAAAACTAATACGGCAAAATACAAACTGTCCAATAAGTTCTTGGAATGTACCAGGGACAATTTCTTGTTAACTGCATGCTATAACTGGTTAGGTTAGTCATTACCATCCCATTTAAACACATGGTCCCCTTTGGGTCCCGTAGTCCAAGTCCCAGCTCCTGAGAGTTGCTTGTGCTGCAGGATCTTCCACCTTGGCTGCAGTTCAGTCTGTACCAGAGCTTTGTAGGCTTTCCTGCATGATTACCTGGAAACCATAAGGCTAGGGTGACTTTCTCCACCTTGTGCACTGTTACCACCTTAAAAAGAACAGGAGTACTTGTGGCACCTTAGAGACTAACAAATTTGTTAGTCTCTAAGGTGCCACAAGTACTCCTGTTCTTTTTACGGATACAGACTAACACGGCTGCTACTCTGAAACCTGTCACCACCTTGTTCCTCTGCTGTATCATTAATACCATGGACCCCAATGCAGTGAATAATATACCTCCCACGGTGATCAACACCTGAAAAAGAAAACAATTACGGTCACTTCCTCTTTTTATATCAATAGATTCCTTCTGTTCTTCCCTCTGTGTGATTTCATCTGCATAGCATACAACCATTGTTTCACCACCCCTTTTTCATCCTTTTCCCGGACCAGCGGTATGGATGGACTAGCCTTGTCCATTACATAGCAGGGACTCTCCCAACTGGCTTTTGGAAATGGCCTTTTATTTGAGACATACTGCACAAGGAACTGATCTCCCACTTCATATGCCTTGCTAGAGGCTTGGTCATCAATTATCTTTTCATTTTTTTTGTTGGGCCTCTCCTAGGCTTCTTGCCACTATCTTGTGTACCTCTTGTATAAGCCATACCAATTCCTTGAGCTGCTGCTCTGTTACACTGCATTATGTCCATCACTGGGGTAATGAATATCTCATCTCCCTTCTAGTCATAGTCTCAGAAGGGGTCACCCACATAACCATCACCATGCTTCCCCTTATGACCTTTAAAACAAGGTGTAGTTTAACTTCCCAGTCTTTCCCTGAGCCGCTTACCACCTCTTCAGCATTGTTTTTAATCAGTCTGGTTGGCTCGTTCCACAGTCCTGAACTCTGTGAATGGCATGGTATATGGAATTTCTGATCATGTTGTAGCATCTCACAAACCTTCCTAGTCACCTTTCCCATGAATGCTGGACCATTATCACTATCCATAGCCTTAGGAAGACCCCCACCTAGAGAATACCTGCTCTGTTAGCACCTGAGCTGTGGTGATCGCTGTACAGTGTTGAGTCAGAATAGCTTCTATACGCCTAGTAAAAGCATCTACAATTACCAAAAAGCATTTATTTTCTCTAGCAGTTGTAGTTGTTGGCCTCCATTGCACAGTAAATACTCGCTCTTTAGTGCTAAATTAATTTAAATGTCCACCTTTTGTGTGTCTATTCTCATGAACTCCTCACGTAATCCAAGCAGGACCTCCCCTGATTTTCAAGCCACAAGTAGTCCATCCCTGTCTTTTTAGTTCCCATTCATATAATACACCAGTTCCCCCACCTAATGATTTTAAGGTGTCTTGTATTTCCTCATTTTCCTTTTGTAGAGCCTGTAGATCAAAATCTTTTTTCTCTCTCTGTTTCACGGCCCTAGTTGTCACAGCCTCTACCCCAGCGGTGGCCGTCTCTCCTGGCCATATAAATCCACTTTTGGCTGCTTCCTTTACTGCCCTATCTGCTTCATCAGTCCATCTTTTAATTTCTCCACTCTTGGCTTGTGCCTTATCCTTCATTACCCAGACCTCCATCAATCCCGTGTTTTGTGTCATCTGATCCAACCACTTTCACAAGCCTGCATGCTTAATGCTCCTGCCATCACTCTTCTTCCATTCATTTTTTTTGTATCGAATGGAAGAAAAGCAGTAAGTGCATTACACACAAAACTCAAATCAGACACCAGCACTCCCCATCTTCAGGCCTTTTATAGCCTGAACCAGTGCAGCAATATCAGCATATTGAGCTGAGGGAGTCTGCCTTGAAAAGAGGTCTTGTTGGTACTCTCCTGCATAAATCAAGGCTAAACCAGTTTAGCTTTCCTGCCACATAGTAGGAGGATGTAAATGGGGAGCAATCATGTCAAAAATGTCATCAGGACCCAGAGCAGCAGCAGTCTTTGCTAGAAAAATCCCAGTCAGATTGTTTCCTGTTTCAGGGCTTGGCACACACTCATCACATTCTTCTGTGATTGTAAGCCTGTCTGGGGGTGGGGGTTGAGGGGCTGGATTATGCAGTTGGTCTCCCTCTATGTTGTCCCCCAAGGGGGGGGCATTCTAGTGCTGGACTTTCCTGTCCTTAATCTTTCCTTTTGCTAAAAATACTAGAGGGGCATGAACTGAACACACACTAACCTTGCTTCCACCCATAATATAACAAAATGTCTGGAGAGGCCAACAATAATTCATAGCCCATATGGATTTTTCAAGAATAAATTTTACCAAACCAACCTAATTTCCTTCTTTGATAGAGTTACTGGCCTAGTGGATATGGGGGAAGCAGCAGACCTGATATAGCTTGATTTTAGGAAGGCTTTTGACTCAGTCCCACCTGGCATTCTCCTAAGCAAACTAGGGAAATGTGTTCTGATGAAATTACTATAAAGTGGGTGAAAAACTGGTTGGAAGACCAGACTCAGAGTAGTTATCAGTGGTTGGCTGTCAAACTGGGAGGAAATATCTAGAGGAGTGCCAAAGGGGTCTGTCATGGGTCCGGTACTATTCAGTATTTTGATTAGTGACTTGAATAATGGAGAGGAGAGTGTGCTTACAATATTTTTGGAAGACACCAGGCTGGAAGGGGTTTTTAGCACCTTGGAAGACAGGATTAGAATTCAAAACGACCTTGATAAAGTGGAGAAATGGTCTGAAATCAACAAGATAAAATCTACTAAAGACAAATGCAAAGTACTACACTTAGAAAGGAAAAATCAAATGCGGAGCTACAAAATGGGGAATAATTGGCTAGGTAGTAGTACTACAGAAAAGGATCTGGGGATTATAGTGGATCGCAAATTGCATATGTGCCAACAATATGATGCAGTTGCGAAAAAGGCTAATATTCTGGGGTTTATTAACAGGAGTGTCATATGTAAGATATGGGAGGGAGGTAATTGTCCCACTCTGTTCAGCACTGGTGAGGCCTCAGCTGGAGTACTGTATCTAGTTCTGGGCATTGCACTTCAAGAAAGATGTGGACAAACTGGAGAGAGTCCAGAGGAGATTAACAAAAATGATAAAAGGTTTAGAAAACCTGACTTGTGAGAAAAGGTTAAAAAAATGGGCATGTTTAGTCTTGAGGAAAGAAGACTGAGGAGGGACCTGATAAAGATCTTCGAATATGTTAAGGGCTGTTTAAAAGAGGACAGTGATCCCTTGTTCTCCATTTCCCTTGAAGGTAGGGCAAGAAGTAATCAGTTTAATCAGCAGCAAAGGAGATTGAGGTTAGATACTAGGAAAAACTTTCTAACTGTAAAGATAGTCAAGTTTTGGACTAGGCTTCCGAAGAAGGTTGTGGAGTCCCCATCACTGGACATTTTTAAGAACAGGTTGGACAAACACCTGTCAGGGATTGTCTAGGTATACGTGGTCCTGCCTCAGTGCAGAGGGCTGGCTAGATAACTTGTAACACACAAAAGGAAGTATCAGAACTGCTGCAATGTTACCTAATTTAAGTCAAGTCTTGGGACAACAAGAAGCAGAGGTGATGTTATTCATCAGCCTTATAGAGGGGAGTTTCCGCACTGTACCATGCCTCCCCAGAGTCTGCTTTGTCCCTGCTGGATACATGGGAGGGAGGCAACCTGCCCCGTCCTTCTGGGGAGCAGTTAGGTGACCAGGTCCACAGGGAGAAGAGGCAGGTATCAGCCTTCAGGCACTGGGCAGGGTTTTCCCCCCAGCTGACTGAGGTTGAGTGTATTCCCTTGAGGTGGAGAAGGTGGAAGGAGGGCCCATTGTGTGGGCAATGGCAGTGACATGCAGATTGGCTGTGTCCTGAACAGTGGCCGTAGGTTTAGGGAGAAGGGCGATGGTGGTGGTGGGGGGGGAGGAGGGTGGAAACTAAGGAGTTGTATATATTTATATTACGTTAATTTAGTTGTTGTTTATCTAGTTCTGTTTGTCTGTCTTATCTTTTTTTTTAGGTTGTAACCTCTTAGGGGCAAGGTCTGCTCTGTTTTGGTACAGTGACTAGGCTGATGGGTCCTCAAACCTGATTTGGGCTTCTAGACACAAACATAATCCAAATAAATAATAATAATTATGGGCATGGTGGCAGTCCCTCCTCAGGAATGCCATCTTGTGGAGGCTCTGCAGAGCTGTGGTAGTGGCACTGGGGAGCTGGGCAGAACCATTCTATGTGGTATGATCCCTCCTGAGCTCTAAATAATTCTGCAGATGTCTAGTGTGAATGTTAATGCTTGGTGGACCAGCAATAACACCTTGCAGCTGGGTAGCTGTGCACAGATGCAGTGCAGGCAGCTGGGTAGCTGGCTGTGCAACCAGAAGGGAGCCTGGAGGAAAGTGTAGGCTTAGCTGTTCCACAGCTCTAGTCAGGGATCCATCGGATCCCCATGGTTAGTGCCTTTGTTTCTTGTACATTCCTGTTTTGAAAAGGCCTGTTTCTTTCCCTTTCTGCGAGGCCTGCATTAATCAGATGTTACGGCTCAAGTACCATGGAAATACACCCTCAGTGTGTTTGGAATAACTTATCTCCTCCTGTGGAATATTTTCAGGTGGATGTTTGAGCTCTGCCTGTCTCCCTGGCTTGTATATCAGTAGTTCAATAAAGGCACTTGTGGGACTCTGAATTTACAGGATGCCCTGATTAAAAAGACTCCAGGGTCGTCTTGGACACTTCAACAAATATTCCTGATCAGCATGCAACGTCAGTTAAGAGCTAATAGTATGCTTGATGCATTGAAATAGGTAAGGAAATGATTCAGAACATTTATGCTAGTGTCTTCATATTGAAGAATGGTATTCCCTCTTCTGAAGTACCCCAATTTCTGGCCTCTTCACCGTATGAATATAGTAACAGAAATCAATGAGTTCTTCAGAAGGGCAACAAGGATGCTCAGAGGTACATAATGAAGGGGTAAACTAGGGATGTATTTACATAATTTACTTAGAGATGAAAACCCTTTTTATATTACAGATTCCATGCGTTTGCTGAGAGAACTGACTACATAGATATCATTGGACCTATACCAAAGAGTGAAGAGGATGGAGAAAGTCTAGCCACCCAGAATTCAAGAAAATTGAAAGGAAAGGCACCTTTAGGTAAAAATAATAAAAGCATATTCTTTCTTAAAACCTTCAGAATAACAGTGTAATTTAGGAAATGTAGCCAAGTGTTAATAAACATAAGAGTGAGCAGTGATCCCACTTCACCATCTGGGAGAGGGGGCAGGACAAATGGCTGGCCTCTGGGTGGGCAAGGGTGGATACCATGTACGTGGTCAGAGGGGGAAGGAAGAAGTTGAGAAATGGACAGAGCTTTATGTGTATGAGAGAGATACACAGAAAAGAACAAGATTGTTTTGTTTGGAAAGAGGGAAGGGTGTTGCTGTATATATGCTAGGGGTGTGGTGGGAGCATTTCAGTTGATGTTGCATATCTGAAATTACTTCTATGCCACTGTTTCTAAAGATGAATGATGAGTAGCTTTAATTACCTAAAAGTGCAGTAATCTCTTTGAAATGCATTGTGTGGTATGTCTTATTGCTATTATGGACTAGAATTTACAAGTTAAAAAGGAAGACAATTAGCCTTGTGCAATTACTAAGCATTATAACCATGGTTATGACATCACTGACAACCAATCAGAAAACTCCAGTTGTGTCTAGATTCTAAATCCTTTCAGAGCAGAAAATATATTGCCGTGATTACTCTTTTCTTCCATGTCTGATGTCCCTTGTTTCAGGGTGCCTTCTTGAATGATGCAGAGGGCAATAATAATAAAAATGCTGATTAGCCTGTAATGAGTTTTGAAAGTGTTTCTTGCATATGTGGAATAAACTACAAAAGGAAATAATTGGAAACTGAGGCCATGTCTACACCAGCGAGCTTACAGCGGCACAGCTGTACTGATGCAGCTGCGCTGCTGTAAGATCGTTTGTGTAGCCGCTATGTGTCAATGGGAGAGAGCTCTCCTGTTGACATACTAAAACCACCTCCATGTACGGCAGTAGCTATATTGGTCGGAGAAGTACCGCCTGGCCACGCCTCCGCCTAGGAGCCAGAGGACATGTCGCCACTCCTCCCACACCCTAACTGCCTCCCGGAGCCTGCACCCTAACCCCCTGCACCCTCAGCCAGAACCCTCACTCCCTCCTCCACCCCAACCCCCACCTCAGTTTGGAGCCCCTTCCTGCACCCTGAACCCCTCATTTCTGGCTGCACCCTGGAGCCCGCAACCCCAGCCAGAGCCCATACCCCCTCCCACACCCCAATCCCCTGCCTCAACCCAGAGCCCCCTCCAACACCCGGAACCCCTCATTTTTGACCCCACCCTGGAGCCCGCACTCCCAGCTAGAGCCCTCACCTCCTCCTGCACCCCAGACCCCTGCCCCAGCCTGGTGAAAATGAGTGAGTGAGTGAGGGTGCGGGAGGGGGGTTGGAGTGAGTAGGGGTAGGGCCTCAGAGAAAGGACGGGGCAGGGCTGGGGCCTTGGGGAAGGGGTGGGGCAGGGAGTGTGGCAAAGGTGTTCAGTTTTGTGCGATTAGAAAGTTGGAAACCCTGTCCAAACCCCACTTCCTATGCTATGGAGAGAACCCCCATGGAGCCCTGCTCCATGGTAGTGCATCGGCTGCAGAATTCACTTGCATAGCATCCCACTGGCCTTCCCCCGGTGGAGAGGAGATAAGGATTTGCTTCTCTGTTATCTAACATTCCAGGTATGCAGGCAAATACATCTCCAGTGCTACCCTGTGTACCTACTTTTTGAAGCGCTGCCTTTAAACAGCAGCACTTTAAAGAACGCTACTGTATTCTACTGCCACACAGTGGCGGAGGCAGGGTTCTGCAGGAAGAAGTTAAATTCCCCATCTTGGCTTGTAGGCAAAATAAGTCTGAGCAACTTAAAATGTCTCATTTTCTTGCATTTGTCTGTTCTCCCTTTGTAAAGCCTGATCTGAGTCAAATGATCATAGAATTAATTAATATTCCAGTCTCTTCTGTAAATTAATTTTCTTCCTTTTCTTTTTTTTTGCGGTTTCTTGGACTTTTAGAAATGTTGGTGCTGGTTTTCCGTTTTTTTGTTTTGCTTTGTTTAGTTTGCTGGTGGTTGTAAGCTAGTTTGGTATCTTGGTTGTGAAATCAGATGGGGTTGGAGTATTTTTTGAAGCAGGCTACGGGATGGGTATAGGTGCTGGGAGGTAAGACTGGAACAGATTGATTTTGTGTGTGTGTGTGTGTGTGTGTGTGTGTGTGTGTGTGTGAGAGGATGTTCAGCAATTGGGAGATGGAAAGGGATGCTTGTTAGGGTATTGTATGTTAGTTGTAGTTTGTATGTGTATACACACACACACACAGACGTGGTTTGATTCGGTACAGCAAAGTGGATATACATTCTACCAAGTTAAAATGCTCTATTTGCAATTTAAATTTTTAGTTATTATTTCTTGCTCTTTTTCAGCCTTTTAGCTATCACTACTTTAGATTGTAAGCTCTCCAGGCAGGAAATCCATCTTTATTTGTATTGTGAAATACATAACTGGTACTATAATAGGTAGTACATATTTAGTAAAAGGTTTTAAACGTCTGGAACCCAATTCTAAAATTCTGTTAATAATTTTGAAACATTACTCATTGTAAGGGTTTGAACACAGTTAAATAACTATTTTACCCTTCTAATATTGAGTCAGTCATACAATTTTAAATGTTAGCTAGTCACAAAATAGGAGTTTATTGTGTAAAGGAAATAAGGGGCTTGATTTACTACTGTGTTACTCTTGCTTAATGCTGGTGTAATTCTGCTGAAATCAGTGGAGTTACATGGGCACAAAATTAGTGCAACATGGTGCTAAATCAGGCAGAAAAAAACAAACTTTGAGCTCAGCTTTCATTCTTGCTGCTAGTGGAGAGTAAATATAAAAGCTTTAGGCATATTTATCCAGCGTATTGCCTGTTTCCATTGTAACCCCATGGACATCACTGAGTTCTTTTCCCTTTATGAAATGGAACTGTTGAGTTCTTCAGGTAGATCCAAGGAGACAGTTAAACTGACAACCTGTTCGGCTGGAGTGGGTCAGTGCTTGATTTCCCCTGAAGTAGAGATACTACATCCATGCTCGAAAATTAGGTAATTGCAATAAAAGTGGGCACCAGCAGCAGTGCTGTTGAGGGCTGTTAATATTTAGTGGAAAAATGAATATTAAGACACGGTCAACAGGAGAACCAGCATCGGAGGGGGGGCAGGAGAAAGGAAGGATGAGGAGTAGGACAGTATGATTGAGATCACTTGGGACACTGTGCATATAAAGGATATTGATGTTTATATTTTTATATTTGTGTGTGTGTGTGTGGGGGGGGGGGGGGATTCTCAGGGGGCCTCAAGGAGCAGTTTTTCTCTCCTGTGGCTTCTCAGGTGGAGGAAGATGACTGTGGGTGTGAGGATGTGCCGGATGTGGTGGGTGGGGCAGAAAAAAGTGGGAGACAAACCCTTCAGTTGGAGAAAAAGGAGTTGCTAGGGATGATGCTGGAGCAATCTCTGGAGAGGTTGGCCTGCTGTGGGGGACTAGACCCCAGGTAGGACCTGCTTTGACATCTTGTCCTTGGTCTTGTAAATCCTGGTTGTTACCTGGGTAAAAAAATATTGCGTTGCTTGACTGTAGTAAAATGCATTTATCTAAAGGATTTGTCACCAAATACATCTGCTATCAAAAGGGTATGGTATTTGATTTCACAATGCTGTGGCGTAAAAGAAAATGAAAAATGTCAATAAATGTTTTATTGCGTAATATTGAATTCAATACATGTCCCATACTGGATACATTATCAGTACATACAGTAAGTTTTCAAAACATATAAATTAGAAAGACCTGGAGAAACCAGCAGAACATTTACAATGCTTCTATTTTTCAACTTTTCAACAGAAACATTTAAAACCTTCACAAAATTGAAACCCTTTTAGTAGGAGATGATGATTTGGGAAGGAAATATTTTTTTCTGAATTGCATTTGTCAGCACAACCTTATGTTCAATACTTCGATAATACATATATGATTGATTTATATTTGGTGGTTTTACTTGCACATCACTGTAGCTGGTACATATTCAATGGCCTGGTAGTTGTAATTTATTAGATTTTATATTTCTATATCTATATCTATATATAATTGCAAATTTATAGTGCATTTATGTTCTTATATAACTCTGCTACAGTTTTGCCAATTGTCATGTTTTAAGCGTGGTGTTTCTTAAAATGAAACTGAATCAAGTGTTTTGGTCAGAATATTTTTCTTGATCTTCTAAGGTCAATGAGAAACTTATACTTTTATTCTTCCTTTTCAGTTTTATGCTGTGGAATGTTCCATTTTGCTTGAACTTTTTATGATTTTGGAGAGATTGATTTTCATGTTAACTTGTATTGGCTAAAACAGAACTCTTGAAATACAAGAAGATACCAGGAGATGGCAGTGTACAATAACACATTATAAAAGATTATGTGGAAAATTAACTGCATTTCACATTTAAAACTGTGTTGATGTATTTAAAAATATATATATGTATTGTTCATTTAAGGCAATTCTACAATGTTTATTGAACAGGCAAAGTGAGCGGGTTTTGTTTGGTGTAGGTTAACTGATGGTTTATTTTAGTAGAGATATATTGAGTATATTATCAAGTATGGCATATCCTGTAATTGTTTTGGGTACACTGGCTTGCATCAACAGATGTTAAGATATAGTTGGACTAATTCAGTGTTGTAATATGTAATTCAGCATTAGGCTACTAATCTGATTTTACAGAAAGGAGCACTTATGATTCAATCCTTTTACATCTAGTATTGTTCTATTATGCCATTCTTCCTTCTGATCCATATTACAGTATTAAGTTCTCATAGACCACGCTACCTAATTTATTCACAGCATTGTGTAGATTTCTTGAAACAGAAGTACATGCCATCTCTGTTTTTCAGCTTTGAACTTGCAGCTTTTGTATACTTTAATTCTATTAAAGACCAATTTTAAACTTTTAATCAAGGGCAAAGTATCTCTTGAATTTTTAAAATGGTCTTAGATCTACTCTAACTTTAGGGTTTGCACTGAATAATCTATTTCATTCACACCTGTCTGCCTAATTGAAACCAATTTTACAAATTATTTAGGTGTCATTAGTATCATTAAGGTTTTGGTTAGTTGTAGCAGAAGGCCAAATGTATATTGCTAAAATCACATTACTTATACTTAAGGGACTGCTAAAGTTACAAGTACATCTGCTCAGTAGTTGTAGGAATTTGAAGCAACTGAACATGTCAGCTTTTCTAGATTTCAGGGTTGGCCTTTCTCATGCAAAGGCCAGTTTTAATTAAAAAAAAAAAGAATAGAGGGCTGGATTTCCCACTTCTGCATTAAAATGCATAGGGAAATTCTATGAGAATTTCCTTGTGGAGTTTCCCATGCTGGGAAGGAGGATTTGCCCTTCACCATGGGACAGGCTATAACCAAAACCCACCACCCCAAACCCAGGAGGCTGTGTACCTCTGTTTTAGGGCCCAGAGCCCTAAGCTCAGGCAACACATCTCAAGTGAAGCTTCGTTGCTGGTGCCTCTCTGCTCATGTATATTCCTTGAACCCCTTTTAAAGAGAGGAGTTCCCACTGCAAAGGGACCCTATGAACAGTGTAATAAAATGGTACCTACCCAGGCAACGCCATTGATGTTAGGATTGTTGAGCAGGTGTAGAGGTGAAAGCAGAATTTGTCTGAAAGCATTGAAGTCTGTGCATTATTCCTCCCACAGTAGCTGGTGTCAGAGAAGATGTCTTCCTGATCTGGAAGGAGTTGGAGGAGGCCAGAAATGCGCTGATACAACTTCAGAATATTTTATCAGAGTCTGACCAGCCTATATCTGGCAAAGGTATTGTTTATAGTTCTTTCTAGAAAGATATCATTGTGTTCATGATTAATTTGTTTCATTTGTGGGCAGTTTTGATAAACTGCCAACTTAGGGATGATTTTTCTTTTTAAGACCATTTTAAGACCAAGATATGACATCTATAGTTACGGTTGCATACACTTACCTTTATAAGCTTCTATTTACAGTTGCTTTAACTTTGTTAAATTTTAACAATTCTTGGGTGAATTTTTCCATGCTTGCTTTCTGCCTTTTGGAAAGTTTCAGCAAAAACTATTCAGTTGTCTCTGAGAACAAGACTAGCGAAAACAGGTAGTTTTACTAATGTTAATTTTTCCAGCTATTTTTCTGAGGAGCTCAGTCAGCTCTATGGCTTGAGAGAGGGACTTGAAACCTGGCAGGGGATAGCTGTGCAGTTCAGCTGCCCCACAAAAATTCATCCACATTTGACATTACAAACCTCTGAAAATTGTCATATGCTTAGGCCTTGTCTTCACTGCAGCGTTAACTTGAGTTGTAACTCGAGAGTTGCTCCTTATTCAGGCCTCATCCACACACTAAAACTCTACACTGGAATGTGGTTGTGACCCAGGTTTGTCAACTGGCAAAGGACAGTGTGTGTGTGTGTGTGTGTGTGTGGGGGGGGAATAGGACTCGCCTGAGTCTGGTCTGTACACTGTACTTCACCAAAGAATGTCATGTGAGGTCTCAAATAAAAGCCAATGTCAGACTGGTAATCAATATCGTTGTGAAATATGTATGCAGATACTATGTAAGGAGTTCTGAATATATATACTCAAAACATGTTCTTAGTCTGTGTCATTAGCAAAAATGAAAACCAGGCTTTCTGTCTGACGAGATGTTTCTTCATATATCTGTTTACATGTAAATTGAGTATTGTCTTGTTCACAATGGGTCTCCAGTCTG
Organism: Chrysemys picta bellii; assembly: GCF_011386835.1. Classification (NCBI taxonomy): domain Eukaryota; kingdom Metazoa; phylum Chordata; order Testudines; family Emydidae; genus Chrysemys; species Chrysemys picta. The sequence continues at coordinate 235,931,554 of NC_088791.1, read as the reverse complement.
AATTGAATGAAAATGAAGGAGTGTGGGAACTAAGAGGAAGAGAAAAATAGCAGGTTTTGGTGGTGGGGAAGAAGAACCTTCTCCTGAGGTGCACTTCAAAGGTTTGTTCCACTATATATGGAGGGTTTAGGGGTGGGTTAAACAAGACACCCTGGCACCCTTCACTGAGAAGGTAAGCAAACAGTGAGTTGGCTTTATTTAAAAAAGGGGGTTTCAACCAGGCTTGGTTAAAAACGCTGGAGAGAACTTTGTGTGAGAAGAGCTTCTTTAGAAAAGAGAGTAACTTGTTAGTCAACGTTTCGTCCCTAGAAAGTGTGTTATGATTTTGCTTTATATGTAACCATTTGTTTCCAGTAGTCTGACTCACTATCACTTGAATCTCTAGTCTTTGATAATAAATGTATTCATGTTTTCACTATGAATATATCTAAGTGCTGTAGTGTTAAGCAAAGTGGTGATCCTGAGGTGAATCTTACCAGCTGGTGTGCACTGTTCCTTCGGGAACAGTGGGTCTGGTAATCCGATGAGCGTTCAGTGGATCAGGGGCTGGACACTGCAGGGAATGCTCAGAGGATTCAGGGGTTGGTGTGTGCATATTACTACCTGCACAGAGGGAGCGAGGCCTGGTGGGGCCTGGTGGGGCCTGGAAGGTAGTGCTTGTGTTGCTAAAGGCTGTTGGTTTCAGGGAGCTGATCCACAACAGGCACAGACAAGACTGTTTCAACCTAAGCAGTGGTTTGGGGTATGAGGTTCCTCACCACCCTGGGTATCTCTGTGGAGCATCACAGCAGTGGTGAGTTTAACTCAAGTTGGCTGGCCCATCGGGAGTATAGGCTATAGCTCATGTTAGCACAACGTGTCAGCTGCGAACACAGTCACTCTGTGCTGCTCATAAAATCACTCTGTATAAGTCGAGTGTTAGCAGTGTGGCCATTGTCAGGTGAGCTAGGCTAACTTGAATAGAGTTAACTTGAATGTATAACTCAAATTAACTCTGCAGTAAAGACAAAGCCTTGGGGCGTGTCTATGCTACAGATGTGCTGCTCTAGCACTATTGTGTAGACCAGGGGTAGGCAACCTATGGCACGCGTGCCGAAGGTGGCACATGAGCTGATTTTCAGTGGCACGCACACTGCCCAGGTCCTGGCCACCAGTCTGGGGGGCTCTGCATTTTAATTCAATTTTAAATGAAGCTTCTTAAACATTTTGAAACCTTATTTACTTTACATACAACAATAGTTTAGTTATATATTATAGACTTATAGAAAGAGACCTAAAAAGGTTAAAATGTATTACTGGCATGCGAAACCATAAATTAGAGTGAGTAAATGAAGACTCGGCACACCACTTCTGAAAGGTTGCCGACCCCTGGTGTAGACTCTTGCTACAGTGGTGGAAGTGAGTTTCAGTCACTGTAGTTAACCCACCCCTTCTGAGAGGCTGATGGAAGAATTCTTCCATCGACCTACTGGTGCCTACACTGGGGTGTAGGTTGGCTTAACTATGTCTTTCAGGAGTGTGAATTTTTCACACCCCTGGATGGCATAGCTAGGTCAACCTACATTTTAGGTGTAGAGGTTTGTTGCTAAAATCTCTGAATATTCTATCTGCCCTGATCATGATTCCAGGCCTGATGGGGCTTCTGCATGGCAACCACACATTCCCAGGCTTCCCTACTTGGCTCTGTAGGATAGTTAGGCAAAGAAACAGCTGAAAAGCATGTTTTGACTTAGGGGAAAGTGTTCGGGATTGTAAGCCAAGAGTTCTGATCTCAGCTGTTCCACTACTCAGGTATTAATCCTGTGCACTTCATAGTCATTACTTCTGGACAAGGCCTCCGACCTCGGATCCCCCCCTTTCTACAGAAGGGGTAACTAAGAGGTCACACAAGATTGCTTCTGGCAGAGCTGTGAAGAGAACCCATGCCTCCAATATGGAAGACCATAGTCTGATCTACTTAGCCACTCTGCCTTTAAGCATAGTTGTGCCATATCTATATGGTTGGCTGTGCTGTTTGTAACCATTGGCTCACACTACCTTCTAGAGCCAGGAATAGAACCCAGAATTCTTAATTCCCAACATTTCATTGCTCTCTTACAAATAGTGTGTAAGCCACTGGCAAAGTAAGTGTCATCTTCCCCATCTAGTGGCTGGACCTTTTAGAGATAATAGCCTACTACTGCTACCAGTTAATACTTTAGCTCAAATTGGAGATCTGTACAGTGGATCTAAAGGTCATACATTCAAACCCTGCTGATGATCCATGGGTGAGGTGTGTGTCAGTATTATTCCATTATTTTTTCAATTTTCTTGTTTAAAAAAACTAGGAAATTACATTAATACAGGTTACAAATATTAAGGTTGCAAAATTAAGCATTCAGAATTAAGAAATGTCAGAAATAAGGCTTCATGTGCAACCTTAATTTGGTTCCCTTGTGTGTAAGCATTATGGTACAATCTATAATTACACAATCGCATATTATTTGTTCTACAGAACTTCTGCTTCATTCAGTACACAGGTTTGGCAATGAATGAGACAGAGGGATTCAGGGAGAGAAAGGACATTCTCTGGAGTAGTACCGGAGAGCTGAGTTCCATTCCTGGGTTTGCCACATACTTCCTATATGATGTTGGGCAAGACTTTCATAATAAATATGTGCAAAGGGCCTGAATTAAGGTTACACGGGCAACTTTAATTCTGACATTTCCTAATTTATAAGTGCTTGACTTTGCAACCTTAATGTTGTTTTAATGTATTTTTTTCATATACTGTATAATCACTGTATAAAATGTTAAAATATTCTGATCATACACTAGACTGAATTAAAGAAAATGTTAAATTCCAGTGTGATTAATAGCTGAACTCGGGTAGCCCATCTATTTTGTCTCTCAGTGATTCAGATAACTGGAGTTGTCCTGTCTGTCTACATTTCTTTCTTTGTCTTCCCGATCTCTTTAAAACTCTTGTATCCTAAAATGTACTCTGTTCTGTTCTAGTGAAATGAAAGAGGCTGTCTACTTTCCAGTGACTCTTCTGATAATACATTATGTATACACACTAAGCTGTGGCCTTTACATAAAGTATATGCAAAGGAAAAAAATGCAAACTGACTTGTTTTAAAACATGATTTAGCAGAGTTTATGAAAGGCCAGTCAAAAGGCAATTCCTTTCATATGATAAGGCTCTGTTCTTGCAACTTCATGCATGCAGTCAGATCTCTATAACTAAAATTATTCAGTGATTCTACTCAGAATTCTGATCAACATTCTCAAACATGGTTGCCTAAAGTTAGCCTCCTAAATCCATACTTAGGCAATTAAATTGCTGGCCTCATTTATAAAGTGCTGGGCATCCCGCAGCTCCCATTGGCGTCAGTATGATTTGTCTACACTTTTGAAAATCAGACTCTTTATTTAGGTATCTAAATATGGAGTTAGGAGCCCAAGGTTGGTCTTAGGTTTGTAAATTTTGGCCCAGTTATCCATATATCAGTCTTCTTTTGTAATAGCTTACAGAAACTCTTTGGTGAATTATGTTAAGTACAACTGTATAAATGTATATTTTCAAATCAGCAACCAAAACTGATCCTCCAGTGCCTGAGCCAAAACCCGAGGATTATATAAGTTCTAAGGAGTGGTTGCAGAAGAATGGCTTGAAAGCTCAGAAGCTGACGTTGTATGAAGCACTTGCTGATTGTACTTTTCGGCACGCTGACGGGGTGGTTGACATAAAAGCCAAGCCAGAGGATGAATCTTTACAAACTGATGCTGTAAGTACTGCTAAGATTCCCTTGAATGCTGTGTCCTTTTCAGCTTCTGTCTGCTTTTCTGCTTTTCAGACTTGCAATGAAACTTTATAGATGAGCCTTTTGTACAGCATGTGGTCTGTTTGTAACCCCATTCTTATTTGGAGGATTATAATAAAATCTTGTTAATGGAACAGGATGAAGAGGTTCACAAGTGAAATGGAGTGGAAGTGACCCTCTCTTTGCCCTGAAAGGACAGCTTTGCCTATCCTCCTGCATTCAGCATGGAATCTGCCACCAAGGATGGGAGGATGGTTTCAGCAACAACTTGTTTTTCCTCATCTTTATGACTCAGTGGAATGGGGCAAAGGAATGTTTGTCAGTTTCTTCTCCGTTCCACATGGTCTAGGAGATGTAGAGGCCCCAGATGCTCCAATACTACCGGGTTTTAAAGCAAAGTGTGAAGGGTTGGATTATTCTGTGGTTTGCTTGCTCTTCCCAAGCTCCACCAGAGCACTTTTCGCTATACTTCTCCTGTTCTTTCTAAGAGCAGGTCAAGGAGGACAGGGAAACAGTTTGTATTGATTTCGTATCAGGAGCCAATGTCCTGAGCAGGTTTATAATCTGTGGCTACTTCTGCAGTTATGCAGTTGAAGCAGGCATAGATCCCTGCCTTTTAAGTGTATTTTCCAAATGTTTTTACAGCACATTGCAAAGATCACGTTTAAAAACATTTAATTCATAATTCCTTGCCCCTGTAGGAGACGAATAAGAAAATAATCCACGCAAAATACTGTGATAAATTTGTACACACTTACTGGAAAGATGGGTCTGTGGTTCATGTGTATGTCTCTACTGAGAAGTACAGGCAGTATGAAGAGAGAATGAAGAATGCTCTTGGACAAATGGAAAGAAGGTTAGTTTGGTTTCAAATGAAATCTGTTCAGATCTGTGCTCTAATGCAGAAATGTTTTAAATTTACAGCCATGGCAGACAGAAGCAGGCAGTAAACACCCAATAAAAGTTATAAAGAAGTTAGTTACCTTTTTTTAAGTCTGACCTTTATGTGTAGGACCTCTTAGTATTCATTTACTAAGAAAGACTGATATATGGATTGAACACAGTTTTGTAACCTTGCATTCTTCTGTTCGAGTGGAAGGAAAAATCGTCTATTTTCTGCAACCAGGAGTGTATGAATGCCTGATATTGATCACTGAGGAGCACTGATGTAAGAAGTTGAAAAATTGCCTTTTAGTAAAAGGTATCAAGGTACTTTTAGAATCTACAATGAAACTAGGTAGGCATTTACTCCATTTATCTATGAGCTGAAAGTTTCTTGTTCAAATCAGATGCTACAATAATAAATGTTAAGTAAGATAGTTCATAATTCAAAATTGTTTGCACATGTATAGCATCTTCCATCTGAGAATCACAAGTGTATCTCCTTGTTGAGGAGCCAGCAAACCTGTGTACAGATTGCTCCCAGTTAGTAGTACCCACCCCAAAAAATGTGGAGAGGGGGTTAGCCTATGGCCCTCTGGGACATTTTGGGAATCACTTAGATTAGTAATGGGTTCTGTCCATCATCTGCCCTGTAATCTTGGGTGCCTTAATAGTATGCGGCTATGACTCAGAGCCTAGTTACTCCTTGCAGCCAGGGTACCCCCAACAGCGCATCTAGTCCAACTCTCCCCAAATCCATCTCTCCTAGTTCTTAACCACCAGACACTTGAACTTTTCCCCTCTGGTATGACATCCCTGAAGGTGTGAAAACTGACACCTGTTATCAGTTCACTTTGACACACACACTCCAGGCAGTTTGCACAACAGAGACCTGCTTGGAGTAGAACCAAACAAAAGGTTTATTTAATAGAAAAATCAGAGATTCAAAGACAAATTTGGGAGGAAAAGCAAACACATACAAGTCACACAGAAAATAAACATAAAGGTCAATCTCAGGCTTTCTACTTCTATATTAGCTAAATTCCCTTTTCTAGTATAAGTTACCTACTGACTCTGAACAGTTTTGCAGTGTGCCCCGTCATCGAGGGGATCTAGTGTTCCATAGACAGCACCCTGCCTAGATGCTGGCTCTCAGTTTTTGGATGTCCTTCACTTCAAACCCCCTCTCTTTTGAGGATTTGCAGATTTTTTTTCTCCTCTCAGACTATGGTGATACATGGTAGAGGAAATTCCTTTCTCTCTTAGTTTTCCAAGACCAAGGTTTTCATTTCAATTTCAAGTTGTTTCGATGTTTCCCCATTAATTCCACTATTGTCTTTTGCTGCCTGATTGCTTCACCCCTCTGTTATGAGATGGTGGTGTGGTTGTACAACAGTTACAATGTTCTAAACATATATACATACTTATATCCATAGCCATAACTTGTAAACACCTCTCCTAATGACCGTCAATGTCAGAACACTACAAGCTTTCATAAAACACCTTTCTTGATATATATTCATACACAATAACATTGTATACAACCGTTTGATTCAATTCCTTATTCTTTGAGGTTCAGACCTTTTGTACCCCCTTGGGGCGTCTGGACCCTGATTGTCACACCCTCCTCTCCACCCTAACTAGATCTGGTGACTGGCCATAGAGAGAACATGGTGCTCAATCCTAGGGGTGGCTCAGCAGTGGAGCTCCCCAGGAGCTCAAAGAGGCCTTTTGCTTCCCTAAAGCATAATCCTTCCAAGAACATCTGCTGGTGCAGTGTGGCTCTGCCCCACCCAGACCTCAGGCGTGCAATTAATAGGCATAACCTAGCCCTTATAATATTTGTCTGTTAGGGATTGTTCTCAATGTAACAGAAACAATTGTGTTCAAGCATTTCTCTTCATAGTTTTTCATGTTTCTTCCCACCAAGGGTATCAGTGCCTGAATATATTTATCAACATCCAGGGTTTTGTTATTTTTCCTTGGTTTATCCTGTCTTTGTCTTCTTCTGGTTGAAATTCACATGCCAGTGAAAGCTCCTAGCAGGACAGATTTGAGAGTCAAGGATTTTATATTTCAAATCTGAGAACACCAGCATAGATTTTTCTATTTTGAATGGCTTGTCCATTCGTCATGAAACCTTGGTAGAGTACTTTGCATGCTTTTGTGAAATACTTCATGAGAAAATGTCCGTCAGCTGCAAATGTGACATGATTCTTTTATTTTTTTATGGCATCATTCTCTTTTAACTTGTACAAAGGTGAGTAATCTTTATCTCAAAGCCACTGCACTATTTGTTAATATCCCACACTGCAATGTATGCAGGTTGTTAGAGCTCATCAGAGGAACCTAAAGTGGAACCAGTTAGGGGCTCTAAATCAAGAAAATAATTCTGTTCAGGAAAGCACTCAAGCACACATTTAACTTTAAGCCTGTGCTTGAATCCAGTTAATTTAAAATTAACAATGTGGTTAAGGCTCCTGTTCAGTAAGGAATTTAAACATGAACCTAACATTAAAGTTGTTTTAAGTGCTTAAGTTTCTTGCTGAATCAGAGCCTTAAGTGTTTCTCTGAATGGGGATGGATTTTATCACGTGTAAGTGCTTTCCTGAATTAGGTCTGGAGTACAGTCACTGAGCAGTAGGAACACCTTGGTCGCTCACAGAGACAGCTAGTTCAATCTGGAAGATTATTGGCTTTAATGTTACCATAATGCTTTATGCTGCCTATCTAGCTCCAAAATGTTATTGAAATGTTGCCTTTCACACCATGTTCAGGTGACTTTATTTATTTTATTTTTTTTGCAGGGTTAAATGGCTCCAGCGAGGGAGCAGAGGTCTCTTTGGGAATGTGCTTGAAGATCACATCTATATTCTCATTGATACATCTCAGTCTATGAGGGACAAACTTCCACTTGTGAAGGAGAAAATATTTCAGCTCATTCAGGTTAGATAAAATGGTGGGGTTCCAGAAACCTGATATGTGTAGCAGTACTAGCACTTAGAGCTGATTGACGTTTTTTTCCCCCTCCACATTGTTTTCAGTTAAAATTAGTAGCCATTTAAAAAAAATGAAACATTTTGCAAAAACATTTGATTTTCCTAAAAATGCTGTCAGTTCAGGTGCCCAATCTCAGCCAGCAGCAGCAG